>NC_132914.1:108416447-109046447 GCF_047675955.1 Chlorocebus sabaeus
AAAGGAAAAGCTTAACAATGCAGATTTTCCTGAAGATGACAGTTAACTTTTTTATTATTATTATTATTATTATTATTATTATTATTATTATTATTTCTGAGATGTAGTCTCACTCTGTCACCCAGGCTGGAGTGCAGTGGTGCAATCTCAACTCACTGCAACGTCTGCCTCCAGGGTTCAAGCAATTCTCGTGCCTCAGCCTCCTGAGTAGCTGGGATTACAGGCACATGCCACTACACCCAGCTAATTTTGTATTTTTAGTAGAGACAAGGTTTCACCATGTTGGTCAGGCTGGTCTCGAACTCCCAACCTCAGGTGATCCACCTGCCTCAGCCTCCCAAAGTGGTGAGATTGCAGACGTGAGCCACCGCACCCAGGTGACAGTTAACTTTAGAAGGCAGTGTCCCACCATTTCCTGCCACACCTCTGCCCACATCGTTTCCTCTGCCAGGAGTGCCCTTTCCCCATGACCCCCTGGCTACACTTTGCTCCTCCCAGCAGCTCAGGGTTGAAAAGTGGACTGAATGAAAGCATCCATCTGGGCGCTGCTGCCTGGAAGGTGTTCAGTAAAGGCCATTCCCTTTCAGAAGGGAGGACAGGCATTTTGAGCCGTGGCGTTTCATTAGCTCATGCTCTGAGTGCTTGCTATGTGCCTATCCCTGTGGGAACTCAAGCTCAAGTCCAGGCCTGCCCTTGGGGACTCTCAGGTTCAGCAGGGACAACATGACCCAAAGGCAGACAACCAGAATACACAACAGAGAACAGGCTTCAAGGAAAAACGGCTAGGGGAGGCCTCAGAGAGGGAGGCCTTTGGACCTGGTTTTAAAGGTTGAAGTGCCACCAAGTGGAGATCATTTCTGGGGTACTTTCTGTGTGTCAGGCAGTGTGTTCAGCCCTTACAGATACAATTTCACTGATTCCACACACACACATACCCTGGGAGGTAGGCTCCATCATCCTTCCTCACTGGGAAGCTGAAGAAGTTCAGGCTCAGAGAATTCAAGCCACTTGCCCAAGGTCACACAGCAGAGAAGTGATGGAGCCTGAATCTAGACTTGCCCCCCGACCCAGTTCCTACCCACTACCCCAGTCGCAGGATGAATTTAATAATCCAAGGAGCTTGGACAGAACCATTGGAGATTTGAGCTCTAAAAAGAGTGAAAAACAGTTAAAGGGTCTTTGCTGCCAGTAGATTGAAAAGTTCCAGACTGGAAGGATGAGGCCTTTGCTGAAATGCAGATGTGTTGCTCGAGGAAGAACAAGTGGAACTTTCATTCAGGGGAGACAGTCATACACTCCCAACCTGGTGGGTGGAGGAAGAAGGAGCAAGACTCCAGGTTGAAGGACCTCCCTGCAGAACCAGGCCAATCCTGTGCTGCCATTTTGCTTCCCACATCACACTTGACTTCTCCGAGCCTCAGTTTCCCCAATGTAAAATGTGGATAATGACCTCCCCTCATTATAGGGGCCATTGGATGGGTTCAATGAGCAACAGAGAACACTAAACATGGTGCCCAGCAGTCATTGCCCCATGCAATTTATTCAGTAAATATTGAGTGCCTACTGTTTGCCAGGCACTCTGTCAACAATGAGGGCACGATGCTGAGCAAAACAGACACTACCCCTGCCCTCCTGGAACTTTCTGTACAGCTCAGTATATAAGTACTTGATTTTGTTGTTGTTGTTGTTTTGGGGGTTTTTTTGGTTGGGGTTTGTTTGTTTGTTTTTAGTAGAGCCAGGATTTCACCATGGGCCAGGCTGGTCTTGAACTGCTGACCTCAGATGATCTACCCGCCTCGGCCTCCCAAAGTGCTGAGATTACAGGTGTGAGCTACCACTCCTGGCCAAGAACTTTATTTGTATTGTAAGACCTGTGGGTTTGAGTCCTGGCTGTGCTATTCCCTGGCTGGGTGACCTTGAGTAACTGGCTCAACCAACCTCTCTGAGCAGCTATTTCCTTCTTTGGAAAGCAAACTTACCTCCCAGTGCCACTGGGAGGGCTGAGGAAGGTGAGGAGTGTAAAGTCCTTAGCTGGGTGTCTGGCACATAGTAAATGCTCAGTAAACAGTGACTGTTGCTATTGGTGGTGGTGGTATTAATTATTATCATCAGCACCCAGTGCTGAGAAAGAAGACCCTCATTCCCAGCCCTCTGTCCCTGCCCAAGCCAGGAGGAAGCCCCCGCCAGCCCCACCGCCAACTGCCCCAAGAAAGGAGTGGGTAGACACATGGCTCACAGCTGCATATAAGGACTTGGCACCCCATCTGCTATTAAAAAGTTTAGATTAAAGGATCAAAGTTAGTCTTGCTGCCACCATCAATAGCCTGAGCCTCCCACCCCCGCAGGCACCCGGAGCCCGGGCCCAGATGGGAGAAGGCTTCTGTCTCGAAGATATTTTGGAGGGGTGCACGCATACTTCTGCATAAATGTGTTTCTAAACAGCCTCTCGGACAGCCTTTCCGGCTCCGTGTTTCCTAAAAAAGCTCCAAATGCCACTTTCCTTCAGATGGACATAGTGGGAGGATAGAGACAGCTTTTCCTAGATTCCCCAACCCCCTCCATGATTTAAAAAAAAAAAAAAAAAAAAAAAAAAAAACACCAACAGCATCAGCTAGTGGTGAAAGATGGAATAGGCTATGTTGTACCCACCAGTGCCTTTAGAAAGTCTGGTGTGGTCTTCAGATAGTATCAGTCCTTTGACTGTGTTCTCTATGGGTTTGGATCCCATGTAACCAAATGAATTAGTCATTTTACTAAGCAGTTTGTGCCCCAGAGCAGGTTGGTGTGTGTAGGACAAAGGGGGGTATACTTCCCCACAGTGTCCCCCATCCCTGCATGCCCATCAGGACCTGCCACCTCTGATGGCTCATAGTGGATCCAAGTCTGCCAGTCATCAGCTCATCAGAAAGGTCTGTTGTATTTAAACACTTTAGATTTGGGGTCTGCACATCCAGGTTGGGTCTAAGGCTGTTTGATTGTCATGGCCACCGCCCTAGTCTGTCTGTTGACCATCTGCGTGTTGCGGGAGTGAGTGGGGAAATAAAGTCCCGCTCACACCCCTGCGTGGTGCTGGCAGCTCCGGGCAGCCGCATGTGTCGGCTGGAAGGCTTCCGGGAGAAGTGCTGAGCCTAACAGAAACCTGCGTCGCTGGCTCCAGGCGAGGAGTTGCATGGATGCCCTGTCACTTCTCCTGACACTGGGATACCAGGCTTGCCAGACGCTGGAGTGGGGGCATGATTTTGGAGGTCGGGGCTTGGCGGCACCTAGTATTTCCCCAGGTGCAGAGTCCACATGATATTAGAGACAGCCTGGGTGTGCCCGGACCCAAGACTGAAACTTTGAACACATTGCAGGCCATGCGGGTGCCATCTTTCTGCTCCCTTCTGAGTAAAGTCTCAGCCAAGTGCTGCAGCATCTTCAACACCTCCATGCCACCTGCAGCTCTCCCCTTTGAACCTCAGGAGAGGCAGCCCAGGCTCAAGGTCTTGGGCAGGCCACGGGGTCTAATGAAAATTCAGATTCAGTAACATCCATTTTCTGTTGTTTTTTTTTTTTTTTTCCTTGCCTTTATTTTTATGGTTGAAGCACCTTCTACTTAAGATACAAGATCCCGATTTTCTATTTATGAAAGTGAGACATAACATTCCTTTAAAATATATGTATTTTTAAAAAGTGAGTCAGCCAGGCACAGTAGCTCATGCCTATAATCAAAGCACTTTGGGAGGCTGAGGTGGGAGGATCGCTTGAGTCCAGGAGATCGAGACCAGCCTGGGCAACATAACAAGACTCCGTCTCTACAAAAAATTGTAAAACTAGCTGGGCATGGTGACATGTGCCTGTAGTCCTAGCTACTGGGGAGGCTGAGGTGGGAGGATCACATGAGCCCAAGGAGTTGAGGCTGCAGTGAGCCGCCAGGATCACACCACTGCACTCCAGCCTGGATGACAGTGTGAAACCCTGTCTCAAAACAAAAATAAATAAAAAGTGAGTCACATAGGGCAGATGTCAAGTTAGTCATCTTTCGGGGGCAAATGGACATGGCAGAAATTATAAAGGGAGTACACTAGTGTCTGGTATTTGGGTCGCATTAGCTTGGTGGAAAGGCCTGGGTTCAAATCCATCTCTGACTTTTTCTTGCCTGGTGACCTTGAGCAAGTGGGTTCCCTTGGCTGGGCCTCAGTGTTCTCATCTGGAAAAGGGGGGTGATAGTGATAGCTCACATAGTTGTTTCCTTTTTTTTTTTTTTCTTTTTTTTTCCGAGACAGAGTCTCGCTCTGCCGCCCAGGCTGGAGTGCAGTGGCACCATCTCGGCTCACTACAACCTCCACCTCCTGGGTTCAAGCAATTTCTTCTGCCTCAGCCTCCCGAGTAGCTGGGACTACAGGCGCAAGCCACCATGCCTGGCTAATTTTTGTATTTTTGGTAGAGATGGGGTGTCACCATATTGGCTAGGCTGGTCTCAAACTCCTAGACCTCGTGATCTGCACATCTCGGCCTCCCAAAGTGCTGGGATTACAGGCGTGAGCCACCGCGCCTGGCCAGTTGTTTCCATAATTTAAGTGAGATATAGAAATATGCAACATGCTGGCACTTGTTGGAGGTGGGGTCAAGAAATTCCACTTCCTCTGAGCTCTTGGCTGAAGAAATTGGGTGGGGGTCTCATCTGTCCCCTGCCCTACCCAACCTTGTGGATGTGGGGGCCCCATCTGCCCCAGGACGGATGGTTGCTGGAGTTTGAGAGATGAAGCTCAAACACTCACATTTGGAGGGCCACAGCCCACTCTGAACCCAGCTGCCACCCTTGGCCACAGCGCCCCGCCCTCCCAGCCTGCACAGGGAGGGGAGAGGAAATTGGCACTGGGCGTCTCCTGGGCCAGTCCCCATCTGTGAAATGGATTGGTTCTTATGAAGATGGAGCAAAGTTGTATTTCTGGGACGGTAACCCCAGGGGAGGTTGGTAGGACGGTCAGCTGCCGTTTCTTTATCTAATGAAAGCTGTTTCTCCTGGTATTTCCTGTGTCTAGAATACTCCCCCGCGACCCCCCTGCTAGCTGCCTCATTAGGGCTCCGAGGAGACACCACTCCCCTGACCAGACTACCCAGTTAGCGCCACCCAGCCCACCTCTCCCCCAGCCCTGCTTCATTTTGCTTCTGAGCCCGTCTCACTCAGTTACCTCACCCATCCTTTGTCCATCATTCCCTCTAGAATATCAGCCCCGGGAGGGCAGGAATTTTCTCTCACTTCCATCTGGACCTCCACGGCCCAGAGCCTTCCCTGACACACAGCAGGCACTCGGGAAATATTTGGCAACGAAGAAATGCTGTCAACACGTAGTGGACTGGTGGATAAATGACGACTGCATTAGGGACTTTTAGTCACCTGTCACGGCTGTAACAAATACCATGAGCTTAGAGGCTTAAAACCACACACATTTATGATCTCACCGTTCTGCAGAAGTCCAAGATGGGTCTCACTGGGCAAAAATCAAAGCATTCGCAGGGCTGTGTTGTTTCTGGAGGCAGGAGGCTGCAGGGGAGAAGTCATTTCCTTATCTTTTCCACCTTCTGGGGCTGGGGCCGCCTATGTTCCTTGGCTCATGGCCCCTTCTTCCATCTTCAAAGACAGCTGGGCAGCCTCTTCAATCTCTGACTGTAATCCCTTTCCATCTGCAACCTTCAGTCCCTGTTCCATGTAACAAAACACACTCACAGGTGGGGCACGGTGGCTCACACTCATAATCCCAGCACTTTTGGAGGCTGAGGCAGGAGGATCACCTGAGCCCAGGAGTTTGAGACCAACCTGGGCAACATAGTTAGACCCATCTCTATAAAAATTAAAAAACTAACTGGGCATGGTGGCACGTGCCTGTGGCCCCAGCTACTCCAGAGGCTGAGACAGGAGGATTGGTTACTTGAGCCCAGGAGGTCAAGGCTGCAGTGAGCTGTGATTGTGCCACTGCACTCTGGCCTGGGCGACAGAGCAAGACCCTGTCTCTAAAAAGAACAACAAAAAACACAGGTTCTGAGGGTCAAGATGTCTTTGAAGAGCCATTATTCCTGCCTGCCACAGAGATGCCCCCATGTAAAACTCTAAAACTCTGTGGCGCCCTACCCTCTCACCCAGAGCTCTAATAATTTCATCATTTATCACACTTTTCAAACAACCCATGTTAATTGAGCACCTACTATGTGAAGAGCCAGAGCTGGACCCCGGGGAGGAAGGGAAGACTTGGGAATGAAAAACCAGATTCCTTTGGTGTTCCGTGGCTGTCAGGTTCTCTGAGAAACGTTTTCCAAACATTTTAAAGATTTTTTGTCATTTCTCTCTCTTTCAATTTGTGTTTGTAAGAGGAGCCAATGACATTTAGCTGATGCATTGAATAATACCATTGGACAAAGTAAACGGGAGGCCCTCAGGTTTGCCAAGCCGCCCGGCAGGGCATTCTACTCTGTAGAAGTTGGCAGAATCCTGCAATTGTCTGGATGTTTGTAATTTTTTCCTCCCTACCCCAACTCCCAGCAAGGTAGCTCAGGGCTCCACGGATTCCTGCCAGATAGGGAAGGTGGGAAGAAATGAGTTCCATGTACAACGTAAAATCTGGGAACACAGCACTGTGCATTGGGGGAGGAAACAAGGAGTGGAAAATACCCAGGGAAGTAAACGATCATTGCAGCTGCGTACTTTCCAGAGCAGCCAACTGAACCCACAGCCCAGTTCCTCAGGAGTCAGAGAGAATGAGGAGGCAGGAGGACCAGTGCCTAGGACCTGCCAGGTCCCCTTATGGCATGGGCTTGTCTCCCTGAACGGCAGATTAAATGGATACAGCAGGAGAGAAGTAGGTTAGACTTGAGTGAGGACTTCCTTCCTATGATACTTAGAGCCTTGGCAGTTCCTCAGTCCTCCCTGTCTCACAGTTTGTATCGAGTCCATTGCCAAATGTTATGGTTTGAATTGTGTCCCCCAGAAAGATATGTTGAAGTCCTAACCACCAATACCTCTAAATGTGGCCTCATTTGGAAAAAGCGACTTTGCAGGATATAATCAAGGTAAGATGAGGTCATTAGAGTGACCTCTAATCCAGTATGATTGACATCCTCATAAGAAGAGGAGAGGCCAGGCATGGTGGCTCACACCTATAATCCCAGCACTTTGGGAGGCCAAGATGGAAGGATTGCTGGAACCCAGGAGTTTGGCACCACAGTGAGCTGTGATCATGTCACTGCCCTCTAGTTTGGGCAACAGAGCAAGACCCCATCTCAAAAATAAACAAGAAGCTGGGCGTGGTGGCTCACACCTGTAATCCCAGCACTTTGGAAGGCCGAGGGCTGCAGATCACAAGGCCAAGAGATCGAGACCATCCTGGCCAACATGGTGACACCCTGTCTCTACTAAAGATACAAAAATTAACTGAGTATGGTGGTGTGTGCCTTTAGTCCCAGCTACTCAGGAGGCTGAGGCAGGAGGATTGCTTGAACCCGGGAAGTGGAGGTTGCAGTGAGCCAAGATTACGCCATTGCACTCCAGCCTGGTGAAAGAGTGAGACTCCGTCTCAAAGATAAATAAAATAAAATAAAGTAAATAAGCAAACAAACAAGGACCGGGCACGGTGGCTCATGCCTGTAATCCCAGCACTTTGGGAAGCTGAGGTGAATGGATCACTTGAAGTCAGCAGTTCAAGATCAGCCTGACCAACATGGTGAAACTCCATTTCTACCAAAAATAAAATACAAAAACTAGCTGGGCATCGTGGCTTATGCCTGTAATCTCAGCTACTTGGGAACCTGAGGCAGGAGAATTGCTTAAACCCGGGAGACAGAGGTTGCAGTGAACCAAGATCCCGCCACTGCACTCCAGCCTGGGTGACAGAGCGAAACTCTCTCAACTAAATAAATGAATAAGAATCAGGGAGAGAGAGACAGAAGGTCATGTGACAACGAGGGCGAGATCGAAGTCGTGCAGCTGCAAGTCAGGGAAAGCCAGATTGCCAGCGACACCAGAAACTGGGGGAAAGGCCCAGGTCTTCCCTAGAGCCTTAGGGAGAGCATGGCCCTACTGACACCTGGATTTCGGACCTCCAGTCTCCAAAACACAGTGGAACAGATTCCTCTGGCTGCTGTGCCCCGTTACCACAAACTGGGCGGTTTAAAGCAACAAATGTTTTCTTTCAGCTGCAGAATCCAGAAGCCCCACATCAAGGTGTCGGCAGAGTTAATTCCTTCTGGAGACTCTGTGGTGGTGTCACGCGCCTCTCTCCCAGCTTCTGGGGCTGCTGGCAATCCTTGGCACTCCTCGGCTTCTAGATGTATCATTTCCACCTCAGCATCCATCTTCACGTGGCCTCCTTCCCTGTGTAGCTCTGTGCATCCTCTCTTCTTCTCCTAAGGACTCCAATCATTGCATTAGGACCCAAACTACTCCAATATGATCTCATCTTGACTTGATGACATCTGCAAAGACCCTATTTCCAAATAGGGTTACATTCTGATGTTCCAAATTCACATGAACTTGGGGAAGCACTGTTCAGCTCAGCGCACCAGGTCCCACCAACGTTTCCTGTGTAACTCGTGAATCTGAGCACTGCTTCCACTTCTGCCACCACTGTGACCAGAGCCATCATCATGGCTGCCAGGACTATTGCAGTAGCCGCCTGTCTGGCACCCTCTGCACCCCACTTTTCACAGAGCAGCCAGATGAGCCTTTGAAAAAGGCAAATTAGAATGTGTCCTCCCACTGCCCTTAGGATAAATCCCACCCTCATCTACATTATCAACAGAGGGACTTTGGGATCTACCTGCCCACCTGTCCCCCTCATCTCCCCCAACTCCACTCTAGCCACTGGGACCTGGTGTCATGTCCTCAGATGCCACTGAGCTTTGCACAGATTCCTTCCAGCCACCAGCCTTTTGCACAAGTGGTGCCTCTCACCTAGACCTCTCTCCCACAGATCTTCCCTGCTCCACAGCAGCACCCCTAGTTCCATGTCACTGAGGTCTTTCCCAATCTCATCCCCAAGGTGAGTTGAGATCCCCCCCAGGGTCGGTGTTGATGGAAACATTCTCTATGGTACCACTGAGCACCCTTGCAAAGGTGCAGCACCTGTCTCCCCACTGGGATGTCGGCTGCACAAAGACAGGGGTCTCATCTGTCTCGCTCACCATCATGCCTCCCACAGTCGTTCAATGAACTCAGACTGAGTAAAGCAGGCACAAGGACTCAGGTGCCCTGAGGAGCTCTGCCAGCTTCAGACTCATCACTGCAGAATGCACCAGCACCAGTCACAGATTTCATATCCACAGACTCCTAGGGGGAGGGTCTGTGTTTGTCCTGGTTTTACAGATGGGGAAACTGAGGCTCTGAGAAGCAAGTGATTTGGGTCCTCCGGGAGGCAGATGCCAAGATAGCTTTAGATATGCAAGGGATTTATTAGGGGAAGGCCCATGAAGGAAAGAGGAGAGCGAGAGGGAGGAGGTGGGATGCTGGTCTGATGCCTGAGAAAGGAGGAAAGGAGGAGGGAGGATTAGACAGGGTGAGCCTCGGACTGCAGCACGGCTCTGAGAAAATCTTGGCCAGGCTGGTGGGGAGTTTCAGAGCAAGGTGTACTGGTCAGCTCCAGCTACCATTAAAAACATACCACAGGCTGGGCACGGTGGCTCATGTCTGTAATCCTAGCGCTTTGGGAAGCCAAGGCAGGTGGATCACGAGGTCAGGAGATCAAGACCATCCTGGCTAACACAGTGAAACCCCGTCTTTACTAAAAATACAAAAGCTTAGCTGGGTGAGGTGGCGGGCACCTGTACAAAAGCTTAGCTGGGTGAGGTGGCGGGCACCTGTACAAAAACTTAGCTGGGTGAGGTGGCGGGCACCTGTAGTCCCAGCTACTCAGGAGGCTGAGGCAGGAGAATGGTGTGAACCTGGGAGGCGGAGCTTGCAGTGAACCTAGATCGCACCACCGCACTCCAGCCTGGGCGACAGAGCGAGACTCCATTTCCAAAAAAAAAAAAAAAAAATTGCAAGCAGTGCGCTTTGGCTTACGCCTGTAATCCCAGAACTTTGGGAAGCCGAGGCGGGCAGATTGCCTGAGGTCAGGAGTCTGAGACCAGCCTGACAAACATGGTGAAACCCCGTCTCTACTAAAAATACAAAATTAGCCAGGTGTGGTGGCCTGCACCTGTAGTCTCAGCTACTCAGGAGGCTGGAGCAGGAGAATCACTTGAACCCAAGAGGTGTAGGTTGCAGTGAGTTGAGATCACACTATTACACTCCAGCCTGGGCAACAAGCGCGAAACTCCATCTAAAAAGACAAAACACACCCAGAACAGGAGCAAGAAATTTACTTTCCCACAGTTCAGAAGGCTGGAAGTTCAAGATCAAGGTGCCTTCAGGGTTAGTTTCCAGTGGAACCTCCCTTCCTGGCTTGCAGACAGCTGCCTTCTTACTGTGTCCTCACACAGCCTTTCCTCTATTGATGCACAGAAAAGGGGATGATCAATGGGTCATTTAAATTAGTGTCCCCACCTCCCCCCACCAAAGGCTGTTCAGAAAGTCAGGGATGCTTCTGACAATCTAGAGGATACCACAGGCCGGGTGCGGTGGCTCATGTCTGTAATCCCAGCACTTTGGAAGACAAGGTGGGCGGATCACTTGAAGTCAGGAGTTAGACACCAGCCTGGCCAACATGGTGAAACCCTGTCTCTACTAAAAATACAAAAAAAATTAGCCAGGTATGGTGGCACATGCCTGTAATCTCAGCTACTCTGGAGACTGAGGCAGGACAATCACTTGAACCCAGGAGGCAGAGGTTGCAGTGAGCCGAGATCACGCCACTGCACTCAAGCCTGGGTGATGGAGTGAGACTTAGTTTTTTTTTGTTGTTGTTGTTGTTTTTTGAAGACAATCTCCAAATGTAGTCACATGGGGGCCAGATTAGGCCTTCAGGATGCGGGTCTGCGGTGGGCAGGGTCACAGTTCAGTCCATGGTACAATTGCCTGTTCCAGCATTGGGCAGGACTACCCCCGCCATGCTCAGCCATTGGAAGATGCCACACCTGGAAGGTATCACCAACACCTCGAGGGAGGTTCTCTTGAAGGGAGCACTGAGTGGCACCTTCCACAACTGCCACGAGTCATAATAATGAGAGCAGCACTCATTTGGAGTCCGCAGATGCCGGGCACTGAAGCAGGAGCTCGGCGTGCTCAGATAACCCCTGCGTAACCCCATGCAGTAGGTCCTTTTGTTATCTCCCTTTTACTAATGGGGAAACTGAGGCTCGGGGACCCTCAGTGACTTTCCCTGGTGGTGTTACAGCCAGGGTCTGACCTCCAGCCTCCCAGCCTGGCCTCCTTTCCCTTTCTCTAAGCGTGTCTTTGGGGATTTGGGGAAATCACAGTGTTCCCCAATTTCTGTATTTTTAGTAGAGAGGGGTTTCACCATGTTGGTCAGGCTGGTCTCAAACTCCTGACCTCAGGCAGTCTGCCCACCTCGGCCTCCTAAAGTGCTGGGATTACAGGCGTGAGCCACGGCACGTGGCCTGTGGTATGTTTTTAATAGCAGCTGGAGCTGACCAGTACACCTTGCTTTGAAACTCCCCACCAGCCTGGCCAAGACTTTCTCAGAGCCATGCTGCAGTCCAAGGTTCATCCTGTCCAATCCTCCCTCCTCCTTCCCTCCTTTCTCAGGCATCAGACTAGCATCCTGCCTCCTCCCCTTCCTTCCCCTCTTTCTTTTGTGGGCCTTCCCCTAATAAATCCCTTGCATATCTCTTGCATCAAGTTCAGCCGTGAAGGTGTCTCCTAATCACCCTCCCTGACCATCCTGGTTGTAAGGGATAGACCCAGGGCCAAAGTACTCGCCTCCATGGCCTCCTGCCTCTATCTGATGACACCTAATGTTGAGTGCATGCCTGAGATATATTGTAATGGGCATTTGGACAGGGGAACCAGAGAATTGAGTGCATTGTCCAGGGTCACACAGCAGGCCAGCAGCAGGACCAAGGGCAGCCGTCTGACTTGTGCTTCTGGTCTAATAGTAAGAAGCCAGGGCCCTCACGGTCTGTCTCAAAGCAGCCCGGCCCAGGACACAAGGCCAGGCAGTAGCAGAGCAAAGCTGGGACACGAGCAGTGGTCCCCTCTGGCCTCTGTGGGAATCAGCCCATTGTTCTTTACTGAGCACTTAGGTGTACCAGGCACTGTGTTAACTGCTTTACAAAACTTAGGTTTCAGGCCAGGCGCGGTGGCTCAAGCCTGTAATCCCAGCACTTTGGGAGGCCGAGACGGGCGGATCACGAGGTCAGGAGATCAAGACCATCCTGGCTAACCCGGTGAAACCCCGTCTCTACTAAAAAATACAAAAATCTAGCTGGGCGAGGTGGCGGGCGCCTGTAGTCCCAGCTACTCAGGAGTCTCGAGGCAGGAGAATGGCGTGAACCCGGGAGGCGGAGCTTGCAGTGAGCTGAGATCCGGCCACTGCACTCCAGCTTGGGCGACAGAGCGAAACTCCGCCTCAAAAAAAAAAAAAAAAAAAAAAAAAAAACAAAACTTAGGTTTCACATCTTCATAGTAAGTTAGTTATGCGGTTAGTGTCACCATTTTATAGAAGGGAAAACTGAAGCTTAAAGGGCTGAAATGCTTTACTTAAGACCACACAATGAGTAAGTGGCAGAGATGGGGTTCTAACCCAGATGGCTCTGCCTGCAGAGCCGCATTTTGAGCTCACCTCTCGCTTCTTGCTCTCGTTCTAATCAAACCTCTGCTCAAGTGACGCTTTCCCCTCGTGCAGCTCAGAAGGGCCTCTGGTCTCTTCGCCAACCTCTCATTGCCTCAGTTAGTGAGCAGATGTTTATGAGGCACCTACTGTGTGTCAGCGAACAAGACAGACCCTCAGAGCCTATTTCCTCCTCTTTCCTTCCTGGAGGCGCACTGCGGTAGTCCATCCCTCGTGGTTGCTTCCTGGTCAGGCTGCCCTGCACCAGCCCTGTCTAAGCCACAGGGTTTCCTTTCTCCCCCAAACCTGTGATGTCGTCTGGGAAAGCCCAGGGTACACCTGACCCTGCACCCTCCTGAGCATTCAGTCCTCAGTCTCTTTATTATTAGGCCCAATTTTTACCCAGCCTTGAAATGAATCTATTAAACCAGTGATTTCTTAGGTCTCATTTGGCCCCAAATCATTCATCACATGTATCCATCAGGGTTCTTTAGTGCCATGCAGCAGAAGCCAGCTCTGCAAAACTATTAGGCACGAAAGGAATTTATTAGAAGGCAGAAGGTGGGGGAGAATGGTGAGACCACCTGGGTCAGATGGGACCAGAGCAGTGGGTAGCTGGGCCGGCTGAGGGATCCATTCAAAGTCCCAGGGCAGAACATCTGACCCGCTGCCAGGGGAAGGCGGGGCATCTTAATTGACAGCTCCATTGTATCTGAGAGAGAATGGAAATCACCCATTAGTTAGAAGGTCTAGCAGCCGAGTCATGAACGACCCCACCCGCTCCCTGAAAGGACTAAGACTGACACACATGAGAATCTTTGGGACTGAGTCCCCGAGATGTTTGACAGATTCCCCAGGTGACTCTGATGTGCCCCTGCTTTGAGCCAGCAAGGGCTCTTGAGCACCCTGTTCTGCCAAGCGAGGCCAGTGTCCCTGGACGGCAGCTCAACCCCCGCTGCCTCACCCTAGGGAAATGACTTCACCCCAGTGCCTCCGTTTTTCCATGTGGGAAATTGGGATCCAGCAGTGCCTGCCTCTGTGTTGTGGTGAAGACTGAACAAATTCTAATCCATGGAAAGGACTTTGGCCATTAGGACTCCGTTGCAGCCCGACTTTGGCCAAGGCATCTGGATATTACTGCCACCTTCTCCCTCAAGTTGGGGGATCCGGGACAGCACAGTGTGAGAGGAAAAGGTCTAAGGGCCCATCTCAGCCTCTGCCACCAACTCTCCAGCAGATTTCAGGGGTAACATCAGACCCTACTGTGTCCTGGGGTGGAAGGGATGTTGGACGGATTGATCTGATAGATTGCTCCCCAGTGTGACTTTCTAAGTTTAAATATTTGGGTCCCAGAGTAGAGTTAGCTCAAAGCAGGATTATTAGATTCTGGGTCTCTGGGGCACTGATGCAAACAGGTGAAGCCATACCCTGTCCTGAGTTCCACAGAGCATCTCTGCCCAGACAGCCAGCGCCCAGAATGCCAGCGCCTGGTGTGCTGCCTTGTCTAGGGGTGATAAAAGCAGACAACACTTAGCAAGCGCCACCCTATGCCTGGGTCTGCAATTACCTGCACACCTTCTCTCCCCCAGTCCTTAACCACCCTAGACATGCACCCCCATTTTACAAATGAGGAAACAGAGGCTCCAAGAGGTTAGCTTGGCCAATTGCAGTAGGAGCTGACACCCGATCCTTAAATCACTACTGCTTCTCTCAATATCTTTTTAAAATCTTCCCAGTAAGAATTCCTGGGAAGACCAGGTATGGTGGCTCACACCTGTAATCCTAGCACTTTGGGAAGCCAAGGCAGGAGGATCACTTTAGGAAGAGATTTGAGACCAGTCTCGGCAACATAGCAAGACCCCATCTCTACAAAAATTAAAAAATTAGTAGTTGGGCGCAGTGGCTCGTGCCTGTAATTCTAGCACATTGGGAGGTCGAGGTGGGAGGATCACCTGAGATTGGGAGTTTGAGACCAGTCTGGCCAACATGATGAAACCCCATCTCTACTGAAAATACAAAAATTAGCCTGGCATGGTGGTAGCTGTACTCCCAGCTACTCGGAAGGCTGTGACAGGAGAATCGCTTGAACCCAGGAGGCAGAGGTTGCAGTGAGCCTAGATCGAGCCACGGAACTCCAGCCTGGGCAACAGAGCAAGACCTTCTCTCTAAATAATAACAGTAATAATAATTCCTGGGAATTAGGAAGTTTCCAGTTTATAAGTAGAGAAACTGAGGCTCCAGGCCCCGTGGGATCTGGACCCTGAGCTGGACTTTGGACTCTGTGAACTTAATGACTGTTTTACACTGTACCTGCAAAGGAAGGCAGAAAGACAGAGCTTTGAAATCTATGGACCTGACAAAGGTCCAGCCAGACCCTGTTCCCACCAACCTCTCTGGGGAGCCACCTAAGGCCAGCCTCCCCAAGACAGAGCACACAGCCAGCAAGGAATGACCCACGGGGCCTCAGAGTAGAATGAAATATCAATACCTAATCCCTGAGAACAGGGTGAGTGACAGACATCCGTTATCACCAAGTATAGTCGTTTGGTTCAATGGGCTCATGGCCAGCAGAGCCCCTGGGCCACGAGCCGGATCCTCCCCTCCTTGGAACCGGAGCAAGCCCTCCGTGGCCCTGCGTGGTCCACTTGGCACCACACCGTCTTGTGTTTGTCTAACTTCCCTGACCCCGGCGAGTGCTCGTCGCCTTTTTTCCTCCTTTCTCAAAAACCAGGACACAATAGGAAGCGTTTCCTTGAACTTATTAAAAAATCCAGACTTGTAAATTAATTTGTTCGTGTTGTACAAAGGCAGTGCAGATGGACTCATTAGCATGCACACAACAAATAATTATAGATGAATTTTTAGCTGGCCTGCCTAATGCGCTTGCTGGGTTAATTATGTCAATGTATAATTACATCAGCCTGGGGAGACATAATGGCCTACCCTGCTGCGCAGGCCGTGCCTAATGACGGGGCGTGGGGGCTGCCGGCAGACGAAAGCCACCACTGCCTTCCTGCGCACCTGCTTACCTCGGCGTGGACACCCATTGTCCGAGCCCCCGCCACCTAAACAAACTGGCCACAGCAGAGTAAAACAGGGAAGCCTCCTTGTTCCAGCCAGACCTGAAGGCCCCATGTACAGGCACGGCCCCGTTTCTTCCATCAGCAGATATTTATTGGGTTGGACTGTGGGTCACACTTCATGGTAGGTACAAGAATTCCAGCAGGGTGGGGGGTGGGAGAGGGTGCAAAAACAGATGCAGTCTGGCCTTCCCATGTGGAGTTTGCAGTCCAGTGGGTGTTAATTAGGTGAACCTGCAAATAAACGTGCATTAGAACTGCACTGGGTGCTGTGAAGGAAAGGTGCAGGCAGCTCATATCAGAGTACAGGTTAGTAGAGGGCTTCCTGGAAGAAGTGGCATTTGAGTTGCACTATGGAAGGCAAGTAAGTGTTAACTAGCTGAAAGGCGTTGCTCAGGGGAGGGTGTTCCTGGTAAGGATCCCGTGCAAAGGGTCTGAGGTGGGAAGTAAGAAGAAGCCAATGTGACTGGAGCTCAGAAAGAAGTGAGGGCTTCTGTTTACTCTGAGCTGACCAAGTGTCTGGTGCCATGTGGAGCATTTTACATGGATCCTTACCACAGCCCCATGAGGTTGCTACATTTATGGTGAGGCACAGAGAGGTACAGTCACTTGCCAAAGTCACACAGCAATCCCAAGAAGCAAGTATAGATTAGCAGACTCCAGGGATATCTAACCTTGAGGTCTATGCTCTTAATCCCTCTGCTTCCCAGCAGAGAGCAAGGGCCAAACAGATGCTGGCAGAAAAATCTGGGGGAGGGGCCAGGCATGATAACTCACACCTGTAATCCCAACACTTTGGGATGCCAAGGCAGGCAGATCACCTGAGTTCGAGACCAGTCTGACCAACATGGTGAAACCCCAACTCTATTAAAAATACAAAAATTTGGCCAGGCGCAGTAGCTCATGCCTGTAATCCCGGCACTTTCGGAGGCCAAGGTGGGTGGATCACCTGAGGTCAGGAGTTCAAGACCAGCCTGGCCAACATGGTGAAACCCCATCTCTACCAAAAATAAAAAAAATTAGCTGGGTGTGATGGCGCGCATCTGTAATCCCAGCTACTCAGGAGGCTGAGGCAGAAGAGTCACTTGAACCCAGGAGGCAGAGGTTACAGTGAGCCAAGATCGTGCCACTACACTCCAGCCTGGGCAACAGTGCGAGACTCCATCTCAAAATAAATAAATAAATAAATACAAAAATTACCCAGGTGTGGTGGCACACACCTGGAATCCCAGCTCCTTGGGAGGCTAAGTCAGGAGAATAGCTTGAACACGGGAGGCAGAGATTGCAGTGAGCTGAGATCACGCCGCTGCACTCCAGCCTGGGCAAACAGAGCCAGACTCTGTCTCCAAAAAAGAAAAAAGGAAAAAAGAAAATTCTAGGGGAGGGACCAGGAAGAGACAGGGCTTCCATGCATTAGAAAGAACTGAACCAGACTAGGCCCCTTGGTCTATGTCCAGGACCCTGGCTTTCCTGGGTGCCGTGGACACCATCTGTACCTGCTAGGGCTGGCAAGAGCAGGAAATAGGACAGGAGGCCTTTGTGGTATCAAAGCAAGAGACCCAGGTTTGAGTCTCACATCTACCCTTCAGCAAGTCACCTGGTTTCTCTGAGCCTCAGTTTCCTCATCTGTGAAAATGCACTGGATCCAAGCTAGCCTCCAGGGGATGCCGTGAGGATGCTGGGAAGCCAGTCCCATGCATGGGCTTTGTAGCCTGGAAGGTGCCAACACACCTCTGAGATGATCCACATTTCTTAGTCCCTGCCCTAGATGGGGACTTGGGGAAAGCGTCCTGGAAGAAGTGAGGCAGGACTCCAGAGTATAAGGAAGCAGATGTACTTGCGGCGTGAAGGGCTGGGAGAGGGAACTGAATTCCAGGCAGTAGGACCTGCGCGTTCCTCACCTTTGAGTGATTGGGGAATTGGTGGACATCTTACATCTAGATGTGTGTTTTGCCCCCCGAAAAAGCCGTTAACCAACAACGTGTGTCACAAATGATGGTGTCACCAGGTCCACTGAGAAGCACACCAAGAATTACATGGGCGAGGATGTTGGTGCAAAATAGGAATACAGGGAGCGGGGAGGCTGGGAGAGCTCTCGAAGAGGTGGGGCAGCCACCTGGGAGCATCTAGACCCCCACACAGCCTACGGAAGTGCTGGGTGAGGCCATGGGGGAGTCGTCACTCCAAAGTCAGCCCTCAGAGCAGTCCCGCCTCGGTATCCCCGCTGCACACAGGCATGTAGGTGGAGGCCATGGGAAGGTTGGCCTCAGAGCGATGGATCTCAGAGCAGCAGCCAGATCCTTGCTCAGTGCCCCTCGCTGTAGTTGGAGGTCTCCAAGGCACAGTTTCAAAGTGCCACAGATGGCATCATAAAATCAAGAAAATGAAATGAAGCCAGGGCAACATAATGAGACCTGTGTCTACAAAAAAATACAAAAATTAACTGGGCATGGTGGTGCACACCCTTGATCCCAGCTACTCGGGAGGCTGAGGCAGGATCACTTGAACAGAATCTCACTCTGTTGCTGAGGCTGGGGTATAGTGATACAATCTCTACTCTCTGCAGCCTCGACCTCCCAGGCTCAAGTGATCCTCCCACTTCAGCCTCCTGGGTAACTGGGACTACAAGCATGTGCCACCATGCCCAGCTAATTTTTTTTTTTTTTTTTTTTTTTTGAGATGGAGCCTTACTCTGTCCCCCAGGCTGGAGTGCAATGGCGCCATCTCGGCTCACTGCAACCTCTGCCTCCCGGGTTCAAGTGATTCTCCTGCTTCAGCCTTCCCAGTAGCTGGGATTACAGGTGCCTGCCACCACACCCAGCTAATTTTTTTTTTTTTTTTTTTTTTTGAGATGGAGTCTTGCTGTGTCCCCAGGCTAGAGTGCAGTGGCACGATCTCGACTCACTGCAAGTTCCACCCCCCAGGTTCACACCATTCTCCTGCCTCAGCCTCCCAAGTAGCTGGGACTACAGGCGCCGCCACCACGCCCGGCTAATTTTTTATATTGTTAGTAGAGACGGGGTTTCACCATGTTAGCCAGGATGGTCTCCATCTCCTGACCTCGTGATCCGCCCGCTTCAGCCTCCCAGAGTGCTAGGATTACAGGCGTGAGCCACCGTGCCCAGCCACCCAGCTAATTTTTGTATTTTTAGTAGCAACGGGGTTTCACCATGTTGGTCAGGTTGGTCTCGAACTCCTGACCTCAGGTGATCCACCCGCCACGGCCTCCCAAAGTGCTGGGATTACAGGCATGAGCCACTGAGCCCAGACTACTTTTTAAATTTTTTTGCAGAGATGAGATTTTGCCATGCTGCCCAGGCTGGTCTTGAACTGCTGGGTTCAAGTGAGCCTCCTACCTCGGCCTACCAAATTGCTGGGATTATAGGCGTTAGCCACTGCACTCGGACAACCTTTTTTTTTTTTGAGACGGAGTCTTGCTCTGTCACCCAGGCTGGAGGGCAGTGGCGTGATCTCAGCTCACTGCAATCTCCACCTCCCGGGTTCAAGCGATTCTCCTGCTTCAGCCTCCAGAGTAGCTGGGACTACAAGCATGAGCCACTAGGCCTGGTTAATTTTTTTGAATTTTAGCAGAGATGGGGTTTCACCATGTTGGTCAGGCTGGTCTCGAACTCCTGACCTCAAATAATCCGCCCACCTTAGCCTCCCTAAGTGCTGGGATTACAGGCATGAGCCACCGCACCCGGCCTGGTCGACTATTATTATTGTTAGTATTATTCCCAGCTGGACAGGACGCCCACACCCTGGAGAGAGCAGATGCTGCCCTGAACAAGTGCCTGGACGAACCTGCTCCCTCGTAGAGCAGAAAGTCCATGCTATTTCCTGCAAGCCAACAGGGTGACTCCAGTGGCTCCTGTGGGGCCTGCCAGGCCCTGCAGCCACAGTCCAGGTGTCCCCATCCATCAGGCCCTCATCATCCCTGTCTTTCTCTCCCTGCACAGACCCCGTGCCTGTGTTTGAGGCGGCGCGCGGCCTAGACGACAGACTGCAGCCCCCCAGCTTTGACCCCAGCGGGCAGCCCCGGCGAGACCTCCACACTTCGTGGAAGAGGAACCCCGAGCTCCTCAGCCCCAAAGGTACTGATACGGCCTTCTCGGCGCATCTACAATAAACAACCAGGCTGCAGATCTTCAGAGCCAAACTCGGCCAACCTTGTTGGGGGGTGGCTGGGGCAGGGAACTGGGCAGGTGAAGGCCTTTGGTAACCGTCTAATTCCTGGGTGTATATTGAGCCTGGCACGGGAAACGCAATTGGGAGTAAAAGAGAAAAATCCTGCCCTTGTGGTGATGATCTTCTAGAAAGGGAGACTGTCAGTGAACAAATTAGTAAGACATATAGTGTGGCAGGTGGAGAGAGAAGTCAAGAGACCCGTTCAGGTTCCCACCCTCCATGGCCAGCCCCAAAGCACCCTCTGCCCCTGTGATGATTTCAGCACCAAAAGCACCCACCAAGCCCTGGCATGAGCCCCCACAGGGCCTGCCAAGGCGGACGTGATGCAGGTGAGGCCAGTGATGGCTGAGCATCCACATGTGCGCCCTCCACAGTGGGGAGGGGAAAATAGTCTGGCAGTCTTTGCTAAGTAAAACACAGGCTCACCACATGACCCAGAAGCACCACAGCTAGGTGTGGACCCCAGAGAACTGAAAACACGGGCTCAAAACAGTGTACACAAATGTACATGGCAGTGTTACTTATAACAGCAAAAGCAGAAACAACTAAAGTGGCTTTCAACAGCTGAATGGACAAACAAAATATCCATAGAGTGGAATATTACTTGGCCATGAAAAGGAAGGAAGCACTGATCCATGCTACAACATGGGTGAACTTTGAAAACATGGTGCCGGCCAGGCGCGGTGGCTCACGTCTGTAATCCCAGCACTTTGGGAGGCTGAGGCGGGTGGATCACAAAGTCAGGAGTTCGAGACCAGCCTGACCAACATGATGAAACCCCGTCTCTACTAAAAATACAAAAATTCGCCTGGTGTGGTGGCTCACACCTGTAATCCCAGCTACTTGGGAGGCTTAGGCAGGAGAATTGCCTGAAACTGGGAGGCGGGGGTTGCAGTGAGCCAAGATCGCACCACTGCACTCCAGCCTGGGCGACGGAGCAAGACTCCATCTCAAAAAATAAATAAATAAAAAGAAAACATAGTACTGAGTGGAAGATGCCAGACAGGAAAGGCCACATAATGTACTATTCTGGTGGTGTGAAATGTCAAAACAGGCAAATCCGTAGAGACAGAAAAGAGATTGGTTGAGTTGTTTAATGGGTACGAGGGGTTTCCTTTTGAGGCAGTGACAGTGTTCTGGAACTAGTGGTGATGGCTTCACAAAACTGTGAATATACTAAATGTCACTGTAAAATAGTGCTTAAAATAGTGAATTTTGGCCAGGCGCATTGGCTCACACCTGTAATCCCAGCACTTTGGGAGGCCAAGATGGGCAGATCACTTGAGGTTAGGAGGTCAAGACCAGCCTGAACAACATGGTAAAACCCCATCTCTGCTAAACAAACAAAACTTAGCCAAGCATGGTGGCGGGCACGTATAATCCAGGTACTCATGAGACTGAGGCAGGAGAATTGCTTGAACCCAGGAGGCAGAGGCTGCAGTGAGCTGAGATCGCACCACTGCACTTGCAGTCCAACCTGGGCAACAGAGCGAGACTCCGTCTCAAAAAAAAAAAAAAAAAAAAAAAGTGAGTTTTATGTGACGTATATTTTACCACAATTTTAAAAGTATAATAAAGCAGGCCCCGGAGGTATGAGCAGGCAAAAGAAGCTCTGCATGTACTGACACTGGTGTCACAGTGGAAATGACCTGTGTGCTGAGGACACGGGGCCCGCAGGGCCCCACAGCTGAACTCTCTCCAAGGCCTGAGTTTGGGAAATTGATCACAATCGATGATCGATCCAGTTTACAGAAAGCCGTTCTGGCTGTCACGTTGCTCTCTTGGCAATGGGGGTTTTCCCTCTTTTTCTCCCTGCAGAGCAGAGAGAGGGGACGTCGCCTGCCGGGCCCACGCTGACCGAGGGAAGCCGCCTCCCAGGCATTCCCGGGAAAGCCCTCCTGACAGAAACCTTGCTGCAGAGAAATGAGGCGGAAAAACAAAAGTGAGGAAGGGAGGGTGGGAGGGAGGGAGGAAGGAACGGGCAGGGCTCCTGCTGCCCCACCTGGCTGGGTCATGGACAGGGAAAGTCTCCTACCAGAATCCAGATGCAGGCTGGAGACCAAGAAGAGGAAGGGCCGAGGGCTTTGGACTCCAGCTGGGTCTGGGTTCAAGCTCCACCGCAGGAACTCAGTGGCCAGCCCTGGGCAAGTCACATCATCCTCTGAGCCTCAATTTCCCCCCCCGGTAAATGGGGCTAAGGGTGGTCCATTCCTCAGCATTCTCTAGAGAAACAGAACTGGTAGGAATTTTTTAATGATTAAGACATGTACTTCTAGGACTTAGCTTATGCAGTTATGGGAACTGCCAGGTACAAAATTGGTAGAGCAGGAGTTGGTGCTGCAATATTTTTAAATTTTATTTTACAATAATTAGAACGTTTTAGAGATGGGATCTTGCTCTGTCACTCAGGCTGGAGTGCAATGGCACAATTATAGCCCACTGCAGTCTGTAATCCCGGCACTTTGGGAAGCCAAGATAGGAGGATTGCTTGAGGCCAAGAGTTCAAGACCAGCCTGGGCTACAGAGCTGGAGTGCAGGGTGCAATCTTGGCTCACTGCAACCTCCGCCTTCTGGGTTTAAGCAATTCTCCTGCCTCAGCCTCCTGAGTAGCTGGGATTACAGATGTGCACTACCACACCTAGCTAATTTTTATATTTTTAGCAGAGACGGAATTTCACCATGTTGGCCAGGATAGTCTCAAAATCCTGAACTCAAGAGATCCTCCCGCCTTGGCCTCCCAAAGTGTTGGGATTACAGTTGTGAGTCGCTGTGCCCAGCCACAAAAAAAAAAAAATTTATATATATCTATATTTTATATATATATATATATATATTTTTTTTTTTTTTTAATTAGCCAAGCATGGTGGCATGCACCTGTAGTCCCAGCTACATGTAAGGCGGAGGCAGAGCAGAGGATCACTTGAGCCCAAGTGGTTGAGGCTGTAGTGAGCTATGATTGTGCCACTGCACTCTAGCCTGGGCAACAGAGCAAGACTCTATCTTTAAAAAAAAAGAAAACGGGCCGGGCGCGGTGGCTCATGCCTGTAATCCCAGCACTTTGGGAGGCCGAAGTAGGCAGATCACTTGAGGTCGGCAGTTTGAGACCAGCCTGACCAACGTGGTGAAACCCTGTCTCTACTAAAATTACAATAATTAAGCTGTGTGTGGTGGTGCATGCCTGCAATCTCAGGTACTCAGGAGGCTTAGGTGGGAGAATTGCTGGAACCTGAGAGGCGGAGGTTGCAGTGAACTGAGATCGGGTCACTGCACTCCAGCCTGGGTGACAGAGGAAGACTCCATCTCAAAAAAAAAGAAAACAGAGGAAATGTTACTCCCCCAGGGCAGTATCAGTAATTCACAATATTGAGGAACTACTGGGGGCTAGGCACACCAGTGAGCATGCTTCACAGCACCCCCTGAAGCAGACCCTATCAGAAACCCCATTTTAAAAATAAGGAAACTGAGGACCAGAGAGGTTGCTTGCTACTGTAAATTTTTGCCCCTAAAAATCCTGGCAGAAACTAACAGGGGCAACCATGACAGGGCCCACATAGGCAGTGGAGCAGCGGGACAGCCAGGTGCCTGAATGTCGTGTCTAAGGACTTGCAGAAAGACAGAGGTGCAGGTTACAGGGAGTGGGCAAGGGGTAGGAAGCAAGATGGGGCTTGACTTGGGGGCCCCAGGCAAGGCCTGTCCCTACAGCCAGCACAAGCAGGCCTCGTCTCTTCGCAGGGGCCTTCAAGAAGTACAGATCACTTTGGCGGCCAGACTGGGGGAGGCAGAGGAGAAAATCAAAGTCCTACATTCAGGTATGTGTCAGCACCATGTGGCCCAGAGAGAGGACTGGGAGGGGACGGTAATGCTGTCAACGAGGGGTCATGGCTTGGGGTCTGCCACATCCAGGTGTTTTAGAATCAAGAAGGCAAAATGGGAGTTTGGGAAGAATAATCTTACCCAGTGGGGGTCCAAGCCTCTATGCCCCAGAGGCTACATTGCTGTGGAAAGAGGATTTGAGACAGAGTTAATTCAGGTGGTGGCCAAGCATGGTGGCTCACACTTGTAATCCCGGCACTTTGGGAGGCTGAAGTGAGAAGACTGCTTGAGCCCCAGAGTTTGAGACTGGCCTGGGCAACATGGCAAGACCCTGTCTCTAATTAATTAATTAATTTAATACAACCCCTGCAGGGGCCAAAACACTACCAAGCGGCTGACTTAGGGGAGGCATTGGGGAGGGGTGAGGTCTGGGGCAAACTGGAGAAATGAGGCCTCATCTAAAGAGACAGCCACTGCTTAGCACCAGCTGGGTGCTGCCATATGGTCCCCTGTGGCCAGGCCCTTCCATTTGCCCAGAGAAATTAGAAAGCTGGAGTTTGATGAATCTGTTCATTGTGTGGGTCTTCCCTGTCCTCCAGCCTGCCAGGTTGGAACCGCGGGGTGGTTGAGCACATGGATGGATGGCCCTGCCCAGGTCCTGAAGTGATTTAAGGGTGTTGGAGGGTTTATACCCCAGGTCATGGGGCAGACAGCACCACGCCTCCACCCCTCAACCCTGGCCTGGGTCCCCTGAGCTTCTAGGCCCATGGAGAGTACCTCATCCACCCTGCACTGCCCACCCCAGCCACTGCACGTCCTTCTCACCAGCCTGAGCCCCTCTAGGGGCAGGAAACTCATTGCCTGTCACCAATTCTGACTGAAAGGTCTCTGTCACTACCCAAGCTCTTGGGCTTTGCAGAGGGAGTGGGCTCCACCTCCCTGGGAGACCCAGCTCCTTCCCACTTGGAGGTGGGGCCTTACCCTGCCTCTGCTTTCTCCCAGCGCTAAAGGCTACACAGGCAGAGCTGCTAGAGCTGCGGCGGAAATACGACGAGGAGGCGGCATCCAAGTAAGTGAGCCCTGCTGAGGTGTACCTCCTCCCTCGGACCCTCCCAGTCAGGCCTCCTCCTTCGGACCCTCCAGTACTTGCCTCCACCCTCTGACCCTCCAGTACTTGCCTCCTCCCTCTGACCCTCCCAGACGTGCTGCCTCCCTCTGACTTTCCCAGACAGGCCTTCTCCCTCTGACCCTCCCAGACACGCCTCGTCCCTCTGACCTTCCCAAATACGCCTCCTCCCTCTGACCCTCCCAAACACGCCTCCTCCCTCTGATCATCCCAGACACGCCTCCACCTCTGGCCCTCCAGTACTTGCCTCCTCCTTCTGATCCTCCAGGACTTACATCCTCCTTCTGTCCCTCCAGACATGCCTCTTCCCTCTGACCTTTCAGACATGCCTCCTCTTTCTGACTCTTCTCCTTCATCTGACTCTCTGCTGGAGGCCCCCATTTCATTAAGCACCCCTGCTCCTCACCCCCAAAGGCACACTGCTGTCATTTGCTATGCCACTTGCATACCACAGCCATAAATAATGTTCTGGGACCTGGGCTGAGCAAGGGGCTGCTTGGTGGCGGCCTGCTCCTTTGCCCTGGCCCCCTGGGACTGTCCCCACTCCCCAGCTCCACACTCCAATCCTCAGGGCTGAGAGGCATTCACCTAAATTACTCTGGACTCAAGCGTGTATTTAGGCTTTAAGAAATCATTCCTTCTGCAAACACTTATTGAGCACCTACTGTTTATCCAGTGCTGTTCTGCGTCCTTGGAGGAAACATGAGAACATGACCCTGTCCTCAATCAAGAAGAAGAGACAAAAACTGATGTGCAGTGATACATTTGTTCATTCACACATACTGAGCACTTTCTGTATGCCCAGCACTGTTCTTGGCACATGGCAAATGCTACAAAGGGAAGAACTGGGGACGGGAAAAGAGAATGACAAGAAGGAGTGGGTCCTTTATCCAGGGTAGTCAGGGAGAACTCCCTGGAGGAGATGGCTTTCAGAATGAAGAGAAGGCCACGTGAAGAAAGCAGGGAAGGGTGCTCCAGGCAGCAGGAAAAGCTTGAGCCAAGGAAGGCCCTAAGCATGCATGAAGCACGTGTGTGGCCTTGAGTGCTCCCCACATGCCCCCCGCATCTCCCATCCCCTGCTAACAGAGGGGACACCTCTCCCAAGCCCCTCCATGCTGGCAGTCTGGAGGGGGCTGGGCAGCGCAGTAAACAAGTGACCACTGGGGACAGTGCAGGGCGGCCTCCCAGGAGAACACTGTGATCAGGATTTTAAAGCCAAGGGCCGTTTTCTTGAGGAAGGGCATTCCAGGCACCACCGGGACAAAGGCTTGGAGGTGGAGTTCAGAGAGGGCCCCTGGGGGAGAGGGGAGGCCAGACTGCCTGGAAGAGGTGCAGTGCTGACGCGCTACTCCCTTTTCCTCACAGCCTAGGCTCTTTTCTCCCCAGCCCGATTTCTCTCCTGTAGCAAGGCTGGAAGGGAGTGCCTTCAGCCCTCCCCTGGGCTCAGGCAGGGGCTGGGGGTGTCAGGAGGGGCGGAGGCCTGGAGCCCGCTGGAAGCCCTTCCTCAGGGCCTCATCTTTGTGTCTCAGGGCAGATGAAGTCGGCCTGATCATGACCAACCTGGAGAAAGCTAATCAGGTGAGGAGGCGCAGTTCCCGCCCGTGGGTGCTGAAGGTTCCCTCTGCCTGGGGTGGGGGTCTCGGGCCAGACGAGGAGGAAGGGACGGAGCTTCGTCAATATTTATTCAACTGTGGGTCCTGTGCATGCCAAGTGAGGGAGCCAGGAGGGGTCTGGGCCCCAGGCCCTGCCCTCTCCAAGCTCCCAGGGTGGGCCCGGGGTGGGGGTTGGGGTAGGGAATACAGACAGACACACTTGGAAATACAGTGCTCCAAGCAGCAACAGGCAGGAAGGGGCCCCTGACCCAGACTGCAGGAGTCCAGGAAGACATCTGAGAGGAAAGGATGTGGAGCTAAGACCCAAAGAATGAATGACAGCGTATCTAGGCACGGATTCTTAAGTGAGGCTCCTGCATCCTGCCTTCCTCCAGCTCAGAGGTGCTGCCATCTGGTGGGCAGAGTCAAGCAGGACTTTAAAAAAAGGGCGACCACAGCCAGGGGGCTCTAGCCCAGAGTCTTGCGTGTCCACCACATCTGTCCCCCAGCTCCCTGCAGTGCCACCAGCCAGAGACATGGCCAGGAGAGGGCAGCAGGGCCTCGAGCCCTCTGTCCCTAGGCCCATCTTCCTGTCTGTGGGGTGGGAGAAGATACCCACCTGCCCCGAGGTCTGCGGGCCCTCAGGGAGAGAGGTCATTTTCCCCAGGGGCAGTTAAGAGGGGCCTCTTGGAAGAGACTTTGCAGCTGGGTTTCAGAGTCCTGATGCTGTTCCCTGAGGGAGGGCAGCCAGGTAGAAGGCTCAGCAGGGGCAGAGGCCCGAGGTGTGGCTCTATGGGCACAGGGTGGGGGCACTCCCTCCTGCAGAGGAGACTTGGATAAAAGGGTTGATTCTATGTCCCTGGGAAGCCACCCGAAGGTGCAGGCCTGGGATGGAAGTGCTGAGACTCTATGAGCCCCTACTTCTATAGAAGCAGTGTCCCCTAGGAGGGTCAGGAAGGCCAAAGACAGGGCCAGGTCACAGTGGTGGTGGTGACCGCAGTGGCTTCCCTGGGCTTAGGTCCAGCATAGTTTTCTGAAATGACCATTAAGTGAGCCCCATTTTGTATAGGCTACATAGCCTTTTTAGTGTGATTTTTTGAATAGGTAATGCATTCATGTAGTTCAGAACTCAAGAAGCTACACAAGGGCCTGCCTTGGCAAGTCCAGCCCTCCTCCCAGTTCTCTCCTGCAGCAGCCTCTCTTAGCAGCCCCTGGATTCTCCTTCCAGAGATGGTCAATCCATTCACAAGCCCACGAATATATCTTTTTTGGGGGGGCAAGGGGGACAGGGTCATACTCTGTCGCCCAGGCTGGAGTGAAGTGGCACAATCACGGCTCACTGTAGCCTTGACCTCCCCGGCTCAGATGATCCTCCCACCTCAGCCTCCCAGGTAGCCAGTTATCTGGAAACAGAGGCTTGCACCACCACGCTGTGCTAATTTTTTGTATTTTTTTGTAGAGACGAGGGTTTACCATGTTGCCCAGAATATATCTATTTTAACCAGTGCCCCCTTTTTGTTGAGACAGGGTATCACTTTGTCATCCAGGCTAGAGTGCATTGCTGCAATCACAGCTCACTGCAGCCTCAACCTCTGGGGCTCAAGCAATCCTCCTGCCTCAGCCCCCCAAGTGGCTGGGACTACAGGTATGCACCACCACACCCGGCTAATTTTTATATGTTTCGTAGAGATGCGGTTTTGCCATGTTGTGCAGGCTGATCTCAAACTCTTGAGCTCAAGCAGTCCACCCTCCTGGGCCTCCCAGAGCACTGGGATTAGAGGTGTGAGCCACTGTGCCCAGCCACCCCTTTTAAAAACAAAATAATAATATCCTATGTATACCATTGTGAAACTTACTTTTTCCCTGTCTATATCTTTGAGCTCCTTCCGTATCAGTATAAAAAGCAGCTCCTCTGTTTTACAGCTGTGTGGTGTTCCTCGGCAGGGTGCCCCATCGTCTAACCCAGGGGAGGGCAAGCTTTCTGTAAAGAGAGAGTAAATATTTTCAGCTGTGCAATCCATACAGTCTCTAACACAGATTTTCAACTTTGCCATTATAGCATGAAAATATAGACAATATGTAAGTGAATGAGCATGGCTGTATTCCAATAAAACTTTATAAGAACGGGCAAGGCTGCACACAATGGCTCATGCCTCTAATCCCAACACTTTGGGAGGCCGAGGTGGGATGATCACTTGAGCCCAGGAGTTTGAGACCAGCCTGGGAAACATAGGGAGACCCCATATCTACAAAAAATTTTAAAATTAGCCAGGCTTGGTGGTGTACGCCTGTAGTCCCAGCTACTCAGGAGGCTGAGGTGGGAGGATCACCTGAGCCTAGGGAGATGGAGGCTGCAATGAGCTATGATCATGCTACTGCATTCCAGCCTGGACGACAGAGTGAGACCCTATCTCAAAAAAACAAATAAATAAATAATAAAATAAACGATCTTATAGTACTTGGAATAGGAAGCATAGGAAGCATTTCTCATAATGTTTCTCCTAAGTCCAAAACTAAAACCCACACATTATAGAGACGTATGGAGAAGAAAATAAATGTCACTCTATTAGGTTTTTAATCTCTGTATTTATTAATACTATTTTAATGAGGATGCTGGGGTACAGCAGATCCATATTATTACTTACAGGATAATAACCACACCAGTTTGCCCCGATTCTTACTCCTGGGGTGAGAAAATGAGAGCCAGCTGTCATCCCACATGTACTTGAGTTTGTACTCTAGGCGAAGACTGCCCCAACTCTGAATCTAGGTGTTCACCTAGGGACCTTCTGAGACAGGGAGGGAAAGAATCTACCTCCCAAGTGTCATGTGGACAGAGACAAAGACCCTGGCTTTTAGTCTTTGGAATGGAAACGCATCTCTTGAGGGGGAGATAAGACTAGTAGCTTTTTATGTTTTTCTTTTCCAAGAGACAGGATCCAGCTCTGTCACCCAGACCGGAGTGCTATGGCAAGATCATAGCTCACTGCAGCCTCAAACTCCTGGGCTCAGGGGACCTTCCCAAGTAGCAAGGACTACAGGTTCACACCACCACACCCGTGATTTTTTCTTCTGGTTGTTGTCGTCGAGATGGGGTCTTGCTATGTTGCCCAAGCTGGTCTCAAACTCATGGCCTCAAGCAATCCTCTCACAGTGCTGGAATTACAAGCATAAGCCACCATGCCTAGCCCCAACTAATTGCTTTAAAACCCAGCTTTACTGTTCAGGGTCTGTCTCTGTGCTGTGGGTCTCACCCACCCTTGATGTCTAAACACATAAACCTCCAGGGAAGGAAACCTCTGGGGTTCTCAGTAGCTGATCAGCCATGAGTTGAATTTCCAAGGCTTGTCCTTTAGTCCAGATCTCAACTTTCAATCAGATATGCTCAGAGAGCCCTAACTATACAGAAACATAAAAATATTTCCTTTACAGTCCCACACACCAGGAAACTCTTCCTAAAACAAAATTGAACCGTTTCTGGAACAAGGCAAGATACGTATAAATAAATAATAAATTCAAATGTGAACATGAATGTGTGTGGGTCTCAGTATGCATACATTGGGCATAGCATCCTGATTGTCAAGGTCAGTATAGAGTTAAACATAATCACTATGACCTGCATTACCAGCCAAAGGTAAAAATACAGCCACAGCTCTTTCAATTCTCTAAGTAATGGCTCCAGTAATATACCCTCATGATGTTAACAAAGTTAGCCAATTATTGATGCATTTATATGTGCCAGGCACCAAGCGAAGATATGTACCAAATTGCATTTGGCCAAACCACTTCATTTGCAGAACAACCCTATGAGATAGTTGCCTTTATAATCCCCATTTTATTAATAGGGAAACTGAGTTTGGGGAGATGAATCCTCTTGCCTAAGATCATATAACCAGAAAGCTGCAAAGTCAGGATGTGAGCCCAGATTTCTCTCCAAAGCCACAAGGTTAAATGTATTAACATTTGGGTGCTTCCTTCCAGGTAGAAATTTGAAGAGTTGAGATCTACCAGCTGGGTGTGGTGGCTCATGCCTGTAATCCCAGCACTTTTGGCAGGCTGAGGTGGATGGATTGCTTGAGCCCAGGAGTTAGAGACCGGCCTGGCCAACATGGAAAAACCCCATCTCTACTAAAAATACAAAAGTTAGACAAACCTGGCAGCACACACCTATAATCCCAGCTACTCAGGAGGCTGAGGCAGGAGAATTGCTTGAACCCAGGAGGTGGAGGTTGCAGTGAGCCAAGATCGCACCACTGCAATCCAGCCTAGGCAACAAAGCAAGATTCTGTCTTTAAAAAAAAACACACACACAGGCCGGGCGCGGTGGCTCAAGCCTGTAATCCCAGCACTTTGGGAGGCCGAGACGGGTGGATCATGAGGTCAGGAGATCGAGACCATCCTGGCTAACACGATGAAACCCCGTCTCTACTAAAAAATACAAAAAAAAACTAGCCGGGCGATGTGGCGGACGCCTGTAGTCCTAGTTACTCGGGAGGCTGAGGCGGGAGAATGGCGTGAACCCGGGAGGCGGAGCTTGCAGTGAGCTGAGATCCGGCCACTGCACTCCAGCCTGGGCGACAGAGCGAGACTCCGTCTCAAAAAAAAAAAAAAAAAACAAAAAAAAAAAATAAAAAATAAAAAATAAAAAAAACACACACACAAAGAAAAACAAAGAAATCTACCAGCTGGGCACAGTAGCTCAGGCCTGTAATCCCAGCACATTGGGAAGCCAAGGCAAGTGGGTTGCTTGAACCCAGGAGTTCAAGACCAGCCTGGCCAACATGGCAAAACCCGTCTCCACTAAAACTACAAAAATTAACCAGGCATGGTGGTGCCCACCTGTAATCGCAGTTACTCAGGAGGCTGAGATGGGAGGATCGATTGAACCTGGGAGTTGGAGGCTGCTGTGAGCCCTTATTGCACCACTGCACTCCAGCCTGGGTGACAGAGCAAGACCCTGTCTCAAAGAAAAAAACAAAAAAAAAATCTACCATAGACCCGGTTTAGTGAACTGTTGCATTCTGATTTTAACCACTCAAAACCCCTTTTTGTTAGATGTTTTTATTGCCCCCCATTTCAAAAAGAGAAACTGAGCCAGGCATGATGGCTCACTCCTATAATCCCAGCACTTTGGAAGGCTGAGGCAGGCGGATCACCTGAGGTCAGGAGTTCAAGACCAGCCTGGCCAACATGGTGAAACCCTGTCTCTACTAAAAATACAAAAAATAGCCTGGTGTAGTGGTGTGCACCTGTAATCCCAGCTACTTGGGAGGCTGAGGCAGGAAAATCTTGTGAACCCAGGTGGGGGAGGCTGCAGTGAGCCAAGATTGTGCCACTGCACTCCAGCCTGAGTGACACAGTGAGACTCCATCACAAAAAATAAATAAATAAATAAATAAATAAATAAATAAATAAATAAAAATAAACTGAGACCTAGAGAGGAAATGACTTGCCCAGGGGCTGCAATAGCCTGTGGGCTGGGAAAGCACCTCTGCAAATGCTGTGTCTGGAACTCAGTCCATACCAGGTGGCATGAGAGTTGGGACAGCTCTTGCATTTGGACTAGCCAGGCCTGAAATTAATGTGGCAGACAGAAGTATCTAGAAATGTGTGAAAACCTGCCACTCCCACCCAGACTGCCTCTCTCTCCCTGCCTTTGTAGAGCAGGAATGTTCTGACTCCCTGGGGGTCCCACGCACCCCACGAGAACCCAGAACCTCCTCAGAGGGGCATTTCTTCCTGTCCTTTCAGCTCAGGAGTAACCTCAGAGGCTGCTATTTCTTGTCCCCAGCCCAGACAGGGCTCTGTGACTGGTCTTCATAGCTCCAGGACAGGGTCCGGGACTAGGAGGGCAGGACCTGAGGCCCTCGGAGGTCCGCCTCCCCAAACCCTGCCTGAGACAGTGCAGGGAGAAGGTGGAAGTGCAGAGTGGGCTCTGCGGTGGCCATGTTCACCTCTCGCCCACGCTGTCCCCTTCTCCCCAGCGAGCTGAGGCTGCCCAGCGGGAGGTGGAAAGTCTCCGGGAACAGCTGGCCTCTGTCAACAGCTCCATCCGCCTGGCTTGCTGCTCTCCCCAGGGGCCCAGTGGGGTAAGGATGGGGTCGGGGAAGTGAGCAGGGAGGGCAGAGGGAAAGATCGGGAATGGCTGAGTTTGTGGGTTTCAGCATGTGAGTGACACTTTGTGGTTGATTGCGTGCATCCATTTGAAACTGGGAGTGTGAATGTGTGTGAGTCTCTGTGCATACACTGAGTGTAATCACTATGACCTGCTACACCAGCTGAGGATAAAAATACAACCACAGTTCTTTACTTTTCAAGCCTAAGTTTCCATATATCCTTTATTACCAGGAGTTCCAATATCTTCCTTTGAAGGCCTCCCTTACCCCCAGTTGTCCAAGGATGCCAGAAACCTCCTCAGACCAAAGATCATTCTGATTGCCAGATGCACCAGCAAGGATGTGGGGGAGAGTGAGTTTGAGGCAATACAGCAGCATGCAGTTTTTGTGGATGCCACCAGGTGTCGCTGTTGAACACTGGTCATAGCAGCTTGGTGGATGCCAGGGATGGTGATGCCCCTGCTGGTTTTCAGTCCCAAAACTGGGTACTTTTAGGAGTATGAGCCAGCCAACATATCAACAGGCAATCATCACCCGGACTGCAGTGGGGCCACATACCAAGATAAAATTTAACATTCATACTCAGCCATTGGTTTCCAAATCATGCCAGGTGATTATAGGGGGATTTCCCACCCCAGGCACATGCTGTGAAGAGCCAGTCTTCGGTAATCTACCCTGAGGTTCTTGTGTTAGGCCTAATTAATCAATTCATCTTTCTCTTTCCTCCTGGTTTGTGCCTCTTTGGGGTCCTGGTGTCATTTTTTGATGAGACTTTCATCAAGGCCACCCCAACCTACCCTTCTGTCCTATATTAGCAGTCTCCATCCTGGCTCTCCCAGAAAGCCGTGGGTTCATTATGTGAATTGGTCTGCCTTCTTTCCAGATCTCTGCATACCTAGGGGTGAGATTCATGATTCCTTACATAATAACAGGTCTGCTCCAGGGTGACTTCCCTCTCCAACCATGAACCAGAACTTGAGAGCATAATTTTCACTTCACCTGACACCCACATATACGGGCCCAGGTGTCTATGTCTCTCTTTCCATTTGAATATTGCAATGAGTCTCTGTGAATGTGTTACTGTGTATGTATGTCTCTACTTGTGACCTTTGGGCAACTGACTGTATTCTTAATCTGACTGTGCCTCAGTTTCCTCATCTATACAAGTAACAACTACTTTATAGGGTTATTAAAAGGATTACATGAGTCAGGCATGGTGGCACATGCCTGTAGTCCCAGCCACTTAGGAGGCTGAGGCAGGAGGATCTCTTGAGCCCATGAGTTTGAGTCCAGCCTGGACAACATAGCAAGATCCTGTCTCTGAAAAAAAAATGGATTACATGTAAAGTGCCTAAAATGGTGCTTGGGTCATTGTATATGCTCACTAAGTATTTGATGCTACTATTATAATTATTAATGTGTCTTTGGTATGTCTGGGATGTTTTTGCTCAGGAGAGCATGTAGCTTCTTTGGGCACATGCATGTCTGTTGTGTGTGATGATGTGTCCTTGTGAGTGTCTCTCTTTGATGCATGAGTATTTGTGTGTGTCAGCATATTTGGGAAAGTACATGTGTTAGTGTGTGCTGTGGCTATAGGTGTGTCCTTGTGTGTCAGCCTGTGTCTGTGTCCCAGGAGATCGTGTGTGTGTCCATGTGCCTGGGTGATGGCATAACACAGACAGAGTGAACACAGGAGAGAGAGGCTGTGTGGAGAGAGATGGAGAGTGAGAGAGCCCATGAGGATGCCTCATAGAGGAATTTGCCAATGGTTCTTAATTAACCCCCGTGGAACCCGGCAAATGCCTGTGCTAATCAGCCCCAGGGAACTTTGCTGGTTTGGGGGGTGTGCTTTTCTGAGCACAACAGTGGCACTCGATGCTAATTAATTTAATGTATTAATGGCATCCGCTTCCTGTTTTAATTGGCATTTATCTCCATGGAAGAAAGCTGGGGTTGGGTTGGGGCTTTTTGTTTGTTTGGTTTTTTTTTTTAAGTGTTTCTTAGATTTATTTGTAACTAAGCCTGACATCAGCCTGACTTCAGGTTCCTCAAACAGCAACCTCTCCATCTTCATCCAGGACAGAGGGGCCATTTCCTAAAATGTGGAGAAGCCATAGGTCTTGGGGCTATCAGCAAATTAGGCAGAGGAAGGAACCACCCATAACGTGGCCCGTGGCTCCAAGGTGTCAAGTCTAATCCTGAGGGTCCCTTGTTGCCTAGAATGGGGATATACCCCTGGAGCAGGAGCCAGACCTGAGCGAGAAACAAACTTTTGCCTATGCTGATTCCTCTGTCACGAGCGCCCAATCCCCAACCCCAGCTGACTACTTCTTTTTGTCATGGTTGTTCTTTTTTAATAAATCTTTTAATCAAAGTGTAACTTAATACATAAGGAAAAGTGCACAAATCATAAGTGTACAGCACTTTGAATTTTTCAACACAAACACACCCCATACCATCATCCAGATCAACAAATGTACATTCTGCTTGGGATTCAGGGATGGGGAGGCCAGACCTGTGGACCCCAGTCCCTCACCTCTCAGCCCCTCAAAGACCCCTTTGCCTGCAGGATAAGGTGAACTTCGCTCTGTGCTCGGGCCCTCGGCTGGAGGCCGCGCTGGCCTCCAAGGACAGGGAGATCCTGCGGCTGCTAAAGGATGTGCAGCACCTCCAGAGCTCGCTGCAGGAACTGGAGGAGGCATCCGCCAACCAGATCGCTGACCTGGAGCGTCAGCTCACAGCCAAGTCCGAGGCCATAGAAGTGGGTCCTGGGGAGGGGGCGGGGGGCAGGCGGCCCCAGGCCGAAGCACACAGACCAGCCTCACCATCTTTCTTTGCTCTTCTAGAAGCTGGAAGAGAAGCTCCAGGCCCAGTCTGACTATGAAGAAATTAAAACGGAGCTGAGGTACCATGTGGGATGGGGCTCCACAGACCCCCAGCACTGTTCCCTGGCCAGGAGCGCTTGGCATAGTTCATCATCTTCCTCCCTCCTACTAAACCCCATTTGTTCTCTCCAGTAACACTGTGGATATCAAACCTTAACCATCCTTAGGCCGGGTGCAGTGGCTCATCCCTGTAATCCCAACACTTTGGGAGGCCAAGGCAGGAGGATCGCTTGAGCTCAGGAGTTTGAGACCAGCCTGGGCAGCCATGGGGATAACCCATCTCTACAAGAAAAAAACAGTTTTAATTAGCCAGGAGCGGTGGTGGTGCGTGCTGTAGTCCCAGCCACTCAGGAGGCTGATCTGGCCACTCAGGAGGCTGATGTGGGAGGATTGCTTGAGCCTGAGAAGTCAAGGCTGCAATGAGCTGTGGTGGCACCACTGCACTCCAGCCTGGACAACACAGTAAGACCCTGTCTCAAAAACAAAACAAAACGAAATTCAACCATCTTCAGTCGTTTTCCATCAAGAGCTGCCTGTACAGGCAATTCACCTGAGGTCAGGAGTTCAAGACCAGCCTGGCCAACATGGCAAAACCCCGTCTCTACTAAAAATACAAAAATTAGCCAGGTGTGGTGGCGCTCACCTGTAGTCCAAGCTACTTGGGAGGCTGAGGCAGAAGAATCGCTTGAACTCGGGAGGTGGAGATTGTGCCACTGCACTCCAGCCTGGGTGACAGAGTGAGACTCTGTCTCAAAGAAAAAAAAAAAACAATCTGCCTGCAGACCATACAAGGGAACTTATTATGGGCATGGTAACTGGGAGGTGATTCATTAACCAGCTAAACTCAAGCTGGCCAGAATGGGATCAGTTCAGGCAACACCCCTCCAGGTAACACTGCCACCTGTTAATGAGCCTGCTACTTTAGGCCTGGGGTTGCAATGACTCTGGAATTAATGGGATTCTGGGGAATGGAGCAGTCATTGTCAGGGAGGTAAGCCGGGTCAGTGCCTCTTGCAAGACCTCTCCTCCAGCCCGGGGGCTGGCTGACCTCAGACCCTCTCCACTTGCTCCGGCAGTATCCTGAAAGCCATGAAGCTGGCCTCCAGCACCTGCAGCCTCCCCCAGGTAAGTGTCCCTGCCACCATCCCTGCAGGACGGGCTGTCCCAGTGAGCCTTCCACCCACCAGGTGCCCTCTCAACCTGCCTCTTGTCTCCTAGGGCATGGCCAAGCCTGAAGACTCACTGCTTATTGCAAAGGAGGCCTTCTTCCCTGCGCAGAAATTCCTTCTGGAGAAGCCCAGCCTCCTGGCCAGCCCTGGTAGGGGAGGAGGATACTCTGGGGCTGAGGGCTGGGGCGGGGACTGCCTGTGGGTCTCTGGCCTTCTCATGCCCAAGGACCACTGCCTTCCATGCAGGCAGGAGAGCGACAGAACAACAGGTGTGCATTGATTTGGCAGCTGCTGTGTGCCTGTCCTGCAGGGCATCCACACACACCCATGTCACAGTTGGGGTCACACAGCTGACTTGGGCCCTTCCAAGGCCCTCTAAAGGGCTCCACTCCCTGCTGAGCCTTCTTGAGCTGCAGGGGCTTTCATGAAGAGGTTACAGAGGGACAAGCAGGCATTCTCACTGCACCCCCACAGCCTACCACTGGGAAGCTGTGGACGTGATCCCCCTCTCAGCTACCTGCTGACCTTTTTATTTTGAGACCAAGTCTCGCTCTGTCGCCCAGGCTGGAGTGCAGTGGTGCGATCTCAGCTGACTGCAGCCTCCACCTCCTGGGTTCAAGCAATTCTCCTGCCTCGGCCTCCTGAGTAGCTGGGATTGCAGGCATGCACCACCACACCTGGCTAATTTTTATGTTTTTAGTAGAGACGGGGTTTCATCACGTTGGCCAGGCTGATCTCAAACTCCTGACCTCAGGTGATCTGCCTGCCTTGGCCTCCCAAAGTGCTGGGATTACAAGCGTGAGCCACTGCACCCGGCTACTCGCTGACCTTTTAACCTTGTGACCCCAGGCAGGATTCTGTGCTGCCTCTGTTTCCTCATCCATAAAATGGGTGTGACCTTGGGGCCTGCTTCGTGGGTACAGGTCTAGTGAGTCAGCTCCAGGGTGGGTGCCCAGCAAGGGCCCATCTGCAGGTGGTGGCGAGTTCGACTTCCCATCTGAGGCTGAGGTGCTGGGCCCGTGGCACGTTCTTGGCTGATGCTCTTGGTGATGGGGTGGGGTGCTCCCCAGAGCTGGCATTTGGACCGGGCCTGGAAGAGTGGGGCTTGGAGAATGGAGTGGTAGGGCAGAAACAGCCAAGGTCGGCACTTCCAGCTGCTGGACGCCTGTAGCACTGTTCCCCACCCCATCTCCCCACCAACCCCTTCCCTCCTTCTCCTCCTTCCTTCATTTCTGACTTTCTGTCTCTATATATGTCTCTGTCTCTGTCTCTCTCCCCCACACCACCCCGCCTCTCTCCCCGTCCCTCTCTCCCCCCGCCTCTCTCCCCGCCCCTCTCTGTCATGTGGTTTCTCTGTCTCTCTCATTATCTCTCTCTCTTTGTCTCTCTCACATGTGGTCTCTGTCTCACGCGCTCTCTCTCTGTCCCTCTCATGTGGTTTCTTTCTGTGTCTCTCTTTCTCGTTGTCTCTATCTGTCTATCTCTCCCTCTGGTTCTTTTTCTCCCTGTCTCTGTCTCCCCTCATCATTGTCTTCCCCATCTGTCTGTCTGTCTGTCTGGGTGTTCTAGAGGAAGACCCATCAGAGGACGATTCCATCAAGGATTCGCTGGGCACGGAGCAGTCCTACCCCTCCCCTCAGCAGCTCCCACCTCCACCAGGGCCTGAAGACCCCCTGTCTCCCAGCCCCGGGCAGCCCCTGCTTGGCCCCAGCTTGGGGCCTGATGGCCCTCGGACTTTCTCGCTGTCCCCCTTCCCCAGCCTGGCATCAGGGGAGAGATTGATGATGCCCCCGGCCGCCTTCAAGGGAGAGGCGGGCGGCCTGCTGGTGTTCCCCCCAGCCTTCTACGGCGCCAAGCCCCCCACAGCCCCTGCCACCCCGGCCCCTGGCCCTGAGCCACCAGGCGGTCCTGAGCCTGCCGATGGTGGTGGGGGCGGAGCGGCGGGGCCTGGGGCAGAGGAGGAGCAGCTGGACACGGCAGAGATCGCCTTCCAGGTGAAGGAGCAGCTGCTAAAACACAACATCGGGCAGCGGGTGTTTGGGCATTACGTGCTGGGGCTATCGCAGGGCTCGGTCAGCGAGATCCTAGCCCGGCCCAAGCCCTGGCGCAAGCTCACGGTGAAGGGCAAGGAGCCCTTCATCAAGATGAAGCAGTTCCTATCGGATGAGCAGAACGTGCTAGCGCTCAGGACTATCCAAGTGCGGCAGCGAGGTGAGTGCCCAAGAGGGCCTGTCCCTGCTGGCCACCACGCCAGGTCCAGGGCATCAGGGCTGGGGGCTGAGGACATGAGCTCTGGGTTCAAAACCCAGCTCTGCCACCTCCTGGCTGTGTGACCCAGGGCCAGTGACTTTGCCTCTCTATGCCTCAGTTTCCCCTCTGTAAAAGCAGGAAATACATCCTCACCCTCTCCTTCCTGGCCCTAGCCAGAGACAGGCTGCCCTTCCTGGGGCACTCAGGATAAGGGTGGTGGGAAAAGTCTCCAGCTGCTGCCCTGGCAGGTACTCACTAAACACTTCCAAGCCTCAGTTTACACATTTGTAAGACTGCCAGCCTTACCAGACTTGATTTTTTGGGTAATCAGTGTGAAGGGTCCTAGCTGTGGCCTCACAGATGCCTGAGTTTGAGTCCCAGCTCTGCTCTTCACCCACTAGGTGACCTCAGATAACTCCTTTCATCTGTGCCCCGGTTTCTGCATCTGTCAGCCTCCAGGAGACACCATGAGGATTAAACGGGCATCAAACACTGACCACAGTACCTGGCACACAGTGCTGCTTGAGAACTGTTAGGGGCAGCAGTTGCCATAGTCATTGTCATCATCATTTCTTTTTTTTTTTTTTTTTTTTTTCCTTTGAGATGGAATCTCACTCTGTCACCCCGGCTGGAGAGCAGTGGCACAATCTCAGCTCACTGCGATGTTTGCCTCCTGGGTTCGAGCAATTCTGCTGTCTCAGCCTCCTTAGTAACTGGGACTACAGTTGCACGCCACCATGTCCAGCTGATTTTTACATTTTTAGTAGAGACGGGATTTCACCATATTGGTCAGGCTGGTCTCAAACTCCTGACCACAGGTGATCCACCCACCTTGGCCTCCCAAAGTGCTGGGATTACAGGCGTGAGCCACCGCACCCTATTTCTTTATTTTTATTTTATTTATTTTTTTTTTTTTTTGAGACAGAGTCTGGTTCTGTCACCCAGACTGGAGTGCAGTGGCACAATGTTGGCTCACTACAACCACTGCCTCCTGGGTTCAAGCGATTCTCCTGCCTCAGCCTCCTGAGTAGCTGGGATTACAGGTGCACAGCACCATGCTTGGCTAATTTTGTATTTTTAGTAGAGACAAGGTTTCACCATGTTGGCCAGGATAGCCTCAAACTCCTGACCTCAAGTGGTCCTCCCACCTCGGCCTCCCAAAGTGCTGGGATTATGGGCATGAGCCACCATGCCTGGCCTCATTATTATGATTCTTATTTCAAGCCAGAATCACTCATAGGCCCACAGTTTGTTAGGCAGACTAAGCGGTGGCTCTGCCATCTCACTGATGGTCTAACCCTCACTCTCCCGGGAGGAGGAGACAGCCCCCCACCCCACCAGGCTCTGGAGACTGAGCCCAACATGCAGATCCTGCCACAGATGCCTTCTTGCCTCCCCAGGCAGCATCACCCCGAGAATCCGCACACCCGAGACGGGCTCGGACGACGCCATCAAGAGCATTCTAGAGCAGGCCAAGAAGGAGATCGAGTCGCAGAAGGGCGGTGAGTGTGACCCCTGCAGGCAAGGCCTGAGGCCCCCAGGGCCAGCTGTGAACAGGAGGTGAGGCCCCGTCTGCCTTTGTCCGCCCCAGAGGGAATCCAGGTGGATCAGAACCGCCAGAGCCAGAGGGACCCATCTTGAGTGCATGGGTGGTCGTGGCACTGCTCAGAACCCTGCCACGGCTCTCAACATAAATCTCAACCCTTGGCCAGACACAGCAGCTCATGCCTGTAATCCCAGCACTTTGGGAGGCCAAGGTGGGCTGATCACCTGAGGTCAGGAGTGCGAGACCAGCCTGGCCAACATGGTACAACCCCATCTCTACTAAAAATACAAAATTACCTGGGCATGGTGATACATGCCTGTAATCCCAGCTATTCAGGAGTCTGAGGCAGGAGAATTGCTTGAACCTGGGAAACGGAGGTTGCAGTGAGCCAAGATCACACTACTGCACTCCAGCCTAGGTGACAAAGTAAGATTCCGTCAAAAAAAATAAAAGAAAAATATCCCAAGACTGGACAAGGCCTACAGGCCCTACAGTCTTCAGGCCCCTCCGTGCCTGTCACGTGAACTGTTCACAGTCATGCCCAGCTGCCGTGCACCCCACCCTGCGCCTCTGATGCTGTCCTTACCCTGGATGCCTTTCACCTGGCCAACTCCTGCTCATACCTATGACCCAACTCAGAAGTCACCTCCTGCAAGAAGATGGATTGGACACTGCGCCCACCTCCCTCCACCCCCACCACAATGACCTCCTTGCTTGCTGCAGTGGAGCTGGACTGGCCACTAATTCTGGCTCTGCTGTTTATTGACTGTGTGACCTTGGGCAAGTTAGCCTCTTTGTGCCTTCATCCTCTTTTTTTTTTTTTTTTTTTTTTTTTTTTTTTGAGACGGATTCTCACTCTGTCACCCAGGCTGGAGTGCAGTGGCACAGTCTCGGCTCACTGCAACCTCCGCCTCCTGGGTTCAAGCGATTCTCCTGCCTCAGCCTCCTGAGTAGCTGGGATCACAGGCACGCACCACCATGCCCGGCTAATTTTGTGTGTGTGTGTGTGTGTGTGTGTGTGTGTGTGTGTGTGTGTTTAGTAGAGACGGGGTTTCACCATGTTGGTCAGGCTGCTCTTGAACTCCTGACCTCGTGATCCACCTGCCTCAGCCTCCCAAAGTGTTGGGATTACAGGCGTGAGCCACCGTGCCCGGCCCATCTTCTCATCTTTAGAATGGGGACTGTGGGTGGCCGAGGTGGGCGGATCACCTGAGGTCAGGAGTTCAAGAAAAGCCTGCCCAACGTGGCGAAACCCCGTCTCTACTAAACATACAAAAAAATTAGCTGGGCATGGTGGTGCATGCCTGTAACCCCAGCTACTTGGGAGGCTGAGGCAGGAGAATCTCTCAAACCCAAGAGGCAGAGCTTACAGTGAGCTGAGATCACACCACTGCACTCCAGCCTGGGCGACAAGAGCGAAACTCCATCTCAAAAAGAAAAAAAAAGGCGGGGAGGGACTGTATTAGTTTTCCTTTCTCAGGGTTGTGTGAGGATCAAATGAGGTCAGTATAATCCTGAAAGATCAGCCATCATTACAGCAAATATTATCATTATTACCTCCTTGTTGCAGTTCCGCGCTGTCACAAACGACTCTGCTTGTGTGGCTGTCCCTCCCTGTGCTGTGGGGGCTTCTTGCAGCCAGGGACCGAGTTCCATCGTCACACCCAGCACAGCGTAGACTGTGGCTGACTGAGACCCTGGACTCCGGCTTCAAAGCCCTCCTCCATTTTTGCAGTGTCTGCTGCCCCCTGGTGGCTGCTCCGAGCAGGTGTCCTGAATCCCTCCTGTTGTCGCCAGGAGCCGAGATGTTTCCCAATGAATGGCCCTCCCTCCTGCCTGGTCCCTGGGAGGGGTGAGGGGAAAAGGGACTTACCCGGCTACCCTCCCCACCTGTAAAATCCCCTGAGCCTAATTTCCTTCTTGGTCAGTTCTAGTAGCAAGAGAGATGCAAGACAGAGAAGGATGTAATCATGCAGTAAACATTTATTAAGCACCTACTATGGACTAGACACGGGTTTCAGATATGGGTGAAACATGATATGGAGGTGAAAAGAACCATGAGAAATAACTAGCCAGAGCTGGGCACGGTGGCTCATGCCTGTAATCTCAGCACTCTGGGAGGCCAAGGCAAATGGATCACCTGAGGTCAGGAGTTTGAGACCAGCCTGGTCAATGTGGTGAAACCCTGTCTCTGCTAAAAATACAAAAATTGGCTGGGCATGGTAGTAGGTGCCTGTAATCCCAGCTATTTGGAGACTGAGGCAAGAGAATTGCTTGAATCTAGGAGGCAAAGGTTGCAGCAAGCCAAGATCATGCCACTACACTCCAGCCTGCGCAACAAGAGCAAAACTCAGTCTAAAAAAAAAAAAAGAAACCCCATCTCCTCTAAAAATACAAAAATTAGCCAGGTGTGGTGGCACACACCTGTGGTCCCAGCTACTCAAGAGACTGAGGCAGGAGGATCACCTGAGCCCAGGAGGCAGAAATTGTAGCGAGCCGAGATCTCATCACTACACTCCAGCCTGGGTGACAGAGTGAGATTCTGTCTTAAAAAAAAAGAATAGAAAAAGAAATAACTAGCCAAAGTCTCCCACTAAACTAACAGGACAACTGAGGCCAGGGAGGGAAGACATGAGTTCAGTTACACAGAGACAGAGGGAAACCCCAGGGCTCCCACCTCTTTATACAGCACTTTCTCCTGGGGGTCAGAAGCAGGCACCAGGGCAATGTCAAAGACAACATCGCAGCAGAGGAAAACGTTTGCTATCCATGGGCCAGCCGGTGGCCTTATATTCAGGGTCTAGGAGGAGTTCAGCAAGAGGAAAAATACAAAGGTTATTGCCCCATATCCCTGGCAAAAAAAAAAAAAAAAAGAATGCTAAGCAGTGGGCACACTAGCCACTGCCGGGGAGGAAATGAATGTGACTAACTGCTCAGTCACAAGTTCTGCTTCTGGGATTCAAAGGAAATGTCCAGAATGGGGACAGGGGTTTATATGTAAGCCGTTCCCATCATTGTTCCTAAGAGTGACAAACTGGAAACAAAACAACCTAAGTGTCCAGCAGTGGGGGATCCAGTAAGTAAAGCAGATAATATCCCTTCAGTGGCATGTGCAGCCCTTAAAGGTAGAACTTTTAATGATAAGAAAAAATGGGGCCAGGCACGGTGGCTCACGCCTGTAATCCCAGCACTTTGGGAGGCCGAGGCAGGCGGATCACGAGGTCAGGAGATCAAGACCATCCTGGCGAACACGGTGAAACCCCGTCTCTACTAAAAATACAAAGAAATTAGCTGGGCGTGGTGGCGGGCGCCTCTAGTCCCAGCTTCTTGGGAGGCTGAGGCAGGAGAATGGCGTGAACCCGGGAGGCAACGGAGCTTGCAGTGAGTGGAGATCACGTGACTGCACTCCAGCCTGGGAGACAGCGAGACTCCGTCTAAAAAAAAAAAAAGAAAACAGACGGGAAGAGAATACTTGAAAATATTTCACGTGGTTGCCCCTAGGAGACAGTAAGGGGGACTTTCATTTTTCATCTTGACTTTTTGTGCTTTTTTTTGCATGCTCTTCTGTGCTCCCGTAGTAGGCAAGTATGAGGTTTTTTTAATCGAGGTAAAAATCTCGTAACATAAAATTAAGCCTTTTTTTTTTTTTTTTTGGAGACAGAGTCTCTTGCTCTGTCGCACAGGCTGGGGTGTAGTGGTGTGATCTTGGCTCACTGCAACCTCCACCCTCCACCTCCCAGGTTCAAGCAATTCTCCTGCCTCAGCCTCCCGAGTAGCTGGGATTACAGGTGCGTGCCACCATGCCCAGCTAATTTTTGTATTTTTAGTAGAGACAGGGTTTCACCACGTTAGCCAGACTGGTCGCAAATTCCTGACCTCAAGTGATCTGCCTGCCTCAGTCTCCCAATGTGCTGGAATTATAGACATGAACCACCGTGCCCGGCCAAAATTAACCATTTTAAAGTGTACAGTTCAGTAGTATTTAGTACAGTGTTATGCAACCATCATCTCTCTCCAGTTCACACATGTTCATCACCCCAGAAGGAAACCCTATACCCATTAAGCAGTGCTTCTCCATTCCACTGTCCCCCCAGCCCCTGGCGACCACTGATCTGCATCCTGTTTCTGTGGATTGACCTATTCTGCACATTTTGTGTAAATGGAATCATATCATGTGTGCTACCTCGCGTCTGGCCTCTTCCACTCAGCCCCATGTTTGTAAGCCTCATTCCTGTTGTAGCCCCTGTCAGTGCTTCATTCCTTTTTATGACAAAATAATGTTCCATTGCTATATTACTTTTTAATTGGAAAAGCAATGAAAATTATTTTTAATGGGTCTAAGAGGACCCACTAGGATGAAAACTACACAAAGATAATGAAGAAGGGGTTACATTGATCTGGCTTTCTACAGAGCTGGAGAGACTCCAGTGTCGGGAACGCTACTCTGAGGGCAGAGGGAAGCACCTTTTCATTTACTGGTTAATTGTCATTCCTCAGGGCACAGATCCATCTATTATCCTTGGTTCATGGCACACTCATAGGGCTGCTGCCTGCATGGCCTTCTCCCGGGTGCGTGTGTGTGTATGTATGTACACATGTGCATATATATGTGTATATATGTGTGTGTATATTCATGCATTCATTCATTCATTCATGTAAATGACAGAATGAACCTCTGGGAACATATTGCCCAACCCAAGATTTAGAAAATTCCCAATAACTGACATCTGGCATTTTCCTCCCCCATCCCACCCCTGCCTTCCTTCCCCAGAAATGTCTTTCATCCTAAATTTTTGTCCTGTTGTTCCTTTGTGTTTGCCATTTGTAGAAAATATTTTTCACTAAATCATATATTGTTTATGTTGTTTGTTATGGAACTTGATAGAAAACACATGATACCGGCCAGGCGTGGTGGCTTACACCTATAATCCTAGCACTTTAGGAGGCCAAGGCGGGCAGATCATTTGAGCTCAAGAGTTTGAGACCAGCCTGGCTAACACGGTGAAACCCCATCTCTACTAAAAATACAAAAACAAAAATTAGCCGGCCCTGGTGTTGAGTGCCTGTAATCCCAGCTACTTGGGAGGCTGAGGCAAGAGAACTGCTTGAACCCAGGAGGCAGAAGTTGAGGTGAGCCGAGATCACGCCACTGCACTCCAGCCTGGGCGACAGAACAAGACTCAGTCAAAAAAAAAAAAAAAGAAAACATGTGATACTGAATGCCATCTTATTGGATTTGTTTTTGTTGTTGTTGTTTGAGACAGGCTGTCCCTCTGTTGCCCAGACTGGAGTGCAGTGGTGCAAACATGGCTCACTGCCACCTCGACCTCCCAGGATCAAGTGATCCTCCTGCCTCAGCTGGCACCGCAGGCATACACCATCATGCCTGGCTATTTTTTTTTTTTTTTTTTTACTTTTTTTGTAGAGTCAGGGTCTCATTTTGTTGCCTAGGCTGGTCTTGAGCTCCTGGGCTCCAGTAATCCTCCTGCCTCCACCTCCGAAAGTGCTGGGATTATAAGCATAAGCCACTGCTCCCAGCCTGGACCTGCTTTTTTCACTCAATATTATGTTATTAGGTTTCACACAAAGGGCACAGTAGCTCACACCTGTAGTCCTAGCTCCTCGGGAGGCTGAGGGAGGAGAACCACTTAAACCCAAGAGTTTGAGACCACAGAGCACTATGATCGCACCTGAGATTGAGCCACTGCACTCCAGCCTGGGCAACATAGCAAGACCGCATCTTTTTTTTTTTTTTCTTTTTTTTGAGACGGAGTCTCGCTGTCTCCCAGGCTGGAGTGCAGTCGCACGATCTCCACTCACTGCAAGCTCCATCGCCTCCCGGGTTCACGCCATTCTCCTGCCTCAGCCTCCCGAGAAGCTGGGACTAGAGGCGCCCGCCACTACACCCGGCTAATTTTTTTGTATTTTTAGTAGAGATGGGGTTTCACCGTGTTCGCCAGGATGGTCTTGATCTCCTGACCTCGTGATCCGCCTGCCTCGGCCTCCCAAAGTGCTGGGATTACAGGCGTGAGCCACCGCACCCGACGACTGCATCTCTTTAAAAAAAAAAAGATTCATGTGTGATTTTGCATGAGGACTTTTTCACTGCTGTACAGTGTTCCATTGTGTGATCATCCCACTATTTTTTTTTTTCTAGAGATGGATGTCTCACTCTATCACCTGGGTCAGAGTGCAGTAATGCAATCTTGGTTCACTGCAGCCTCGACCTCCCAGGCTCAAGCAATCCTCCCATCTCAGACCGTGAGGTACAGGTGTGAGCCACCATGCCCAGCTAATTTTTGTATTTTTTGCAGAGACTGCGTTTTACCATGTTGCCCAGGCTGGTCTCGAACTCCTAAACTCGGACAATTTGACTGCCTCAGCCTCCCAAAGTGCTGGGATTACCAGTGTGAGCCACTGTGCCTGGCCCATCCCACTATTTTTGATCCATTCTCTGCATGGGCATTTGGATTCGTTGCTATTGGAACAAGTGAAGGGCTGGGCACAGTGGCTCACGCCTGTAATCCCTGCACTTTGGGAGGCTGAGGAGGGCAGATCGCTTGAGTCCAGGAGTTTGAGACCAGCCTGGGCAATATAGCAAACCCCCGTCTCTACAAAAAATACAAAAATTAGCTGAGCATGGTGGCACATGTCTGCAGTCCCAGCACTTTGGGAGGCCCAGGCAGGAGAATCACTTGAAGCTAGGAGTTTGAAACCAGCCTGGGCAACATGGCAAGACCCCATCTCTATGAAAGGAAGGAAGGAAGGGAAGGGAAACAGGGAAGGAAGGAAATATTTTTAAAGAATTTTTTAAAAAACAGAACAAGTGAACAAGCCACTTTTCTGTGCCTTCGTGTTTTCTTTGTCTTTAAACATTTGCATGGTTGGGTCATGGCCTATGTAAAAGTCAGGTCAGGCTGGGCACAGTAGCTCATGCCTGTAATCCCAGCACTTTGGGAGGCTGAGGGGTAGATCACTTGAGCTCAGGAGTTCGAGACCAGCCTGACCAATATGGCAAAACCTCATCTCTACTAAAGCTAAATGGCTGGGTGTGGTGGTGCGTGCCTGTAATCCCAGCTACTGGGGAGGCTGAGGTAGGAGAATTGCTGGAACCAGGGAGGCAGAGGTTGCAGTGAGCTGAGATCGTGCCATTGCACTCCATCCTCATCCTGGGTGACAGAGTGAGACTTCATCTCAAAACAAAACAAAACAGAAGTCAGGTGTATTCTTACATTGCATTATCCCCATGAGTATGTTCTCTGCATATGCCAAAACCTCACTGCCAACCGAATTTTTGGTGGCTGCCTAATATTCTGCCACAGGGAGGGATCATGATTTACTTAGCCAGTGCCCAGTTGCTGGACACAGAGGTTGCCTGGACACCCTGCTGGCAACAACAGGGATGCTATGAACATCATCCCCTGCACGCCATGCCCTGACCCTGGGCCTCGGGCCGTCCTGTCCCCTCCCTGCAGGCGAGCCCAAGACCTCGGCGGCCCCACTGAGCATTGCCAATGGCGCGGGCCCTGCCAGCACCTCGGAGGACGCCATCAAGAGCATCCTGGAGCAGGCACGCCGTGAGATGCAGGCGCAGCAACAGGCCTTGCTGGAAATGGAGGCGGGACCCAGGGGCCGCTCGGTGCCCCCCTCGCCTCCGGAGAGGCCGTCGTTGGCCACCGCGAGCCAGAACGGGGCCCCGGCCTTGGTGAAGCAGGAGGAGGGCGGCGGGGGCCCCGTGCAGGCGCCACTCCCGGTCCTGTCCCCCGCCGCCTTCGTGCAGAGCATCATCCGCAAGGTCAAGTCCGAGATTGGCGACGCCGGCTACTTCGACCACCACTGGGCCTCCGACCGCGGCCTGCTCAGCCGCCCCTACGCCTCCGTGTCGCCCTCACTGTCCTCCTCCTCCTCCTCCGGCTATTCTGGCCAGCCCAATGGCCGCGCCTGGCCCCGCGGGGATGAGGCCCCGGTACCCCCCGAGGACGAGGCGGCGGCAGGGGCGGAGGACGAGCCCCCCAGGGCGGGCGAGCTCAAGGCTGAGGGTGCGACGGCCGAGGCGGGCGCGCGGCTGCCCTACTACCCGGCCTACGTGCCGCGCACCCTGAAGCCCACCGTGCCGCCGCTGACTCCCGAGCAGTACGAGCTGTACATGTACCGTGAGGTGGACACGCTGGAGCTCACCCGCCAGGTCAAGGAGAAGCTGGCCAAGAACGGCATCTGCCAGAGGATCTTCGGGGAGAAGGTGAGTGCAGTGCGGGCGCACAGCGTGTGGGCTCTGGGAGATGTCTGAGAAGCAGGATGCCCACCCAAGCAGGCCGACGGGACCCCAGGGCCCCAGGCCCTCCATTCTTGAGTCCTGTCCCTGGGCCTCGCAGGAAGGAGGGTCACCGTTCTGCTCCATGGTTGTTACAACCGGGTAATGCTTCCATCCTGGCTAGTAAACAGTCACTTAACTCCCTTCCTCCAGGCCCCTCCAGATCGCCTGAGGTCCAGCCACTAAAGGGTTATGTGGCAGGATTTGGTGGCTCACCAAGTCGCACTCTGGGAGTCGCACTTTGGGAGATGGAGGTGGGAAGATCTCTTGAGCCCAGAAGTTTGAGACCAGCCTGGCCAATGTGGGGAAACCCCGTCCCTACTAAAAAATGCAAAAATTAAGCCGGGGGCGGTGGCTCACACCTGTAATCCCAGCACTTTGGGAGGCTGAGGTGGGCGGATCATGAGATCAAGAGATCAAGACCATCCTGGCCAACATGGAGAAACCCCATCGCTACTAAAAATACAAACATTAGCTGGGCGTGGTGGCTTGCGCCTGTATAGTCCTGGCTACTTGGAAGGCTGAGGCAGGAGCATCACTTGAATCCAGGAGGCAGGGGTTGCAGCGAGCCAAGATCTCGCTACTGCACTCCAGCCTGGGTGACAGAATGATGCTCCATCTCAAAAAAAAAAAAAAATGGGGGCATTCGGGACCAGCCTGAGCAATGTAGCAAGACCCCCATCTCTACAAAATAAATTTTTAAAAAAATTAGCTGAGTGTGGTGGTGCACAGCTGTTCAGGAGGCTGAAGTGGGAGAATTGCTTGAACCCAGGTGGTCGAGGCTACAGTGAGCCATGATCATACCAGTGCACTCCAGCCTGGGCAACAGAGCAAGACCTCATCCCCCCCGCAAAAATAAATAAAATTTTAAAAATAAAGGGTTAGGTAAGGCTCACCCCAGCCAGGGGACCTCAGTGCGTCCTGATTGGTTGGTGCCGCTGCAATGCCAGTTTTAAGTGTCACCTCTTAAATAGGGAATAGGCAAAGGGCCAGGCAAGCTCGGAGGAGGGAGAAATGACTTAAGTGGGAGGTCAGGGAAGGCTTCCTGGAGGAGGGGGCACTGAAGGATTTTTACATATAGGGACATCAGGGAGGGTACCGGAGGGGAAGGGCACAGCAGAGGCACATGGCAGGCACCTATGAGGAACAAATGAAGGCTGCCTGGACTCTGACAGAGGGGAAGGGAGGGGAGGCTGGGCGTGGTGGCTCACGCCTATAATCCCAACACTGTGGGAGGTGGAGTTGGGTGGGTCCCTTGAGGTCAGGAGTTCGAAACCAGCCTGGCCAACATGGCAAAACCCCATCTCTACTAAAAATACAAAAATTGGCCAGGCATGCACCAGCCTGGTACAAGTCCCAGCTACTTAGGAGGCTGAGGCAGGAGAATCACTTGAACCTGGGAGGCGAAGTTTGCAGTGAGCTGAGATCTTGCGAGACTCTGTCTCAAAAAAAAAAAAAAGGTGGGGGAGGGGAGGGAGGGCCAGGTCCATGTCCCAGGGGCCTGCTGACCTACCCCCCTGCCCCACCCCTCGCAGGTGCTGGGCCTGTCACAGGGCAGTGTGAGCGACATGCTGTCCCGGCCGAAGCCATGGAGCAAGCTGACGCAGAAGGGGCGGGAGCCCTTCATCCGCATGCAGCTGTGGCTCTCCGACCAGCTTGGCCAGGCGGTGGGCCAGCAGCCTGGTGCCTCCCAGGGTGAGTGTGGGCAGGAGCATCTCAGGGGGTGCTGGTGAAACCCCGTCTCTACTAAAAATACCATAAATTAGCTGGGGATGGTGGTGTGTGCCTGAAATCCCAGCTGCTTGGGAGACTGAAGCAGGAGAATCTCATGACCCTGGAGGTGGAGGTTGCAATGAGCCGAGATCCTCGCCATTGCACTCCAGCCCAGGCAACAGTGTGAGACTCCGTCTCAAAAAAAAAAAAAAAAAAAAATGAAACGTATCAGGAGGCAGCCCCCCAGCTGGGGAGGGAGGTGGCACTGGGCAGGGAGGGGGCCAGGAAGAGGCAGGAGTGGTGACTTTGTCTGCTCTGCTCCTTTCCTGTTCTTCTTTTGTTTTTTGAAAGAGTCTTGCTCTGTTGCCCAGGCTGGAGTGCAATGACATGATCTCAGCTCAATACAACCTCTGCCTCCTGGGTTCAAGTGATTCTCCTGCCTCAGCCTCCTGAGTAGCTGGGATTACAGGCATGTGCCACCATGCCCCACTAATTTTGTATTGTTAGTAGAAACGGGGTTTCTCCATGTTGGTCAGGCTGGTCTCGAACTCCTGACCTCACGTGATCCACCTGCCTCAGCCTCCCAAAGTGCTGGGATTACAGGCGTGAGCCACCGCACCTGGCCCTTTCCTATTTCTTTAAAACAAGAAAAGAGATCAGAAGTGACGGGAGTGAAGTGTCAGTATCGATTACAGTGATGGGTGGAAGGGAGGAGAGGACTTATGTATTGTTTTCTGCATATTTCTATATGTTTTTAATAGTTTATAAATACAATGTTTGATTTTAAAACTCCTCTCCATAAGGCTGTAACAAGGATTAAAAGCAGCCATGCTGGCCAGGTGCAGTGCCTCATGCCTGTAATCCCAGCACTTTGGGAGGCTGAGGCAGGCGGATCACAAGGTCAGGAGATTGAGACCATCCTGGCTAACTCGGTGAAACCCCGTCTCTACTAAAAATACAAAAAATAAAAATAAAAAAATTATCCGGGCTTGGTGGTGGGGCCTGTAGTCCCAGCTACTGGGGAAGCTGAGGCAGGAGAATGGTGTGAATCCAGGAGGCGGAGCTTGCAGTGAGCTGAGATCGCACCACCGCACTCCAGCCTGGGCAATAGAGGGAGACTCCATCTCAAAAAAAAAAAGCAGTCATGCTAATAACCAGTGGTCAAAGTGGTTTGTCCTGTAATCTTCATGTCAGTCTCCCGCAAAGGGACTGTTTATCATTCCCATTTCACAGACGAGGAAATCCAGAGGCACGGTGGTGCAGTGACTTGCCCAAGGCCACCATCCAGTGAGTGACAGAGCTAGGATGAGCATCCCGGGCTGTGGGCCATTAGGCTCCCTGCCCCCTAGGGTCCCCAAATGCGCCTACCAAGAGCCTACCTCACAAAAGACTTCCAACCTTTTTTTGTTTTATAATGTTGTTGTGGGGGAGGGGTTGGTCTTTGTTTATAATGTGCTGGCAGGGGAGTCGTTGGTTTTGTTTTATAGTGTTATAGAGGCGTTGGTTTTGTTTTATAGTGTTATAGAGGGGGAGGGGTTGGTTTTGGTTTTACAGTGTTGTGGTGGGGGAGGGGTTGGTTTTTATTTTATAGCGTGGTGGGGGTTTGGTTTTGTTGTATAGTGTTGTGGTGGGAGGGGTTGGTTTTGTTTTATAGTGTGGTAGGAGAGAGGTTGGTTTTTGTTTTATAGTGTTGTAGTGGGGGAGGGGGTTGGTTTTGTTGTATAGTGTTGTGGTGGGGGAGGGGTTGGTTTTGTTTTATAATGTGGTGGTGGGGGAGGGGTTGGTTTTGTTTTATAATGTGGTGGTGGGGGAGGGGTTTTGTTTTATAGTGTGGTGGGGAGGGGGTTGGTTTTTGTTTTCTAGTGTTGTGGTGGGGGAGGGGTTTGTTTTGTTTTGTAATGTTGTGGTGGGGGAGGGGTTGGCTTTGTTTTATAACGTGGTGGTGGGGGAGGGGTTGGTTTTGTTTTATAATGTGGTGGGGGAGGGGTTGGCTTTGTTTTATAATGTGGTGGTGGGGGAGGGGTTGGTTTTGTTTTATAATGTGGTGGTGGGGGAGGGGTTTTGTTTTATAGTGTGGTGGGGAGGGGGTTGGTTTTTGTTTTCTAGTGTTGTGGTGGGGGAGGGGTTTGTTTTGTTTTGTAATGTTGTGGTGGGGGAGGGGTTGGTTTTGTTTTATAATGTGGTGGGGGAGGGGTTGGCTTTGTTTTATAATGTGGTGGTGGGGGAGGGGGTTGGTTTTTTGTTGCATAGTGTTGTGGTGGTGGAGGGGCTGGTTTTATTTTATAATGTGGTGGGGGAGGGGTTGGTTTTTTGTTGTATAGTGTTGTGGTGCGGGAGGGGTTGGTTTTATTTTATAATGTGGTGGGGGAGGGGTTGGTTTTGTTTATAATGTTGTGGTGGGGGAGGGGTTGATTTTTTGTTGTATAGTGTTTTTTTTTGTTTGTTTGTTTGTTTGTTTGTTTGTTTTTGAGACGGAGTCTCGCTTTGTCACCCAGGCTGGAGTGCAGTGGCGCAATCTCGGCTCACTGCAAGCTCCGCCTCCCAGGTTCACGCCATTCTCCTGCCTCAGCCTCCCGAGTAGCCAGGACTACAGGCGCCCGCCACTGCGCCCGGCTAATTTTTTTCTATTTTTTAGTAGAGACGGGGTTTCACCATGGTCTCGATCTCCTGACCTTGTGATCCGCCCGCCTCGGCCTCCCAAAGTGCTGGGATTACAGGCGTGAGCCACCGCGCCCGGCCCTGTTGTATAGTGTTGTGGTGGGGGGTATTTTTTGTTTTACAGTGTTGTGGTGGGGGAGGGGTTGATTTTTTGTTTTATTGTGTTGTGGTGGGGGAGGGGTTGGTTTTTGGTTTTTTTGAGAAAGACTCTCTCTCTGTCGCCCAAGCTGGAGTGGTGAGCCACTGTGCCTGGTCTGTGGTGTTATGTTTTAACTAACTTTTTTACTGTGGTAAAATTCACATAACAGCTGGGCACCGTGGCCCCAGCACTTTGGGAGGCTGAGGCGGGCAGATCACTTGAGCCCAGGAATTTGAGACCAGCCTGGCCAACATGGAGAAACCCCGTCTCTACTAAAAATACAAAAATTAGCCGGGCGTGGTGGCACGCATCTGTAATCCCAGCTACTCGGGAGGCTAAGGCGAGAGGATCACTTGAACCCAGGAAGTGGAGGTTACAGTGAGCCGGGATGGCACCACTGCACTCCAGCCTGGGTGACAGAGTGAGACTCTGTCTCAAACAAACAAGCAAACAAAAAAATCACTTAACATAAAATGTACCTTTTAAACCATTTTTGAAGTGTACAATTCACAAGGTGTGTGACCATCACCTGTATCTAATTCCAGAATATTCCCACCACCCCAAAAAGGAACCCCATACCCATCCAGCAGTCATTGCCCATCCTCCTTCCCCCCAGCTCCTGGAACTCCGCTTTCTTTCTGTCTGGATTTGCCTCGTCTGAATGTTTCATGTAGATGGAATCCTGTACTACTTGACCTTCTGTAGCTGGCTTCTTTCAGTTAACATGTTTTCAAGCTCATACAAGCTGTAGCATGCAACAGAATTTCCTTCCTTTTTTGTGGCTAAATGATATTCCGTTGTATGGCTAGACCCCATTTTGGCATTTTGAATAATGCTGCTATGAAAATTTGTGTACATACTGTGTATGAACCTCCATTTTCAGTTCTTTGGTCATATATCTAGTACAGTTGGCTAGATCATATGGTAACTCTGTGTTTAACTTACTGAGGAAGTTCAAAGAGTTTCTATTTCTCCAGGTCCTTACCAACATGGGTTATGTCCCATTTGTTGGCACTAGCCATCCTGGTGGGTGTGTAAGTGGTATCTCACTGTAGTTTTTATTTGCATTTCCCCAGTGTCTGATTGTTTTGGTTTTGAATTTTATTGTCATGGAAGGATTTGACTACAGGTAGGATAGAGGTAAACAGAGAAGATGGAGAATGGTGTTCCTTGTGGAAGGAACAGCACAGGCAGCGGCTAGGAGGTGGGACCATGCACAGCCTGGGAAGGGATGTGAGTAGAGGTGGCAGTTGGGGGGTCCCCTGCTCTCCCAGAATAGGAAGCCAAAGCTAGGCGCAGTGCCTCGCACATGTGGTCCCAGGACTTTGGGAGGCTAAGGCAGGCAGATCATTTGAGGTCAGTTCAAGACCAGCCTGACCAACATGGCAAAACCTCTTCTCTACAAAATACAAAATTACAAAAATACAAAAATTAGCCGGGCGTGGTGGCGGGTACCTGTAGACCCAGCTACTCAGGAGGCTGAGGTATGAGGATTGCTTGAGCCTAGGAAGTCAAGGCTGCAGTGAACTGGAGTGAGTGCATTCCAGACTGGACAACAGAGCGAGACCCTGTCTCAAAAGCAATAATAATAATAATCAGGGAATCAGGCCTAGAAGTGGCTACTGTAACTGCTGGCCCTAGGGAGAGGGTGGTGATGGCAGATCCACCCTCACAGCCTCTGCTTGTTCATAACTCACTGGGCCTGGAAGCAAAAGGGTGTATCCATTGCCCACAAAGTCCCACAGAGTCTGGCTGTGGGGCTGGGTGTCAGGACCTGTCCCAGCCCCTCATGTGTACGCCCTGACTGCTGAGGCGGGCAGGGACCAGCGCTGGAGCCCTGACCATACCCGTTACTGAGGTTGAACCAGATGCCATGGGAGGGTTATAAAGCACGCCCTTATCCCCATGCCCACTGCCAGGCGCAGTCCCAGGTGTAATCAGCACTACCCACCGTGGCAGCATCAGTATTCCAAACCCTTCCATCTGAGGCTCCTCAGAATTCTCAAACAGTCAAGGAAGCCCTGTCCTGTCCCCATACACAGTCCCTCTCTTCCCTCTGTCTCTCTTCTGGTCTCTGTCTCTCTCCTCCAATTTATTTATTTATTTATTTATTTATTTATTTATTTATTTATTTTTGAGACAGAGTCTCACTCTATCGCCCAGGCTGGAGTGCAATGGTGTGATCACTGTAACCTCCGGCTCCCGGGTTCAAGCAGTTCTCCTGCCTCAGTCTCCCAAGTAGCTGGGATTACAGGCACCCAACTAATTGTTTTGCATTTTTAGAAGAGACAGGTTTTGCCACATTGGCCAGGCTGGTCTTGAACTCCTGACCGCAGGTGATCCACCCACCTTGGCCTCCCAGGGTGCTGGGATTACAGGCCTGAGCCACTGCATCCATTCACCTCCAATGTCTTCTTTCTGTTTTTCTCACTCTGCATTTTTTTAATTCACCGCTCTCTCTCTCTCTCTCTCCGTCTCCCCTCCCCCCCCCCCACCTCTCTCAATCTCTCTCTCCCCCTCTGTTTGCTCTGTCTCTCCCTCCCTGACCCTCCTTGTCCCTCCAGGGCTCTCTTTCCATCTCTCTTGCACCGTCCCTATCTCTCCAGGAGAGAGAGATTTCCCAGGATCTGGAACTTTCTGTAGTAAAATAAGGAAAGTCCCAGGCAGAGTGGGACGGGTTGATCACTCTGCTCTCTCCTCTGTCCCCAGCTGCCCACAGCCAGGTGTAGCGCCCCACCCTCAAGCCCACCAAGGCAGGAAGACCCCGCCTCTCCCTGTCATCACCTCCCTCTCCAGACAACCCAGTTGTTCACATGTGACCCCGCAGCCCTGTACTTAGCACATTCCTCCTGATAGAGATAATTTCTGAACCTTTCCATGGCTTTCTCAAAGTGCGAGGAGTCAGAAAGGTGGGTTTCTGCCTGGGGGAGTGGGATTCGGGGGTGGCTGTGTTCTTTCCTGCCAGTCATCTGAGTTTATCTCCATGTCATCCTGTTCGCTTCGCTTCTTGACCCTCTAGGTTGGGACATGGGTGCAGACAGTTTTCCAAGAGGCAGACGCCTTCAAAGACCCTCAGTTTTTTGTGGTTTTTTGTTTGTTTGTTTTTGAGGTGGAGTCTCGCTCTTTCACTTAGGCTGGAGTGCAGTGGCGCGATCTCAGCTCACTGCAACGTCTGCCTCACAGGTTCAACCAATTCTCCTGCCTCAGCCTCCAGAGTAGCTGGGGCTACAGGTGTGTGCCAACACACCCGGCTAATTTTTTGTATTTTTAGTAGAGACGGGGTTTCACCATGTTGGCCAGGCTGGTCTCAAACTCCTGACCTCCGGTGATGCACCCATATTGGCCTCCCAAAGGGCAGGGATTATAAGCGTGAGCCACTGTGCCCGGCCCAAAGACCGTCAGTTTTCCAGCTGGCCCCAGCCCCTCTCCTGCTGCCAACAGTGGGCAGACACCTGGGACAGACTCTCACTTTCCCAGGCTGGCCCTCCCACACCAGCATGGCATCAGTGCTGGCAACAGTGAGCCTGGGACATGCCCACATCAGCCTCAGCATCACACGGATGCCACCTGGATGGCCAGGATCAGCTCACTTGGGGCAGGGGGCACAGTAGACTTCTTGAGAGCCCACGGTCACAAAGGGCTGTGATGCTGCTACTTGGAACTCTGGAGCTTCACCTTGCCCTTTTCAGGAGTACTCAGGGATCCTGGCTGAAAATACTCCATAGGCATCTGCTCAGAGCCCCTGCCCTACCCCCAGGCTCTGGGGACTCATCTGTGACTAACTTGTAGTCCTTGCCTTCAAGGGGCTCACAGTTGGTAGATGAGAGGACAGTGTGGGGCATAACCCAACCCCAGCTCAAGTCCTGGCTTTGCCATTTATTGCTGTGTGATCTTGGACACGTTGCCTAACATCTCTGAACCTCAGTTTCCTCATCCATAAAATGGGATGACATCGTACTTACCTTTTAGAGGTGTCATGAGGGTCACTTGAGATCATGAGCATTGGCCAGCCGCAGTGACCCACGCCTGTAATCCCAACACTTTGGGAGGCCGAGGCAGGAGGATCACTTGAGTCCAGGAGTTTGAGACCAGCCTGGGCCACATAGTGAAACCCTGTCTCTATTTAAAAAAAAAAAAAAATTAAAAAGAGATCATAGGCATAAAGCACATAATACTACACTGGGCATGTAGTAAGTGCTCAATAAAGGGAATTTATTAGCATCATCAGCATTGTCATCAGTAAGGAAGAGATCTGGCCCAAGCAAGAAATTATAGCAAACTGTGACAATATATACTCAAGGTGCTATTAGATCCCAAAGGTCTAATAGACCTCAGGGAAGGGACATTTAGGACTGAGTCTTGAGGAATGCTTAGGCGTTCAGGATTAGAAGGAAAGTCCTCAGGATGGCAAGACCAGCCTGAGCAAAGACACAGGGGCTTAGAGAGGAGCCTAGATGTTTGTGAAGGGGAGTGAGGGGGATGCTGTAGCTCCAGCTGGCGGGGTAGGCAGGGACAAGGGAGTTCAGAGCCTTAATCAGCAAGACAAGGTGATAGACATTTCTTGTGCAAGGGGCAGTGGGGAGCCATTGATGATTCTGGAGCATAGGAGTGGTCTGATCCATGTGACCGACTCACCTACGACAGAGAAGGAAGGAACCCTTCCTGGGCTCCGGATGTCTTTTCTGAAAGTAAAGCTATTGCTCCCTTTTCTTTTAGCTGTCATACATTTTAATGGTTATTTTAACAAGTTTCCAGCAGGCGGCAGTTGAATGCCTCAAGGAAGAGGCATCTTTTTCTATTGGGATTAGGTGTGGCCAGCGCTGGGATTCCTAGACCACACACCATGCTTGCCAACCCGTTAGGGCTGCCTCCCTGGGGACGCCCCCACGTGTCCTGGTTTCTCAGGAGGCTCAGCCCACACTGGGACTCCCATGGGTGCCTCTAATGCTCCAGGAGGTAGAGGTGGTGGAGGAGGTGGAGGTGGGCCCTTGCCTCATGTGATCTCATGGAGGCCCCTCGATGGCCCCAAGTAGGTCAGTGTGTGTGTAATGCTACGTGTCTTATGGCCCCATTTAACAGGTGCAAGGATGGAGGCTTGGCAAATTCATCCACCCGAGATCACAAGCCCCAGATATCTTTCACATCGTTTTTCCAATATATATTCACACAAAATGTCTTTTGAAAAATGAAAAATGGGCCAGGCATGGTAGTTCAAGCCTGTAATCCCAGTACTTTGGGGGGCTGAGGTGGGTGGATCACTTGAGGTCAGGAATTCAAGACCAGCCTGGCCAATATGGCGAAACCCCATCTCTACTAAAAATACGAAAGTTAGCCAGGCATGGTGGCACACGCTTGTAATCCCAGCTATGGGGGAGTCTGAGGCAGGAGAATCACTTGAACCCAGGAGGCTAGGTTGCAGTGAGCCAAGATCATGCCACTACACTCCAGCCTGGGTTGACAGAGTGAGTGAGACTCCATCTCAAAAAAAAAAAAAAGAAAAGAAAGAAAAATGAAAAATGTAGTTTAAAAATCTGTCTGCTTTTTTTTTTTTTTGAAACAGAGTCTTGCTCTGTTGTCCGGGCTGGAGTGCAGTGGTGTGATCTCAGCTCACTGCAGGCTCTATCTGCCAGGTTCAAGTGATTCTCCTGCCTCAGCCTCCTGAGTAGCTGGGATTACAGGCATGCGCCACCATGCCCAGCTAATTTTTGTATTTTTTAGTAGAGATGGGGTTTCACCATTTAGCCAGGCTGGTCTCCAACTCCTGACCTTAGGTGATCCACCCACTTTGGCCTCCCAAAGTGCTGGGATTACGGACATGAACCACTGCACCCATCCCCAGTCTAGCTTTTTAAATGTGGCATTGCACTATGGACATCTTTTCATTACATTTTCTTTCATTGCCGCGGAAGAGCCCACTGCAGGGATTTCCCGTATGTTATTCAGCCAGTCTCCTGTGGTTGATCTTGTAGATCATTGCTGACTTCTTTAGTTGTTGCCGTTTATTTAATTTTTCGTTTTGAGGTAACTTCTAATTTACAGAAGAATTGAAACAGAAGAACAGCAAACTTCCTGTACTGTACCCCGTTTGAACAGTTATTAATTTTGCCACAATCATGCTCTTTCTCTGCCATTTGAGGAATTCGTTGACATCTTGTCCCTTTAGCCCTAAATACTTCAGCAAGTGCTTTCCAAAAACAAGAAATTTTACAGTGGTAAAATACTGGCATGTATCCTACCATCTATATTCAGGTTTCTTCAGCTGTCCCAGTAATATCCTTTATATGTTATATAAATTTTTAGATACAACATATAAATCTTGGCCAGGCGCTGTGGCTCATGCCTGCAATCCCAGCACTTTGGGAGGCCGAGGCAGGTAGATCACTGAGGTCAGGAGTTTGAGACCAGCCTGGCCAACATGGTGGAACCCCGTCTCTACTAAAAATACAAAAATTAGCCGGCTGTGGTGGCGTGCGCCTATAATTCCAGCAACTGGGGAAGCTGAGGCACAAGAATCTCTTGAACCCGCGAGGTGGAGGTTGCAGTGAGCCGAGAGCACTCCACTGCACTCCAGCCTGGGTGACAGAGTGAGACTCTTGTCTCAAAAAGAGAAAAATTAGGCCGGGCACGGTGGCTCAAGCCTGTAATCCCAGCACTTTGGGAGGCCGAGACGGGCGGATCACGAGGTCAGGAGATCGAGACCATCCTGGCTAACACAGTGAAACCCCATCTCTACTAAAAAATACAAAAAAAAGAAAAAAAGAAAAATTAGCCAGGCATGGTGATGCACACTTGTGGTTCCAGCTACTCGGGAGGCTAAGCGGGGAGGATCACTTGAGCCCAGGAGGTCGAGGTTACAGTGAGTTATCATTGAGCCACTGCACTCCATCCAGGGCAACACAGCAAGACCCTGTCTCAAAATGAATTAATTAAATAAAATATGTAAATTTATTTTCCCTGTCCAGGATGAGATTCGAGATCACTTGTGTTTAGTTTTCATGTTTTGATTTGGACAGTTCTGCCTTTCTTTGTTTTCTAGTGTTGCCCTTTCTGAAGAGTAGAGGCTGTTACTTCCTGGACAGTCTGAGTTTGGTTGCCTGATGTTCCCTCGAAATCAGATTCGAGCTGTGTACTTGGGGCTGGGAATATCACAGAAGTGATGCCGTGTCCTTTTCAGGCCATCCTCTCAGGAGGCCCACGTTGCCGACTCATCCTGTGATTGATGATAGTAACTTGGATCATTGGTTAAGATGGTGCCCACCAGCACCTGTAATCCCAGCTACTCAGGAGGCTGAGGCAGGAGAATCACTTGAACCCAGGAAGCAGAGGTTGCAGTGAGCTGAGATCGCACCACTGCACTCCAGCCTGGGTGACAGAGAGAGAGTCCAACCAGGTCTCTCTGCTGTGAAGTGGCTACTTTTCCCTTTGTAATTACTAAGTATCAACCAGGCGCAGTGGCTCATGCCTATAATCCCAGCACTTTCGGAGGCCGAGGCAGGTGGATCGTGAGATCAGGAGATCCAGACCATCTTGGCTAACATGGTGAAACCCTGACTGTACTAAAAATACAAAAAATTAGCAGGGCGTAGTGGCGCATGCCTGTAGTCCCAGCTACTTGGGAGGCTGAGGCAGGAGAATCACTTGAACCCAGGAGGTAGAGGTTGCAGTGAGCCGAGATCATGCCACTGCACTCCAGTCTGGGCAACAGAGCAAGACTCCGTCTAAAAAAAAAAAAAAAATTACTAAGCATCATGTGGGGAGATACTTGGAGACTTTGTAAATATACCAGTCTAGTCCTCATCAAACTTTCATCCACCAGTTTTAGCATCCAGGGTGGTCCCTACCTGAGTGATTATTACTACAGTGGTTGCAAAATGGGTGGTTGGCAACTCTTGGCTCAAAGAAGCAAGCTTCCCGAAACTGGATGTGTCTGTGCCAGATTATAGTAACCGCCTTCTCTTTCTCTGTGGCCCACAGCCAGTCCCACAGAACCAAGGTCCTCACCATCCCCACCCCCCAGCCCCACAGAGCCTGAGAAGAGCTCCCAGGAGCCGTTGAGCCTGTCCCTGGAGAGCAGCAAGGAGAACCAGCAGCCAGAGGGCCGCTCCAGCTCCTCGCTGAGCGGGAAGATGTACTCGGGCGGCCAGGCCCCAGGGGGCATCCAGGAGATCGTTGCCATGTCCCCCGAGCTGGACACGTACTCCATCACCAAGAGGGTGAAGGAGGTCCTCACAGACAACAATCTAGGTACGGAGCAGGTGGGAATCAGAGAGGCCGCCTCCCACCTGGGTTGGCTCCTACTTGCCTTGAAAAGGTGTCTGGAGCTGTGACCCAGTGGCTCATACCTGTAATTCCAGTGCTTTGGGAGGCCAGGGAGGGAGGATCAATTGAGGCCAGGAGTTTGAGGCCAACCTGGGCAACATAGCAAGATCCCATATCTTTAAAAAGCTTTAAAAAATTAGGTGAAAACTCCATACATACAAACTTCACACATGTTGGTACATGCCTGTAGTCCTAGCAACTCAGGAGCCTGAGGCAGGAGAATCACGTGAGCCCAAGAATTCAAGGCTGCAGTGAGCTATGATCATGCCACTGCATGCCAGCCTGAGCAACAGAGCAAGACTTTGTCTCTAAAAAAAAATAAATTAATGACTGGGCATGGTGGCTCACACCTGTAATCCCAGCATTTTGGGAGGCCCAGGCAGGTGGATCACCTGAAGTCAGGAGTTCGAGACCAGCCTGGCTAACATGGTGAAACCCCATCTCTACTAAAAATACAAAAAAATTAACTGGATATGGTGGCGCATGCCTGTAGTCCCAGCTACTTGGGAGGCTGAGGCAGGAGAATCACTTGAATCCAGGAGGCAGAGGTTGCAGTGAGCCGAGATCACACCACTGCACTCCAGCCAGGGTGACAGTGTGAGACCCCATCTCAAAAAAAAAAATCAATAAATAAAATAAAAAATAGGCCAGGCACGGTGCCTCACACCTGTAATCCCAGCACTTTGGGAAGCCAAGGCGGGTGGATCCCCTGAAGTCAGGAGTTCCAGATCAGCCTGGCCAACATGGTGAAACACCATCTCTACTAAAAATACAAAAATTAGCCAAGCATGGTGGCAGGCACCTGTAGTCCCAGTTACTAGGGAGGCTGAGGCAGGAGAATCATTTCAACCCAGGAGGCGGAGGTTGTAGTGAGCTGAGATTGCACCACTGCACTGCACTCCAGCCTGGGCAACAGAGTGAGACTCCATCTCCAAAAAAATAAAAAAGCTTCCTAAAATTAGCTGCAAACTTCATGCATACAAACTTCACACTTTGTAGTGAATGCCTGTAGTCCTCAGGAAGCTGAGGCAGGAGGACCGCACGAGCTTAGGAATTCAAGGCTGCAGTGAACTATGATCCTGCCATTGCTCTCCAGCCTGGGTGACAGAGAAATACCTTGTCTCTAAAAACGTTAAATTAAAAAAAAAAAAAAAAGACGAAAGTGCCCATGGTGAGATCCCAGGGCACTGGAGTCAGCCCCAGGGCATCCAGGACCCTGTGTGAGGCATCTGGCTCTGACCTGGGTCTGGGATGGGACAAAGGGAGGTGAATGCAGTCTGAGAGTACCTGGAATTCTCAGTCCACGGCTTTAAAAACTTCCTTCCAGGAAGATGTAGAGAACCCCAATCACTGCAGAACTCCAGCTCAGTCCTCACCCAGTGCTAAGGTCCTTGCCGGCCACAGTGGAGAAATCTCTTCTAGGGCTCTTTCCCTTTTTGGGACACAAATTCCTCTGAGTCTTAAATGCAGGTGATGCCCGCCTCCCAGAGGGATGTACACAAACCCCAACATCTTCACTACAATTTCTATTATAAAAATAAGACATATTCATTGTTTTAAAATATACCAAACAGTACAGGAAAAAAACAAGTTACTAAAAAAGTAAATAAGTCCCTCCACACTGGCCTCTCAGTCACACTCCAGTGTGTGTGTGTGTGTGTGTGTGTGTGTGTGTGTGTGTGTGTATTTTTTTAAGATGGAGTCTTCTGTCACCCAAGCCCCAGGCTGGAGTTCAGTGGTGCGATCTCAGCTCACTGCAACCTCCACCTCCCAGGTTCAAGCGATTCTCCTGCCTCAGCCACCCTAGTAGCTGGGATTACAGGCATAAGCCACCACTCCTGGCTAATTTTTGTGTTTTTAGTAGGGTAGAGACGGGGTTTCACCATGCTGGCCAGACTGGTCATGAACTCTTGACCTCAAGTAATCCTCCCACCTCATCCTCCCAAAGTGCAGGGGTTACAGGTGTAAGCCACCATGCCCAGCCTACACTTCAGTTTTTTAATATCTCCTTGACACTTTCTGAACACATACAAGAACATATATACACTTAATTTCCTCTCCTTTTTTTCTGTATAGATGAAATGACACACATAGTTCGTTGCAACTTGTTTTGAAAAATGAACACTAGGCTGGGTGTGGTGGCTCACACCTGTAATCCCAGGACTTTGGGAGGCTGAGGCGGGAGGATTTTTGGAGGTCATGAGTTCCAGACCAGCCTGGGCAACATGGCGAAACCCCGTTTCTACAAAAAATACAAAAATTAACTGGGCGTGGTGGTACGTAACTATAGTCCCAGCCACTCGGGAGGATAAGGCAGAAGGATGGCTTGAGCCCAGAAGACAGAGGTTGCAGGGAGCCAAGATCACACCACTGCAGTCCAGCCTGGGTGACAGAGCCAAATCTTGTCCCAAAAAAAAATGAAAAATAAAAATACAAAAATTAGCCAGGTGTGGTGGCTCAAGCCCATGATCTCAGCTACTTGGGAGGCTGAGGTGGGAGGATCACTTGAACCTGGGAAGCAGAGGTTATAGTGAGCTGAGATCACACCACTGCACTCCAGCCTGGGTGACAGAGTGAGACCCTGCCTCAAAAAAAAAAAAAAGAGAGAAAAATGAACAGCATTTTGTGGACACCTTCCCATATTAGAATAATTCTGTAGGCCGGGTGCGGTGGCTCAAACCTGTAATCCCAGCACTTTGGGAGGCCGAGACGGGCGGATCACGAGGTCAGGAGATCGAGACTATCCTGGCTAACACGGTGAAACCCCGTCTCTACTAAAACAATACAAAAAACTAGCCGGGCGAGGTGGCGGGCGCCTGTAGTCCCAGCTACTCCGGAGGCTGAGGCAGGAGAATGGTGTAAACCCGGGAGGCGGAGCTTGCAGTGAACTGAGATCCGGCCACTGCACTCCAGCCTGGGCGACAGAGCGAGACTCCATCTCAAAAAAAAAAGAATAATTCTGTCACCCGCATTCTTTTTCACCGTTGGAAAGTGTTTCAGGCCATGGATGCGCCACAGTTTTTTACCTAACTGATGGGTATTTTGACTTTTTCCACTTTCCTGCTGCCTCTAAAAATAAGTCTGTGTGCATCTGTGTGACCTTGGGCAAGTACAGCTATCCCAGGCAGTGGAACTGCTTGCTCCAAAACTGTGCACATTTAAAACTGGGATGGAATCTGTCAAATTATCCTCCAACATGGTGTTACACATTTGTATGTATGATGTTGGCAGACAATTTCAGGGATCTCCTAGGAGTAAAGAACCTCTTAAGTTAAAAAAGCACTTTTGGGCCGGGCCCAGTGGTTCACACCTGTAACTGCAGCACTTTGGGAGGCCAAGGCAGATGGATCACCTGAGGTCAGGAGTTCAAAACCAGCCTGGCCACCATGGGAAACCCCATCTCTACTAAAAATACAGAAATTAGCCGGGTGTGGTAGTACGTGCCTGTAATCCCAGCTACTCGGGAAGCTGAGGCAGGAGAATTGCTTGAATCTGGGAGGCGGAGGCTGCAGTGAGCCAAGGTCATGCCACTACACTCTAGCCTGGGCGACAGAGCGAGACTCTGTCTCAAAAAAAGAAAAAAAGAAAAAAAAAAATCTTTTGTTTGTTGCTGCCTTGTCCGGCCCCCAAATCTCTTTTACAGACAGACCCCCCTCAGCTTCACATCAGGTGCGGGTCCTCTGCCGTCTCTGGCCCTCCCTTCTGAGTCAGTGGAGATAGCCTCGAGGCTCTCCCCTGTGTCTCAGGCCTGTTCCATGTCTCTCCTGGGAGCAGGCTTCTCTGCCCAGCCTGGAGTAACAGGTTGCTCCCCTCCCTTATCCCCAGGGCAGCGGCTGTTTGGGGAAAGCATCCTGGGTCTGACGCAGGGCTCCGTGTCTGACCTGCTGTCCCGGCCCAAACCCTGGCACAAGCTGAGCCTGAAGGGGCGGGAGCCTTTTGTCCGCATGCAGCTGTGGCTCAATGACCCCCATAACGTGGAGAAGCTGAGGGACATGAAGAAGCTGGAGAAGAAAGGTAAGACTTGGACAGGGGATGGGCCCCAGCACTGGATCTCAGATTTTCCCCGGAAGCATACCTAGCTGTAACCCACATAAACCCGGGGCTGCGGTGGTCCAGTCTCAGCCTGGTATGGGACTGCATGAAATAGCAAACTTGAAACACAATGTAACAATGTAATTGAAAGCAATGAAGATATTTATAGCCTGTGGCGGTGGCGGGGCATGGGTACTCCTGGCTACTTCGGAGGCTAAGGCAAGAGGATCGCTTGAGGATCATTTGGGAGGCTAAGGCAGGAGGATCGTTCAAGGCTGCAATGTGCTGTGATCAAAGCTGTGAATAGCCACTGTGCTCCAGCCTGCGCAGTGCAGTAAGACCCCATCTCCAATTTTTTTTTTAAATTTGTAAATATTTACTACCTCTCCCATGAAAAGCCAATACTCTGCCAGGTGCAGTGGCTCACGCCTGTAATCTCAGCACTTTGGGAGGCTGAGGCAGGCAGATCACCTGAGGTTGGGAGATCAAGACCAATCTGGCCAATATGGCAAAACCCTATCTCTACTAAAAATACAAAAATTAGCTGGGCATGTGTCCTTATAGCAGCATAATTTATAAGGACACATGCACACGTATGTTTATTGCAGCACTATTCACAATAGCAAAGACTTGGAATCAACCCAAATGTCCATCAGTGACAGATTGGATTAAGAAAATGTGGCACATATACACCATGGAATACTATGCAGCCATAAAAAAGGATGAGTTTGTGTCCTTTGTAGGGACATGGATGCAGCTGGAAACCATCATTCTTAGTAAACTATCACAAGAACAGAAAACCAAACACCGCATGTTCTCACTCGTAGGTGGGAACTGAACAATGAGATCACTTGGACTCGGGAAGGGGAACATCACACACCGGGGCCTATCATGGGGAGGGGGGAGGGGGGAGGGATTGCATTGGGAGTTATACCTCATGTAAATGACGAGTTGATGGGTGCAGCACACCAACATGGCACAAGTATACATATGTAGCAAACCTGCACGTTGTGCACATGTACCCTACAACTTGAAGTTTAATAATAATAAATAAATTTAAAAAAAAAAAAAAATTAGCTGGGCGTGGTGGCGCACACTGTAATCGCAGCTACTTGGGAGACTGAGGCAGGAGAATCACTTGAACCCAGGAGGTGGAGGTTGTAGTGAGCTGAGATTGCACCACTGCACTCCACCCTGGGCGACAGAGCAAACCTCTGTCTCAAAATAAATAAATAAATAAAATAAAAGGAAAGGAAACTGAATTTCCCATCTCTTGGTGTCCTTTCACACCTCTGAAGCTACCCCAAAGTCTGTTGCCAGCCCCAACTGCCTATTTCCCAAAACTCTGTGTACCTCCCTCCCTCCCTCCTCTGCCTCAACTCCCTGTTTTGTAGATCAGCCCTTGGCCCATAACAGATTCTACATAACAAAGGACAGGACCAGCAAACAGGAACCCTCTCTTGTAGGGCTGGGCAAGGAGATTGCAAGTTCTCACATTATGTGACATTATATCCTGATAAGATAAGCTGGCATTGTCTACAGCCATACCACACTGAATACGGGATCACGTCTGATCTCAGAAGTTAAGCCGGGTCAGAGCTGGTTAGTATTTGGATGGAAGATCAACTGGCATTGAGCTGGGCGCCCAGTCTCATGCTATGCATAAAGGATTACTCTGTATTTCCAAAGGTTCAAAGTCCATTGGAAGATAAGATAGGAGCAGTTGAAGTTGCCATCCAGGGCGTGAGGGCAGGTCGTGTGATGACCCAGGGACACGCCAGGCTCTAGAGAGCACCTAGGGCTGGGCCATCATCATCAGACAATGCTATGGTTGAGAACTTGACCTTCTACCTCCTTGCTGTGCGACGACCTTGAGCTAATTACTTTCCCTCTCTGTGCTTCCTTCTATTTCTGAAAAATAAGAGAGCTAGCTCAATGTGGTGGCTCATACCTGTAATCCTAGCACTTTGGGAGGCCAAGGTGGATGGATCACTTGAGGCCAGAAGTGATGGCTAACATGGTGAAACCCCATCTGTACTAAAAATACAACAATTAGCTGGGCGTGGTGATGCATGCCTGTAATCCCAGCTACCTGGGAGGCTGAGGCAGGAGAATCGCTTGAACCTGGGAGGTAGAGGTTGCAGTGAGCCAAGAGGATCATGCCACTGCACTCCAACCTGGGTGACAGAGCGAGACTCCATCTTAAAAATGCATTTTCAGAGCCACAAAGCATTGCTGTGAGGATTAAGTAAGACCCTCATACCTTACTTCTTTCATTCTGAAGTGGGCTTTTTTCTCCCCAACATCTTCATGATTTGGGGTCAAGATGCACCATGCAGTCAGTAAGTCATTTAAATTAGTGTCCTTACCTACCGCCCACCAATGGCTGTTCAGAAATTCAGGGATGCTTCTGACAATCTAGAGGATATCGTAGGCTAGGTGTGGTGGCTCATACCTGTAATCTCAGCACTTTGGAAGACCAAGGTGAGAGGATTGCTTAAGGCCAAGAGTTTGAGACCAGCCTGGGCAACAGAGTGGACCCTACCTCTATGTAAAAAATAAAGTAAAAGTTCCTCTTCAAAGACTTTCCTCCCGATTTAATTAGGAATAAATAGTAACTTCTCTTAGAAGGAAAATTTATTCAAAGATCTGTGCTAACATTCTTAAATATCTGCTAGCCATGATAAAGAAATCAATGTACTTTATGTTTGCTCCCACAATTTAGCCTAAATATTTGCCCTGGCATGCCTATACTGGTCCAAACAAGCATTAGGTCATAGTCTGTTCCTTTTCCTTCTTTGAAGGTGTTTTTACCTTTCTCAGCATTCTACAAGTTACTTCCTCCTTCCTTTGTTCTCCTCTGCCTTTGCCTCTTTTAAAAAGTTCTAAGTTGCTAGCCAGTCAGGACAAATACAGAATGTGAGATCCCGTTCCAGTCAGTGGAAACCGGACACAGCAGTAGGGTAGACACATCAGATTATAAATGACTCTGTTTCCTTTGTTCAGTGTACTCTTGTGGCAAAACGGCTGGCAAGTAAGTGTACCCTTTCAGCAGAAAGTATAAAAATGGTCTTGCTAAGTAAATTAAATTTATGTTCAAGTGCTATTTCTTTACGGCACCAGGGAAGAAGCATTTCAAACACTCTACAAAACAATTTTTTCAATGAGCCAGGTATGGTGGCATGCACCTGTAGTCCCACCTACTCAGGAGGCTGAGGCAGGAGGATCGCTTGAAGGCAGGAGTTCAAGGTTGCAGTGACTTGTGATTGTGTCACTGCATTCCAGCCTGGGTGACAGAGAGAGACCCCATCTCTACAAAAAAAATTTAAAAATTAGCCAGGGGTGGTGGTTCACACTTGTAATCCCAGCTACTTGGGAGGCTGAGGCAGGAGGTTTGCCTGAGCCTAGTTAGTTGAAGCTACAGTGAACTATGACTGCACCCATGTACTCCAGCCTGGGTGACAGAGTGAGACCCTGTCTCTACAAAAACAGAGAGAATACCGTGGAGCACCCTGTTTCGAGTGCTTCCTATGTGCGAGGAATGATCCTAAGTCTTCGCTCGTGCCAGGGCTCCCTGGCTGGTGAGGTCAGGCTAGCATCTTGTGGCGTGGGGGTGGGAGTTGAGAGATGCAGGAGAGTGAGGAGGGAGAAAGGCTGGGGGGCGTACCCCTAAGCTTAGGGCATGATGGCTTCCTCCTAGTGGGCCTGACAGATGCACGCCCACCGTGGGACTCCTGCTGGCCAGGAACTGATGGGGTGGGGACAGCACCTCTCAGCCCTCCCTCTCTCCCCGGCTCCAGCCTACCTGAAACGTCGCTATGGCCTCATCAGCACCGGCTCAGACAGTGAGTCCCCGGCCACCCGCTCGGAGTGCCCCAGCCCCTGCCTACAGCCCCAGGACCTGAGCCTCCTGCAGATCAAGAAACCCCGGGTGGTGCTGGCACCTGAGGAGAAGGAGGCGCTGCGGAAGGCCTATCAGCTGGAACCCTACCCCTCACAGCAGACCATCGAGCTCCTCTCCTTCCAGCTCAACCTCAAGACCAACACCGTCATCAACTGGTTCCACAACTACAGGTGGGACTATGGGGGCATGCCCACAGGGCGGGTGGCAGAACCCAGGTGGGACCCCTTCCCCATCCGAGAGCCTGGAGGGAGCCCCACATAGCCTCTGGGAGATGGGAGACCCCACCACATAGGCACTTAGATATAGAACACAGCGCCAGGTACGGTGGTTCATGCCTATAATCCCAGCACTTTGGGAGGCCAAGGCGGGAGGATCACTTGAACCCAGGAGTTCGAGACCAGCCCAGCTGCATAGGGAGACTTCTCTACAAAATAAATAAATAAATAAATAAATAAATAAATTAGTTGTGTGCAGTGGCATACACCTGTAGTCCCAGCTACTTGGGAGGCTGTAGTGAGAGGATTGCGTAAGCCTAGGAGGCGGAGGCTGCAGTGAGCTACCATCACACCACTGCACTCCAGCCTGGGTGACAGAGCGAGACCGTATCTCAAAAACAAGAAAAATGAGACTGAGGTGGATCACCTGAGGTCAGGAGTTTGACACCAGCCTGGCCAACATGGTGAAACCCTGTCTCTATTAAAAATTAAAAAATTATCCTGGCATGGCAGTGTGCACCTGTAATCCCAGCTACATGGGAGGCTGAGGTAGGAGAATTGCTTGAACCTAGGAGGCAGAGGTTGCAGTGAGCTAGTATCATACCACTGTACTCCAGCCTGGGCGACAGAGCAAGACTCCATCTCAAAAAAAAAAAAAAAAGTAAATCACAGGCAAATGTGGAAGAAATCCCAGCTCCATTACTTTCAGCTGTGGAGCCTTCTTCACTTCCCTGAGCCTCAGTCTTCTAACCTGTAAAATGGGGTGGACAGTAGCTGGATCTACTTCATCGAGTTGCACAAAGGATTTGATAGACTAACATAGTTACATAAAATACCTAGGATGTAGGCCAGGCACGGTGGCTCACACCTGTAATCCCAGCACTCTGGGAGGCTGAGATGGGCAGATCACCTGAGGTCAGGAGTTTGAGATCAGCCTGGGAAACATGATGAAACCCCATCTCTTCGAAACATACGAAAATTAGCCAGGCATGGTGGTGCATGCCTGTAGTCCCAACTATGTGGGAGGCTGAGGCAGGAGAATCCTTTGAACCCAGGAGGCGGAGGTTGCAGTGAGCTGAGATGATGCCACTATACTCCAGCCTGGGCAACAGGGTGAGACTATCTCCAAAAAACAAAAAAATACCCAGCACATAGTATGTGGTAGGTATTGATGTGATTATTGTCATTATTTTTATTATTATTTCACCCTGTTTGCCCTGTGTCTGCCTCAAAGAAGGGACAGGGAAAGGTATTTGGGGGTACAGGCCTGAGGAACCCTGACTATTCATTGAGCCTCAGGTTGGATCCCTGATTTCGTGCTCCTGGCCCCTCCCACCGCTGAAACCAAAAGAAACCCCCCTGATATCCTTTTCAGGCTCCACTACCTCAGGGAGTGGGTGATTCCTACTTCAATGGCTGCTGCTTTCCATAGCTCTTCCCACTCTTGACTCCCTGTTCTCACAAGTCACTGGCCTGCAGTAGGTTGAGTTTCCTAGGAGTTTAGTCCCAGGGCTGGCTCTGAGGAGACCCCTGTAAAGAATGCTTGATGGGGGAATTTCAGGGACCATCTCTGAGGAACACCCCCCACCCCACCCCTGCCAAGCTTCCTGAGCAGGAAAAGTCTCTGGTACTCACATGGTACCACAGAAGAAAATCCACTCATCCATTCTAGGGGAAGAGAATGTCTCTTGATCCCCAAGGGATCAAGGAAAGAGGAGATTGGTGGGAGGAGCAACTGAGCATCTTCTCTCTCCTGGGCACCAGGGGCCCACAGACCCGAGTCCGTACCCTCTCTCAGTCCCCAATCCCTCCATAAGTCATTTTACTTCTCCAAGTCTCACCCTTATTTTACAGATGAGGAACCTAATACCTATCCCGCAATGTTTGATTGTAGATCAAATGAAATAACTCTGGGTATAAACGCATTATAAAATACAGTTTGGGCCAGTCACAGTGGCTCATACCTGTAATCCCAGCATTGTGGGAGGCCAAAGTGGGCAGATCACCTGAGGTCAGGAGCTCAAGACCAGCCTAGCCAAAATGATGAAACCCGTCTCTACTAAAAATAGAAAAGTTAGCCAGGCAAGGTGGCAGGGGCCTGTAATTCCGGCTACTCGGAGGCTGAGGCACGAGAATCACTTGAACCTGGGAGGTGGACGTTGCTTTGAGCTGAGATCACACCACTGCACTCCAGCCTGGGTGACAGAGTGAGACTCTGTCTCAAACAAATAAATAAATAAAATAAAATATGGTTTATCATCTGGCTCAGAACAGAGCCTGCCAAATAACAAATGACATAGGTCCTTAAAGCCTGCTCATTTCCTTCCTTCCCTGGGGGATATGGGGACATCTTCTCGCCTCTGATTCCCCACAGGAATTGAGCACTCCATTACTATCCAACATATTCGTTCAACAAACGTTTCTAATGTATGCATAGTGAACCAATCCCCGCCCTTAAGGACCTTACAGTCACAAAACAGAGCATTTCACTTATAATCTAGTAAATACTGTGAAACAGGAAGGAACAAGGGGCTAAGGGAAAAGGGAATTCCGCCTGGGGAGGACTTTACAGAAGTGGTATTTGAGATGGGTTTTGAGGGATGAATAGGAGTTTGCACAAAGGAGGAGAGAGAATTCCACTCTCAAAGAACTCTCAAAGGGTTATAATTACAGAAGAACACATTATTTCATTTGGTAAATGTTTACTGAGCATCTACTCTGTACCGGATGCCACAGAAAACAGACAAAGTCCCTCCCCATCGAAGCTCTTCCCATTGGAGGGAGCTGAGGGAGATGGGGGAGAACTCTGGAAGGTGGGCAAGGTCACCTTTGTGGGGGGATTGGGGATTGAGAGACGGTATGGACTAGATGATCCCTCACAGTTCCTCCAGGCCCAGGATCCTGGGATGGGGCCCCACAGGACCTGGGCAGAGAGGCAGGGGCAAGAAAATAAAAGCCAGACTGCTGGGTTCAGAGCCCTGTGACCATGCCAATTCCTGTGCCCTCTCAGCCTGGTCTCCTTTATCAATGCAAATCAGATTAGTGTATCATTATGAGATTATTATATTAGGTTGGTGCAAAAGTAATTGCAGTTTTTGCCACTTTTGTTTTGTTTTGTTTTGTTTCTGTTTTTGTTTAGTAGAGACGGGGTTTTGCCATGTTGGCCAGGGTAGTCTAGAACTCCTGACCTCAAGTGATCCACCTGCCTTGGCCTCCCAAAGTGCTGGTATTACAGGTGTGAGCCACCGCACCCAGCTGGTTTTTGCCATTTTTAAAAAAATGTTTCTTGATCCATTTTAAAGGATTTGCCATTTTTAAAAAAAAATGGTTTTGCCATTTAAAAAAGTCACAAAAGGCCAGGCATGGTGGCTCACACTTGTATCCCAGCACTTTGGGAGGCTGAGGCAGGCAGATCACAAAGTCAAGAGATCGAGACCATCTGGCCAACATGGTGAAACCCCTTCTCTACTAAAAATACAAAAATTACCTGGGTGTGGTGGCGCGCACCCGTAGTCCCAGGTACTCGGGAGGCTGAGTCAGGAGAATCACTTGAGCCCAGGAGGCAGAGGTTGCAGTGAGCTGAAATCGTGCCCCCACTGCACTCCAGCCTGGCGACAAAGTGAGACTCCATCTTGGGAAAAAAAAAAAAAAAAGCAGTCACACAAAAAAGGAAAAAAAAAGGCAGAAAATCCAATTACTTTTACACCAACCTAACAGAAAATGAAATAAACAGGCTGGGTATGGTGGCTCATGCCTGTAATCCCAACACTTTGGGAGACCGAGAATGGAGGATTGCTTGAGGTCAGGAGTTCAAGACCAGCCTGACCAACATGGTGAAACCCCGTCTCTACTAAAAATACAAAAATTAACCAGGCATGGTGGTGCCCACCTATAATCCCAGCTGCTCGGGAGGCTGAGGCAGTAGAGTTGCTTGAACCCGGGAGGCAGAGGTTGCAGTGAGCTGCGATTGCGCCACTGCACTCCAGCCTGGGCAACAGAGCGAGACTCCATCTCAAAAAAAAAGAAAAAAGAAAACAGCAAAAAGTGCTTAGCCTAGTGCCCAACACAATAAAGCGCCCATTATGATTATGTTTGTAACTATATAGCTGCTAATAGTCTATATTAGTGTAATTTATTGTTCACATAAATGGCCAGGGAGCCCCAGCATTGAAGGTGCTAAGGAAACAGAAACCCCTGTTGCTTCATGACCTTGGAGAAGTTATTTAAAATTTATTGACCTCATTCGCTGTAAGAAAATAATTGGGTCTGGGCCCAGTGGCTCAAGCCTGTAATCCCAGCACTTTGGGAGGCCAAGGTGGGTGGATCACCTGAGGTCAGGAGTTCAAGACCAGCCTGGCCAACATAGCAAAACCCTTTCTCTACTAAAAATACAAAAATTACGCAGGCATTGTGGCACACGCCTATAATCCCACCTACTCAGGAGGCTGAGGCAGAATAATTGCTTGAACCCGGGAGGCAGAGGTTGCAGTGAGCTAAGATCGCACCACTGCACTCCAGCCTGGGTAACAGAGTGAGACTGTCTCATAAAAAAGAGATAAAACTAATCATAATCATTTATTTGATTTAGCCCAATATAAACATTATTAATGAGACCTTTCACTTTGTTTTGTATTAAGCCTAAGAACAGGTGTGTATTGTACCCTTACAGCACATGTCAATCTGGACTAGCCTCATGTCAAGCCCTCGAGCCATGTAGGGCCAGTAACTGCTATGTTGGCCAGCACAGGTCTAGATCATCTGCTTTGGGATTCAGTAGTCGTGAGTTCAAGTCTCGGCTCTGCCACTTACTAGCTGTGTGACCTGGGACAAGTCACTTAACATCTCTGAGCCTTGTTTCCTGTGAAGTGGAGATGATAATAGCACCCACCTTGTGGTGTTGTTGAGAAGACTTAATGAGATGGTGCAAGTATGGAGGCTTAGTGCCTAGAGAGCCCCAGGGCAGTGGGTGGGATCAAAATGCCATGTATGCAGATGGAGTCCAGGGTTTGGGTGTCCCCTGTCCAGCCCCAGGCTCACCGTCGTCTCTGCCCCAGGTCCCGGATGCGCCGGGAGATGTTGGTGGAGGGGACCCAGGATGAGCCAGACCTTGACCCAAGTGGGGGTCCTGGAATCCTACCGCCAGGCCACTCCCACCCGGACCCCACCCTGCAGAGCACTGACTCTGAGACTGAGGACCAGAAGCCAACCATGAAGGAACTGGAGCTTCAGGAGGGCCCTGAGGAGAACAGCACACCCCTGACCACCCAGGACAAGGCCCAAGTGAGGATCAAGCAGGAACAGACAGAGGAGGATGCTGAGGAAGAGGCAGGCAGCCAGCCCCAGGACTTAGGGGAGCCAGACAAAGGCCAAGGTCCCCCCAAAGAGGAGCATCCCGACCCTCCGGGTAATGACGGACTCCCAAAAGTGGCTCCCAGTCCCCTCCTTCCAGGTGGATCCACCCCAGACTGTCCCTCACTTCATCCCCACCAGGAGAGTGAGGCTGGGGAGCGGCTTCACCCGGACCCTTTAAGTTTTAAGTCAGCCTCAGAGTCCTCACGCTGCAGCCTGGAGGTGTCACTGAACTCGCCCTCAGCTGCCTCCTCGCCAGGCCTCATGATGTCTGTGTCACCTATCCCCTCCTCCTCAGCACCCATCTCCCCATCGCCTCCTGGCGCCCCCCCTGCCAAAGTGCCGAGTGCCAGCCCCACTGCTGACACGGCTGGAGCCTTGCATCCCAGTGCCAAGGTGAACCCCAACTTGCAGCGGCGGCATGAAAAAATGGCCAACCTGAACAGCATCATTTACCGACTAGAGCGGGCTGCCAATCGGGAGGAGGCCCTGGAGTGGGAGTTCTGAAAGCAGGGTGAGGGGGCAAGGGACATACCCTGGTAACTACCTTCCTTTTCTCACTCACTCTCCTCAACAGGGTGGGGTAAGGGAGGGAGGAACTCAACCATCAAAATGTGGACAGCAATGTTATGCCGTTTACGTTTTTTGTTGTAATCCTAGTTCTATGAAGTTGTGTGAGCAGGTGGGTCAAATGCCATTGCCTCCACTTTTCGGCACCCCCTGCTCCTCTTCACCCTGACCCCTCTGCAGAAGGCAGAAGCAAAATGGCACCACATATTCACCTGAAAACTCCAAACTCTTTTAGAAAAATAAATAAATATTTATAGACCTCTTTTAGATATTTTAATAAAGGATCCTTTGGAATTTATCCCAGCTGATGCTGTTTTGATATTACAGAGAGTTATAAAATCAGGATGCTGTCACAACTGTTGCGAAGTATACACTGAAGTTGTGTCGTTTTTGCCACTAGATGAGATTAAAAGAAGACAATTGTTCAAAGCCATCACAAAACACTATAAGACTGACCAAAATCTAGATAACCTTTGAACCATGATTTTTTTCCACATCTGTCTGTGAGACACAGCGCATTGCTACTGCCCTTCCAGAAACTATGCTAAAAAAGAGAAAGTCCAAAAGACTCTAAACGAAAATCTTGATGCCGTTGAGGATGTGTTTCATTCTGGTGGTCTGTTTTGCAAGCTTGATAACACAAAATATCCGTGCCATTGTAAATGTTGTAGAGATGTGGGCTGTGGCCCAACCGTCCTATAAGAGATGTAGCATGGTACAGAACAAACTGCTTACACAGGTCTCACTAGTTAGAAACCTGTGGGCCATGGAGGTCAGACATCCATCTTGTCCATCTATAGGCAAGAAGTGTTTCCAGATCCTTTGGAAAGGTGGGCATGGGGCAGGTGCTTGGAGAGTGGCATTTGAACCAGAGGGACCCCATTTCCCCATGTGAACCATAGGCACAACCCAGGAAGTTTCCCCACTTGTAGGAGTGTGGGTATTCCAGAGCAAGACTGTGGCCACCATCTTCCCCTCTTGGTGTTTTCCAAAAGTGACAGTGTTGGTCATCCCATGACCACTGAAGCTTAGTAACCAGCGCCAAAAAGTAGAGTCATCAAACTAGAGATCCCAGCTCCCCTTCTCGCCATCTTCTTTCTCAAGTTGACCCTGGTGCTGTTTCTGGAAGGCATCTGCAACTCCAAGTCCATGCAGAACTCTGGAAGGCCAAGTTCATCGCAGCATGTTCACCATATCCCAGCCTCCAAATCTACCCTCCTACCTTCCAACGCATGACCTGTTGGGGAGCAGAGACTCAACCCCCAACTCAAAGGAGCCCTTCCTCCAGCGTCTTTGGCATGGTTTCTAGGGTGAGAGTTCCCAATTTGGATGAAACGGCCACCATATTGGTTATTGAATCTCTCTCCCTTGTTTTTATTACATTTCCTTTTTCAAACTGTCCGTGGGAAGGCTGAATTGGGTGACTCCCCAGAATGAAGATGAAAAGGTGACTATAATCAATGCCGATGCAATGCCAGCGGGTGAGATGGCCGATGGAGGTTTCAAAGATGTAGCTAGCATTTTGAAACCATATAGGCAAAACCCAGCAACCAGAAGGGGACAGATAAGGACCGTTCCAGAAATTTCAACTCTCACACCCAGCCCAGGCTGCAGTCTCCACACCAAACAGTCAACAAAACACAAACCCTGAAGGAAAACCTTTTCCATACACCCAGGCTATGCATTGAAGAGTTTTCCACTGTATACATTTTTATCCAGATGAAGGTATTTTTATATTTTGACAATAGGAAACAGTGACCAATTTTCAGAGTAATCAAATCTGGAACAAATGAAACATCTCCTTTTAGCCACCACCACCCTGTTGCAATTAAGACAACCGTGGGGGAACATACCACTTTTTACTGTTGAAACCAACACAACGTTGAAATCCAGGCTTACATGCAGACTCCGATTCCTAGAGAACTAAATTTGGCTTTAGTGTGACGGGATTTGATTAAGCACTTAGTATAGTCTTTTGAACACAGAAATCCTGTTGTACTTAAAGCTAGCGGACCCGTGAACAACTTTGTCAGGTTCACGTCCTATAACGGTTAAAAAAACACACACATACACAAACCGTTTCTATGAGAGATTGATGAACTTTGTTTAAAATTTTAAAAAAAGGAACACGTTCTGTAAACGAGTTGCTAAATACAGAATTGTATAATAATTCTGGGTGTCTTGATTCTTTGTTCTGGGGCTAGGAGTACAAATTGGAGGTCAGATCGGGCCCTCAGAGATGTTTTACAAAATGGTATTTTTTACAACTAATTTTTGTTTTGTTTTTTTAAGTTCTAGGGTACATGTGCACAATGTGCAGGTTTGTTACATATGTATACATGTGCCATGTTGGTGTGCTGCACCCGTTAACTCGTCATTTACATTAGGTATATCTCCTAATGCTATCCCTCCCCCCTCCCCACAATAGGACCTGGTGTGTGATGTTCCCCTTCCTGTGTCCAAGTGATCTCATCGTTCAGTTCCCACCTATGAGTGAGAATATGCGGTATTCGGTTTTCTGTTCTTGCGATAGTTTGCTGAGAATGATGGTTTCCAGCTGCATCCATGTCCCTACAAAGGACACAAACTCATCCTCTTTTATGGCTGCATAGTATTCCATGGTGTGTATGTGCCACATTTTCTTAATCCAGTCTGTCACTGATGGACATTTGGGTTGATTCCAAGTCTTTGCTATTGATTACAACTAGTTTTTAAGGCACAATGGCTCACACCTATAATCCCAGTGCTTTGGGAGGCCAAAGTGGGAGGATTGCCTAAGCCCAGGAATTTGAGGCTGCAGTGAGCTGTGATTGCCACTGCACTCCAGCATAGACAGTAGAGAGAGACCCTGTCTCTGGAAAAAAAAAAAAAAATTTAAGCCTGGTTTCTAAATTGCCAACATTGGCTTGGCATGGTGGCTCAGTCCTGTAATCCCAGCATTTTAGGAGGCCAATGTGGGAGGATCACTTAAGGCCAGGAGTTTGAGACCATCCTGAGCAACACAGTGAGACCCTCCTCTCTAAAAAAAAAAATTGCCAACATTAAAATGCAGGGGCATGTCCCATAAAAAGCATGAGCTTCTCTAGGAAATAGTCAAGATCTTGGCCACACTGGGCCCACGTTCCAGTGTGACAACAGCCAGATGAGGTCTGGCCGCCTTTAGATGGGGCATATGCCCATGGTTTGCTTCAGCCCTCAACTGTGCAACCTGCCTGGGCCTTGTGGGCATCTGGGTTAGCAAGTGTGCCTTGTGGGCCAGCCTGCAGCAGGGTGGAAGCTGGTCAGACTCCAGGGCCTGGTATGAGGAGTCAAAATTGCACTCTTCCCCTAAACCAGCAAGTGAACCAGCTTGCAAGCTGTGCCCACCTCTGTACAGTGTGTGAGTGGTTAGTGCCCCCAGCCCTGATGGGAAAATGCCAAGAGGGGTTTCCTGTTGATCAACGTAGCATCACGCCTTTCCTAGTTGTATAACTGGGGCCTCAGTTTCCTCATCTGCAAAATGGGGGTATCATAGCAGCCAGCTCAGAAGGTCATTGTGAAGAATATACATGCATATGCATAAAACTGCATGGCAGTAAGGACTCGATAACTAAATACAAAGATTAACCAAGCTTAGTGGCGGGCACCTGTAGTCCTAGCTACTTGAGAGGCTGAGGCACAAGAATTGCTTAAACCTATGAGGCGGAAGCTGTCATGAGCCATTGCGCCGCTGCATTCCAGCCTGGGTGGGCAGAGTGAGACTATTAAAAAAAAAAATGCCAGGTGCAGTGGCTCACACCTGTAATCCCAATACTTTGGGACGCCAAGGGGGGAGTGGATCATGAGGTCAGGAGTTCGAGACCAGCCTGACCAACATGGTGAAATCTCATCTCTACTAAAAATACAAAAATTAGCCGAGTGTGGTAGTGTGCACCTATAATCCCAGCTACTCAGGAGGCTGATGCAGGAGAATCGCTTGAACCTGGGAGGCGGAGGTTGTAGTGAGCCAAGATCGCGCCACTGCACTCTAGCCTGGGCGACAGAGCGAGACTCCATCGCAAAGGAAAAAAAGAAAAAACTCAGTAACTATTAGTTATTGTTATTGTAAGTAGGGGGTAGGTTCTTCCAGCCCATGATAGTGAGTCTCTGTGCATTAGACTACAGGAGGGGATTTTGTGACCTGTAATGTCAGGAGAGTCCCTGAAGTGGCACTAAACATTACTCACCCATGAGCCCAGCCATGTGCCTGTCCCAAGACAGCTCTTTTCCCTTTGTCTGGAAATCTTCCAGTTGCCGCAGTTTTTCCATATATCCTTGCAGGGAGAGTTGAACAGTTACCGCCGTCTCGGTTAGGATAACTAGTTGCTCCAAGCCCAGCAGGACGGCCCATTGGGATGCCTGGGCACCCCATCATGGAGTGGTGGCGGTGGGAGGTGGCAGGTCAGGGCCCAGTACCCCATCAGCCCTGGAGCTCCTGAGCCAGCCCATTGCATGTGACATTTCAGGTGGATGGATATGGCCTATCCTCAGAGCTGGTGAGGAAAATTGGAGTCAACAGCCAGATGGCCTGGTTTCAACTCTGGCTCAACCTCTTAGAGCTGTGTGACGTTGGGCAAATGCCTAAACTATGCAGTGCCTCAGTTTCCCAGCCATAAAGTGGAGATGATAGTAATGGCATCTTGCTCACAAGGTGGTTGTAAAGATTCAAATTAAAACCAAAGACTAGCCTTTCAGACCCTCCGTTCATTCACAGCTCTTGAGAAGGTCGGAGGTCAGAAACCCCTAGGGTGTGGCCCCCTATGGGACCAGGCTGGCAGGAGTGGAGTCTGGCACCGTGCAAGCCACCTGAGAACCTGAGGGAACAGGTGCCTGTGGGCTTCAGGGACTGAAGCATGTTCTGGGTCATCAGCTTTGGTGTTGACAGGGTATCTGCCGCCACTGCCCTGGAGTGAAGCAGGCAGCAACAGTGCAGCAAAATGTGAAATTCTGCACTGGGGGCTGTGGGACAGTGGAGGGGCTGGAGAGCAATGAGAAGGCCAGGACAGTCCCCAGGAGGAGACAGGTTTGGATCGGAGTGCAGAGGAGAGTGGAGAGCCCAGCTGGGGGCCACTGGGCAACTGTACATCAGCTATTAAGTATTTACTGAGTACCTACTGTCTGCTCAGTGCTATAAGCATTTATTGAGTACCTACTGTGTGCTCAGAGCTTGGATAGAGGAAACAAAGGAGGCCATGAGGGCACAAGTAGTGGGGTCCAGGAAGGCTTCCTGGAGGAGGGGGCATCTCAACTGATGCCTGAAAGATGACAAGAGTTAGAAAGGAGAAGTAGGCTGGGTGTGGTGGCTCACACCTGTAATCCCAGCACTTTGGGAGGCCAAGGCAGGCTTATCACGAGGTCAGGAGATTGAGACCAACCTGGCTAACATGGTGAAACCCCGTGTCTACTAAAAATACAAAAAATTAGCCTGGCGTGGTGGCGGGTACCTGTAGTCCCAGCTACTCTGGAGGCTGAGGCAGGAGAATGGCGTGAACCCAGGAGGCGGGACTTGCAGTGAGCTGAGATTGTGCCACTGCACTCCAGCCTGGGCGACAAAACAAGACTCCGTCTCAAAAAAACAAAGAAAAAAAAAAAAGAAAAAGAAAAAGAGAAGTAGAGGAGGAGTGCAGAAGGAACTATAGGCAAGGGGTGGAACTGGGATAAGAACCAGGGAGGAAGAAGCCCAAAGGAGGCTGGAAGTTGAGGTAGGGCAGCGGGGAGGAAGAGGAAAGGGGCTAAATTGTGAAGCACTTCGGGGCATGGCAGGAAATATGCCTTTCTCATGAGGGCACTAGGGAGCCATGGAGGGTATGAGGCAAGGGGTTGCTGTGGTCAGTCTAGCACTTTGAGGAGGTTAGGAGGTCCCATCTGCCTGGGGAGAAGGCAGGCCAGAGCACGGAGGGCAGGCCCTGAGCCTCAGGCCTCTGTGCCCTCCTCCCTCCTAGTTTAGCTCCTCCCACTAAGCAGGCAGCCCCACATCCTACCACCTCCTGGAAAATGCACAAAACCAAGCCCTCCCTAGCTGACTGGCCGTTGATGTGGTCATTCTGAAGCCCTACCTCCCCCACAGCCAGGGTTCCAAGTTGTGCCGCTATGGAAACCAGGCTGTCTTTGCAGGTACCTGGGACACTGAATGCACTCCCACTCCCAAGAGCAGGGGCCTGGGGCAGGGAACGTTACCCAGACAGGCCAGCCAGGTGACCTTAACAATGGTGACTCCTCACTCCAGGTCTGTTTCCCTACCTGCACACAATGAGAGGGAGAAATAGTTGAGCTCTTTGCTGATGTGTGACCTTCTCAAGCCCCCTAGGGAATAGCTATGAAAGTACAGGCTTTGAACTTAGCCTGGCCTGGCTTTGAATCTCCACTATCAGGTAATTCTAGAGCCCTTCCATGAAACTCAGTTTCCTTAACTGGAAAATGGATTTGATCATCATAGCATCACTTTTACTAGTTGTCTATTACTGCATAACAAACTATACCAAGATTGAGTGGCTTAAAAGAGTAAGCATTTATCTCTCATAATCTCCATGAGTTGGGAATTTGGGGATTGTGTAACTGGATGATTCTGGCTGGTAGGTCTTTCAGGAGGTTACAGTTAAGCCATCACCCAGGGCTGCAGTTATCTGAAGGCTGTTCTGGGACTGGAGGATCCACTTCCAAGATGGCTCACTCCCATGGCCCGCAAGTTCGTGCTGGTTGTGCGCTTCAGTTCTCCAGGTAGGCCTCTCCACTGCTTGAGCATCCCCACAGCATGGTGGCTGACTTCCCCCAGAGTAGCCACAGCGGAGATTGTAGTGTCTTCTGTGACCTAGATTTGGAAGCCCCATTGTTGCATCCAGTGTAATCTATTGGCCACATGGGCCCACCATAACTCAGTGTGGGAAAGAACCATACCAGGATGTGGATACCAGGAAGCAGGGTCACCTAGGGCCCATCTTAGAGGCTGCCACCACACTACCTTATCATTTCTTCAGCTGTGGCCCTAGAATCCCTTGCACCCTACTCAAAATGCAGTTTCCTGGGCCCTGCCCAAACCTACTGAGCCAGGGCCCAGGAATCTGCATTTTTAAGAAGCACTCCAGGTGATTTGGACACAAAGTAAACGTTAAGCCCCACTGACTGTCATAGGTCTCAGAGGGACTTCTCATCCAGTTGGCTTTCTTTGGCCCCCTGGGTGTGCCAGCCCCTAGGACGGACACTGGCAAACAGAAGAGAATGACAGAATAGGAGCACAGAACAGATATTCACTGGGTGTCTTACAGTCTAGAACTGTTGGGTTGAAAGAAATTATAACCCACTTAACTATGCAAATGTTTATTGAGAGGATCGAGGGGAGATCTTGGAAAACCCCAAAACAGGAAGTTCAGCCGGACTTCAATAGGTGTTGCACAGGCTATTGTGATCTTAGCTCTCGCTAAGGCCTGGCTGTTTCTCTTCCTGCCATCATGTCCCAGAAGGGTTGCTCACCATCAGCTCTTTTTTTTTTTTTTTGAGACAGAGTCTCACTCTGTCTCCCAGGTTGGAGTGCAGTGGCCGGATCTCAGCTCACTGCAAGCTCCGCCTCCCAGGTTTACGCCATTCTCCTGCCTCAGCCTCCGGAGTAGCTGGGACTACACGCACCCGCCACCTCGCCTGGCTAGTTTTTTGTATCTTTTAGTAGAGATGGGGTTTCACGTGTTAGCCAAGATGGTCTCGATCTCCTGACCTCGTGATCAGCCCGTCTCGGCCTCCCAAAGTGCTGGGATTACAGGCTTGAGCCACTGCACCGGGCCACCATCAACTCTTAAGTTTAGCACTTATGGCTACTGAACTTAGTTCCCAGGACCCTGACTGGCTCAGCTCGTGTCTGACCAACTCTCATCCGATCAGCTGTAGTCAAGGAAGGAAGAATCAGGGAAGCTGAGAGAGGGATGGAGGCAAAGATTGGCTTCTCTGTGCCAGGCCCCAGGGAGGGACAGAGGGGAGGCCCCTTTCTCAAGGAGCCGCAGCCTAGAGGGCCTGGGTGCCCTGCCCTGGGATTTTTCAGCTTCACAACTAGAGAAGCAATGACAGCTGCGCCCCTGGACCGTGAAGAGAGGGCAGCAACTGCAGCCCCGACACTCAGCTGCTCTCAGTCCCAGGCACAGGGCAACCACAAAGGTAGCTGGCCCCTGTGTCAGGAACAGGAAACCCTCTTGGAAAAAACAATCTATGGGCCCGCCTTTATTATTATTATTATTATTATTGTGGTAAAATATACATAATACACATAATGTTTGCTTTTTTCTTTTTTTTTTTTTTTTTGAGATGGGGGTCACTCTGTCACCCAGGTTGGAGTGCAGTGGTGTGATCTCAGCTCACTGCAACCTCCACCTCCCAGGCTCAAGCAATCCTCCCACCTCAACCTCCTGAGTAGCTGGGACTACAAGCGCACACCACTATGCCTGGCTAATTTTTGTGGTTTTTTTAGAGATGGGTTTTTGCCATGTTGCCCAGGCCGGTCTCAAGCTCCTGGGCTCAAGCAATCTGCCCACCTTGGCCTCCCAAAGTGCTGGGATTTCAGGCATGAGCCATCGCGCCTGGTCATAACTTTGCCATCTTAACCATTTTTGAGTGTACAGTTCAGTGGTATCAAGAACATTCATAACAATGCAGCCATCATCACCCTCCATCTCCAGAACTCTTCTCATCTTGCAAAACTAAACTCTGTACTCATTAATTGCTAACGCCCCATTTCGCCTCCCCTGAGCCCCTGCCACCCACTTTTCTATTTTTTGTCTCTGAATTTGGCTACTTTTAGTATTAGGTCGGTGCAAAATCAATTGCGGCTTTTGTCATTAAAAGTAATAGCAAAACTGCAATTACTTTTGCATCAAAATAATACCTCCTATAAGTGGAATTATATAGTATTTGTTGTTTGGTGACTGGCTTATTTCATTTAGCCCAATGTCTTCAGGGTTCATCCATGTTGTAGCATGTGTCAGAATTTCCATCCCTTAAGGTTGAAAAATATTCCATCGCCTGGATAGACCACGGTTTGTTTATCCACTCATCCACTGATGGACACTTGGGATGGACACATGAGTAATGCTGCTATGAACATGGGTATGCAAATGTCTCTTCTAGATCCTGCTTTAGCCAGGTGTGGTGGCTCATGTCTGTAATCTCAGCACTTTGAGCGGCCAAGGCAGGAGGATTGCTTGGGCCCAGGAGTTCAAGACCAAGCTGGCCAACACAGCAAGACCCCCATCTCTAAGATAAAAAAGTTAGTCAGGTGTGCTGGCATGCACCTGTGGTTCCAGCTACTTGGAAGGGCAAAGTGAGAAGATCGCTTGGACCAGGGTGATTGAGGCTGCAGTGAGCCTAAATGGTGTCACCACTGCACTCCAGCCTGGGCAACAGGGCAAGACCCTGTCTCTATAAGAAAAAAAAAAAAAAAAAAAACAGCTGGGCACAGTGGCTCACGCCTGAAATCCCAGCACTTTGGGAGGCCGAGGCAGGTGGACCACCTGAGGTCAGGAGTTCGAGACCAGCCTCCCCATCTCTACTAAAAATACAAAAATTCGCCGGGCATGGTGGCAGGAGCCTGTAATCCCAGCTACAGCTACTCGGGAGGCTGAGGCAGGAGAATTGCTTGAACCCAGGAGGCAGAGGTTGCAGTGAGCCGAGATCGTGCCACTGCACTCCAGCTCAGGTGACAGACCGAAATTCCATCTCAAAAAGACAAAAAACAAAAAACTCTGCTTTCAATTCTTTCGGATATATACCAAGCAGTGACTTGCTGCATCATATGATAATTCTATTTGTACTATTTGAGGAACCACCACACGTTTTTCCACAGTGGCTGCATCATTTTACATTCCCACCAACAGTGCACAAGGGTTGTACAATTTCTCCACATTCTGGCCAACACTTGTTATTTTCTGTGTTGACTGTAGCCATCCTAATTTGACTTGTGTTTTGCTACTGATTACTGATGGTGAGCATCTTTTCATGTACTTATTGCTTATTGGCCATTTATATATCTTCTTTGGAGAAATGTCTGCTCAAGTCTTGCCTTTTTTTTTTTTTTTTTTTTTTTTTTTTGGAGACAGAGTCTTGCTCTACCCCCAGGCTGGAGTGCAATGGCATGATCTCGGCTCACTGCAACCTCCCCGTCCCGGGTTCAAGCAATTCTCATGCCTCAGTCTTCTGAGTAGCTGGGATTACAGGTACCTGCCACCACGCCCGGCTAATTTTGTATCTTGAGTAGAGACAGGGTTTCACCATGTTGGCCAGGCTGGTCTCAAACTCCTGACCTCAGGTGATCCTCCCACCTCGGCCTTCCAAAGTGCTGGGATTACAGGCGTGAGCCACCATGCCCGTATTATTTGTTTTGTTTTGTTTTTTGAAATGGAGTCTCGCTCTGTCACCCAGTGGTGCCATCTTGGCTCACTGCAACCTCCCACCTCCTGGGTTCCAGCAATTCTCCTGCCTCAGCCTCCCAAGTAGTTGGGACTACAGGGACCCACCACCACGCCTGGCTAATTTTTGTATTTTTAGTGGAGACAGGGTTTTACCATGTTGGCCTGGCTGGTCTCAAACCTCTGGCCTCAGGTGATCTGCCCACCGTGGTCTCCCAAAGTGCTGGGATTACAGGCATGAACAACCTTGCCTGGCCTTTTGCCCAATTTTAAATAAGGTTGTTTTTTGTTGTTGTTTTTAGGATATCTCTATATTCTGCATATCAGATTGCAAATGACTTGCAAATATTTTGCCCACCTTTTTAAAAAGTCTTCATCAGAAAAATGCAAAACCTACAGCTAGGCTTAGACAACTTATTCTTTTACCATCTTGGAAGAGTTTCATGTTGAATGCTGAGGTTTTAGAAGTTAGAACAAGTAGCAGGAACTTTTTTTTTTTTTTTTTTTTTGGTGACACGGCGTTTCACTCTTGTTGCTCAGGCTGAACAAACTCCACCTCCCAGATTCAAGCGATTCTCCGCCTCAGCCTCCCAAGTAGCTGGGATTACAGGCGTGCACCACATGCCCAGCTAATTTTGTATTTTTAGTGGAGACGGGGTTTCTCCACGTTGGTCAGGCTGGTCTCGAACTCCCTACCTCAGATGATCTGCCGCCTCAGTCTCCCAAAGTGCTGAAATTACAGGTGTGAGCCACCGTGCCCAGCCGCAGGAACTTTTTCATAACAAAGTTTGTGCAAGGTGAGTGTGGCGAAGTCATCCGCAGAGGGGCTGGGGGAGCAGACAGTTGGCACCAGATCTAACCACATAGCACATAGCAGGGACAAAGCAGCCCCACTTAGGAACATCCGAGAGGCAGGGCCATAGGGGGACATGATCTTCCTTCAATATTTGTTCACACTTTAGGAAGGGATAAGAAGCAGTGGCCCCTTTACTGTAACAGGGAATCCCATTCTAGCCCCAACCCGCACCCCACTGAGCCAACAACAGCCCTGCAATTGGTTACCCAGAACCACCCTCAAATGTGTGCCAAACTCAATATGGGGCATTTCCTTTAGAGTGGTCAACTTCATGACTGCAAGATGGATGCCACAGTTCCAGACATCACAGACATTACTGCCCCTTCTCCATCCCCACAGAGAACAATGAAGAGCCTTTTTTTTTTTTTTTTTTTTTTTTTTTTGAACAGAATCTTCTCTGTTGCCCAGGCTGGAGTGCAGTGGCACGATCTCGGCTCACTGCAACCTCCACCTCCTGGGTTCAAGCGATTCTCCTGCCTCAGCCTCCCGAGTAGCTGGGACTATAGGCGCGCACCACCATGCCCGGGTAATTTTTGTACTTTTTAGTAGAGACAGGGTTTCACTACATTGGTTAGGCTGGTCTCGAACTCCTGACCTCGTGATTTGCCTGCCTTGGCCTCCCAAAGTGCTGGGATTACAGGTGTGAGCCACCGCACCTGGCCAATGAAGAGCTCTTTATTGTGTATTTTGGAAGGAAGACTCTTCCAACTCACATCTCATTGGCCAAAATCAGGCCACACGGCCACTCTCTGGCAGCTAAAGTTTAGCTATTCCCTGAGAGCCTATAGCAGCATAACTGTTTGAATTTGACTATTTAGGGTGGAAGGATGTTTGGCAATCAGCCTAACTTCTCACTGCATTGTCCTGCTTGAGGGCCTCACCTTCTACCCCAAGTGGCTTCTCAGAATATTCCTTCTGACCACATATGGTGCCCCCTTAGACTTGTGCCCTGAACACCTCCCCTGGGTCCAGAGGAATCACTGACATATCAGCAGTTGGATGTCCAGCATTTTGCTGCTGACCCTCCCTCTTGGAGCTGTTTTTCTCTCCCACTATTTCCCCCACTCTTTGCCCCATGCTGTACGGTGGCTGCGGTCACAAATGCCACAGGCAGTGCCCTGACTCAGCTTGTGTGGGGAGCCACTTCCCCAGCCCCCATCTGTCAGCTGTGGTCCCACAAGAGATGGAAAAAATTATTCAGCATGCACTGGATGCTCACAAGGGCCACGATTCCCTGATCTTCATACTTTTCATTTCTTGAACATGAGGACTATAGGTTGCTCACCCTAAGCCACATGTTCCTAAATGTACAGGATTTTTCCAGGCCTGCAAGGGAGACCTGTGACCCAAACTGAGTCCATGTGAAGAGGACCTAGGGCTTAAGTCCATCATGCTAGGCCACCTTGGGCCAGCCCCTTCTGTGAACCCCCATTAACCCAGTAGACAGACTCAATCAGTCAGAGAGCGGATACATGGCATGAGCACCACTACCAGGCACGTGGTGCTCACGGCAGATATTACTAATCAATCACAGGCTCTTTCCTTCTGAACTTGCATCGGTGCCAGAGTCTTCACTCCAGCTCCCTCCACAGCCTCCATGAACTTATCAGTGAGAAGCATGCAGTTTCGACTATTCCATCTGCCATCCTAATCAGGATTGTTAATGTCCCTCCCAACTCTCAGGTCTTCAGCCCAGTTAGCTTTCAAATCCTTGGCTTTTCCCTGCCTTCTCTCCCTTCTGAAAGGAACTTTGGGCTCCATTTTCCCTCATATTCCTCCTGAAGACTCTATCCTGTCATGGGATTCCAGAGATTTACATCCCTGCTCTGATACTCTCCAGCTAAGTGGCTTTGGCAAGTTTCATAACCTCAATGAGCCTGTTTCCCACATCTGTAAAATGGGACCAGCATCTGCCTTGAGAAGTGAGAATGCGCCTGGCAGGGCACCAGCCATGTGGTATCACCCACTAGTCCCTGCCCTTGCACAGCCTGCTCTGGGCTCTATCAGGGAAATCAATCAAGGATTTTGATGGGGAAAAAAATGACACGATCAGCCATTACTTGACAAAATTTTATTTTAGCCCTTGCATCTCCCTCCCAGGCTGCCAGAAAGCTCCCCCGACACCCAACCTGGGAGGCAGCCTGACCCCACCTTGTGCTTTGGTAGGGGACATCCCCCACCCCTCTCTCCCAGGACACCAGGGCCAGCGTACCTTGAGAGTCTGTAAACCTACGCCAGGACTGGGGTTAACACCTCACCCCACCCGCTGAGTCTGCCAGGACACGGGGCTCTGGGCAGCTCCGAACCCCTCCCAAGCCCCAGATCCTGTGCCACCCCCACCCACACCGCTCAGGACTCTGGAAGGAGGTGAGCAGGGACCGTACCAAGACCCCAGAGGTGCCTGTGGAGGAGAGCAGGGCTTGCTGGGGGGAAGACAATGAAGCAGCCAAGGATCCCTCTCAAGGGGCTCTGTCTCTGGCTGTGTTTCTCCAGCCCAAGCTGCCCCTCTCCCCAGCAGCAGGGACAACTGTTCCCCCAAGCCAAGCCCAGAGTCACAGATCATATCCCCTCCCACCAGCAAACAGGAAACTAAAGCAGTGAAAACATCAAGTTTTGTTGCCAGAAAAAAAAAATGCACCCTAAGTATTTAAAATTCAGACTGAGGTCCCAGCCCACCGGGCCAGCCGTGAGCTGGAGAGGCCTTGATTGCAGACACACCCCCCTCCATATTTCCCCAAGCCCAAGGGTCTCCAAAGACAGAAAGAAGGGGTTTCAGGCTGAGTCTGTCACCAAGAGGCAGCGTTTGGGAAAATCAAGGTCAGGGTGGGGGTGTCCTCAGGCGGCCCCTGGTGTGGGGCATTGAGGACTGTAAACATGACCCAGGGTGAGGGCCAGAGGGTATTCCCAGCCCCGAGGTTCTCCCTGGATGAAGAATGGGCACTGTGGTGAGAAGAAAGGGGACCGGCGGTTAGCCCCGAAGCCAGGCAAGACCTGGTCCCCACCGGGAGTATGGGGTGGGGGCTGAGCTCAGGAGGGGACCTGTTGGAGGGGGCTGCCTGAAGCTGAAGAGGGGTTCTGGAAGTTGCATTCGGTGTGAGGCTGTGTTTTCTCTGCCACTAGGTCAGTACCTGGGCCATCTTAGGTGGTGAGTCAGCTAGTGGCCTCCCCTCCCTGGGGGAACCTGCTAGAAGGTCACCTCGGGCCATGGCTGCCCAGCCCAGAAAGGGAGGTCAGGAGAGCTCCCAAGGGGCCCCAGGCCTGGGGGCCAAGACTGAAGGATGCAGTCAAGGAGTGTCTGGAAAGCCCTGTGAGAGCCACCACGGAGACAAAGACAGGGCCTGCAGCCAGAAAGCCACTACCACCAGGAGCACCACCATAAGGCCTGGCAGGGGACCCGGCAGAGTCCTGCCTCAGCCGGCCCAGGCCAGGAGCCCCAGCGACCAGGCAACCTCACCCTTCCGGTCCTGCACTAACACCTGCACCTGTGTCCCCAGTCGCCACCCTCCAAGCCACTGTCCTGCTCCTGGAGACAGGCAGGCACGGAGCCAGGTCAGCTCCTCTGGCAGGTCCTGGAGCAAGGCCAGGCCCAGGTGTAGCTGCCACAACCGATCCTCTCTCTATCCACCCTGAGGGCCCGGTCAGGAGCCGCACTAACTGTGCATTTGCTTTTCAGGCCACAGATTGTCCTCAGTCCCAGTGACCCTCTGAGCTGCAGGCCCAGCAAGGGCTGTTGCCAGCAAAGGCCTCTGCCAGGCAGCTCAGGCCAGCCTGGGGCCAGAGTTCTCAGGAAACCTCCCCCTCAGGCCCTGGATTCTCCTTAGTGTCGCGTGTGAGGTCCTCTCAAGGGTAGGCCTTCTGAATCACATGGTCCTAAAGGCCCATTCAGAATCCAGCACCTTCTCAGAGCCTGCATCCCCCAAAACCAGGCCATTCAGGGACTGGAAGCCAGCTTTGCCCATGATTTCCCTCAGGACCAGCTCCCCCAGTCTCTCCAGGACCCGGCCTGTCCCAGAGGGCATGGAGCTTGCGTCCCCCTAAAACAGGTGCCCTGGCGGCCTCAGGGCTGGACCCGGCTGCTGAGCCACTGGCCGCGCAGGGCCCGGATCTCCTGGCCATAGCACTCGTGCAGCCGGGCGAAGGGGGCCACGTCCAGGGGCCCGTGGGGTGCCGAGGCCCGGCGGCGAGGCGGTGGCGGAGGGGGCTCGGGTCCAGGTCTGAAGGTGGCCTCAGTGCTCCAGACAGCGCAGCCATTCTCCTTGGGCGGGAGGGCGCTGGGCCGGCGGGGCAGGGGCAGGGCTGGGACTGGGGCCGGGGCAGAGGGCAGGAATGGGACTGGGGCCGGGGCAGAGGGCAGGGACGGGGGCAAGGGCAGGGACTGAGGCTGGGGCAGGGCCATGCCACCCCCGCCGCGCACAGCCGCCAGCTGCTGCTCCAGCTCACGTACCACCAGCCGCAGGTAGTCGAAGCTGGCACGCGACAGGGCCTTGACCCAACCCTCCATGGCGGCCTGACTCTCAGCGGCCAGCACGTAGGTGCGCGCCCGGGTCCCCGCGAAGCGCACGGCGAAGGCGAACTCCTCCGCGGCCTCCACCAGCTCCACGGTGCAGCCCTCCAGGATGATGACGCCCACAGGCTCGCGGCTGGCCGCATCCTCGAAGTAGAAGAGCATGTTCCCACGCAGGACGAACCAGCGCCGGTGGTAGGCTGCGTGTCGCCCGCCCTTCTTGTACAGGAAGCCTGCGTTGTCCACTGGGGCGTCGCAGGTGGCGTAGAAGGCCAGGCTGCGCTCGTTCAGCTTCATGGCCGCAATCGCCGGGCCTGGAGGGGAGCCCGGGGCCTGGACCCCATGGAAGGGCTGTTACGCACAATACCACTGATGCTAGGTCACCCAGTGCCCCGAGGGGACCTTGCGGCCACTCTACATCCCCGTTTCACAGATGAGAAAACTGACACTCACAGGGTGGAAGCAGGCAGCCCATGTGCCCACAACTCCTAAGGAGCAGAGACAGGACTAGAACCTGGGTCTCACCAGCCTCCCCAGACAGCCTCATAACCTCCTGCCCTCCTGTATCCCTGAAATAATGTTGTGAGTTCCTACCGCATGCCAGACATTTCAGAGGGATGAACTCACTTGATCTCACAATAGACCTTAGGTTACAGGGACTGGCCTGGCTCGGGTTCAACAGATGAGGAAACAGGCACAGAGAGGTTAACTGCTTCCCCGGTGTCACAAAGCAGGTTGGGCAGGGCTGAAATCCAAACCCAGGCCTCATTTCAGGCGCTGCTGTTTCCATCATCCCAAGAACAAGACCAGCTGGCCTTCCGCAGTCCCTGCCAGGTCCCAGCCCTGACTGTGGTTCGACCTTGATTTGTCCGTCCATGAAATAGGGATATGAGCAGAACCAACTTCAGAGACTTGTAGAGATTGACTTCATTCATGGAATGTTTATGAAGCATCTACTGTGTGCCAGGCACTGTTCCAGGCCTAGGGATAGAGCAAAAACAAGACGGACAGGGTCCCTGCCTTTGTGGTGTTGAAATGCCACTGGCAAGTGAAAGGGAGCAGTTAACAGATAAGATGTCTGCCAGGTAGTCTCATGTCCTGTGGAAAATAAGACAGGGGCTGGGCGCAGTGGCTCACGCCTGTAATCCCAGGGATTTGGGAGGCCAAGGCTGATCCTTCTCACCTGAAGTCAGGAGTTCAAGACCAGCTTGGCCAACATGGCAAAACCCCATCTCTACTAAAAATAAAAAAAAACCAGCCAGGTGTAGTGGTGCACACCCATAATCCCAGCTATTTGGGAGACTGAGGCAGAAGAATCACTTGAACCCAAGAGGCGGAGGTTGCAGTGAGCCGAGATCACGCCATTGCACTCCAGCCTGGGCAACAGAGCAAGACTCCATCTCAAAAAAAAAAAAAAAAAAAAAGCCAGGCCTGGTGGGGAGTGCCTATAATCCCAGATACCTGGGAGGCTGAGGCAGGAAAACTGCTTGAACCCAGGAGGCAGAAGTTGCAGTCAGCCGAGATCGCACTACTGCACTCCTGCCTGGGGACAGAGCCAGACTCTATCTCAAAAAAAAGAAAGAATCTGGGCAAACATGCAAACCCAGGGTTAGGCTGACTTACAGAAAGGAGGGGCAGGGGGGCGTCCCATGCCATTTAGCATAGAGGACTCTAACTCCATGCCATCAGCCACAGTGACCCCATTCACTTTCCCCCAAGGAGTATACGATGGGGCAATGCTGGCCAGGAAGGACTTATCGGGAGGTGGCATCTGTGTCCCTGGCCTGGCCACCTTCCCTTGGGGTTTTCCACGGCCATTTTAAGAGCCCACCTTATCTCCCACTGTAGAGCCTCAGCCTGCATAGGATGGTAGCTACATTTTTCAAGAGGCAAAGCATATAAAGTCCTGGTACGCAGTAGGCACTCAGTGTTCACTGCCCTGCCTGGGTGGCGTCTTTCTCAGAGCCTGGTGGAATGAGGTCAGGGTGGTGGCTCTCCTAGGAGCAGCTGACCACAGTGAGGCCCTGTCGGACTACCTGACCTAGGGTGGAAGGGGTTGTCCTTGCCACCTCCTGTCACCCACATAGGCAGTCAGGGAAGGCTTCCTAGAAGAGGGAACATGAATTGTGACTTAGAAACTGAGAGAATGCCCATCAATGATAGAGTGTATAAAGAAAATGTGGTATATATACACCATGGAAAACTATCCAGCCATAAAAAGGAATGAGATCATGTCCTTTGCAGGGAAATAGATGAAGCTGGAAGCCATCATCCTCAGCAAATTAACACAGGAACAGAAAACCAAATACTGCATGTTCTTACTCATAAGTAGGAGTTGAACAATGAGAACACGTGGACACAGGGAGGGGCAGAACACACACGGGGGCCTGTTGGGTGATGGGGGTGAGGGGAGGGAACTTAGAGAACAGGTCAATAGGTGCAGCAGGCCACCATGGCACACGTATACCTATGTGACAAACCTGCATGTTCTGCACATGTATCACAGAACTCAATACAGAGGACTTATTGAACTCAATGCAGAACCCTGCCTCTCAGATACAGCTGTCCCTCTCTAAGCCACAGGGATTCACGCATTCCCCACACCACCACCCATCAACTCCCATGTGGATGCTGGCCCCAGTTCTCACAGGACCCTCCCCTCCGACTTGCCCAGTTCCGCTCCTACCTCTCAGGCCACCACTCGCCTCCCTGCCCTCTGTTCAGCTCCAGCCTCAGCTTGCTCTTCTCTGGATTCAAATGTCAGCTCTGCAGCATCTGGGCTGGGGGACCCCAGGCAGGCTATTAACCTCTCTGGGCCTCCGTTTCTGCATCTGTAAAATGGGATCATAACAGTGCCTAAGTCAGGGCTGTTGTGACAATGATACAGTGACTACACGGACTTTGCCAAGCACGGGGCCAGGCACACAATGCCTGCTGAGCACAGCTGCAGTTCACATTCTTCTTGGCTTTTCCCCAAATGTCCCCGTGTCATACTTCTGATCTCAGCAAATGGCCCTTGGTTTCCCTCTCACCCCCACATCTGATCACATATCAAGTCCAGTTGATCCCCCCTCTCCAGCATCTTCCAAATCAGTTGCCTAATCTGTCCACTCCACCTCCCCATTCTAGGCCCCATCACCATTCACTGGAACGGCTGCTGTAGCCTCCACACAAGTCTCCTTCCCCCCCGTCCATGTTCCTCAAGGTAAGATCCAAGCCTCCTTCCTAGGCTCTTCTCCGAGCCACACTGAAATCCACTCCCCACAGAGGGATCCTGCGAAAATTAAGTCCAATCACACTCCTCCTCTGCTCTAAACCCTCCCATGGCTCCCTACTTCTCTCAGCATAAAATTAAATCCTTAGGCAGGGTGCGGTGGCTCACACCTGTAATGCTAGCACTTTGGGAGGCTAGGCAGGAGGATCACTTGAGTTAGAGACCAGCCTGGACAACACAGCAAGACCCTACCTCCACAAAAAATAGAACAGAAATAGCTGGGCATGTTGACACAAGCCTCTAGTCCTAGCTGTCTGGGAGGCTAACATGGAAGGACTCCTTGAACTTGGGAGTGATCATGCCACTGCACTCCAGCCTGGGCAACATAGTGAGATCCTGCCTCAAAAAAAAAAAAAAAAAAAAAAAAAAAAACAGTCCAAGCCTCCCATGGCTTCCAAGTTCCCTTTTCCTACCTCTTTCCCCCTTGTTCACTCAGCTCCAGCCATCCTGGCCTCGTTTCTGTTCCTTAAATACACCAGATACATCCCCACCTCCAAGACTTGGTCCCGGCTGTCTGCCTGCAGGTCTTCACAAGGCCAGTTCCCCATCCTTTGGTCTCAGCCTAGCTGTCACCTCCTCAGAGAGGTGGTCCCTGGCCACCCTATGCATAAGAGGCCCTCCAGTCCCTCTCCTGTGCCTCCACCTGAAATTATTAATACCTGGGTCATTTTTGCCTGCTCTAGGAAAGCTGGGGTGTTTATGGTCTGAATTCCAGTGCCAGGCATGCAGTAGGTGCTCACATAGCTGTTTGATTCATTCTGTAGGTATCTTCTGAAACTTCTCAACGGCACCATGACAAGGGGTCTCACCCCACATTCACAGATGTGGAAATGGACACAGGGAGGTTCAATAAGTTGGCCAGAGGCATACAACTGTGCCCAGAATCACATGCTCCAGGCAAGCCACCCAAATAAAGGAGCCGATCTTGGGGTCTCTCCACCCCATCAAGGCCAAAGGAATAGCAACTTCCCTCCTGCTCAGCAAACCTCCTCCCTGCACTGCCCAGATGGAGGCCAAACTGCTTCAAAGTCACCAGCAGACACAGGACCCAGCTCTGCCCATGACCCCTGCCTCCACCAGAACAGGGAAGGCAGGAAACTGCAGGGGCACAGGCTCCAGCCTTGCCTGGAGCGAAGGCCTGGTCCCTGCCTTATCTCCCCACACTATTTTCCAAGAAGTTCAGAGTCCACTGTGGGCACTGCTGCTGATTCAACAGCCCAGGGCCAGACAGGAAGCTGGAGGGAGCCTGGCCCCGCGCTGCTCCCAAGGCAAAGTTCCTGCCTCTGCAGGTCCAGGCTGGAAGGCCTTGGACAAGTCGTTTCACCTTTCCAAGCCTCAGTTTCCTCGTCTGTTAAAATGGGCTGTGTGGCAAGGGTCCATGAGCTAAAAGAAGGAAAACCCACTGGCAAACTATGGGAAATGGATTGCAAGTATTAGCTGCTGTGAGTCGGAGTTTTCTCAGCCTCATCTGCAAAATGGGGATGTTAACTTCCATCCCTCTATGGGCTGAGTGAATTCACTCCTGAAGAGTCATTTTGCAAAATGCTTTCAGGGAAAGAGCTGTCAAAAAGGCAAATAATTCATCCAAGATCTCCAGGGGCACAGCTGGCCCTGGAACCCAGGTCTCTGGGGAGACTGAAGCATGGCATTTTGGCACTCACTTTAACGAAAGAAGCCAGAACCACAGGTCCTGGGGTTGAATCCAGCTGCCCTCAGTGTCCCCCAGCAGCGGGCGTGGGGAAGAGGGTGTGGCAGGAACAGGCTGAAAAACATGTGTGCCAAGAACCCTGAAGACCAGCCTGTCCGTCAGCGCACCAGCAGGGACCCCAGGGACGTGCCAGCACCGCCGTCCAGACACTGGCAGCCCCCTTGCCCACGGCAGGGGCTGCTTCTCCAGGTGTGGCCCTGCTCCCGGCTGCTCTCTGTCCCTTTGTGTGTTGTGCGTGGCAGCTCTCTTAAGTTCCTTAAAGGACAGTCAGGGCCCCAGATGGGTGATCAGCGGCAGAATAGGGGGCTTGTCCGCAGTCCCCCACAGCGGCAGACGTCCCTATGGGCTGAGGGCAGGGAGGGTGGTCATCGGCCAAGTTCGCCTCGGCAGCTGGAGAAGTGACCACTGGTGCAAAGTCCCAACAGGGAAGATCCCCGCAGCGCGCTCTCCAGGTGGCCGGGGAACCCCGAGGCCCAGGGCGGCCTGACCCGGGTCCCGTGTCCCGGTGCAGGTCCCCCCGCCAGGCCCGCCTTACCTCGCAGCGCAGGCCTAGGGCGGCGACGGGACGGGAGGCGCGAGGCTGGGGGGTGGCCCGGTCATGGTCCAGGACTGGCCCGGTTGCGGCAACGGCGGCAGCAGCGCTTTGTCTCCTGGGCGGCCGGGGCGGCGCAGCCGCGGGAGAGCTCAGATCCGACGGAAGGAGGCGGGAGCAACCGGACAGTCCGCGACCCACGGGCGCGCCCCTTTAACCCTTCCCAGCCTGCTCGTGCCGGGACCGCCCTCGCGTTCTTCCCGCCTCCCGATTGGCCGGCCCCGAACCGGCACGCCCCCGGATTCGCCACGCCCCCGTGAGCCCGCCCTCGAAATCACTCTTAAAGGGTCCGCTCGTGGCTCTCGACTCCCCAGTGCCCTAGCCCAGAAAAGAGGATTCGAGCCCGGGAAGCTCATTGCGATTCCAAAGGTAAGGACCGGCCCAGGTCGTGGATTAGCCTGGAAAAAGCATTTGGGGATCCTGGGCGGGCCATTCGCTGAAGTCCTAGGCTTAAGTCCAAACTCCCCCTAGGACAAGGCAGGAGCCAGTAGTTCAAGACCAGCCTGGGCAGCATAGGGAGACCACCATCTCTACAAATAATAAAAGTATTTGCTAAACCTGGGTTGCCAGGTTTAGCAAATTTAACTCCCAGTTATATTAGAAAAATAGCTCTAACTCCTGAAAAATGTGTAATTGGCAGAAAACAGCTGAATCCAGTACATTTCCATACAGCACTGTTCCATACGGACAGGGCGCCTCGCAAGCTTCCCCTGGCTCCAGGTGAAGAAAGTTCTGGAATGGGGCAGACTTGAGTTCGAGTCGCACTAGGCCACTGAACAGTGTGTGAGCTTAAAGAAATCATTTCACTTCTCTAAGCCTCCGGTTCCTCATCCAGAAAATAAAGACGATCATGATATGTAAAGTGCACGGCACAAAAGAAAGCTCTCAAGAAGTAGGAATTGCTGTTGTTTTTGCCCTGCCCAAAATAACACAGTTCCAGTTCCTTGAACCCTTCCTTACTTCCTGTTCCTGACGCCTCTTCTCCACCACCTGCCACCTCCCAATCACTATTCAGTCCTGGCCTGAAAGCAGGAAGAACAGGTCAGACCTGTTCAGGCTCAGCTCTCCATCGTTCAGCCTCTCACTAAGTGCCTACTGTGTGCCAGGCACTGCTCCTGAACCAGGTAAGTAGGTGCAGCCAAGAATCAAGACAACACAAATGAGTTCTGTAAGTTATTCATGCTAGGACTGTACGCTAAGGCAATGGGGCAGAAAGCCTGGGAGTGCAGTTTTTGTTGTTGTTGTTGTTGTTGTTGTTTGTTTGTTTGTTTGTCACGCAGGTTGGAGTGCTGTGGCACAATCACAGCTTGTTGTAACCTGAACTCCTGGGTTCAACCAATCCTCCCACCTCAGCCTCCCAAGTAGCTGGGACTACAGGTGTGCGCCACCACACCCAGCTAATTTTTTGTAAATTTTTTGTAGAGATGGAGGGCCTTGCTATCTTGCCTAGGCTGGAAGTGCAGTTTTTAGACAAGGTGGTCAGGGAAGGCCTCTCTGAGGAGCAGAGACCTGGAGGAATGAGGGAGGGAGCCGTGTGCTATCTGGAAGAAGGATGTCCCAAGCAGAGGGAACAGCAAGTACAAAAGCCCTGAAATGGGGCCATCCTGGGCATGTTTGAAGAACAACAAAGAGACCAGTAGAGCCAGGTGAGCAAACGGAAGAGTAGTAGGAAAATAGGTCAGGTGGCTGGGCGCAGTGGCTCATGCCTGTAATTCCAGCACTTCGTGAGGCCGAGGTGGGTCAATCACTTGAGGTCAGGAGTTCAAGACCAGCCTGGCCAACATGGTGAAACCTGGTCTCTACTAAAAATACAAAAAAAAAAAAAAAAAAAAAATAGCCAGGCATGGTTGCGTACACCTGTAATCCCAGTTACTTGGGAGGCTGAGACAGGAAAATCACTTGAACCCGGGAGGCAGAGGTTGCAGTGAGCCAGGATTGCGCCACTGCACTGCAGCCTGGGTGACAGAGCAAGACTCTGTCAAAAAAAGAAAAAACAAACAAAACAATAGATCAGAGATTATTGGCAAAACCAGGTGACCTAGGGGCTTAAGGACCAGAGGAAAGATTTTGCTTTCACTCTAAGAAGAATAGGGAGCCATGGGAAGGTTTTGAGCAGAGGAGGGACATGGTCTGTGTTAGATTTAACATGGTCCCTAACTGTTATGGGAGGATGGACTGCAGGGAATGACAGTAGAAGCCAGGAGACCAGGGAGGACACTACTGCAGTAGTTCAAGCAAGCGATGGTGGTGGCTTAGAGTGGAGCAGTGGAGGTAGAGAGAAGTGGTTAATTATAGATATATATTTAATGGATATATGTATTAGTCCATTTTCACACTGCTGATAAAGACATACCTGAAACTGGGAACAAAAAGAGGTTTAATTGGACTTACAGTTCCACATGACTAAGGAGGCCTTGGAATCTTGGCGGGAGGTGAAAGACACTTCCTACATGGTGGTGGCAAGAGAAAGTGAGGAAGAAACAAAAGTGGAAACCCCTGATAAACCCTTCATATCTCATGAGACTTATTCACTATCACAAGAATAGCATAGGAAAGACTGGCCCCCATGATTCAATGAGCTCCCCCTGGGTCCCACCCACAACACTTGGGAGTTCTGGGAGATACAATTCAAGTTCAGATTTTGGTGGGGATACAGCCAAACCATATCATTCCACCCCAGCCCCCTCCAAATCTCATGTCCTCACATTTCAAAACCAATCATGCCTTCCCAACAGTCCCCCAAAGTCTTAACTCATTTCAGAATTAACCCAAAAGTCCACAGTCCAAAGCCTCATCTGAGACAAGGCAAGTCCCTTCTGCCTATGAGCCTGTAAAATCAAAAGCAAGCTAGTTACTTCCTAGATATAATGGGGATGGAGGTATTGGGTAAATACAGCCATTCCAAATAGGAGAAGTTGGCCAAAACAAAGGAGTTACAGGGCCCATGCAAGTCTGAAATCCAGCAGGGCAGTCAAATTTTAAAGCTCCAAAATGATTTCCTTTGACTCCAGGTCTCACATCCAGGTCACCAAATGCAGGAGAAGGGTTCCCATGGTCTTGGGCAGCTCCACTCCTGTGGCTTTGCAGGGTACAGGCTCCCTCCTGGCTGCTTTCACGGGCTGGTAGTGAGTGTCTGTGGCTTTTCCAGGCGCACAGTGCAAGCTGTCAGTGAATCTACCATTCCAGAGTCTAGAGGATGGTGGCCCTCTTCTCACAGCTCCACTAGGCAGTACCCCAGTAGGGACTCTGTGTGGGGGCTCTGAATCCCACATTTCCCTTCTGCACCACCCTAGCAGAGGTTCTCCATGAGGGCCCCACCCCTGCAGCAAACTTTTGCCTGGGCATCCAGGCATTTCCATACATCTTCTGAAATCTAGGCGGAGGTTCCCAAACCTGAACTCTTGATTTCTGAGTACCCACAGACTCAATACCATGTGGAAGCTGCCAAGGCTTGGGGCTTCCACCCTCTGAAACCACAGCCCGAGCTCTGTGTTGGCACCTTTCAGCCATGGCTGGAGCAGCTGGGACACCGGACACCAAGTCCCTAGGATGCACACAGCACAGGGACCTGGGGCCTGGCCCACAAAACCACTTTTCCGGCTGGGCGCGGTGGCTCAAGCCTGTAATCCCAGCACTTTGGGAGGCCGAGACGGGCGGATCACGAGGTCAAGAGATCGAGACCATCCTGGTTAACACGGTGAAACCCCGTCTCTACTAAAAAATACAAAAAACTAGCCAGGCGAGGTGGCGGGCACCTGTAGTCCCAGCTACTCGGGAGGCTGAGGCCGGAGAATGGCGTGAACCCGGGAGGCGGAGCTTGCAGTGAGCTGAGATCCGGCCACTGCACTCCAGCCTGGGCGACAGAGCTACACTCCGCCTCAAAAAAAAAAAAAAAAAAAAAAAAAAAAAAAAAAAAAAAAAAAAACCACTTTTCCTCCTGGGCCTCTAGACCTGTGATGAAAGGGGCTGCGAGGAAGTTCTCTGACATGGTCTGGAGACATTTTCTCCATGGTCTTGGGGATTAACATTAGGCTCCTTGCTACTTATGCAAATTTATGAAGCTGGCTTGAATTTCTCCCCAGAAAATGGGCTTTTCTTTCTATTGCAAGTGACTTTTTCTTTTTTTTCTTTTGAGAGAGAGAGTCTCACTCTGTTGCCTAGGCTGTAGTGCAGTGGTGTGATCTCAGCTCACTGCAACCTCTACCTCCTGGGTTCAAGCGATTCTCCTGTCTCAGCCTCCTGAGTAGGTGGCACCAGGTGTGCACCACTGCACCTGGCTAATTTTTTGTCAGGGTTTCACTATCTTGGCCAGGCTGGTCTTGAACTCCTGACCTCAGGTAATCCGCCCACCTTGGCCTCCCAAAGTGCTGAGATTACAGGCGTGAGCCATCACTTCCAACCTGCAAGTTACCTCTTGAATGCTTTGCTGCTTAGAAATTTCTTTCACCAGATACTCTAAATCATCTCTCTCAAGTTCAAAGTTCCACAGATCTCTAAGGCAGGGGCAAAATGCCACCAGTCTCTCTGCTAAAACATAACAAGAGTTGCCTCTCCTCCAGTTCCCAACAAGTTCCACATCTCCATCTGAGACCACCTCAGCCTGAGTTTTATTGTCGATATCACTATCAGCATTTTGGCAAAGTCATTCAATGAGTCTCTAGGAAGTTTGAAACATTCCCACATTTTCCTGTCTTCTTCTGAGCCCTCCAAACTGTTCCAACCTCTGCCTGTTACCCAGTTTCAGTGTCACGTCCACATTTTTACATATCTTGTCAGCAACACCCCACTCCTGGTACCAATTTACTGTATTCGTCCATTTTTGCACTGCTGATAATGACATACCCAAAACTGGGAACAAAAAGATATTTTTTGTTTGTTTTTGTTTTTGTTTGAGATGGAGTCTCACTCTGTCACCCAGGCTGGAGTACAGTGGTGTAGTCTCGGCTCACTGCAACCTCTGCCTCCCAGATTCAAGTGATTCTTCTGCCTCAGCCTGCTGAGTAGCTGGGATTACAGCTGCCACCATGCCCAGCTAATTTTTTGTATTTTTAGTAGAGATGGAGTTTCACCATGTTGGCCAGGTTGGTCTTGAACTCCTGATCTCTTTATTCTTCTTCTTATTATTATTATACTTTAAGTTCTAGGGTACATGTGCACAAAGTGCAGGTTTGTTACATATGTATACATGTGCCATGTTGGTGTGCTTCACCCATTAACTCACCATTTACATTAGGTATATCTCCTAATGCTATCCCTCCCTGCTTCCCCCACCCCACGACAGGCCCCAGTGTGTGATGTTCCTCATCCTGTGTCCAAGTGTCAAACTCCTGACCTCTTGATCCACCTGCCTCTGCCTCCTAAAGTGCTGGGATTACAGGCGTGAGCCACCACGCCCAGCCAAAAAGAGATTTAATTGGACTTACAGTTCCATGTGGCTGCAGAGGCCTCAGAATCATGGTGGGAGGTGAAAGGCACTTGTTACATGGTGGCAGCAGGAGAAAATGAGGAAGAAGCAAAAGTAGAAACCCCTTATAAACCCATCAGATATCATGAGACTTATTCACTATCATGAGAATAACATGGGAAAGACTGGCCCCCATGATTCAATGACCTCCCCCAGCACCCCTCCCACAACACTTGGGAATTCTGGGAGATACAATTCAAGCTGAAATTTCAGTGGGGACACAGCCACACCATATTAATATATATTTAAGATATATATAAGATTTGCTGATATGTTGCATGTGGGGAATGAGAGACAGAGAGAGAGTAAGGGAGGAGACCACCCCTCATATCATCTTATGCCCAATTTCTGCCTCCAAAGAAAGAAGAAGTAAAAACTAAAAGGCAGAAATGAAATCCACAGGCAGACAGCCCGGCGCACCCTGGGCCTGGTAGTTAAAGATCGACTCCTGACATAATCGGTTCTGTTATCTATAGATTACAGACATTGTATAGAAATGCACTGTGAAAATCCCTATCTTGTTTTGTTCCGATCTAATTACCGGTGCATGCAGCCCCCAGTCACGTACCCCCTGCTTGCTCAATCAATCACGACCCTCTCACACGCGCCCCCTTAGAGTTGTGAACCCTTAAAAGGGACAGGAATTGCTCACTCGGGGGGCTCGGCTCTTGAGACAGAAGTCTTGCCGATGCCCCTGGCCGAATAAACCCCTTCCTTCTTTTTTTTTTTTTTTTTTTGAGACGGAGTCTCACTCTGTCGCCCAAGCTGGAGTGCAGTGGCCGGATCTCAGCTCACTGCGAGCTCCGCCTCCTGGGTTTACGGCATTCTCCTGCCTCAGCCTCCCAAGTAGCTGGGACTACAGGCGCCCGCCACCTTGCCCGGCTAGTTTTTGTATTTTTTAGTAGAGACGGGGTTTCACCATGTTAGCCAGGATGGTCTACAATCTCCTGACCTCGTGATCCGCCCGTCTCGGCCTCCCAAAGTGCTGGGATTACAGGCTTAAGCCACCGCGCTCGGCAACCCCTTCCTTCTTTAACTCGGTGTCTGAGGAGTTTTGTCTGCAGCTCTTCCTGCTACAAGAGAAAGGAAGAAAAGGACTTAAGAATAACTCCACGGGCCGGGAGCGGTGGTTCACGCCTGTAATCCCAGCACTTTGGGAGGCTGAGGCGGGTGGATCACAAGGTCAGGAGTTCAGGATCAGCCTGGCCAAGATGGTGAAACCCCGTCTCTACTAAAAATACAAAAAAATTAGCCGGGCGTGGTGGTGGGCGCCTGTAATCCCAGCTACTCGGGAGGCCAAGGCAGAGAATTGCTTAAACGTGGTAGGCCCAGGATGCAGTGAGCTGAGATACAGTGAGCCCCACTGCACTTCAGCCCAGGCCACAGAGCAAAACTCCATCTCAAAAAAAAAAAAAAAAAGAATAACTCCAGGGCCACATATGCTGGCTTACACCTGTAATCCCAGCACTTTGGGAAGCTGAGGCAGGAGGATCACTTGAGCCTGGGAGTTTGAGACCAGCTTGGGCAACACAGGGAGAGACCCCATCTCTACAAATAATAAAAATATTACCCAGGGCTGGACACAGTGGCTCATACCAGCAGTCCCAGAACTTTGGGAGGCTGAGGTGGGTGGAACCTCGTCTCTACAAAAAAATAAAAAATAAAAATAAAAAGGACTCTCAACTTTTGGACCTAAGTAATGGGAATAATGGAGATTTGAAGGGAAAAATCCAGATTAGTGTTCTCATGAAATTGAGCTGGAATAACTGGATATTCATATAGAAATAAATAGCCTTGATACTTACCTCATGCCATACATAAAAATTAACTCAAAATAAATCAAACTCTTACACATAAAAGCTAAACTCTAAAATCTCTAGAAGAAAATAGGGGCGGCTGGGCACAACGGCTCACGCCTGTAATCCCAGCACTTTGGGAGGCCAAGTAAGTTGGAAGGATCGCCTGAGTTTGTGACCAGCCTGGGCAAAATAATAAGAATCTATCTCTTAAAAAAAAAAATGTTTTTTAACGCCGGGCACGGTGGCTCATGCCTGTAATCCCATCACTTTGGGAGGCCGAGGTGGGTGGATCACGAGGTCAGGAGATCGAGACCATCCTGGCTAACACAGTGAAACCCCATCTCTACTAAAAATACAAAAAATTAGCTGGGCGTGGTGGTGCACGCCTGTAGTCCCAGCTACTGGGAGGCTGAGGCAGGAGAATGGTGTGAACCCGGGAGGCAGAGCTTGCAGTGAGCCGAGATGCACCACTGCACTCCAGCCTGGGCGACAAAGCAAGACTCTGTCTCAAAAAAAAAAAAAAAAAGTTTTTTAATTCGCTGGGTGTGGTGGCACATGCCTGTAGTACCTACTCAGAAAGCTGAGGCAGAAGGATCACTTGAGCCCAGGAGGTCAAGGCTGCAGTGAACTAGGATCACGCCACTGCACTCCAGCCTGGACAACAGAGTGAGACCCTGTCTCTAAAAAATAAGTAAATAAGGTTGGGCACGATGGCTCATGCCTGTAATCCCAGCACTTTGGGAGGCCAAGGTGGGCAGATCACGAGGTTGGGAGTTTGAGACCAGCTTGGCCAACGTGGTGAAGCCTCGTCTCTACTAAAGATACAAAAAATTGGGCCGGGCACAGTGGCTTATGCCTGTAATCCCAGCATTTTGGGAGGCCAAGGCGGGTGGATTGCCTGAGGTCAGGAGTTCGAGACCAACCTTACCAATATGGTGAAACCCCGTCTCTATTAAAAATACAAAAAATTAGCCAGGTGTGGTGGCGTGCGCCTGTAGTCCCAGCTACTTGGGAGGCTGAGGCAGGAGAATTGCTTGAACCTAGGAGGCAGAGGTTGCAGTAGCTGAGATTGCGCCACTGCACTCCAGCCTGGGCGACAGAGCGAGACTCCGTCTCAAAAAAAAAAAAAAGATACAAAAAATTAGCCAGTCATGGTGGCACATGCCTGTAATCCCACCTACTCAGGAGGCTGAGGCAGGAGAATCACTTGTACCCAGGAGGTGCAGGTTGCAGTGAGCCAAGGTCGTGCCATTGCACTCCAGCCTGGGCCACAGGGCAAGACTCCATCTCAAAAAAAAAAAAAGGAAATAAAAATAATAAAATAAAAAATAGAAAATCTTTACAACTTTAGGATAAAGATTTGTTAAGACTCAAAGAGCATAAACTTGAAAACATTAAAAATTGGACTTCAGTAAGTTTGGGGGTTTTTGTTTTGTTTTGTTTTTCTGAGACAGGATTTTGCCCTGTTGCCCAGGCCGGAGTGCAATCTTGGCTCACTGCAACCTCTGCCTCCCGGGTTCAAGCATTTCTCCTGCCTCAGCCTCCTGAGTAGCTGGGACTACAGGTGTGTGCCACCATGCCTGGCTAATTTTTGTATTTTTAGTAGAGACGGAGTTTTGCCATGTTGGCCATGCTGGTCTTCACCTCCTGACCTCAGGTGATCCGCCAGCCTCACCCTCACAAAGTGTTGGGGTTACAGGTATGAGCCACCGCACCTGGCCCATATTGACTTTAAAAAAGATAAAGTTTGTTTTTAAAACCTGTTAAAAAAGAGAGAGGGAGGGAGGGAGGAAGGAAGAAAGGAAAGGGAAAGGGAAAGGAAAAGGAAAGATACCATCAGAGAAACAAAAAGATAAGCCACCATCTGAGAAAAAAAATTTTCTTGATATATATATCTGACAGAATCTAAATGCCAGAGCTATATAATGAAGTCTTACAACCCAATAATAAGATAAGCAACCCGATCTGAAGACAGGCAAAATATTTGTGTGTGTGTTTGTGTTTGAGATAGGGTTTGGTCCTGTTGCCCAGGCTAGAGTGCAGTGGTACGATCTCTGCTCACTACAACCTCTGCCTCTCAGGCTCAAACCATCCTCCCATCTCAGCCTCTCAAGTAGCTGGGACTACAGGCATGCGCCACCATGCCTGGCTAATTTTTTTTTTTTTTTTTTTTTTTTTGGATTTTTGGTTGAGATGGAGTTTCACCATGTTGCCCAGGCTGGTCTCAAACTCCTGCACTCAAGCAATCCTCCCACCTCGGCCTCCTGAAGTGCTGGAATTACGGGCGTGAGCCACCATGCCTGGCCCAGGACAAAGGTTTTAACAGATATTTTATAAAAATCTATAATATGGGCCAGGCACAGTGGCTGACGCCTGTAATCCCAGCACTTCAGGAGGCCAAGGTGGGCAAATCACAAGGTCAGGAGATTGAGACCATCCTGGCTAACATGGTGAAACCCCGTCTCTACTAAAAATACAAAAAGTAACTGGGTGTGGTAGCGTGCACCAGTAGTCCCAGCTACTCAGGAGGCTGAGGCAGAAGAATGGCATGAACCTGGGAGGCAGAGCTTGCAGTGAGCCAAGATCGCGCCACTGTACTCCAGCCTGGGTACATTGAGACTCCGTCTCAAATGGCTAATAAGCAATGAAAAGATGCCCAGTGTCATTACACATCAGAGAAATGCAAATTGACACCAAATGAGCTAATACCATGTTCCAGTTAGAAAGGCCAAAATTAAAAAGACTGACAACACCAAGTGCTGGTGAGGATGTGGAACAACCGAACTTCCATACGCTGATGGGAAGGTACAATGGTATAGCCACTCTGGAAAGCAAATTGGCAATTTCTTGTAAAAATGAACAGAAACTCGGCCAGGCAAGGTGGCTCATACCTGTAATCCCAGCACTGTGGGAGGCCGAGGTGGGTGGATTCACCTGAGGTCAGGAGTTTGAGACCAGCCTGGTCAACATGGTGAAACCCCGTCTCTACTAAAAATACAAAAATTAGCTGGGCCTGGTGGCAGGCGCCTGTAATCCCAGCTACTGGGGAGGCTGAGGCAGGAGAATTGCTTGAACCTGGGAGGTGGAGGTTGCAGTGAGCCGAGATCACACCACTGCACTCCAGCCTGGGTGACAGAGCAAGACTCCGTCTCAAAAAATAAAAATAAAAAGGCCGGGTGCAGTATCTCACACCTGTAATCCCAGCACTTTGGGAGGCCAAGACGAGTGGATTACCTGAGGTCAGGATCGAGACCAGGCTGACCAATATGGCAAAACCCCGTCTTTACTGAAAATACAAAAATTAGCCAGGCATGGTGGCGTGTGCCTGTAGTCCCAGCTACTTGGGAGCCTGAGGCAGAAGAGTTGTTTGAACCTGGGAGGTGGAGGTTGCAGTTAGCCGAAATTGCACCACTGCACTCCAGCCTGGGTGAGAGAGCGACACTCTGTCTCAAAAAAAATGAACAGAAACTCACCAGTAATCCCACTCCAAAGTACTTACCAAAAAGAAAATGAAAACATGATCACACAAAGACCTGTATATGACTATTCATAGCAACCTTATTCAGAAACACCAGAAACTAGCAACAATTCAAATGTTCATCCACAGATATATGGAGAAACAAATTATGGTACATCCATATGATGGAATAGTGCTTAGCCATGAAAAGAAATAAAGTTTCCATTGACATTAAATAACCAGGAGAGCCAGGTACAACGGCTCACGCCTATAATCCCAGCACTTTGGGAGGCCAAGGCGGGCAGATCACCTGAGGTCAGGAGTTCGAGACCAGCTTGGCCAACATGGTGAAACCCCGCCTCTACTAAAAATACAAAAATTAGCTGGGCATGGTGGCACGTGCCTGTAGTCCCAGCTCCTCGGGAGGCTGAGGCAGGAGAATCGCTTGAACCCAGGAGGTGGAGGTTGCAGTGAGCCAAGATTGTGCCACTGCACTCCAGACTGGGTGACAAAGCAAGACTCTGTCTCAAAATAAAACAAAACAAATAACCAGGAGAGAGAAATCCATAGAGCAAGAAATATGTATGGTTGCCCAGGGTTGGTAGGTAAGGAGTAACCGCCAACCAGCACGAAGTTTCCATTTGCAGGGATGAAAAAGTCCTGGAACTAGATAGTAATGATGGTTGCCCAACAAAGTGAATGTACTTAATGTACTTAATGTCATTGAACTGTACAGTTTAGCAGTTTAGAATGGTTAAAATCAGAGGTGGGGTGTGGGGTGTGTGTGTGTGTGTGTGTGTGTGTGTGTGTGTGAAACACCAAACCAGATCCAGGATAAAAGGGTAAGTTTTATGTTATGTGTATTTTTCCACAATTAAAAAAAGGAAAGCGGCTGGGCACGGTGTCTCACACCTATAATCCCAGCAGTTTGGGAGCCCAAGGGAGGAGGATTGTTTGAGCTCAGGAGTTGAAGACCAGCCTGGGCAACATAGGGAGACCCCCGCATCTCTACAAATAATAAAAATATTAGCCAGGCTTGGTGACACATACCTGTGGTTCCAGGTACTGAGGGGCTGAGGTAGGAGGATTGCCTGAGCCCAGGAGGTTGAAGCTGCAGTGAGCTGTGATCACGCCACTGTACTCCAGCCTGGGTGGCAGAACGAGACCCTGTCTCAAAGAAAAAAAAAGAAGAAGAGGCCGGGCACAGTGGCTAACGCCTGTAATCCCAGCACTTTGGGAGGCCAAGGCAAGCAGATCACCTGAGGTTGGAAGTTTGAGACCAGCCTGACCAACATGAAGAAACCCTGTCTCTACTAAAAATACAAAATTAGCCTGGTGTGGTGGCGCATGCCTGTAATCCCAGCTACTTGGGAGGCTGAGACAGGAGAATGGCTTGAACCCGGGAGGCAGAGGTTGCAGTGAGCCGAGATTGCACCTTTGCACTCCAGCCTGGGCAACAAGAGCGAAACTCCATCTCAAAAAAAAAAAAGAAGAAGTACATCCAACAACCTGGATGCCTCTCAAACATTGAGATTCTGAGCAAAAGATGCTGACTGGGTCCAAGTGAAAGATGATGGTGGCTTGGAAAAGGGAACAGCTATGAAAAACTGTACAAGATGGTCACAAGTTAGAAGTGAGAGGTGAAAGGATGGGAAGAATCAAGGCAGTGGCGAGGTTCCTGGTCTGAACATCTCAGCAACTTGAGCAGGGGGACAGGACCAGGACTCAGAGAAAAGAGTATAAGTTTGGTTTTCAACATGCGGAGAGACTCATTACGTGTGAAACAACCAACATCACCTCTTCTAGGAAGACCTCCTTGACTATCTGCTCTATGGCCACCCCCATCATTGCCAACCCTTGCTGATTTCATTTTCTCCACAGCTCTCATCACTGCCTGAGAAGTTTCTTGTCTATTTATCTGTTCAGTGTCCATGAACACAGGAATCTTTATCTTCTTGACCACTACCAGATCTCCAACACCTGTCTCCATACTTAGCACACAGTAGGTGCTCAGTAAATGCTTGTGGGATGAATGGAGCACACCTCTGGGATGTAATCTCCATGAAAGCTGAGGCTTTTGTTTTAGCACTGCCATGTTCCCAGCATGTGGCACACAGCAGATCTTTGCTAAGTGCTTATTAGATGAAGAGAGTACTCACAAAAAGACAGTCCCACCTTCTCATGGGAAGGCAGGCTGCCAGCCCAACCTTGGCTATGGATGTTCTAGCAGGGTAGGGTTTCCCACTGAGCTTCCCACACCCTGTCCCCTTCCCCAAGGCCTCTTATCCACTTCTACCATGCTGTCAGCAAACTCAGATCCCGTACTTTGTGTATGCATCACATTTCACAGGTCTGCCCTGGCTCAATCCGTTGTTGGTCACAGTTTGACCCACGGCATGGGGAAATGAATGCCTGGTCAGGTCAGGGACTCTTGGTTGTGTGATCCTAGGGAAGCCCCTCCCTGCTCTGGGCTTCACTCTGTTCAGGGGAGACAGGCTGTGTGGACCTTGGAGATTAGATGTGTGGTACCCCCAGAAAGACACACACACACACACACACACACACACACACACAGTTCCATGGAAGGCATATTGCCCATTCCCGCTGCCTGGGCAATCAGAGCGGTCCGTGCCCCTGGCTATGATGAGAGGTTCAAGGATGGACATGTGACCCATGCCTGGCCAGCCAGGCTCAGACCTGAGACCCTGTTAAGTGGGAGGAGCAGAGCCTGCCTGATAGTGAAGCCAGCGCAAAGGGCAGATGTGGAGGGAGAAGGCTACCAGGCAGCATCAGTGGAGCCCCTGGATTCTGGGCCAACACTAACACTGGCATCATTCCCAGGGCAGGAAGGGCAAGGTGGAGTGTCCCCAAGTCTAGATGTTCACCAGGAAAGGAAAATGCCAGGCATATGGACATATGGGCCTCAATGTGGGGGAAATTCCAGGGGGCCTGCGAATCTTGGTTCTCAGAGCCCTCATGCTGGAGTCAAAGGTTGACCTGGGTGAAGGAGGCAGAAATCAGAGAGCATGAGCCTGGCTTTTTTGGGGGGGGTTGGGTGCGGGGGGTTCCTTTTATACATTTTTTTTTAATTACGGTAAAATTCACAAAACAAAAAGTTAACCATTTTAAAATGAATAATTTAGGGCCAGGCATGGTGGCTTACGCCTGTAATCCTAACACTTCGGGAGGCCAAGGTGGAAGGATCACTTTGAGCCCAGGAGCTAGAGACCAGCCTGGGCAATACAGTGAGATCCCATCTCTCAAAATTTTTTTTTTTTTTTTTTTTTTTTGAGCCGGAGTCTCGCTCTGTCGTCCAGGCTGGAGTGCGGTGGCACAATCTCGGCTCACTGCAAGCTCCGCCTCCCTGGTTCACGCCATTCTCCTGCCTCAGCCTCCTGTGTAGCTGGGACTACAGGTGCCCGCCACCACACCCGGCTAATTTTTTGTACTTTTAGTAGAGACGGGGTTTCACCGTGTTAGCCAGGATGGTCTGGATCTCCTGACCTCGCGATCTGCCTGACTCGGCTTCCCAAAGTGCTGGGATTACAGGCGTGAGCCACCATGCTCGGCCCTAAATTTTTTTTTTAATTAGAGTCTCATTGAATATGACCACTGCTTTTAGGGTTCATGTGTCTCTCTTCACAATCCGAGCCAGGCCTGCATGCCAGCAACCATTTTCTAAGGGACCTTCATTTAGTGTTGATCTTGCCACCACCAACTCTTGTGTGCATATTGTCCAGCACAAAAAGGTAAAGTTAATTGTCAATGATTGAGGAAACCAAACCACTCCAAGCTATGCCACCTTTGTGGCTACTGAACGATTGATTGGCGATGCCATAAAGAGTCAAGTTGCAATGAACCCCAACAACACAGTTTTTGATGGCCAATGTCTTATTGGATGTGGATTTGATCATGCTGTTGTCTGGTCTGATTTGAAGCACTGGCCCTTCATGGTGGTGAGTGATGCTGGCAGGCCCAAGGTCCAAGGAGAGAACAAGGGAAAAACAAAAAGCTTCAGGCCAGGTGTGGTGGCTCACGCCTGTTAACCCAGCACTTTGACAGGCTGAGGTGGGTGGATTGCTTGAGCCCAGGAGTTCGAGACCAGCCTGGGCAACATGGTGAAACCCTGTCTGTACTAAACATACAAAAATTAGCCAGGTGTGGTAGCATGCACCTCTAGTCCCAGCTACTTAGGAGGCTGAGGAGGGAGGATCACTTGAACCCGGGAGGTCAAAGCTGCAGTGAGTCATGATCACACTACTGCACTCCAACCTGGGCAACAGAACGAGACCCTGTCTCAAAACAAAAAACTTCTATCCAGAGGTGTCCCCTATGGTTGTGACAAAGATGAAGGAAATTGCAGAAGCCTACCTTGGGAAGACTGTTACCAATGCTGTGCTCACAGGGCCAGCCTACTTTAATGACTCAGCATCAGGCTACCAAAAGGATGCTAGAACTATTGCTGGTCTCAATGGACCTAGAATTATCAACAAGCCAACTGCTGCTGCTATTGCTTATGGCTTAAACCAAAAGGTTGGAGCTGAAAGAAATGTGCTGGTCTTTGACCTGGGAGGTAGCACTTTATTTTATTTTATTTATTATTTTATTTTATTTATTTTGTCTTATTCTTATTTTATTTTTTGAGACAGAGTCTCATTCTGTCACACAGGCTGGAGTGCAGTGGCACGATCTTGGCTCACTGCAACATTGCTCTCCTGAGCTCAAGTGATCCTCCCACCTCAGCCTCCCAAATAGCTGGGACTACAGGTGTTTGCCACCATGCCCAGCTAATTTGTTAATTTTTTGTAGAGATGAGGTCTCACTATGTTGCCCAGGCTGGTCTCAACCTCCTGGGATCAAGAGAGCCTCCCACTTTTGCCTCCTGAGTAGCAGGACTATAGGCATGCAGAAGGTGGCACTTTTGACGTGTCAGTCCTCACTATTGAGGATGAAATTTTTGAGGTCAAATCTACAGCTGGAGAAGGTGGAGAAGACTTTGCAACCAAATGGACAGCTGTTGCACTGCTGAGCTCACGTGCAAGCATAAGAAGGACCTCAGTGAGAACAGGAGAGCTGGCTGGGCATGGTGGCTTTTGCCTGTAATCTCAGTACTTTGGGAGGCCAAAGCAGATGGATCACTTGAGGTCAGAAGTTCGAAACTAGTCTGGCCAACATGGTGAAACCCCGTCTCTACTAAAAATACAAAAGTTCAAAAGTTAGCCAGGTGTGGCTGGACGCGGGGGCTTACGCCTATAATCCCAGCACTTAGGGAGGCCGAGGCGGGTGGATCACAAGGTCAGGAGATCGAGACAATCCTGGCTAACATGATGAAACCCTGACTCTACTAAAAATACAAAAAATTAGCCGGGCATGGTGGTGGGTGCCTGTAGTCCCAGCTACTCAGGAAGCTGAGGCAGAAGATATTGCTTGAACCTGGGAGGCGGAGGTTGCAGTGAGCCAAGATTGCGCCACTGCACTCCAGCCTGGACGACAGAGCGAGACTCTGTCTCAAAAAAAAAAAAAAAAAAAAAAAATTAGCTGGGTGTGGTGGCAGGCACCTGAAATCACAGCTACTTGGGAGGCTGAAGTAAGAGAATCACTTGAACCCAGGAGGCAGAGGTTGCAGTGAGCGCATCATTGCACTCCAACATGGGTGACAGGAGCAAGACTCCGTCTCAAAAAAAAAAATTGTAAAAGAATTAGCCAGGCGTAGCGATGGGTGCCCGTAATCCCAGCTATTAAGGAGGCTGAGGCATGAAAATTGCTTGAACCTGGGAGGCAGAGATTGCAGTGAGCAGAGATCAGGCCACTGCACTCCAGCCTGGGTGACAGAGGGAGACTCCGTCTCAAAAAGAAAAAAGAAAAGAGCTGCCCCCACGCCTTCATGCAGCTTGTGAATGTGCAAAGCGTCCTCTCTCTTCCAGCACCCAGGCCAGAATTGAGATTGATTCTCTCTAGGCAGGAATCGACATCTATACCTCCATTACCATGCCCAATTCGAAGAATTGAATGTTGACCTGTTCCATGCCCGATTCGAAGAATTGAATGCTGACCTGTTCCATGGCATCCTGGACCCGTAGAAGAAGCCCTTCGAGATGCTAAACCAGACAAGTCACAGATTCATGACATCACCCTGGTTGCTGGTTCAGCATCTAACTGCAAGATTCAGAACTCGCCCAAGACTTCTTCAATAGAAAAGAACTGAAGGCTGGGCATGGTGGCTCATGCCTGTAATCCCAACAGTTTGGGAGACTGAGCCGGGAGGATCACTTGAGCCCAGGAGGTTGACACTGCAGTGGGCCATGACAGTGCCACTGCACTCCAGTGTGGGCAACAGTACGAGACCCTGTCTCAAAAAAACAAACCAAACTGCATAGGAGCATTGACCCTGATGAAGCTGTTGCTTACGATCCATCTACCCAGGCAGCCATCTGATCTGGAGACAAACCAGAAAACATTCAAGACTCATCGCTCCTGGATGTCACTCCTCTTTCCCTTTCATTGAAACTGCTGGCTGAGTCACGACAGTCCTTGTTAAGCATAGTACTTCCTACCAAGCAGACACAGACCTTCACTACCTGGCATGGTGGTGGGCGCCTGGCAGCCAGACTGTCGTGCTTACTCAGTTTATGAAGGCGAGCGTGCCATGAGCAAGGATAACAGCCTGCTTGGCAAGTTTGAACTCACGGGCATACCTCCTGTGACAGTGTTCCTCACACTGAAGTCACTTGACACTGATGTCAGAGACATCCTCAGTGTCTGTGCTCTGGACAAAAGTACAGGAAACTGGGTGTGGTGGCTCACACCTGTAATCCTAGCATGTTGGGAGGCCGAGGCAAGTGGATTACTTGGGCCCAGGAGTTCGAGACCATCCTGAGCAACAATGGTGAAACCCCATCTCTAAAAAAAAATACAAAAAAATTAGCCAGGTATGATAGGGTGCACCTGTAGTCTCAGCTACTTGGGGATGCTGAGGCAGAAGGATCACTTGAGCCCAGGAAGTCGAAGCTGCAATGAGCCGAGTTTGCACCACTACACTCTAGCCTGGGCAACAGAGCAATGTCTCAAAAAAATAAAAAATAGTACAGGAAAAAAGAACAAGATTACTATCACTAATGAATGACTGTTTGACCTAATGAAGGGTCGTTTGAGCAAGGAGGACGTTGAGCGTATGGTCCAGGAAGATGAGCAGTACAAAGCTAAAGATGAGAAGCAGAGGGTCAAGAATTCACTTGAATCCAATGCATTCAACAGGAAAGCCACCGTTGAAGATGAGAAAATTCAAGGCAAGATTAATGGTGAGGACAAACAGAAGATTCTTGACAACTGTAATGAAATTATCAACTGGCTCCATAAGAATCAGATGGCAGAGAAGGAAGAAATTGAACATCAGCAGAAAGAGCTGGAGAAAGACTGCAACCCCATCATTACCAAGCTGGATCCAAGTGCTGAAGGACCGCCAGGAGGCTCACCTGGGGGAGTCCCTGGTAATGGAGCTCCTCCCTCTAGTGGTACTTCCTCAGGGACAACCATTTAAGAGGTTGATTAAGCCAACCCCAATATAAAGATCACATGATTCCACATAGCTAAAACACTGAAGAACCCAAATTTGTAACAAATTCTTAATGTTTTACAGTTTTAATGCTGAGCTGCTAGGGGCCGGGCGTAGTAGCTCACGGCTGTAATCCCAGCACTTTGGGAGGTTGAGACAGGTGAATCACTTGAGGTCAGGAGTTCGAGATTAGCCTGGCCAACATGGTAAAACCCTGTCTCTACTAAAAATACAAAAATTAGCTGGGCATGGTGGTGCACACCTGTAATCCCGGCTACTCAGGAGGCTGAGGCAGAAGAATCGCCTGAACCCGGGAGGTGGAGGTTGCAGTGAGCAGAGATCGCGCCACTGCACTCCAGCGTAGGTGACAGAGCGGGACTCCATCTCAATAAATAAATAAATAAATAAATAAATAAATAAATAAATAAAGTCGAGCTGCTAAATTACTGGACATTCTCAATACTTATATGGAACATGTGCACAGGGGAAGGAAGTAACATTGTAGTTTATAAGCACTGTATTGTAAGTGGAAAATGCAATGTCTTAAATGAAACTATTTAAAATTGGCACCCCCCAAAAAAACAGCTGGTCTGGGTGGCAGGCACCTGTATTTCAAGCTACTCAGGAGGCTGAGGTGGAAGGATTGCTTGAGTCCAGGAGGTGGAGGCTGTAGTGAGCCATGATTGTTCCACTGCACTCCAGCCTGGGTGATGGAGCGAGACCCCATCTTGAAATAAATACATAAATAAATAAAGTGAACAATTCAGCAGCATTTAGTACATTCACAACATTATGAAGCTACCACCTCTATCAAGTTCCAAAACTTATTTTTCACCTTTACTTTGATAATTGAAAGGATTGATCATTCCAAAACATTTTTATCACCCCAAAAGGAAAAACCCTGAATCCGTTAAGCAGTCACTCCCCATTGCCCCTCCCCCAGCCCCTGGCAGCCAGCCATCTGCTCTCCATCTCTATGGGTTTCCCTATTCCGGACATTTCATATGAATGGAATCAACACTACATGTTTCTGTGTAACTGGCTTTGTCTCTTAGCATCGTGGTTTCGAGGCTCATCCCATTGTGGCGTGTATCATTCCTTCATTTTTTTCTATGGCTGAATCATGTTCCCTTGTATAGATACCCTACTTTTTTTTTTTTTTTTTTTTTTGAGACAAGGTCTCGTTTTGTTCCCCAGGTTGGAGTGCAGTGGCACAATCATGGCACACTGCAGCCTCAACCTCCTGGACTCAAGCAATCCTCCCACCTCAGCTTCCTGAGTAGCTGGGACTACAGCTGCATGCCACCACTCCAGGCAACTTTTTTGTTTGTATTTTTTGTAGAGACAGGGTCTCACTATGTTGCCCAGGCAGGTCTCGAACTGAACTACTGACCTCAAGTGATCCACCCACCTTGGCCTCTCAAAGTGCTGGAAATACAGGTGTGAGCCACTGCAACTGGCCAGATATGCCACCTTTGATTTATCCATCCATCCATCCGCTGACGACCGTCAGGTGTCTCTGTTTGGGCTACTGTGAACACCCAGGCATCTTTGTGGCTGGGAACAGGAGAGGTGTGGAGAGAAGACAGTGAGTTAGAAGAACTAGAAAGGGGAATTTGGGAACTAGAACTGGGCTGTGGCCACCGAGATCAAGTCCTGATTTTACCTCCAAACCATGTCTTGAATCCATCACTTCTCCATCTCTGCCACCACTTCCCCATCCCAGGCCACTGCTATCTCTCCCCAAGTCGACTACTGCAGCCTCCCCTCCAGCCTCCCTTCTGCCACTCCCAACTCCCTCATCTCCGGGGTTCATTCTCCACTGAGCAGCCGAGGGATCCTCTTAGAACTTTCATGAAATCAAGTCATGGCATCCTCTTGCTCAAAGCCTTTCCATGGCTCCCCATGGCCTTGGGAGCAAGTCCAGACTTTGCCCCATGGGTGACAAGGCCCTCCATAGCCTGGCTGCTGGCTACCCCTCCAGCCTCTTCACACATGGTTTACTCTCCTCACACTCCGCTGCAGCCGCCAGACCTCCCTTTCTTCCCAGAGTGCACCATGCTCCAGTCCCTTGCACGTGCTGGTTCCCTTCCCAGGAGGCTTCTTCCTTCACCCAGTTACCCCTCATCCTTTAAGCTTTCACTCAGCCATTGCCTCTTTCAGGAAGGTCTGTGACCCCAACCCTTCCCCTCCCACTAAGTCAGAGGCCTTAGCTTCTTCCCATTAGCCATTCTCTCAACCAGTATTTACTGGGCACTGCTTTGCCCCAGGCACCAGGGATACAAGTTAAAAAGACAGGCAATGGCCAGGCACAGTGGCTCACACCTATAATCCCAGCACTTTGGGAGGCCGAGGCAGGCGGATCATTTGAGGTCAGGAGTTTGAGACCAGCCTGGCCAACATGGCAAAACCCCATCTCTACTAAAAATACAAAGTTAGCCGGGCATGGCGGTGCTTGCCTGTAATTCTAGGGTTCTCAGGAGGCTGAGGGGGGAGAACCACTTGAACCCAGGAGTTAGAGGTTGCAGGGAGCTGAGATCACGACACTCCACACCAGCCTGGGTGACAGAATGAGACTCTGTATCAAAAAAATTAATCAATTAATTAAATGGTTAGTTTTGCAGGGCACGGTGGCTCACACCTGTAAATTCAGCTTTTTTCTTTTTTTTTTTTTTTTTTGGAGTGCCACTATTCAGAGCTGAGGCACGAGGATCACTTGAGCCTGGGAGGTCGAGGCTACAGTAAGCCATGATCCTGCCACTACCACACTCTAGCCTAGGTGACACAGCAAGACTCTGTCTCTAAATAAATGAATGAATAAATAAATAAAATGGTTAGTTTTGCTGGGCACAGTGGCTCACACCTGTAGTCCCAGCCTCTTGGGAGGCTGAGGCAGAAGAATCACTTGAGCCCAAGAGTTCAAGACCATCCTGGGTAACATAGCAAGATTCCATCTCTATGTAAAAAAAAAAAAAAAAAAAAAAAAAAGGCCAGGCGCGGTGGCTCATGCCTGTAATCCTAGCATTTTGGGAGGCCAAGGTGGGTAGATCACGAGGTCAGGAGATCAAGACCATCCTGGCTAACATGGTGAAATCGCATCTCTACCAAAAATATGAAAATTAGCCAGGTGTGGTGGTGGGTGCCTGTAGTCCCAGCTACTCAGGAGACTGAGGCAGGAGAATGGCGTGAACCAGGGAGGCGGAGCTTGCAGTGAGAAGTTAAGAGCCCAGGAGAAAAATAAGCAGGGCTAGACGATATGAATTGTTCATGAGGATGGGTTTCGGGGGTTGCCATTTTACTAGGAGGGGACCAAGGAAGGCCTCCTTGAGAAGGCAGCCTTTGAGCAAAGACCTGAAGGAAATAAGGGCACAAACCATGCAGATAGCCAGGGAAGAGCATTGTTGGCAGAGGGAACAGCACGTGCAGAGGCCTGTAGGCAGGAAGCACAACCGGGAGGCCATGTGGCTGCAGCAGAGAGGAGGGGAGAGGGGAGATGACATCAGGGAGGCCTGTGGGCTTTTCTCAGGAGATTGGGAAGATGAGGTGGAACCCACAAAGGAGATGAGAAGACATAGCCAGTGACATAGGAGAAAAACCAGGAGAAGCCAATTGCAGGTCACATGTCCGGGCTTGATAACTGTGGATGTACCCTTGGTGGACCTCTCCCCACATTGGAGGGCAGGTCCAGGAGGGCAGGGGGTTTGGTCTGCCTTGTTCACTGCTGTGCCTCAGCACCTGGCAGTGCCCAGGACATAGCAGGTGCTCAATGACCAGGACATGAGTCAGTGGCTGAGCTGGTGTCCCCTGTCCCCGCTGTGTGGCAACCAGATCTCAGTCTTCCGAACCTTTCCAGTGATGCTCCTCTTCACCTAGCCACCAGCAGGGGCAGATGGTGGTCCAGATGGGATCTGAGGCAGAGCTTCCTTCCACCGTGGCCACCCCACCCAAGAAGTGGGCTGAGCCAGTCACTCGCAAGAGGGAACTGAAATTATCCTCCACCACAACACACAGTCCTGGCACCACACTGGGTAGGACATGGAGGAAGAGGGAGCGATAGCGAGGGCCAGAGTCCCTCCACTTCAAGGGTCCCCTTCCCCTGGTATATACGTGGGGGAAAGGAGGCACCAGCCAAGGGTTGGGTAGCTGTGTGTGAGTGAAGTTTGCTGAAGTCCCGAAGTCCTGAAAGGTCCTGCTGGCTCATCCCCTGCCTCGGGTGCAGGCTGTTTCTTTGTTTGTTTGTTAATTTTTTTTTTTTTTTTTTTGAGACAGAGTCTCTGTCGTCAAGCTGGAGTGCTGTGGCACGATCTTGGCTCACTGCAACCTCTTCCTCTCCGGTTCAAGCAATTCTCCCAAGTAGCTGGGATTACAGGCGGGCATCACATTGCCCACCTAATTTTTTTGGTATTTTTAGTAGAGACAGAGTTTTGCCATATTGCCCAGGTTGGTCTCGAACTCCTGAGCTCAGGCAATCTGCCCACCTCGGCCTCCCAAAGTGCTGGGATTACAGGCGTGAGCCACCACACCTGGCAAGTGCAGCATTTATGAGTCCTGCTTTAAAAGGTGGCACGTGGGACATGGTGGCTCACACCCGTAATCCCAGCACTTTGGGAGGCTGAGGTGGGAGGAATGCTTCAGGCCAGGAATTCAAGACTAGTCTGGGCAATATAGCAAGACTCCCTCTCTACAAAAATAATTAAAAATTAGCTGGCCGTGGTGTCATTCACCTGTACTGGGGGACTGAGGCAGGAGGACCACTCAAGCCTGGAAGGTCAAGGCTGCAGTGAGCGATCATGCCACTGCATTCCAGGCTGGGCGACAGAGCGAGACCCTGTCTCAAAAAAAAAAAAAAAAAAAAAAGCTGGCATCGCCAACCTCTCTCTTCATGCTTTCATCCCTCCTTTAAGGGGGCCTCTCATTTTCCCCCCAGACCCCTGCCACAGACCCCCAAATTCCTGGACATTTTCTCCCACGGGGCAATTTCTTTCTTTTTTTTTTTTTTTTTGAGATGGAGTCTTGCTCATTGCCTAGGCTGGAGTGCAGTGGCCCAATCTCGGCTCATTGCAAGCTCTGCCTCCCGGGTTCACGCCATTCTCCTGTCTCAGCCTCCTGAGTAGCTGGGACTACAGGTGCCCACCACCATGCCTGGCTAATTTTTTGTATTTTTAGCAGAGACAGGGTTTCACCGTGTTAGCCAGGATGGTCTCGATCTCCTGATCTCATGATCCACCTGCCTCGGCCTCCCAAAGTGCTGGGATTACAGGCGTGAGCCACCGCGCCCGGCCGAGGCAATTTCAATTTCTAAATTTCACCTGCTCAAAGCAAAGAAGAGGTGTTGCCTGGGGCTGGGGCGTGTTCGTTTGACACGGTGCCTCACCGTGAATCCTCAACCCAAAGGTCCGAGATGGTGAGTGAGGCACCAGTGTTCTCACAGGAAGAGGCAGAGCCGGTGCTAGCCTACTGGTCACCAAAGCCGGTATTCCTTTTTTTTTTTTGGTACAGAATTTTGCTCTTGTTGCCCAGGCTAGAGTGCAATGGCACGATCTTGGCTCACTGCAACCTCCGCCTCCCAGGTTCAAGCGATTCTGCCGCCTCAGCCTCCCGAGTAGCTGGGACTACAGGTGCACACCACCATGCCTGCAAAGCTGGTATTCCTAACCACCTAGTACCCTCCGCTTCAAATCCAAAGAATCCTATCCAAGTACTGCTTTAGCAAAACCCACAACCAACCAACCCCCGCCCAGAAGCCCAGAATGACTGCCTTCTGTAGATAGATTCCATGGGATTTATTTTCCTTCTGGCTATTCAGGGTCAGGAGCTGAAGGGAGGTGGAGCTGGCGGGCATGGTTCCTGAGTCGCACCCTGGATTGCAGAAGAGCAAAGGAGGTCTTTCATTTGCTGGTAAAGCCCCAAACTCATAAAGCAACTTGTGCTGGGCATGGTGGTGCATGTCTGCAGTCCCATCTACTCGGGAGGCTGAGGCGGGAGGATCGCTTGAGGCCAGGAGTTCAAGGCCATAGTGCGCTATGATCGTGCCTGTGAATAGCCACTGCACTGCAGCCTGGGCAACATAACGAGACTGTCTCTCAAAATTTTTAAAAATAGTAAAAAGCAACTTGTAACCATGCATTAGGCTGGAAATTAATGGGTTTAATATACATGAGTGGGTTCTAATCCCCACTCCGCCATTTGCAAACTGTGTGTCCTTCAGCAAGTCACTTTACCTCTCTGTGCCTTGGCCTCCTCATCTGTAAAACAGGGGAAATAAGCTGGGTGAGGTGGTTCACGCCTGTAATCCCAGCACTTTGGGAGGCTGAAGTGGGTGGATCACCTGAGGTCCAGAGTTCAAGACCAGCCTAGCCAACATGGTGAAACCCCATCTCTACTAAAAATACAAAAAATAACTGGTGTGGTGGCACGCCTGTAATCCCAGCTACTCGGGAGACTGAGGCAGGAGAATCACTTGAACCCAGGAGGCAGAGTTTGCAGCAAGCTGAGATTGTGCCACTGCACTCCAGCCTGGGTGACAGAGCAAGACTCCATCTCAGAGACATAAAATAAAATAAAAATAATAGCTAATGTTTACTGAGCACTTGTTGTGGGTTTTGCTTCTTACCATGATGCTGAGAATTAGGAAAGACTTTACCATCTCTGTTTTAAAACATAAAGAAACCAGAACAGAGAGGTGATGCAGCTTGCCTGAAGTCACACAGCGAGCAAGTAAACCCCAGCTTAGAATCTGAGTAGCTGTGTGACCTTGGGCAAGTCACCTCCCCTCTGTGAGCCTCAGTTTCCTCATCTGGAAAATGGAGATGATAAGGGTTGTTAAAAGGATTCAGTGAGCTTCATGGCCCATGAACTTGTCATTCTGTATTTAAGGGTATTTAACTTGTCACTTTGTATTTAAGGATTCCCTTTCCAACTGCCTACCATGAGAAGAAACGCCATGTCTGCTGTGTTCACCACTGTATCCCCAGTGCCTAGAAAAGTCCTAGCACATAGTAGGGGCTCAGCAAATCTCAAGTTGAGGGGTAGTGTATTCTCTTGACCTTATGGGGCCTCAACTCCTCTCAGCCTTCCTCTGCCACCTGGTGCTGCAAACTTTCAACCCTTGGGCCATTCCAGTCAGCCCAGTAGATGCAAACAGGACCATCCCAGTCTCCTGTTTCAGGTACAAGGAGCCCACAAAGGACCTTTGGGTGATATGATTGCTATGAGGACCCAGTGCTGTTCTCTGGCCATTGCCAAGTGGCTAAAAGCTGCACACGAACAGGCTTCAGCCAAAAAGAAATGACTGACTCATAGAGCTGAGAAGTCCAAGAGTGACTGCTTTCAGATATGGCTGGATCTAGGTGCACAGACATTGTCATCAAGATGGTTTCTCTCTGTCTCTGGGCTTTGCTCTGCTATGAGTGTGTTCACTCCCAGGCAAGACAGCCCTCAGAAATTCTGAGCTTATGTCCTCTGGAGTTCAGTGACACAATCTCAGCTCACTGCAACCTCTATCTCCCAGGTTCAAGCAATTCTCCTGACTCAGTCTCCCGAGTAGCTGAGATTACAGGCGTGCCACCACACCCCAGCTAATTTTTGTACTTTTTAGTAGGGATGGGGTTTCACCATGTTGGCCAGGCTAGTCTCAAACTCCTGACCTCAAGAGATCCACCTGCCTTGACCTCCCAAAGTACTAGGATTACAGGCATGAGACACCGTGCCCAGCCAAAATGAGGTATTTTCTTATCCAACTGTGCTGTTAAAGCTTGGAATTGAGGCTCATTGGCCCTGTGGGGCCACCTGCCCACCCCTGAACCACTCACTGGGGCATAGGAGGGAGGGTTAGCCCCAGAGAACATCTTGAACTTCGACTGGATGGAAAATCAGGTGCTTCTACCAGCACAAGGGGAAGTCAGGCAGCCACAGCCCATGTCCACTTCGACCTTGGCCTCGCGGTGAGTGGCTCCCAGCACGGAAACGTGGGGTCAGCTGCGCTCCCCACCCTCCAGCCCCACCCTCCTCTTTCTACTTCTGCTTCTAACAGTGTTGCCAAATACTCCCCTCTCTTCTCTCCTCCTCTCCGTGGCCCTGTGGCCCCAGCTGCCTCAGAGACATGAAGTGATTTCCCCCAAGGTCACACAGCAGGTCTGTGTGGCAGAGCCCTGAGGCGCACCCAGACAGCTGGCCATAGTGTCCTGCTCTTGGCCCAAGAATAAGCTCAAGCCCACCCCCAGCGCAGACCAGGGGAGCTGGCGTCTGAGTTCTGAAAGGAAGTGACTCAGGCGCCTGAGGCTCTGAAGATAATCCCCTTCCATCTGGGTGACTGATGGTCTGATAGGCCTGAGAACCCCACAGAGGGCAGAGGAAAGTGCAGCTCCTTGCACCTTGCACCCCGCTCGCTGGCTCAGGGCACCTCCTGCCTTGGGGCCCTTCCAGCCATGACTTCAACTCCTGCCTCCCCCTCTGGCACCCTCTTTTCATATATATATATATATATATATATATATATATATATATATATATATAGAGAGAGAGAGAGAGAGAGAGAGAGAGAGAGAGAGAGAGAGGGGGGAAGAGAGAGATGGGGGTTTCATCATGTTGCCCAGGCTAGTCTCAAACTCGTGAGTTCAGACAATCCGCTCGCCTCAGCCTCCCAAAGTGCTGGGACTACAGACGTGAGCCACCACGCCCGGTGCCCTCTGACACCTTCTGCCCCTCTCTGAGCATCTTGACATCTTACTCCCCAGAGAGGCCCTGCTTGCTGCCTCCTCCAGCGCAGAGGGCGCAGGTGGACAAGCTCCAGGGGCGGGCACCCCCATGCCTTTCTGCAGCCTCAGGTCCTGCGCAAGTCTTCTTGGGCTGGCAAGGGGCTCAGGAGGCCTCAAGTGTGGTAATCTAGGACCAGGAAGCCACCCTGGCTGATTTGCAGGTGAGGAATGGCCCATAAATATGTCACCTCCTCTGTGGGAGCAGCCCCAGTCTCTGCCAGGTTCTGGGGGTGTGGTGGGAGAACTTCCCAGCCTCTGCCACACATCTGCATCTTGGGGTCAAGATCACCTGGGGAACGGGATGGGAGATGGAGGATGGGGGTGGGGTGGGGGGATAGGGCTGAAGGAATAGAGAGGGCAGGGTGCATCCTAACACCTTTTTCCACATTAAAAAATGAAGGTGAAATTCACATAACAAAATGAATTAATTTTAGTTAATGAATTAACTAAATGTATTCATTTACTTAGAGACAGAATCTTGCTGTGTCACCCAGGCTGGAGTGCAGGGGCACCATCACCACTCACTGCAACCTCAAGCTTCTGGACTCAAGTGACCCTCCCTCCCACCACCGCGCCTCCTGAGTAGCTGAGGCTACAGGCACGTTCTACCTCGCCCGAATATTATTGTTATTGTTATTATTATTATTATTATTTTGTAGAGATATGAGTCTCACTCTGTTGCTTAGGCTGTTCTCTAACTCCTGGGCTCAAGCAATCCTCCCACCTTGGCCTCCCCAAATGCTGGAATGAACAGGTTTGAGCTACTGCACCCAGCCTCATGAATTAACTAAATGTAGTACATTCACAATGTTGTGCGACCATCACTTATCTCAGTCTAGATCCAGAACATTTCATCACTGCTAAAGGAAACCCCGTACTCATTAGAAGTTACTTCCCATTCCCGCTGCCCATAGCCCATGGCAACCGCTGATCTACTTTCTGTGTCTATGGGTTTACCTATTCTATATACTTTACATAAGCAGAATCATACAATATTTGTCCTTTTATTACTGGCTTATTTCACTTAGCATGATGCTTCCAAGGTTTATCCACATATGCTACAGCATATATCAATGCTTTGTTACTTTTTATGGCTGTGTAATATTCCATCGTATAGATAGACAGCATTGTCTTGATTCATTCATCCACTGGTGGGCATGTGAGTTGTTTCCATCTTTTGCCTATTGTGAATGGCACTGCTATGAACATTCATGTACAAGTATCTGTTTGTGTGCCTGTTTTCAATTACTTTGGCTCTATACTTAGCTAACATTTTTGTTTGTTTAGAGATGGGGGTCTCACTATGTTGCCCAGGCTGGCCTCCAACTCCTGAGCTCAAGTGATCCTCCCACTTCAGCCTCCCAAAGTACAAGGATTACAGGCATGAGGCACCTCACCTGGCTTTAGCTAACATTTTGATGCTTCTTTTTTTCTTTTTTTTTTTTTTTGAGATAGTCTCACTCTGTTGCCCAAGCTAGAGTGCAATGGCATTATCTCAGCTCACTGCAACTTCTGCCTCCCGGGTTTAAGCTATTCTCCTGCCTCAGCTTCCCAAGTAACTGGGATTACAGGCGTGCATCACTACGCCTGGTTAATTTTTGTATTTTTAGTAGAGACAGGGTTTGTCATGTTGCCCAGGCTGATCTCGAACCCCTGACCTCAGGCGATCCCCCACCCCCCCACCCCCCGCTTTGGCCTCCCAAAGTGCTGGGATTACAGGCGTGAGCCACTGCACCTGGCCTTGATGTTTCTTTTAATGTAGATTAAATGTGGCAGGAAGGATTAAGCTGTTCTTAGTAATCCACGCCTCACTGTAAAAGAAAAAACCTGAGAACAGGTTTAGCTAGTAATAGTCAGCATTATTTGTTTATTTATTTATTTATTTTGAGACAGTCTCACTCTATCACCCAGGCTGGAGCACAGTGGCACTATCTCAGCTCACTACAACCTATCCCTCCCAGGTTCAAGCAATTCTCCTGTCTCAGCCTTCCAAGTAGCTAGGATTACAGGCATGCACCACTGCGTCAGGCTAATTTTTGTATTTTTAGTAGAGACAGGGTTTCACCATGTTGGCCAGGCTGGTCTTGAACACCTGGCCTCAAGTAGTCCTCCCACCTCGGCCTCCCAAAGTGGTGGGATTACAGGCGTGAGCCACCATGCCCCACTGATATCCCCATTCTTTGTTTCCATTTTACAGATGAGGAGACTGAGGCTCAGAGAGCCCAAGTCGTTTGCCCAAGGTGACCCAGCACTAAAAGGAGAAGCTAGCCATTAAGCCTTCCCCAAACCCGTGTTCTCAACGTTGATGACTACTCGATGGTGGATGAGAAGCATCCAACCTGGAGCCGGGGAAACTTCCAGGAAGGTTTGGGGGGAATCCAGGAGGAGGGTTCTTTCTGGGAGGAGGAGTCAGGCTGGGGAGTTTAGTTCGCTTCCCAGCCCTCGATCGCCCCATAGCCACCAGGGGGCGCCAGAGCTCCGCGCAAAGCGGCTGCCACCGAGCGGCTGCCACCGAGCGGCTGCCACCGCACGCTACCACCCCCAGGGCCCGCCGCCTGGGACTGCAGCCAAGTGCCGGCCCCGGGAGCTCGCGTGCCCCACGTTGATCCCGGGTCGGGGTGGGGACGGCTAGGGTAACTGGGTTGCACGTCCTCTGCGGAGCTATTAGGGCCTCTAATTACCGGGATTGGAAGTGAATAATTATCTGCTGGGCCTCAGGCCACTGAGTCATTTCCCCCAGAAACCAGATTCCCCGGGCTAGCGGAAGAGGGGGTGGCTCGCAGGCTGACGTTTGGGGGGAGGTGGAAGGGGGAGCCTGGGGTTGGGGTGCGCGGCCGCTGCTGTTTTTGGTGAAGATCAGAACTGAGGGGCCTGGGTGTTAATTGCTGCGGGGCCACTTACCAGCCTTGTAAGTTGGGGAAGTCACTTCATCTTTCGTGCCTCAGTTTCCTTTCTGTCAAATGGGGGAAAACAACATTCCCTCCTTACACTTGGGCAAAGTAAATTGTAATCCACCTAAACTAAGCCCTCAGAGTAGTGCCTGGCACATAATCCTCTAATAATTCATTAATCACTCAGAATTATTAATTAGGCCGGGCGAGGTGCCTCACATTTGTAATCCCAGCACTTTGGGAGGCTGAGGCGGGCGGGAGGCTGAGGCAGGTGGGAGGGTGGATCACTTGAGGTCAGGAGTCTGAGACCAGCCTGGGCAACATGGGGAAACCCCATCTCTACTACAAATACAAAAAATTAGCCAGGCGTGGTGGCTCATGCCTGTAATCCCAGCTACTTGGGAGGCTGAGGCATGAGAATCGTTTGAACCCGGGAGGCAGAGGTTGCAGTAAACCAAGATCGAGTCACTGCACTCCAGCCTGGGTGACAGCAAGACTCTGTCTCCAGAGGCCGGGCACGGTGGCTCAAGCCTGTAATCCCAGCACTTTGGGAGGCCGAGATGGGCGGATCACGAGGTCAGGAGATCGAGACCATCCTGGCTAACACGGTGAAACCCCGTCTCTACTAAAAAGTACAAAAAACTAGCCGGGCGAGGTGGCGGGCGCCTGTAATCCCAGCTACTCCGGAGGCTGAGGCAGGAGAATGGTGTAAACCCGGCAGGCGGAGCTTGCAGTGAGCTGAGATCCGGCCACTGCACTCCAGCCTGGGTGACAGAGCCAGACTCCATCTCAAAAAAAAAAAAAAAAAAAAAAGACTCTGTCTCCAAAAAAAAAAAAAAAGACAAAAAAGAACATTAGTTAATCATTAATCATTGGGCCGGGCGTGGTGGCTCATGCCTATAATCCCAGGACTTTGGGAGGACGAAGCAGGCAGATCACGAGGTCAGGAGTTCGAGACCAGCCTGACCAACATAGAGAAACCCCTTCTCTACTAAAAATACAAAAATTAGCTGGGCATGGTGATGTGCACCTGTAATCCCAGCTACTCAGGAGGCTGAGGCAGGAGAATCGCTTGAACCCAGGAGGCGGAGGTTTCAGTAAGCCAAGATCGAGACATTGCACTCCAGCCTGGGCGACAGAGTGAGACTCCATCTCAAAAAAATAATAAGAAGAATTAATCACTAATTCAGAGTCATTAATTCTGTTATTATTACCATTTTTTATTATTACTTGGGCTCAGTAGGTGGTTAAGAGGTAGGGCACTGCAGTGAGACCAGTCTTTAGTCCACACCAGCTGCTCCATCACCAGTCGTGTGACGTGGACATCTCACTTCACTGCCCTGTGCCTCAGTTCCCTCATCTGACAAACGGGAAAATGAATAGCAAACCCTTCATTTGGGGTGGAAGAGATAAGGCCTGTGATGTTCTCAGTGTGGCGCACGCTTCCATGAATGGAGTCCAGATTGTAAATACTGTTCATGCTTTTCTTAGGGAAGGACTTGTGGCAATTTTAGCTTCTAAAGCACTGGGAGGACAGAAAACGGAACCAAAGCTAAGGGAAGGAAGCACAGGGAGAGATGACATCAGGCACCTGAGCTCAGCAGATCAGACCCTGAGCCCAGGAATCTGCCGTGGGAGTTCTGCCTGCCCAGGCAAATAGGGAAGGACCCAGTAATGTAATTATTTTCTGGCCTGGGGCAGATGTGTGTTGACCAAGGAGGACCATTGCCTGAGCGCTCTTGGTCTCTGTTGGACCCTAACAGGTGGGAAAAGGGTTGGTTGCTTGGCCCCCCAAGGTTTCTTGAGCTCTGTGTTAATTATTGATTGTTGGGTAAAACAAATTACTCCCACGTTTACTGGCTTAAAACAGCAAACCTTTATTATCTCATATGGTTTTAGGAATTCACATGAAATCTGACTTAGCTTGTAGTTCCGGGTCTCTCACTCATGAGATTATAGTCCAAAACGTGGGCTGGTGGCACACACACGCAGTCGCAGCTATCTGAGAGGCTGAGACAGGAGGATTGTTTGAGCCTAGAAGTTCAAGGCTATAGTGCACTAGGATCATGCCTGTGAATAGCCATTGCACTCCAGTCTGGGCGATGTAACAAGACCCATCTCTTAAATAAACAAACAAACAAAAATGGGTGAGGACTATTCTCATTTGGGGCCCAACTGGGGCTGGATGATTCACTTCCAGGATGGTTGGAAGCGATGGTTTCAGTCCTGGCTGCTGCCAGGAGGTCTCTGTTCCTTGCTGGCTGGTGGCAGGAAGCCTCAGTTCCTCCTCATGTGGGCCATCATAAAGCTACTTGGGTGTCCTTAAGACACCGTGGCTGGCTTCTCCCAGAGTGGACGGCTCAAGGGAGTACAAGGAGAAGCCTAATGCTTCTTGTGACTCAGTCTCAGAAGTCACACAGCATCACTTCCACTTTAGTCTCTTTGTTAGAAATGACTCATTAAGGCCAGGTGCGGTGGCTCACGCCTGTAATCCTAACACTTTGAGAGGCCAAGGCAGGTGGATCATGAGGTCATGAGATCAAGACCATCCTGGCTAACACGGTGAAACCCTGTTTCTACTAAAAATACAAAAAATTAGCTGGGTGTGGTCCCTCGCGCCTATAGTCCCAGCTACTCAGGAGGCCGAGGTTACAGCGAGCTGAGATCGCACCACTGCACTCCAGCCTGGGCGACAGAGCGAGACTCTGTCTCAAAAAAAAAAAAAAGAAAGAAAGAAAGAAAGAAATGAGTCATTAGGTCCAGCCCACACTCAAGGGCAGGGGAATCAGGTTCCACCTTTTCAAGGGAGGTGTGTCAAAGAAGTGTGGACTGTTTTTAAGCCACCAGGAGCACCTGTTATGTGCCAAGAACTGTGCTCACAAGAGTGAGCAAGACACACCCAAATGCCTGGCCAAGTGGAGCTGACCTGCTCCTGGGGGTGGGGGAAAGAGACCACCAATAAACAGATGAATGAATGATTCTGGTATGAAGTCAGGAGACCACAAGGGCGAGGAAGGAAAAACATGCAGAGGCAAGTCAGGCATGGTGGCTTCTGTAATCCCAGCACTTTAGGAGGCTGAAGCAGGAGGATTATTTGAACCCAGGAGTTTGAGACCAGCCTGGACAACATGGAGAGACCCTGTTTCTACAAAAAATAGAAACAATTAGCCAGGCATGGTGGGATGCACTTGTAGTCCCAGTTACTTGAGAGGCTGAGGCAGCAGGATCACTTGAGCCCAGGAGTTCAAGGTTGCAGTGAGCCATGATTGTGCCTCTGCACTCCAGCCTGGGTGATAGAGTGAGACCCTATCTCTAACAAAAAGAAAGAAAGAAAGAAAGAAAGAAAGAAAGAAAAGAAAGAAAGAAAGAAAGAAAGAAAGAAAGAAAGAAAGAAAGAAAGAAAGAAAGAAAGAAAGAAAGAAAGAAAGAAAGAAAGAGAGAAAGAATCAGGAGCAGAAGAGAGATGGAGAGGGTCAGCAATGGAGGCAGGGCTGGTTTAGGTTTGGTGGGCGGTCAGACATCTCCTGGGAGTGAGGAAAGCAAGGGTAGACAGCTGGGTGTGGTGGCTCACGCCTGTAATCCCAGCACTTTGGGAGGCTGAGACGGGCAGATTGCCGGAGGTCAGCAGTTCGAGGCCAGCCTGGCCAACATGGTGAAACCCTGTCTCTACTAAAACTACAAAAAATTAGCTGGGCCTGGTGGCTTTCACTTGCAATTCCAGCTTCTCAGGAGACTGAGGCAGAAGAATCACTTGAACCCAGGAGGCGGCGGAGACTGTAGTGAGCCAAGATTGAGCCACTGCACTCCAACCTGGGCAACAGAGCGAGACTCTGTCTCAAACAAAACAAAACAAAACAAAAAACATCTGGTGGAAGAGCATTCTGGGCACAGGGAACAGCCAGTGCTAAGGCCTTGAAGTGGGAGCATGAAGGTGAGTTTGAGGAACAGCCAGGAGGAGCCCAGTGTGCCGCAGTGTCCTTTGATAACACTCAGCACCCTGCACATTCGCTGAAGGCCACTAGGGACAAAGTGTCCTACACAATGTCATTTCCCTTCACCCAACTACTATCATGCTCATTTGACAAGCCAGAGATACTGAGGCTCAGAAAGTGGGAGCCTCTTACTGGTAGCAAGAGGGGACCTTTGGAGGTTACACAGAAGTGCTGTGATGGAAACTCGGGCAGGGGAAACGCCAGCAGTAGCCATTGTCTAGCTGGGGGCCAGACCAGGTCCCCGGGCCTCCTCCTCGCCTGTGGCCCAGGCCTGCAGAAGCACATTCTACAGATGCAGACACCAAGGCCTCCACTCTGGCTGGGTGACCCTGGGCAAGATCTTTGCTCTCAAACCTCAGTGTCTGCATCGGTGAAAGGGGTGTGAAGGTCTGTTGTTCACAGGGCTGGTCTTTGTGGCCACTGCTCTTCACAACTCTCGAGGGACATGGGACTGTCACACCTAGTCATAGATTATAATCACATTTTTCATTTGTTGTTTTTTTTGAGACGAAGTCTCACTCTTATCACCCAGGCTGGAGTGCAATGGTGCAATCTCGGCTCACTGCAACCTCCGCCTCCTGAGTTCAAACAATTCTCCTTGCCTCAGCCTCCTGAGTAGCTGGGATTACAGGCACCTACCGCCATGCTCAGCTAGTTTTTGTATTTTTAGTAGAAACAGGGTTTGCCATATTGACCAGGCTGGTCTCGAACTCCCGACCTCAGGTGATCTGCCTGCCTCGGCCTCCCAAAGTGTTGGGATTACAGGCATAAGCCATGGCGCCCGCACTATATTCAACATTCTTTATCAGTCGTTGCTATGTGGAAGTACCTCCCTGACTCCTAAGCCCTTAATGTGTTTTTTCACCAAATTCTCCCCCTCGACCCAGTGGGGTCAGTCCTGTCGTCCTGTCACTGTCCCCATTTTCCAGATGAGGAAACTGAGGCCCAGAGAATCTATGTGACTGCACAGCTAGGAGATACAGAACAGAGAACCTTTTTTTTTTTTTTTTTTGGAGACGGAGTCTCACTGTGTTGCCAGGCTGGAGTGCAGTGGTATGATCTCAGCTCACTGCAACCTCCCCTTCTGGGGTTTAAGTGATTCTTCTGCCTCAGCCTCCCGAGGAGCTGGGACTACAGGCACCCACCACCACACCTGGCTAATTTTTGTATTTTTAGTAGAGATGGGGTTTCACCATATTGGCCAGGCTGGCCTTGAACTCCTGACTTTGTGATCCACCCGCCTTGGCTTCCCAAAGTGCTGGGATTACAGGCATGAGCCACTGCGCCCGGCCCACTTTTTGAATTTTTATGAGTACATAGTAGGTGCATATATTTATGGAGTATGTGAGGTATTTTGATAAAGGCATGCAATGTGTAATTATCACATCAGAGTAAATGAGGTATCCATCACCTCAAGCACTTATCATGTATTTGTGTTTGTACTAATTAACTTTTGTTATTAAAATTATTATTAATACTAATTGCTAATAGAAGTATTAATAGCATTGATCATTGTTAATTTATTGCTATTGACCCTTGTGTTGTAATTGTTATTAATCCTGTGAGTCTTCGGCTTTCTGGAACTTGGCCAGCAGGAGGTGTTGGCATTTTTCACAGCAAGGAGGAAGGGCGGTTGGACCTGCTCCCCTAAGACGGCCTGACTTGTTTCCGAGAGCTACCGATCAGTCGTGGGAATTTGAATAACCCTTTCACTCCTTGGGCCCCAGTGACCTGCCGAGCGGGAAGAGCCGTGGCTTGCCGGCCTCCCAGTGGCGATGACGACCTCGCTGTGCTCGTGGCAGCGGCACTCTCAAATCTAGGGCATGGTGATGGGAAGGTTATTTGTTGGAATCCCTTTGCCTTTCCAAGGGAAAATAAACACAAAAAGTGAGAAGTCTTGGGGTCTCAGCGAGCGCCAAAACAAAAAACGACTCTGGCGGGGATGCCAGCAAGAAGCGACTAAGTGAGGAAGGAAACCAATTTGGGCCTCCGAGAAATCTGGCAGGCGAGAAGGTTTGAACCGTGATTAAAAAGGGGAAGAACCACAAGTCCCAATTTAAGTCAGCAGAGCTGCTGTCTGGGCAGTGAGAGGGAAAGTGCTTGTGGCTGGCAGATTTCAGCAGCCATTTGGCATTGGCTGGGTACCAGGCTGCTCTGTGGGTGCCGCCTGGCAGGTGCATGGCTACAGACAAGTAACTGTCCTATCTTGGCCTCAGTGTCCCCAGGTATAAGAAAGTGATCAAATAATATAGGATGATCCGTTCAGACTTTTTTTTTTTTGAGACAGAACCTAGCTCCGTCTCCCAGGCTTGAATGCAGTGATACAGTCTTGGCTCACTGCAGCCTCCACCTCCGGGGTTCAAGTGATTCTCCTGCCTCTGCCTCCCCAGTAGCTGGGATGACAGGTACCTGCCACCATGCCCGGCTAATTTTTATATTTTTAGTAGAGACAGGGTTTCACCGTGTTGACCAGGCTGGTCTCAAACTCCTGACCTCAGGTGATCTGCTGGCCTCGGCCTCCCAAAGTGCTGGGATTGCAGGTGTGAGCCACTGCACCTGGCCTCGTATAGACTTCATTGACATTCCCCCACCCCACCCCTCTTCCCACATCCTCAGACGCTGTGCGAACAGCTTGAATCCCATGCTCAACAGGTCCTTCTCCTCACAACCCTCCATGGCACCCTACTGCCCTCAGAATAATTCCCAAAGTCCCCACCAAGACCTTCAAGACACCATTTGATGGGCCCACCTTTGAAACATCATCTCTTATCAGTATAGGTATCACCACTGCCTTTATGACTTTCTTCCAATGCACCACATGTATTCCCATCTCAGCAGCTTTGCACATGCTGTTCCTTTGGCCTGGAATGCTCTTCCCTCAGACGTTATAGCAACTGGATCCTTCTTGTTGTGGGGGATTCTAAGCTCACATGTTAGTTCCTCAGAGATGTCCTTCCTGAGTCACGGCTCTAAGACACCCCTTTCCTGCTCTCCATCCCATAACTGTTTTGTCATTGTCATAACTGATCCCTCTTACTTATTGGTGCCTTTATGTCCCCCCACTAGAATATCAGCTCCACGCAGGCAGAGATATTTGTGTTGTTCACTGCTGTGTTCCCAGCACCCAGAACAGTGCTCGGCGCATAGTAGGTATTTCGTACCTATGCGCGGAAAGCAGATTTTTGTGGTCCTTTTCTTCAAGGTCATTGGACACCAGGAATCCTGTAGCAGACTGGCTCCCTTCCTCCATCTACTTAGAGTCTGGAAATCCCCACCTTATGGGGAACCCCTTCCTGTAGCTCTAAGGCCAGGACTCGGGCCGGTTTGTTTAACACAGAGCGCTTCCTGGAGCCAAGCCTCGAGATAACTGCTTTAATGCATTAACTCACTTAATTCTCACTGCCAGGAGAGTGGGTACACATTATTTCCATTTCATAGGCAAGGAAGTGGAGGTACGGAGAAGTCAAGTCATTTGCCCGGGTAGGAAGAGGGGGAGGCAGTGGAATGGAGACATTTGCTGCCCTGGAAGGCTTGAGGTGGCCCCTCCAAGCTGGGGGCGTGGGCGACTTGTTTCCTGTTGGGGGAGGGGGAGAAGAGTACATTCCTCCCTCCCCGACCTCCCACATGTTGGGGGAGAGGCTGGCTGAGAGCATGCCCCACTCCGGACTAGGGGGAACCCCACTGTCAGTCTCAGCTCCCCATGAGGCCGTGGAGAAAATGTAAGTAGCCCAGGGGCGAGCAGGGCGGTGGGCGCAGAGTCCACGGGAGCCAGCGGTCCGAGAGGAATTCCTGGAGAAAGATGCACCCCTCCTAGAATTGGGGGACAGGACGGGTGGCCGGAGGGAGGCTGGTCTATACGGGCATCGGCTGTAGCAAAGGCGAAGCTGAGGGCTGGGACCAGAACCCAAATCTGGGGCCTGGGGCCGTGGCGGGTCGGGTCAGCATGATCGCAGATAGTCAGGACCGGGCAGGGCTAGGCTCCCTCCCCCGGGCGATGATGAAAGCCGTGGTCGCTATTGCACTGCCCAGCCCTGCGGGCACTGATAAGGCCCTGCAGGAGGGAGTCAGCAGGGGCGCGCCCCCTGGAGGCCAGGCCGCTCGACCCCGCCCGCCCTAGGCCCCGCCCCTTCATATGGCCCCGCCTCCAGGCGCTGAGGCACCTGGTGACCTGCCGGCGTTCAGTGGGTGGGGCTAAGGTCGCCCCGCCCCTCCGATCCTCCTTCCTTCTTTAGGCTGTGGGACGCGAAATCGGGTGGGCACGTGGTGGGCGTGGCTTCGCAAGGCCTCGTCCTTTTCCGGACCCGCGCCAGGAGAGCCCTCGAACCCGGGCAGCCGCGGACTAGCAGAATTGGCAGGCGGGGCCAGTCCTGGCTCCGCCCTCATGGCCCGCCCCTCCAGCCGAGTCTCCGACTCGCGCGCGGCCTGGGGCGTGGCTCCTGGTGTCCCCGCCCCTTCCCCGCCCCTGTCGCGGCCGCCCTCCCCCGCCGGGCTCCGCTCGCACAGCCGGTTCCTCTTTACATAACGGCGCGGGGCGGCATGGGCCCGGGCCACCGCCTCCGCCCGGCTGCCCGCCCGGACTGTCGTGGCCCGCGGTGGCGACGGCGGCCGCTGCAAAGTTTCCCCGGCGGCGGCGGCCCGGGGGCGCATCCTCCCGCAACTGTCAAGCGCTGGCGGCGGAAATGATGAGGCGCTGGCCATTTTCCGAGCCCGGGTTTCCTGCCTGAGCCCCGCTTGAGCGAGCCGCGAGCGAGGAGCCGGCGCGCGGGAGAGGACGCGCCCAGGGCGGGGGCCCGCCCGCCCCCTCGGGATTTCGGGGGCCCGGGGGCGCGCGACGCCATGGGCCGGCCGGGCCCAGAGCTCCTGTCTCTCAGGTGAGCCCGCGTTTGCCCGCGCCCCCCTCCTCCGGGGCCGGGAGGGCTTTCGTGGGGAAAGGGGAGGCCCCGTGTCCAGTTCTGCCCGGGCTGTGCGCGTCAGCCCCAGCCCAAAATACTGCCCTGCAGCTAACTCAGATGGAGGCGTTCCGGGGTGACGGCTCCCAGCGCCTACGACCCCCACTCAGCCACTACCCCACCCACACACGTGTTGGGGAGAGCGTTGGGGTAACTGCGGCCGTGGGATGGGGGAGAGGGCATCGCTGACGCCCCCAGCCCACCCTGCAGTAGCCTCGCCGATTGGGGGCGGCCCTCCCCTCAACTTGTGCCTGGGGAGGAGGGGTGAGGGGTCACCCATTGCTACCCTGAAAGTGAAAGTAGTCAAACTGAGACTGTGAGCACAGATGAGCCCTTGGGTGTGGGGGCAGCGGGGGAGGATGCGCCGGTCCTCCCCACTCCCCATTCCGGACCATGTGGCTAAGAGGGTAGCGCCCTGATTCAGGAAGCCCCTCTCCCCAGTCCCAGCACTGCCGAGGTGGGCCGGGCCAGGCCCCTGCATGCTGCTGAACTGGGCGGTTCACCAGGGCTAGGCGTCCCAGACACAGGTTTCTGGGATTGATCCTCTCACACCTCTGGCCTGGGGTTCCCTGGGAATCCCCCGACCAAAAAACGTCTGGAGTGTGTGTTGGTCTTCTGGATCCACACGGTAGGGAGGGTATTTCAGAGGCCTCTGATGCCTGGTGCAGAAATCCCCTCCCCTCCCTTCCCTCCCTCCGGCCAGGGGAGCTTTGTTTTGAGGGAGGGGGACTGCATTTGAGGAACTGGAGAGGAGGGTCTTCCTGCCTGTCCCGCTTCTTTTTTTCTTTAGTTTCCTCATTCTCCTGTTTCTCTTCCCCATTCCCAGCCACAATGATGTAGGTGAGGAGGTCACTGCCTGCAGCTGGGGGCCTCCAGGGAGGGGTACGGCCAGGCTGGGCTGAGTGGGAGGAAGTGAAATCTGGTCGGGGGTTCCGAGTAGAGGCCCTGGCAAGGCGATGTCGGCAGGGCCTGCTTTGGTGGCAGGAGGGACCCAGATCTGACCTGCAGCCCCTCGCTGGGGAGATGACAGTTCTCTAACACCGGCCAGCAGCCAGGCCTCAGGGCCCCTGCCAGGGCAGTGGGCGGGTGGGTCTCCAGGGATGCAGGCACAGGTTGTGTCTGGGTTTCCCATCACTGACCTGGCTGCCTGAGTGGAAACAGCTCTGGAGGCTCCTCGGGACCTGCCCTCATGGAGGGAGAGCCGGCAGAGGCCACCTGGGCAGGCTGGGCTCTGGGGATGAGAACCAGGGCCTACTGGGGGATGTTGGAAGGTTTTTAGTGCACTTTTCTTGAGCCTTTTCCCACAACCCCCCTCTGGGAGGGAAAATCCTTCTGAGCCAAAGGGTGAGCATTCCTAGAACTTCTGTGAGTCCCCGTGGGCCACAGAGTGGCCAGCTGGGAAGGGGCTGGCCCGGAGCATCAGCAGCTGGGGGCTCAGGGTCTGCAGGGGCTCAGCAGGAAGCGAAGGAGGATAGTGAGGAGGGTCTTGGAGACTGTTTTGCTGCTCCTACTGCCTCCGTTCAGCTGAAGGCGTGGGCAAGTGACTCTTGTGAACCTCAGTTTCCCCCTGTGTAAAATGGGGGAATGACAGGTTTGCAGTGGAGATTTAATGAGCCAGTGTGTAATGAGCACCTGCTGCCTGGCAAAGAGTGGTTCAGTTGCAGGTGGTGGTGGTGGTAGTGGTGATTTTATCATCACCTTCATTAGTGTTATTGCTATTGGCTATGAGGTGTTCCTTCAGCAGTCTTCCTTGAGCATCTCTTGCATACATAGCACTGGAATTTCCTGGGTCTTTGGCATCAGAATTTTGAAGATCTGGGCACTTCCTTAGCTATGAGGCCTTGCTTAACTGCCCCACCTCAGTTTCCTCATCTGTGAAATGGGTGTGCTAATAGTACCTACTTCTTAGGGTCACGGGAACCATGAATGAGTGAATTCGCAGAGTCCAGAGTGGCTTAGTCAGGAGAAAGAGAAGTAGCCTTGGGGCTGGAGTGATCTTTTTTGTTGTGGGTGTTAGCTCTGCTGGCTTTCCTTCTTCATCTCCCCACCTCCATGCCTCTCAAACCTGGACCTGATCCTCCTTCTCCAATAAATAGAACTTTTGAGTACAAATCAGATCCCACAGGACTGCTGGGCCCTTGGATTTCTGCGTCCCGCTGTGCAATTCCCGGACATTCTCCATATCCTGGGTGGAGCAGAGCCGGAGGCACTTGGAAGGACCTCCTAGCTGCCAGTCTCAGTGCCACCTGTCTCTGGTGAGGGGAGACCGGGTGCCCTCCCCAGCCAAGGTGGGGAGGGTCAATGTAGGGAGTCTCAGGGACATAGTAGGGAGCTGTCCCACTGTCTGGGCCAATACAGCTCCTTTTGCTGAAAACACCTTTGGGACCCAGTTTACATGACCCCACACCCTTCTGAGGGCTGGTGTTCATGAGGGTCTTCCATTGCTGGGAATCCTTGGGTTGGTCACTTAACCTGTCTGAGGCAATTGAGAGAGACAACATCTGTGAAAGGCTTTAACAGCTGTGCGCTTGCTGTGACATGGCACATAATGTACTGAGCACTGAGCCTGGCACTCAATTAACAATAGTAGATATTATTGCTATTATTAAAACGAGAGGCTTTTCCTGCTAAATTCCCACTTCTGCCTGGTAGCAGTATGGGCTTTGGAGCCGAATCTGGGCTCTGCCAGCTTCCAGGTGTGAGGTCCTAGGCAGGTTACCTGGCTTCTCTGGTCTGGACCTCGCCTGCCCAATGGACGCCAAGAGTTCCAGCCTCTCCAGGGTGGGTGTGTGAAGTACAGTGTCAGGACTGGAACTGTGTTGGCTGTACTTGCTCTGGCTGTGTGATCTTAGGCTGGTCCCTTAGCCTTTCTGAGCCACAGGTCTTTTTGTCTATGAAATAGGGGTGTTGCCAACTCCCTGTTAGGGTGGTTTTGAGAAGAGGAGGCATGCACAGTGCCCGGCATGCAATTGGCACTCAATAAGTGCAAGACATTGCTGTTCATGCCCAATAGGGGCTGGCACTTAATTGCCAGGTTTCCTGGGAAAATGGTCCCTAAGGGCCCGCAGGCGTTCAGCATCTTTGACGAGGCAAGGCAGGAAGCTGCTTCTGTCTGGCAGACCGGAGACGCCTGCCTCAGCGAGTCCAGAGGTGCAGTGCTAGCTGCTCATTCCCTGCAAGACCCCATTCCTCACTGACACCCTTCCCGAAGAAACTGAGGCGGGCAGGCTGCCCAAGGGTAGTGACTCAGCGGGGGTCACTTGCTGAGTCAGGCCTTATTGAACCCAGGAGTCCTGCACCCCAACTCCCCAGCTTCCCAGGGCTTGAGATCCCTTGGAGACGGAGCAGGTCCTGAGGCCTGGCAGCAGGACCAGGGCCACCACTGGACATCTGCTTAGTGGGGCCCTGCCACCGGGGTGATGACCAGCGTCCCTCTACCAGGGCTCCAGGGTTCTGCTGGCCACCACTAGCCGTCCTTTCTCCCAGCAGGCGCAAAGGACACTTCCCCAGGGGAACAGGTCCTCCTGGCGCCCTCCCCACTCCCCGCCCCAGCCGGAAACCCGGCAGCTGAGCAGTTGGATAGAAGATTTTTCCTCCCACGCCACCCTGTCAGGGGTCGGCCAGCAGGGCCGGGCCACAGGCTTCCTTGTGAGCCAGGCCTGGAGCCCCTGGGGGCCCACCCGGATGTGGCCGCCCCCCGTCTGGCCAGGGGGGAGCCGGCTGCTGCCCAGGACATGTGTCCCCAGGGAGGCCTGGGAGGGAGGAAGTCTATGCCCTGCTCACAAGGGCTGACTCACAGGGCACCCAATGGGGGGCCCCAGCTGGGGGACTGGGAATGTGATCAATCAGGGAGGTGGACACACAAGGGGACCTCTGACATGGGATCTGCCCCTTCAGAGCTCACACACTGGTGTCATCTCAAGGAGGAGAGGCCCAGAGAGGGCAGTGTATGCTGGGAGAAGCGAGGTAATTGAGGGCTTATGCATGTCCCTCCTGATGTCCACAAGCAGCATGTGGGGAGGAGGTTCACCCAAAGGCTGCCCTCCTAGGGTCTCCCCTGTCTGCCCTCATCCCAGCGGCAGTGAAAGGAAGAAGCCCCGGCCTTGGGATGGGGGATGTGTGGGATTCTGACGGTGCTGCCTCTCCCGCAGGGAGATGGTTCCTGGTTTTCCCTACCTCCTGAAACCTAGCTGGGGCGGTGGCTGGGATGTCAGGCTGGCAGTGTGGGCAGAGGAAGCCAGAGGACATTTCCTGTTCTGGCAGACTGCGCTGGCCTGATAAATGTCCCCGGGGCACAAGGTGACCCCAGCAAGGGTGCATCAGTGCCCCGCCGGCTGCCCCGTGGCCTGGTGTAGAACCCACCTCTCTGCCTCCCCAGGGCCCCTGCCTTCACCCCCCGCTTCCCGTGGGCATCTCTGCATCTGGCAACTTGAATGCTGTGAAAGGGCAGCAGGCTGCCTGCCAGGCAGTGTGTGTCAGAATCCCACAACTCTCTGGGCCTCCTTAGGACACAGGGTCTGGGCTCCTGGAACAGTTGGTGCTAGGCATGGGGAAGATAGAATTGTTCCTTGTGGCCTAGATTCAACCGGGAGGCCTCCCTGGAGGAAGTGTCCCCTCTGAAGGTGTAAGACTTCCTGCCTATGTCTGTGAGCTGGGGCAGGGGAGAGTGGAGGCTCTGGACTGGCCCAATTTAAATTCATTTACCACACTTTAAGAAATCTTCCCCAGGCTGGGAGCAGTGGTTCACACCTATAATCCCAGCACTTTGGAAGGTCAAGGTGGGAGGATCAATTGAGCCCAGGAGTTTGAAAACAGCCTGGGCAACACAGTGAGACCCTCTCTCTACAAAAAAAAAAAAAAAAAGCTGGGTATGGTGGCACATGGCTGTGGTCCCAGATACTTGGGAGGAGTGCTTAAACCCACAAGGTCGCGGTTGCAGTGAGCTGTGATCATGCCACTACACTCCAGCCTGGGTGACAGTCAGACCTGTCTCAAAAAAAAAAAAAAAAAAAAAAAAAAAAAAAATTCCTCCCTAAGCCTCGGCAGGGGGAATTCCTACCATGGATAAAGGCTTTCTCTGCATGTGGGCCTGATCATTAAAAGGAAAATTTTAGCCTCCCCGAATTATACTATTATCCAGGGTGATTAGATAGAGGAGAGGCTGAGAAGCCCTGATCTCGGGGGGCCATGGATTAAGGGGACCCCATAGCTCAGCCAGGTTCCCAGCTGTTCAAGGTCCTGTGATTCCTCACTGACTTGGTGGCTCCAGGGTGCCTCAGGCTGGCTGTGCTTCTTAGGGAGCACCAGGCACCACTACTGCTTTGAGGCCCTCAATAGCCCTCTGGTGGACCTGGTTGTGTTCTGAACTTGGAGTCCTGAGATGCAGATACCCCCAGCCCCGGCTGGTGGGCGTGCAGCTAGTTGCCTCCACGTATTTGCTGCAGGGAGGGACTTGGGGGTGGGGGACCAGGAGGCAGCAGGCTAAGATCTTCCTTCTCCACATCATCCTGCCCCTCCTCTGGCTGCAGGATTTGGGGAAACCCTGGAGACCCCCATAGCTGGGAGCTTCCTGCCCCAGAAGGAAGCCTGAGTAGGTGAGGGGTTCTCCTGAGTGCTGGGGCCCCTCTGTGGGGAAGGCGGTTGATTTCTCTGGCTGACCAGGCTCATCCGAAGCTCTGTGCTGGGATAGAAGTGTCCCAAAGACACTCTGCCCCCAACTCATACCCTACAGTGGAAACCTGGGGAGCCGCAGGTCCCCCTGGCGTGATCATCATTGCTTCCTGTCCACAGCTTGTCAGCCCTGATCCCAGGGTTGTCACCATCTGATCAATTGCTTTTTATCTGTGCCTGGCATATAGTAAGCACTCAATAAATGCCACTGCCTGGGCCAGGGCCAGGGCCAGGGCCAGGGAGGGGTCACCTTCCTGTGGCCTGGCTGCCCTCCTGGCCAGAAAACCTCCCTGGCGCATTCCCTTCCATAGCTTGGGCCGCAGCTGACTGCTCTGGGCTGGCAACTTCCTGCCCAGAGTGGCCTGAGCAGCCGCCTCTGCCCTGAGAAGGTCTTTTGTTCCAGCTCCCTGTGACGCCCCCAGCCCAGCCCATGAGGCAGGCCCCCCTGTGGCTTCCCGTGGCAGGCAAGCCTGACTCCGAGGCTGGAGCTCTTTTCTAACAGTAATAGTAAAAAAATAGCAGCAGCCACTCATGAGTCCCGTGCCAAGCACACTGCAGACATCAGTTCTTTTTTTCTTATAGAGATATATGGTCTGTTTCTGTCACCCAGGCTGGAGTGCAGTGGTGTGATCATAGCTCACTGCAGCCTCGACCTCTCGGGCTCAAGTGGTCTTCCTGCCTCAGCCTCCCGAGTGGCTGGGACTACAGGCCTAGCCACTATGCCAGGCTAAGTTTTTTGTATTTGTAGTAGACACAGGGTTTCATCATGTTGCCTAGATTGGTCTCAAACTCTGGTCTCAAGCAATCCTCCCGCCTTGGCCTCCCAAGGTATTGAGAGTATAGGTGTGAGCCACTGAGCCCAGCCTCTCCTTTTTGTTTTCTTCCTTTTGCCCTGTGACTGTTTTCCTGATCGTTGGTCGATCTGGGACCTGGACAGAGCTACTGCCGACTCCTGACTCGCACTGGAGCTGAATGAGACCTTTATATTCTCTCCTCTGGGCCTCACTCATTCATCCAATAAGCATTCATTGGGAAGTGAGCCCTTCTTGTGTGCATTTAGGCACTGATCAGACATTTTGGGGGTCCCCTCTGTGTGGGGGTCTCTATGATCACTAGCTATGGGGCTGCTCTCTTTCAGTTTTCCCATCTGTAAAATGGAAGTAATCGTTGGACCTACCTCCTAAGGCTGTTAGGAACCTTGGGAGAGGTAATGTTTTGCAAAAGTAGTTAGAAAAATGCCTAATGTGATCTTGGCATGGTGCCATGAGCCTGTAGTCGCAGCTACTCTGGAGGCTGAGGCAGGAGGATCGTTTGAGCCCAGGAGTTCGAGGCAGCAGTGAGCTATGATTGTGTCACTGCACTTGAGCCTGGAAGACAGAGTGAGACCCTGTCTCTAAAAAGAGAAAGAAAAATGTCTGATGTGTAACAGACGCTCAGTAAATGCCATTGTTCTTATGGGAGGACTAGTGGAAGGGGCCCAGTGAGGGGGTTTCCCAGCCGTTGCCTGGACAGTGAAGGACCTGGAGTGGGTGCAGTGTTCTGAGGAAGGCTCCTGCCAGGGTTTGGCCCTGCAGTTGGGCTTCAAGACTCTGACATACAGGGCTGCGCAGAAGGTAGGATGGCCCAGGGGGCGGGGGAGGTTGGTTCATGCTGGTTGCCATGCATCTGCCGGGAGAGCACGAATTTGCAAATCCAACTAATCTCTTGCATTCATATGTTCATTCATTCAAGAGACATTCATTGAGCTCCTGCTGTATGCTCGGAGCTGGAGATGAAGCAGGGAATGACTCATAGAACTCAGTCTGGTAGAGAGATAGTCACTAATAAGAGCATCCTGTCAAGTGATAGTGTGACCAGTGTGCTGAAGGTCAAGTTCAGTTGGGAGCTCAGAAGAGGCTTCTCTTATGTGCAATTGGAAGCAGACAGGGCAGAGGGAATGGCTCATGCCAACACCCACAGGCAGCTGGTGTGACTAGAGGCAGATCGTGTAGGTGGGGCAGGAGCCTGGGTCTGGAATCAGAGCTCTCTGGGCATCCTCCAAGCCACGAGGGCAGTGCCTGTCTCACCTGTGTGAAGGCTGGGTATGGGGAACAGTAGGATTGACCAAGAACAGGTGCCCTCATGCAGGGGTAAGACCCTCCCCCTTCAGGGACAGGAAGAACATGGTGGCCAAGGGCAGATGTGGCCCCTCCCTCTCCCTTCCTATCTGCCTGACAGCTTTTACTGACTACTTACTGCAAAGCACCTACTGTGTGCGGGTCCCAAGGACCCTGTGATGTACAAAACTGTCGACTATAGCAGGGCACAGTGACTCATGCCTGTAGTCCCAGCACTTTGAGAGGCCAAGGTGGGAGGGCTGCTTGAGCCCAGGAGTTTGAGACCAGCCTGGGCAACATAGTGAGACCCCATCTGTACAAAAAAATACAAAAATTAGCCAGGTGTCGTGGTGCATGCCTGTAGTCCTAGCACTTTGGGAGGCCAAGATGAGGATAGCTTGAGCCTGGGAGGTCTAGGCTGCAGTGAGCCGTGATTATGCCACTGTACTCCAGCCTGGGTGACAGAACAAGACTGTCTCAAAAAAAAAAAAAACAACAAACAAACAAACCATTGTCGACTCTGCATGGCCCCCTTCCAGCGAGGGCAGAGGCACCTACTTCTGCTTTTTGGGGTCTCTTGCGGAGATTGGCCATGGGGGCTCCACCATGGCCTCATGTGGCAGGGGCACCCTTCGTTGCCACTGCCCTGCAGACATGCCCAGCGGGACATGGCCACATGCAGAGACGGTGCCTGTGGAGGGGTGTGTGGCAGAGAGAACCCCATTTGCAGGTTCGCATCTCCACCTTGCTTTCCCTTTCATGGGTTCTCTAAAGACACCTTGCAAGGTGGATGCCATGCTGCTACCTGGTTGCCAGATAAGGAAATCCAGGTTCAGAGAGGTTGAGTCAGGTGTCAGGAGCCACACAGCCAATACGTGGCCCCCTTTGTAATGTGAGCCCTGGGAGAGCAGTGTTCGTATGTGCTGTTCGCCATGGTATCCCGGGGCCTAGCTTGGTGTCTGGCACACAGTAGGCCCTCAGTAACACCTGAAGGGAGGATGAAGGAGGGCATGGTTGGAGGCGGTAATTGTACCCAGGCCCCTGTGGCTCTGGCTATTGTGCAGCCACTACCCCTGCCCAGGGAGAGAGTCATTGGAGTGGCACCGCTGTTCATTCAGGGTGTGCTGATATCAGGGATCTGGGGCCCTGTTTTGTGCCCGAGTAGGGAGAGCTTTTCTTCTCCATCTTGAAGAACAGATGTGGACATGTGGTCGCCAGCAGGGGCCCAGGCCCAACCAGGGTCATGAAGAAGGAAGGATGGTGCCCACAGAGGTCCCAGCTGTTCTGCACCGAGGACAGCAGAGGGGTGGGGGATCTCAGTGCCATTCTGGTGATGTTGTGTCTAAGGAAAGGCCCTCTGGCCACGGGAGGAGAAGGATGCCCCAGTTGAGATGGGCAGGCAAAGGTCTGCCAGTCCTGAGGGTCCCCTGTCAGTGCAGGAAATCCCTCTGGACCCCTTGTGACTTTTGTTAATTTATTCCTTTTTATTTTTTGTTTTATATTTATTTTTGTTTTTGTTTTTGGTGTGTGATTTTTTTTTTTTCCCCCCCAGGACAGAGCCTTGCTCTGTCGTCCAGGCTGGAATGCAGTGGCATGATCTCAGCTCACTGCAACCTCTGCCTACCAGGTTCAAGTGATTCTCCTGCCTCAGCCTCCCAAGTAGCTGGGATTACAGGCACGCACCACCACACCCAGCTAATTTTTGTATGTTTAGTAGAGACAAGGTTTCACCATGTTGGCCAGGCTGGTTTCGAACTCCTGACCTCAGGTGATCTGCCCACTTCAGCCTCCCAGAGTGCTGGGATTACAGGTATGAGTTGCTGCGCCTGGCCCGTTTTATATTTATTTTATAGACACCAATAATATACTCTCATTGCAACATCGAAATAACAATAATAGCAGACAGTCTTCATTAAGCATTTTCTATGTTCTAGGGCTTTATGTCTATCAATTCGTGCTCATAATATGCCTATGAAGTAGGCATGATCATGGTTCCCCTCTTACAGATGGGGAAACTGAGGCAGAGAGTAGTCACATAAGTCACTTAAGGTCCCAAAACCAATAAGTAGTGGTTGCTGGTTTTTGTTTTTTTTTTGAGACAGGGTCTTGCTCTGTAACCCAGGCTGGAGTGCAGTGGCACCATCTCAGCTCACTGCAACCTCCGCCTCCTGGATTCAAGCATTTCTCCTGCCCCAGCCTCCTGAGTAGCAGGACTACAGGTACGCGCCACCACAGCCAGCTAATTTTTGTATTTTCAGTAGAGATGGGGTTTCACCATGTTGACCGGGCTGGTCTCTACCTCCTGAACTCAAGTAATCCACGCACCTAGGCCTCCCAAAGTGCTGAGATTACAGGCATGAGCCACCGCATCTGGCTGGTGCTGGGATTTGAATCCACATTCCAGAATCTGTGTTCTTAGCCATCCTTGCTAGAGATAAGTAGTAGCAAGCTTCTTGGTTACATCCCCGCCATCCCCACCATCCCCACACCCCAATTCTGATTCCTCCCCAGAAATACCCACTGTTTCAGGATGGGTTTGTTTCTGCCAGACCTTTCTTGCCCACCATTTACAAAATGTTTGTGTACATTTTGTAAATGTTTATTAGTAGTTTGGTTTTATGTATGTTCATGTAAATGGGATCGTCTAGCGTGTCTTGTTCTGCTGTTTGCTTTTTCACTTAGTGAATAGCCCTGCCCTGGAGCTCTCCCAGAGGTGGGGGGGTGGGTCTTCCTCACCCTTTCCCCCTGCTGCAGAGTCTTCCAGCCTATAGATGGGCCAGATTCTTTCATCAGTCTCCAACTGGTGGGCATTTAGGTTGTCTCTTAGAGTTTTTCCCCATTATAAATGTTGCAGCAGGAAATATGTAGCAGGGAGCAAGTATTTCTCTTGAATACTTAAAAGTGGGATTCCTAGAGCCTAATTGCTCTGGCTAGGACTGTCAGTACTGTGTTAAATAGAAGTGACCAGAGTGGGCACCTTTTCTCATCCCTGGCCTTAAAGGAAAAGTTGTCAACTTTTCACCATTAAGTGCAATGTTAGCTGTGTGCTTATCATGTAGGGTCTTTATTTTATTTATTTATTTATTTTTTGAGACAGGGTCTCATTCTGTTGCCTGGGCTGGAGTTCAATGGCTGATCATGGCTTACTGCAGCCCTGACTTCCTCAGGCTTCCAAGTAGTTAGGACTACAGGTGCGAGTGCTACAATGCCGACTCATTTTGGTGTTTTTCTTTTTGGAGAGATGGGCTTTTGCCATGTTGCCCAGGCTGGTCTCAAACTGGGCTCAAGCGATCCTCCTGCCTCAGCCTCCCAAAGTGCTGGGATTACAGGCGTGAGCCTCCGAGCTCAGCCTTTATATAGGGTCAGTGTGTTAAGTACAACATATCATCTATGCTTAATTTGTTGAAAGTTTTTATAATAAAGTTATGTTGAATTTTGTCAAATACTCTCCTTGCATCTATTGAAATGATAATACGGTTTTTGTCCTTCAAAAGCAGGATTCCAGAGTCTAGAATCAATTCTGCCAAGTTGGCCATGCCCCTTACAGAATGCCACTTGGTAGGAGAGTGTGTGTTTTCCCTGCATCTTCACCAGCACTGGGTGTTATGGTCGTGTCGGATTTCTGCTGTGGTGCGCGGTGTGTGACGGGCGGTCACCTGCTTGCCCACCTTGCTCACTCCTTGTCGCCCCCCCACCCACATGTCTTTCAGCCCCGCCGCACCACCTGGGTCTCCACCATGAACGGGCCTGCCCTGCAGCCCTCCTCGGCCTCCTCCCCGCCCTCGGCCTCCCCGGCGCCGGCCCCGCGGGGCTGGAGCGAGTTCTGTGAGTTGCACGCCGTGGCGGCGGCCCGGGAGCTGGCCCGCCAGTACTGGCTGTTCGCTCGCGAGCATCCGCAGCACGCGCCGCTGCGTGCGGAGCTGGTGTCGCTGCAGTTCACCGACCTCTTCCAGCGCTACTTCTGCCGGGAGGTGCGCGACGGCCGCGCGCCGGGCCGCGACTACCGGGACACAGGCCGTGGGCCCCCCGCCAAGGCTGAGGCGTCCCCGGAGCCAGGCCCCGGCCTCGCCGCCCCTGGCCTGCCCAAGGCCCGCAGCACTGAGGAACTGGCCCCGCCGCGGCCGCCCGGGCCCTGCTCCTTCCAGCACTTTCGCCGCAGCCTCCGCCACATCTTCCGCCGCCGCTCGGCCGGGGAGCTGCCAGCGGCCCACACTGCTGCCGCCCTCGGGACCCCCGGAGAGGCTGCTGAGACCCCCGCCCGGCCCGGCCTGGCCAAGAAGCTCCTGCCCTGGAGCCTGGCCCGGGAGCCGCCACCCGAGGCGCTGAAGGAGGCGGCGCTGCGCTACAGCCTGGCCGACGAGGCCTCCATGGACAGCGGGGCGCGCTGGCAGCGTGGTAGGCTGGCGCTGCGCCGGGCGCCGGGCTCCGATGGCCCAGATGGCCCCGACCGCGTGCTGGAGCTCTTCGACCCACCCAAGGTAAGTAAGCCCTGCTCGCGGGGTTGCGCACTGTGCTGCGCCCTTCGCCTTCACCCTGGGGAGAGCGCCGGCTGGGGAGGTGTGATGGCTTTCCAGCTGGTGGCCACAGAGTGCCCAGAGGGAACTAGGCCCTCTTAAAAAAGAACTTTTAGGCCAAGTGCAATGGCTCATGCCTGTAATCCCAGCACTTTGGGAGGCCGAGGCAGGAGGATCGCTTGAGCCCAGGACTTCGATACCAGCTTGGGCAGCTTAGCGAGACCCTATCTCTATAAAAAATTAGCCAGGTGTGGTGGTGCGTGCCTGTGGTCCCAGCTGCTCAGGAGGCTGAGAAGGGAGGATGACTTGAGCCCACGAGGTGGAGGCTGCAGTGAGCCGTGATCATGCTACCACACTCCAAGCCTGGGTGACAGAGTAAGACCCTGTCTCTAAATAAATAAAATAAAAAAGAACTTTTTATTTTTGAATTTTAGATTTACAGGCCAGGTGCAGTGGGTCATGCCTGTAACTCCAGCACTTTAGGAGGCCAAGGTGGGCAGATCATTTGAGGCCAGGGGTTCAAGACCAGCCTGGGCAACATAGTGAATCCCTGTTTCTACTAAAAATATAAAAAATTAGCTGGGCACAGTGGCGCACACCTATAATCCCAGCTACTTGAGAGGCTGAGGCAGGAGAATCACTTGAACCTGGGAGGGAAGGTTACAGTGAACCAAGATCACACCACTGTAGTCCAGCCTTGGTGACAGAGTGAGAGTCGGTCTCAAAAAAAAAAAAAAAAATTTTTAGACTTACAGGAAAGTTGCGAAGATAGTAGTGTTTGTTCCTTTACACATGGTACCCAGCTTCACCGAAGGTTCACATCTTATGCTGCTGTGTACATTGGTTGTAGCTAAGGAACCAGCACTGGTACATCACTATTAGCTAAACGCCACTGTTCCTTTGGCTATGCCAGTTTTCCTCTAATGTCCCTTTTCTGTTCCAGCTCGCCACCCAGGATACCACATGAAGTTTAGTCGTTACGTCTCCTTAGGGGCCTGCTGGCTGTAATAGTTTCCAGCCCTCTATTGTTGATAGCCTTGGCAGTTTTGAGGAGTACCAGTCAAGGATTTTGTACAACGTCCAGGGACACCTTTTTGGCTTCCCATTTGGGTGTCATATGGACTTGTAGCGGGTCACTCTGAGATCCTTGAAAACCCTGACTTGGACTGGCGTTGACAGATTGGTGTTTTATTTCCAGAGGGCTCAAAACCATCAGAGAATTTCTCTGCACCTCCTGTGCCTTGGTGATGTTTTGCAAGTTAAAAAAAAATTTGTCCTTTGGCGAAACCCCATTGCTACAAAAAATACGAAAATTAGCTGGGCATGGTGGTGTACACCTGTGGTCCCAGCTGCTCTGGAGGCTGTGGTGGGAGGATCACTTGAGCCCAGGAGGTCAAGGCTGCAGTGAGCCAAGATCGCGCCACAGCACTACAGCCTGGGTGACAGAGCGAGACTCTGTCTCAAAAAAAAAAAAGTTATTTTCCTTCACAACTGGCTTAATTCCCACTGTGCTGTTGAGGCTGAAAGGTCACTGTGTTCTACTCACCTGACAGGCTCCATCTTTGACTCAGGTATCCATGACAGGACCATATAGCTTCCATCTAATTGCTCTCTCTTTGGGATCCTGTTATGTGGTAGGGCCTTACTCTAGAGCATGAGCAAAACCGATGTGATACTGGCCCTGAGGGGCTCACGATGGGGGTGGAGGAAACCTACGGTTACTCTTTCATTCATTCGACAGATATTTATGGAGCACCTACTATGTGTTAGGCACATTCTGGGGGACCAGGCGGTCTAGTGGAGGCTATTGAGGAAATAAACCCACAAATGAACACGGAATTAAAAATAGTAAATTGTGTTCTAAAACTGGTAAATTGTGTTCTAAAGGAAAAGCAATGGGGTCTCTGGGAGGATAACTGAGGGGTCCCGGTTTGGTGGTTTGGGAGAGTCATCCAAGAATCCTTTGAAGTAACCTTTTCAAACTTGACTGTGGCGTAACATGCAGACCTGAAAGTATGTGAAGTATGAAACACATCTGAAGCTCTGTGTTTCCGTGTGTGTGCAATGCAAGTGACAAGCACCCCAGAGGGCTCCTTCATGCCTCCCCCAGGCCAGTGCCCCGTACCCCCATACATACCGCCTCTTATCACCACAGGTTCGATTTCTCTGTTCTTGAATGTCATGTGAGTGGAATCACGCAGTAGGTTGCCTTTGTTTTATTTTATTATTTATTTTGAGACAGGGTCTCACTGTGTCGCCTAGGCTGGAGTGCAGTGGTGTGATCATGGCTCATTGTAGCCTCAACCTACCAGCCTCAGGTTATCTTCGTGCCTCAGCCTCCCCAGTAGCTGGGATCACAGTCACGTGCCACCACTCCCAGCTAATAAATAGGCTGCCTTTTATGTCTGGCTCGTTTTACCCAGCATGATGTTTTAGAGATTGATCACATTGATCATATGTGTCAATGGTGTCTTCCTTTTTTTTTTTTTTTTTTTTTTTTGAGATAGGGTCTCGCTCTGTCACCCAGTTGGAGTGCAGTGGCTCTATCTCAGCTCACTGCATCCTGTACCTCCTGTCCTCCTGGGCTCAAGCAGTCCTCCCACCTCAGCCTCCTGAGTAGCTGGGACCACAGGTGCATGCCACCACACCCGGCTAACTTTTGTATTTTTGGGGGAGATGGGATTTCACCATGTTGCCAATGTTGGTCTTGAACTCCTGGGCTCAAACGATCCCCCCACTTTGACCTCCCAAAGTGCTGGGGTTACTGGCATGCACCACCGTGCCCAGCCTGGTTTGTTTCTTTTGAGTACTGAATAGATTCCATTGCACAGATGTCTTCATGTCCCACAACTGATTTATCCCATCCTCTGATGAATATTTGGGTTGTTTCTATTTTGATTTATGAATAAGGCTGTTATGAAGTTTGCATCTAGGTCTAAGTATGAACACACGTCCTTTCACTTCTCTCAGGTGGATTCCTAGAAGTGGCATTGCTCAGTCATAGAGTAGGCGCATGTTTACTTTAGAGAAATTGCCAGACTTTTCCCAAAGCAGCTGCACCATTTTGTATCCCACCAGCAGTGGGCGAGAGTTCTGGGTGGTTCCGCTTTCCCACCAGCACTTGAGCACTTGGTGGGTTTTTTTTGTTTTTTGTTTTGTTTTTGAGACGGAGTCTCGCTCTGTCGTCCAGGCTGGAGTGCAGTGGCACAATATGGGCTCACTGCAAGCTCCACCTTCCGGGTTCAAGCTGATTCTCCTGCCTCAGCCTCCCAGTAGCTGGGATTACCGGTGTGCGCCACCACGCCCAGCTGATTTTTGTATTTTTAGTAGAGATGGGGTTTCACGGTGTTGGCCAGCCGCTTGGTGTTGAGTCACTGGTGGGTGTTTTCCCGGATCCCAAGGTGGCTTTACTTTGCATTTCCCTGATGACTCACAGAGGTTAAGCACCTTTTCATATGTTTATTGGCCATTGGAATTTGGTCATTTGTGAAGTACATGTTTTTATTGTCTGTCTCGCCTTTTTTAAATTGATTTGTAAAAGTCGTTATATATTTTGGACTATTTCTTTGCATTTTAAACGTCATTTCCTACCTTTATGGGCTGGCTTTTCAAGAAAGCAGTTTTTTTTGTTTTGTTTTGTTTTTTTTGAGATGGAGTCTCGCTCTGTTGCCCAGGCTGGAGTGCAGTAGTGTGATCTCAGCTCACTGCAACCTCTGCCTCCTGGGTTCAAGTGATTCTTCTGCTTCAGCCTCCTGAGTAGCTGGGATTACAGGCGCATGCTACCATGCCTGGCTAAGTTTTTATATTTTTAGTAGAGATGGGTTTTTGCCATGTTGGCCAGGCTGGTCTTGAACTCCTGACCTCAGGTGATCTGTCCGCCTTGGCCTCCCAAAGTGCTGGAATTACAGGTGCGAGAACACCATGCCTGGCCAGGAGGACACTTTTCATCCTAAGTAAATCCTAAGTAAATCACTTACTTTCATCCTAAGTAAATCACTGGGCCTTCCAGGCAGAAGGAACAGCATGGGCAGAGACCCAGAGTAGAGAATGTATTTAGCATGTTTTGAAGAAAGGACAATATAAAGAGGCCAGTGTGGTGGGAGCACAGAGAGGGAGATGGGGAGCAGGGAAGTACATGTGGGTGGAGGACACTGGGAACGGAAGGACTTAGTGTTTTATTCCAAGCACAATCAGAAGCTGTTGGGAAAACGCAAGCACAGATAAAAATGGTTTTCTCATCATTTGTTAAAAATCTCGAGGCTGTGACACCATGAAAGACAAATAACGGTCTCAGTACATGATCTTATCTGTGCAACACTGTGGGGTTCTTTTTTTTTTTTGAAGACAGAGTCTCGCTCTGTTGCCCAGGCTGGAGTGCAGTGGGTGTGGTCTTGGTTCACTGCCAGCTCTGCCTCCCAGGTTCACGCTATTCTCCTGCCTCAGCCTCTTGGGTTGCTGGGACTACAGGCGCCTGCCACCACGCCCGGCTAATTTTTTGTATTTTTAGTAGAGATGGAGTTTCACCGTGTTAGCCAGGATGGTTTCAATCTCCTGACCTCGTGAGCCGCCCGCCTTGGCCTCCCAAAATGCTGGGATTACAGGCGTGAGCCACCGTGCCCGGCCGGAGTTCTTAACTTTGAAAAACAACTTCTGTGGCTGGGCATGGTGGCTCATGCCAGTAATCCCAGCACTTAGGGAGACTGAGGCAGATTACCTGAGATTGGGAGTTCAAGACCCACCTGGCCAACATGGTGAAACCCCATCTCTACTAAAAATTATCTTGGTGGCCAAGTGTGTGGCTCATGCCTGTAATCCCAGCACTTTGGGAGGCTGAGGCAGGCGGATCATCTGAGGTCAGGAGTTCGAGACCAGCCTGACCAACATGGTGAAACCCCGTCTCTACTGAAAATACAAAATTAGCCAGGGGTGGTAGTGCATGCCTGTAATCCCAACTACTTGGGAGGCTGAGGCAGGAGAATCACTTGAACCCGGGAGGCAGAAGTTGTAGTGAGCCGAGATCACACCACTGCACTCTAGCCTGGGTGACAAGAGCGAAACTCCGTCTCAAAAAAGTAAGTAAATATGTAAAAAATAAAAATAATCTTGGAAGACCAGGTGTCGGGAGCCAGCTGGTCCTGGGTTTGAATAATGAATGAGCTGCTTTCTCAGCTCTGGGGCAAGTGCCATCACCTTTCTGAGACTCAGTTTCCCCCTGTATACATTGGAGGGTACTCATAGTTCCTACTCCATAGGGCTGTGTATATCTTGGCGGGGAGAGCACACGGTGCCGCGTGCCTGGCGCTGGGAGCACTCCATGAGTGCTGCGTTGTTGTTGCCATGGTTGTTGTGGTTTGTTATGGTTTTGACTTCGGGCAGAGAGCCTAGGTTTATTTCCAGTGCTGGCTGGGCCCTCAGGGGAAGGCATCCCCAAGACTCCTGTTCTCTGGGAGCCCTGATGGTAGGGCTCCATCAGATTCCCCAGGGCTTGTCCCAATCCAGGGAACCAGGGAGGTCCCAGAGGGCTTTGCCTTAGCCCTGGCTGGCTGGGGCTCTGTCACAGGCTTGGCGGTTGCTGCGGGGCCTGGGGTGTTGCCTGCAAAGCAAGCAGCCCTGGAGAGGCTTCTCCTAGCCCCTCTGAGCATCAGGTGGAATAGTCCGGGCGGCTCCAGAGCGTCCCCTCAGTGAATCTGTGTCCAGGCGACGGGCTGAGGGTGCTCAGACCACAAATTTTGCATATGCCTGCCAGGTGGTCAACTGTGACCCCTGACCTCTGACCCAGGGGTTGGCTCTGGGAACAGTTTTAAACAAAAGGATAAGAAAGTTCTGACAACCAGCGCGTGGTGGCGAAGGGCTTAAGCTTTGGATCCGCACCTGCGGTCTGTCACTTAAAGGGTGCCCCGCAGGAGAGGGAGCAGATGTAATCCCAGTGCCAGCCTGGAGGAGGCCCTGCTGCCCAGGGCTGTAAGAGGCTTTGGAGGGAGAGAGCCAAGAGAAGGCAGCTGCCCAGAAGTCTGAGGCCAGGTGGGCCCAGCCCACAGGTGAGCCTCACCTGCAGTTGGGCCGCAGCTCCGCCCCCGACCTGCTGTGTGACCCCGGGCCTGTGGAGCAGGGTGACGGTACAGCACCTCCAGGGGCACTGTGAGGGCTGCTCTGGAAGAGAGCGTTCTGTGACCACGGGTGTGCAAGGGAAAAGCCACAGCCTGCTGGGGGTGGGGGTGCGGTGAAGGAGATGTCTGTATTTTCTAAGGTCAGGAGAAGGGGAGAGAAGTCCCAGCTTTCTCTGGTCTCAGTGGCCACTGCAGGAGGGCAGCATGGGCCCTTGGGAGGTGGGAGGGGGCTGCCTTCCCTGGGGTTGGTAATAGTCAGGCATCCTAGGGTTGGAGGGAGCAAGAGGGGTGAGACTGCAAAGGTGGTGGAGCTGGACTATGGGGGCCCTTGTGGGCCACCGTGGGGACTTTAGATTTTACACTAAGGGCAGTGGGAACAATTGGAGGATTTAGGCTTAGAGGGCCTGAGACACTTGCCTGGGCCGCCTGGGGGTGGGAGTGGGTGAGAGGGACCCTCCAGGCTACCTGTGGTCTCCCAGCTCAGGCCAGCGATGGGAGAGTATGGCATGATTTCTTATGAAGACCTCCCTCCCCTGGGCACTGCTGAGCCCGAGGCAGGGCGAGGACAGGGGAGGAGTGTGTTTATGTGGGGGGAAGGTGACATGCCTTTCATCAGCCATCATCGGGGTCATGGCCGACACTCTTGCAACAAGACAGGTCAGCAAGAGAAAAGCATCACAAAGTTATTGAATCAAAGTTTTATGTGACACGGAGCCTCTAGGAATGAAGACCGAAAGACCCCAGGAAATGGTCTGTCTGGTGTTTAGGTTTGATGGAGCAGGGATAGCTGCATACAAATGGGATTGGGACAAAAGGGTGTGATCTACTGAGCTAGACAGAGGCGGGATCCCAGCAAGGCCTACCTGCTCCCATTCCTCTTGGCCTCTGCATGGCGTTTCTTCCTCCCGGTACAGGGCAGGACCTCTCTGGAACTTACAGCCTGCCTCCCTCAGACAAGGTAGGTTGGAGAATTTCTTTGTGGATGGCTCCTACCCAGGAAGGTAGGGGAAGTTTAGAGTTGTAGTTCCAGGTTTTATTTCTGGCTTTCAGGGAGAGGGGTTCTAGATTCTATGACCTACCTTGAGGAAGAATTCTGGTACTGTTTTTCCTTTCCTTTCCTTTTTCCTTTTCTTTCCTTTCCTTTCCTTTCCTTTCCTTTCCTTTCCTTTTCCTTTCCTTTTCCTTTCCTTTTCCTTTCCTTTTCCTTTCCTTTTCCTTTTCCTTTTCCTTTCCCTTCCTGTCCTTTTTTTGTAAGAGAGATGGGGATTTGCTATGTTGCCAAGGCTGGCCTCGAACTCCTGGCCTCAAGTGATCCTTCTGCCTCGGCCCCCCAGTGTTGGGATTACAGGCGTGAGGCACTGCGCCCAGCCGCCTAGTTTCTATAACTCGCTTCAGGGGAGAAGGGAGGGTGAGAGAGACAGGAGGGCAGAAGAAGGTCAGAGAGACTTTGCTTCTGAGGGCCCCTTCTGAGCCCTTCTAGTCTTCCTTAGTTCAAGTACTTAGCACGCCACAGCACCTTTCTTTGGGGTGTTTTCTGAGCCCCAACATTCATGGCCCTGAATATGTGCCTCTGCGTGCCAGGCGTTGCCCTAAATTCTTTGACCTTCCCATGAGCTGGAGTTCACTGACCCATTTGACAGATGAGGAAATTGAGGCACTGGGAGAAGCACAGAAACTTACTTGCTTGGGTTTGTGAAGTGAAGGGGATCTGAACCCTGAGATGGGAACCTTTGATCCCAAGGGCCCTCTAACCCCAAATCCCTGGCCACCTGCTGAACTGGTTCAAACAAGAGAGTGTATAACGCCAGCTCCAGGCTGGGCTGGACCTGAAGTGCGCATCTCACCTGGCAGTTACCAGAAAAGGAAATTGTACTGGTTGCCACATTTATAACCTAAAGTGGAGAGATTTCCAGAATCCAGACTTCTGGTTTCTCTTATGAAATCAGGGGATCAGCTGGGTGCGGTGGCTCATGCCTGTAATCCCAGAACTTTGGGAGGCCAAGGCAGATGGATCACTTGAAGTCAGGAGTTCAAGACCAGCCTGGCCAATATGGTGAAACCCAGTCTCTACTAAAAATACAAAATTAGCTGGGTGCAGTGCGCATGCCTGTAATCCCAGCTACTCGGGGGGCTGAGGCAGGAGAATCGCTTGAGCCCAGGAGGCGGAGGTTGCAGTGAGCTGAGATTGCACCACTGCACTCTAGCGTGGGTGACAGAGCAAGACTTCGTCTCAGAAAAAAAAAAAAAAAAAAAAAAATCAGAGGATCTGGTGGTGCCAGGCCGGCATTGGGGGGGGGGGTCCCAGCCTGGCCTGTGCTGCTGCTGGTTCAGCGGGAGAGCCTGACGGGGAGGTGACAGCAGGGACCCTGAGGGAAAGATTCCAGAAGCAGCTGCTGGACTGGAGTAGCTGGCCTTGGGCCCCAGACCTTCCTGGGGAGATGGGGCTCCCATTTCAAATGGAGCATACCCACCCTGCCGGGCCTCAGTTTCCATATATGCCCAGGCATGGGTTGGCTGAGATGATCTCGAAGTCCTGCCAGGCCTGGTGGTTCTGGAGGTTGAGCCTCAGTTTCCCTCATCTGTACAGTGGAGGACATGATGGAATTCTAGCTGTTGATAAATGCCCTTTAAGCCACCATTTATTGGGCTTTCCTTATACACCAGGCACTTTACTGACCTGGCTTCCTTTTATCTTCACAGCAGCCCTGTGAGGATAGCTGCACCATTAGGCCCATTTCACAGATGGGGAGACTAGGTCTGAGAGAGCTTAGTGGAAAAAGGTGGCTTTCCCAAGGTCTCACGGCCCCTGTGGCCGAGAGGGGCTTGGAACCTGGGCAGTTGGCTGCCCCTGTGAGCAGTGAGTCTTTAGAAGGACTTACTGTCAGTATTATTGATGGTGCTGTTAACTAGGGCCCTGCATGGGTGGGGACACCTGTTTTGGGCTCTGGGACTAGGAAAAGCTCCTGTGGCCATTTTATCCAATGCTGCCATTTTACAGATGCAGACACTGAGGCCTGGAGGGGGCTGGCCAGTGCCCCTCACCTGGCATGGAGGACTCTGCCTGGCACATCCCATCCATGGCCTCTGATGCCTAGCTTGGAGAAGGGGTAGAAGAGGGGCTGGGGGATGCCTCAGGGGGATTTAGCCCTCAGCCCTGAGCCCCCCGCTGCATCACAGGCCTGAGTGCCCAGGAGGCAGTGGTCTGGGTGGGAGTGGCTGCGACTCAGGGGCAAATGTGCTTCAGAGCCATCCTCACTCATCCCCTTTCGAGCCAGGTGACCCGGGTGAGTGACTTGGCCTTGCTGGGCCTCAGTTTTCTGTAAAATGGGAAGTCTGTAAAATGGGAAGTGTCATGGGGGGCAGGCTACAGTAATCACCGACTGGGCAGGTGAGGGGCAGCCTCGGGCCTACCCTCCTGGCAGGAGACATTTGGGGCACCCAGAAGCCCTGGAACAAGGCCACTCTGACCTTGATTTTGGGAGCACAAAGTCCCCCCAGAGATAGCACAGGAGCCTGGGTCTCCGATGAGACCAGCCCTTGGGGTCCTCAGTTTCTGGGCGTGCCTGGGTCTGCAGGGGAGGCAGAGGCTCAGGTGGGCAGCTCCCTCTGGGTAGGCCGTGACCCCGCCTGGGCACAGGAGGGCTGTGCCCATCCATCCTTGCCGTGAGTCTTCCAAGCAGCACCGCCCTTACACCTCCTTTAAAGAGGAGGAAACTGAGGCCTGGGGAGGCCACAGGAGTCAAGCTTTGGGCCCAGAGCCTGGGCGGGGGATGCAAGGAGCCACCCTCATGCCTCCGGGTGTGGGAAAGAGGAAGCAGAAAGAAAGGGACGTCCGCCGGAGGCCTGGCGGTTTCCTCTCAGGGCAGGAGTGCGAGGAGGAGGAGGAGGAGGAGGAGGAGGGAGGAGGAGGAGGAGGGCCGGTGGCAGGAAGCAGCCGCAGGAGGGGCGCTGCCTCGGGCTCCGACAGGCACGGGCCTGGCCTGCCCCTGCCTTTCTGAACCTTGTGACCCAGGGGAAGGAAGGCACTTTGCCTTCCCTGTGCCTCAGTTTCCTCAAGTAAAAATAGCTGAATGATGGCTCCCACCCCAGGATCAACTGAGTGCTGTCTGGGAAGCACCTAGAGCTGTGCCCAACACAGCCAGTGCCCAGCAAGGCTTCGCTGCTGCAGGCATCACTGGCGTTGTCATTTTTATTTATTAATTTATTTAGAGACAGAGCACCCAGGTTAGAGCACAGTGGTGTGATCTTGGCTCACTGCAACCGCTGCCTCCAGGGTTCAAGCAATTCTCCTGCCTCAGCCTCCCGAGTAGCTGGGATTACAGGCGCCCACCAACACACTCAGCTAATTTTTTTGTATTATTAGTAGAGATGTGGTTTCGCCATGTTGGCCAGGCTGGTCTTGAACTCCTGGCCTCAAGCTATCCATCTGCCTTGGCCTCCCAAAATGCTAGGATTACAGGCGGGAGATATCGCGCCCAGCCAGTTTTTATTAATTGGTTTCCATGTGACAGACACTGTGCCCGCCACATCCCATGGAATCCTTACCACAAACCCCGGAGGTGGGGACAGTGATGAAGCCATCTCACAGCCAAGAAAACTAGGCACAGAGAGGTACAGAAAGTTGCCTGAGGCCCCAGAACTGGGAGGTGGCCAAGGCAGGAAATGAGAGTCCCTGGTGGATCTGCCAAGGCCAGGGGCACCAGGGGCACGGGGTTTGTGTTTAGGCCCCAGAACAGGCAGAGAGAAAGCACTTACTCTCCACCGTCAGACTGAGCCCGTATCCCGGCAGGCAGGGCAGACTGAGCCCTCGTCTTGGCAGTCAGGCAGAGCTCAGGTCCTGGCGGGCACACAAGCTTAAGAAGCCGATTTTTTCCCGGGCCCACCTCTCCTGGGGGACCAGGGACAGAGGCTCCTGGGGTAGGAATGGAGGTCCCATCCTCACTGTGTCGTGGACTGCCATGTGACCGGGGTAGGTCCCAGTCCTCTCTGAGCTATGAAGCGGGTGCTTGGGGCAGTGGCCTTCTGGGAGTGGTGGGGAAGGAGGAGGGGGTTGGGCAGGGCTCCCGCGGCCCCAGCCACACACATTGCCACCCCATCTGCCTCCTTATTGGGGTTCCATGCAAAATCGTTTTTGAAAAAGTGCTTTGCCGCTTAGAAGAACCCCCGGACCGCGCTGAAACCACGGGGGTAGATGGTATCGGGTGCTTCCTTTCAGCTCAAATTCTGCGAATCCACAGCCTAGAAAGTGCCCTGAATCCAACAGGGCGGGCGGGGGGTGGGTAATTAAGTTATTATGGTCCGTCCCCACCCCGTCCTGCTCACTAGGCCTGGCTGCTCTTACTGGCTTCTTGGAAGTTGGTGTGGTATTTTTGTGTTGTTTGTGGGGCTGGTGTTGAGATGAGACCATTGTGGAGTCAGGGCTGGGGGCTTGGAGGTTCAGGGTCAGGGTCTAGGGGTGAAAGGTAGACGCTGGAGAAGGGCAAATGGACAGGGTCAGGTTCAGATCTTGGCTCTTGTATCCTTGCTGTGTGGCTCTGGGCTGAGAACTTGGCCTCTCTGAGCCTCCGTGGCTCATTACAGAAAATGGGATGCCAGCACTTGCCTTAGTGGGTTGTTTTGAGCCAAATGCAGGCTCAGGGAGGAGCTGGCATGATGTGTTCCTACCCTGAAGGGTGGAAAAAGGGGAAGGAGGCCACCACATCCCACAGGTAGGTCCCCAGGGTCCCTCCCCAGGATGGGCAGCAGCCTGGCTGCTCCCCACAGCAACCCCTGGCTGGCCCCACTGGTGCTGCTGGAAATCCCCCACCCAGTTCTTTGTGAATGGGAAAGGAAACTGAATGTGCTAGAAGAGGTCTCCGAGTGCTGGCCCGGACGGGGGGGCTTCCTCCCCCAGTGCAGGAGGGGCCACCTCAGCTTCCTTTCTGGGGCCCCATACCCCCTTTTTCCTATCTTCCCTCTGAGTTGAGGAGAAGGCTGTGGCCCCTGCCCACTGTTTGGCCTCTGGAACCACTGGGTGACAGCGTACATCAGGGCGATTAAGGGCCACTTGGCCTCTGGACCTCCCTCGCTGTGGCTGCTGCCTGGGACCCCCCACCCCATGCCTAACTCGTACCCCGACCTCAGCTCTACACGCAGAGGCACCACTGTAGGAGGAGATAGAAACCTCTCTCTAGGGAACCACCTGGAAGGGGGTCCTGCCCTGTCTTCATCTGAGTACCCCATGTAATCTAGGAAACTGTCTAACTTGCCGAGGACCTCCATGTCTGAGTTCTAATGTTTTTTATTTTGCTTTTTCAATTAATAAAGCTCATGGCAGAAACTATTTAAAGAAAAAAAAAAAAACAACAAAAAAAACAGTACCAGAAAAACCTCCCACAATCTCACTACCCATAGAGAACCAGCATTTCCATTTGGTAGATGTCATTATCGTCATTTTTATTTTGTTTTTGAGACCGAGTCTCGCTCTGTCCCCCAGACTGGAGTGCAGTGGCGCCATCTTGGCTCACTGCATCCTCAACCTCCTGGGCTCAAGTGATCTTCCCACCTTAGCCTCCCAAGTAGCTGGGACTGTTTAATGCTACTATTAGCATAGACATTAGCAGGACACCATGCCCTGCTAATTTTTAAGTTTTTTTGTAGAGTCTTACTATGTTGCCTAGGCTGGTCTTAAACTCCTAGGCTCAAGCAGTCCTTCCGCCTAGGTCTCCCAAAGTTCTGGGATTACAGGCATGAGCCACCACCACACCCAGCCTCTTCTGTCTTTAACTTTGCCTTCACCCCCATATTCCAATTCCTTCAGCAATTGCTGGGAAGGGATTACTTTTTGCACAATTCTGTCTGGAGCCCCTTGCAGGCAGGAGCTTGTGGACAAAAACTTCAGCCTTTGCAGGCCTGGCATTCCTCATACTATTTGGTCACCTGCTTTTTTCACTATGTGTCCTGAACATTTTTCTGTATTCTTTTTTTTCTTCCCCACCTCCCAGGTTCAAGCAATTCTTGTGCCTCAGCCTCCTGTGTAGCCAGGATTACAGGCGTGTGCCACCACACTTGGCTAATTTTTGTATTTTTAGTAGAGGCGGGGTTTCACCATGTTGGCCAGGCTGGTCTCAAACTCCTGACCTCAGGTGACCTGCCTGCCTCAGCTTCCCAAAGTGCTGGGATTACAGCCACCGTGCCCGGCCCATTTCTAACTTTTTTGCTGGTATAGATGACCCTGGGATGAACACCTTATGTCAGTCTTGGCGCCCATTTCTGTGATTTTCTTCTGCTCAGTTCCTAGAAGGGGAGTGCTGGGTCAAGGTTTTTTATAAGCACTTCTGATCCATTCTTGCTCTCAAAGCTTTATTGAGATATAATTTACAAACCATAAAATTCGCTTGTGTAAAGCATGTAATTCATTGGTTTTTAGTATATTTATAGAGTTGTGCAACCCTCACTATAATCTAATTTTAGAACATTTTCATCATCAAAAAAGGAAACCTTATACCCATGAACAGTCACTCCCCGTACCTCCCTCCCCAGCCCCTGGCAACCAGTCATCTCCTTTCTGTCTCCAGGGATTTGCCTATTCTGGACATTTCACATACATGGAATCATAGACTATGCAGCCTTTTGTGTCTGGCTTCCTTCACTTAGCATCATGTTTTCGAGGTTCACTGAGGTTATAGCATGTACTTTGTTCCTTTTTATGGCTGAAAAATACTCCATTGTATGGACTTGCCACATTTTGCTTATTTATCACCTGATAGACATCAGGTTATCTCCACTTTCTGGCTGTTATGAATAATGCTGCTGTGAACATTTGCGGACAAGTTTTTATATGGATCTGTGTTTTCATTTCTCTTGGGAGTGGAATTGCTGGGGCATATAGTAATTCTATGTTTAATTACATTGGGCTGGGCGGGGTGGCTCACACCGGTAATCCCAGCACTTTGGGAGGCTAAGGTAGGTGAATCACTTGATGTCAGGAGTTCGAGACCAGCCTGGCCAACATGGTGAAACCCTGTCTCTACTAAAAATACAAAAATTAGTGGGGCGTGGTGGTGGATGCCTTTAATCCCAGTTACTTGGAGGCTTAGGCAGAATAATCGCTTGAACCCAGGAGGCGGAGGCTGCAGTGAGCCAAGATTGTGCCATTGCACTCCAGCCTGGGCTGGAATGAGACTCTGACTAAAAAAAAAAAATATATATATATATGTGTGTGTGTGTGTGTGTGTATATACACACAATAAATATGACTGTATATAAAATATGACTGCCAACCTGTTTTCTGAAGCAGCTGCACCATTTTATATTCCCATCATTTCATGAGGACTCCAATTTCTCCACGTCCTTGCCAACATTTGTTGTTGTCTGTCTTCTTGATTATAGCCATCCTAGCCATCTTAAAGGGTGTGAAGTAATATCTCAGTGTGGTGTTTGTTTGTTTGTTTTATTAAATGGGGTCTTGTTCTGTCACACAGGCTGGAGTGCAGCGGCACTATCTCAGCTCACTGCAGCCTCAAACTCTTGGGCTCAAGTGATCCTCCCACCTCAGCCTCTTGAGTAGCTAGGATTATAGGCACACACCACCACACTCAGCTAATTTTTGTTTTTCACTACACTACGCTGATGTGGTTTTTTGTTTTGTTTTGCTTTTGTTTTTTGAAGAGCTGGGGTTTCACCATATTTCCCAGGCTGATCTCGAACACCTGGACTCATGCAATCCTCCCACCTCAGCCTCCCAAAATGCTGGGATTACAGGTGTGAGCTACCGGGTTTAGCCTCAGTGTGGTTTTGATTTGCATCTCCCCAATGGAAAATGGTTTTGAGCATCTTTTCATCTGCCTAATAGCCATTTCTTGTTCTTTTGATACATTATTTTCGAGTAGGCTTCCAGAAAGGTTATACCCATATATCTTCTCGTCACCAGTGGTGCCAGCACTGGGTATTATTTTAAAAACCTTTGCCACCTTCTGGATGAAAAGTGGTTATCTTATCCTAAGTATGACCATTTCTCTTTGTTAAAAGTTGAGATATTCATATACCATAAAATTCACTTGTTTAAAGTGTACAATGCATTGGCTTTTAGTATATTTAAACAATTGTGCAATGATCACCACTATCTAATCCAGAATGTTTCCATCACCCTAGAAAAAAAACTCGGAGCAGTCAGTCCCAAAACGCCGTGCCTGCAGCCCCTGGCAACCATTGATCTTTCTGTCCCCGTGGAGTTCGACTGTTTCTCTTCTGTTCCTTGGTCATACACATTTCTTGTGATTTATCAGACTATTTACTCAGCATGTTTGTCTCCTGCACTGCATGCCTTTTTCTTGATTTGTGAACACTACGTGGCATGGATATTAGCTCTGTCCCGTGTTGCAAACATCTCCCTGGTTTCCAATTTGACTTCTCAATTTTGTTCCTGCATTTCTCGACCTATGGGGGTTTGCAAGTTCCAGGCAGTAAAATCCAGTGATCTTTTCCTTTATGGTTTTATTCTTTTTTTTTTTTAACTTTAAAAAGGCCTTTCCCCACCCAGGATCAGATAAATAATTACTTAGGTTTTATTCTAGTTCTGTCTTGGTTTCCTTTTTCACTTTTAATTATTTAATCCAGCTGGCTTTTGTTATGTGTGGCTGGTGTGATTTCCTGTTGTTTTGTGATGTCAGTGAGAGGCTGTGTGTCAAGGCCTGTTAACATGGTAAGCGCTCAGTAAATAGGAGCTAAAATGATAGTAATGAGAGTCCATACCAGGTAGAGCTCAGAAGGACATGGGATTCCTGGTGCTGTGCCGTGGCTGGAGGAGGACGTGGCCTGGCTGTGCCAGCTGGCTGGGAGCCCCTCCGCCCCAGAAGCCCTTGCTGTCACCTCTTCTTCTGAATCATCGTTCTTCGAAGGCAGGCAGTCGCTACCGTCGTCTGGGGCTTTGGGGATCTTGGTGGTGACGAGTCCCCTCTCCTCTGGTGCACTCCCCCCACCAGAGATGGGCGACAGAGGTTTTTTGTTGTTTCTTAACCACATCTTTTTCCACCCACACCCGGCGCAGAGCATACGCTTGGCCGGGGCTTCCCCGAGCTGGTCCTGGCTTTGTGGCAGGGGGCTGGGCCATCAGTGCCCCATTCAAGCCTGGGGACCTGGCCCCGCTGGTGTGTGCTACAACAGACCCAGCCCTGGGGCCTCATGATACTGTCAGTGATCATCACAGATGCGGGGCCTGGCTGCGGTCCTCACTGGTGGTTTTTGTTTGTTTTTGAGAGGGTGTCTTGAAGTAGCCCAGGCTGGAGTGCAGCAGCACAATCTCGGCTCACTGCAACTTCCGCCGCCCAGGTTCAGGTGATTCCCGTGCCTCCTGAGTAGCTGGGACTACACATGCGCCACCACACCCGCCTAATTTTTGAGTTTTTAGTAGAGACAGGGTTTCACCGTGTTGGCCAGGCTGGTCTCGAACTCCTGACCTCAAGTGATCTGCCCATCTTGACCTCCCAAAGTGCTCATTACAGGCGTGAACAACCCCCACCCACTGCAGGGAGCCGGGTTCGTCCCCTCCCTGCCAAGGAAGCTGCTTGCTCTCCCTTCTGTCTGGAGGCCAGCACAGCCTGGCACTCGTAGTTTGGGGCATCCATGGCCTTGTGGTGGCCAGGAGCAGAAGGCATCACCTGAAAAAGGTGTGACCAAGGGCAGGGGTGCTGGGCTTAGCCAGACTGGCCACAGTGGGGGCAGGAAGGATTCCTACGGGGACAACTGGGAGCAGGATGTGGTCGTGTGAGGTGTGGGCTGATGGCAGCTGGCATGCAGCAGGGGAGGTGCACTGGGACCAGGTCTGGAGTGGGGTCTGGTGGCTCTGCTGTGTATGGAGCTGAGTGCTGCCCAGAGATGCCATCCTGTCCTCAGAAGTGGCTCAGGCCTGCTGGGGACAGGACGGGTGGATGGAAGCCGCTGCATGCCCTGTGCCGTGTGCTGGCCCGCTGGCTGTCACTGTAGTGCAGCTCCCGGTGCCTGACAGTTTGTCCTTATTTGGCACTTGAAAGCCCAGCGGTTTGGCCAGAATGGTGCCCTGTGCGGAGGGTACGGCTTGAGTGAAGGTGTGGAGGGAAAAGGCCCTGGGCGTGTGGCTCTCCTCCTTCCATCCTGCCCCCTGCAAGGCCCATCCCAGGACATTCCTCCCAAGTGGGCTGGATGGGGCCTGGACTTCCTGTCCATGTACTGGGATGAGCGATGGGGAAGGTGCCCACTGCGGGGCGGGGAGTGTAGGGCTTTCCAGGCATCATCCCTCATAAGCCACTGCTCCCAGGCCTTGTGCATAGCCCCACCATGGCAGACCCGAGAGCGGAAGTGTCCCGCCATCCTCACAGCAGGCTGCAGGGGCCACGTGTAACTGGCCCCTCCACCCTTGACCACCTGGTGGAGTCGGCACCCACATCTGAGGAGGGGACCATGTCGCTGCTGGGGACTCTGGGCTGGTCTGGAAGCAGGTGTGGTGGGGGCTGTCTTTCCCTGCATGAAGGTCTTCCTCTGGGTGTCTGTCACTGTCGGGAGGCCACTCTAGCTTCTGAAAGGGGCTCTGTGTCCTTGCCATCATGATTCTGTGTTGGGGTCGGGGGGGTGGTCGCTGTCTCTCTGAGAGGGGTCTTTGTATCTGTGTCCCTGTGATTCTATGCAGGAAGACCGTGATGGGAACTGAGGGGGAATTCTTCACTCTGGGTGGGGTTTTAGACAGGTCAAGTCCTGTCTGTCCCAGCATCTCTGGCTAATCACTCCCCCCGTCCCCCTCCTGCCACACACACACACACACACACACACACACACACACACACACACGAAAAGCAGGCCAGGGTGTGTCCTGTTGCCCACACCACACACACTCACTGTGTCTGTGTCTGCCTCCACCATCTGACTGGGAGAATTCCTCTCAGGGTTGGGGTGGGCCCAGCCCTGGGTTGGGCCCAGAGGAGATGCTTGGAGGATTTGCCGAGTGATGAATGGATGAGCACTTGGGTGGGGGCCTGGGACCCCCAAAGCCCTCAGATGTCTGGGAAGCAGGGGGAGGTTTCTGTTTCTGGTACCAGGGGCTCTTGCCAGGAAAGGGGGAAAGCTGACTTGACCCATGGCTTTTCTGGAAGCTTCTCCCTTCTCTTTCCTCCTCCCCTGTGGGGAGAGGGGGCCTGAGGCAGCAGGGTGCAGACCAAGGGGGGATCTGGCCCATAATGAACAGGGAGGTGGGGGTCTACAAGCCGCTGCCCTGTGGACTGGGCCCACTGGATGTTGAGGGCAGCAAGCAGGCTCCACTTGCACACATCCAAGGACTGGGTTCCATTATCATCTCCATTTTACAGGTGAGGAAAGTGAAACACAGCGGGCCAAAGTGATTTGATTGGGGTCCAGCATTTGAAGGGTCTATGAAGGAGGGGCCGGGCTTGGGGTCCTGGTGGGGGCATAGCAGAGAAGCGCTCTGTGGCCTATAGTTCTCACACTGATTCAGTCGCTGGAACTGGCTCAGTGCCTTCAGTTTGCCCCCCAAGGAGCCGGGGAAAAGGGGGCTGAGATCACCCGTCACACCCCATACCTCCCTCTGCTTCCCAGGCACTTGAGAGCTTGGGGGTCCCAGGTACCTACTCAAGTGCTCATCCATCCATCCACCTGGCAAACCCTCCAAGTACCTCCTCTGGGCCTGCCCCAGGGCTGGGCCTCAGCTGGGAGCAAGGTTTGGTGCCCACTCCAACCCTGAGACGGACTCTCACAGTCAGATGGTGGAGGCAGCTGCGTCATCAGGAAACCATGGCCGATCCGATAAGCTCAGTGCTGAGGGAGAGGCACAGGAATTGCACTAACCATGACTTAGTGGTCAGGGAAGGCTCCCTGGAGGAGGGGAGGTTTTCTCTGCTGGGACATGCAGTTTGGGTCAGACAGGGCATCATAAATGCAGGGGCTGGGCGGCGGGAGAAGGTGTGGGTGGGAAGGCGGCTGGAGGGAGACCAGGTGTTGGGGGTGCTGGGGCTGGAGGTGTGCAGATGAGGGTTGGAGCCCTGACTCCACTTGGCTCTTCCCTGTGGCTGGGGTACTGCGTGATTTTGCCTCCCAGTCTGTAGTATGGGGGCTCCTGATGGTGTCCTTGCAGGGAGGTCAGGGGGCTGACACACCTGCACCTGCCTTTCAGCCTGCCTTCTTCCCCGGCCAGCTGGAGGGGTCCTGGGAGGCCCACCCCAGCCCTGATAGCACTGGCTTGTAGCATCCCTATCACTCATGGTCTTCACTGGCTGGAGTGGGGGATGGCAGTAGGGGCCATCATCCCCTATGCCCCCCATTACCCAGCACAAAGGATGCTTGGCCAGCAAAAGGCCTATGATTAATGTTGAGCACCCACCACCTAGCAGGCACCGGCTTGTGGCCAAGGACCCCATGTGAGCAAAACCAAGTCACGGTAGAGACCTGCATCAAGGAATGTGCAAGACTAGCTCATAGGACAACAGGCAGGGAAGGAAGTTAAGGGGCTTCTGCGACTGGGGATTTAGATACTGTGGTCAGTGAGGGCCTCCCTGAGGAGATGACACTTTGAGCAGCAGTCATATTTGTGAAACTGTGGGGGGAGTTGCCTCTCTGAGGGCACAGCAGATGCACAGGCCCTGAGCACCCTTGGTACACTGAAGAAGAGTGGAGGCCAGTGTGGCTGGATCAGAGCGAGGGAGGGAGGCCCAAGAGGCTGAGGAAGTAACGGGGGTCTCTCAGATGGGGACCACAGGAGAGTTTGCTTTTTTCTTTTTTGAGACAGTCTTGCTCTGTTGCCCAGGCTGCAGTGCAGTGCACTGGTGTGATCTTGGCTCACTGCAACCTCTGCCTCCCGGGTTCAAGTGATTCTCCTGCCTCAGCCTCCCAAGTAGCTGGGACTACAGGCACCTGCCACCATGCCCGACTAATTTTTGTATATATATATTTTTCTTCGAGATGGAGTTTCGCATTTGTTGCCCAGGCTGGAGGGCAATGGCATGATCTCGGCTCACCGTAACCTCTGCCTCCTGGGTTCAAGCGATCCTCCTGCCTCAGCCTCCCAAGCAGCTGGGATTACAGGCATGTGCCACCACCCCTGGCTAATTTTGTATTTTCAGTAGACACAGAGTTTCTCCATGTTGGTCAGGCTAGGCTGGTCTGTAACTCCTGACCTCAGGTGATCGGCCTGCCTCGGCCTTCCAAAGTGCTGGGATTACAGGCGTGAGCCACAGCACCTGGCCTAATTTTTGTATTTTTAATAGAGACAGCGTTTCACCATATTGGCCAGGCTGGTCTTGAACTCCTGACCTTGTGATCTGCCTGCCTCGGCCTCCCAAAGTGTTGGGATTACAAGCGTGAGCCATTGCGCCTGGCCAGGAGTTTTTTGAGATGGGATTTTGCTCTGTTGTCCAGGCTGGAGTGCAGTGGCACCATCATAGTTCACGGCAGCCTTGACCTCGCTGCTTCAGCCTCCTGTAGCCGCAGGGGAGTTTTGAGCAGAGGAGGGGAGGCTGGAACAGTGTGCTGCAGGTAGAAATAGCTAATTCCTGACAGACTTGGGCATAGTCTGATGGGACTGATGTGTTTTTGATGCTGTCCAACTCCCAGGGGGCCCAGGTGTCACACTGTTTTCTAACCTGGTTCCTCTCTCCTCACTGGGAGTCCTTGTGAATACCCTTTTCCCCCAGCGGTTGTCTGGGACTGGAATCCTGGCTGCTCGGCTCCCAGCATCCATCACTTTCTGCCTTTGAGAGATGGGTCCTGCCTCCCCTCCTGCAAGTCTTCTGTGGCTCCCTGTCATCTGGGGGAAAATGGGGGACAGAGGCCTCCCTGCCCAGTTCTCTTGACCTCCTTCAGACCCCAGCCAGCTCAGAAGCCACCCATGTTAAAATGCAGATTCCAGGTTCCCTTCCAGATGTCGTGTGCCAGCAGGTCATAGAAGCATCCTGTGCTGTGTTCACTCCCCCTTGAAGGTCTCTGAGCCTTCTCATCTGTGAAGTGGGTGAAGGCACAGGAGGACCACGTGAGGCTCACACACACTGCTCACACAGAGATGGCCTGGGGCAGGGTTGTGAGGCTTTTCCTTCGTAAATCTCACTGACCATGATGCCCAGGATTGTCCTTTGCTCTGGAACCATGACCTTCCTACTTGGTTTCGTGGTGTCCTTTCCTTGATGGTATGATACTCATTTCTGTGACTTCCTCTTGGAAAACTTGAAATGTTGCCGGCCCGTGAATTCCACAATCTGGAAACTGCTGGCGGGTCACCCAGGTTCCAATGCCCGGCACACATCAGATGCTCACTAAAGGGCGATGTGGGGTCTGTGGGCGTCATTTCCAGCCACAGTCAAGCCCCTGTTGTCTTCTAGCCTGGGGCTGTGCCTTCTGCCCTCTGGGTGTTGGCTCTTGCTATTCCCTTAACCTCCAATGCCTTCTCCTCCACCATCTCCACTTTGTAGAATATTCAGCAAACACTATTGCCCCTTACTGTGTGCCCGGCCAAGACCCAAAGATGAAAAAGGACGAGGGAGGCCTTCTTGAGCCTCTGGTGCATGGGAGCAGGGGAGTGACAACTCAGGAGGGCTGTGCAGGGAGGGGCCTTCTTGCTCCCAAGTCTCTCCTAAGGCTGAGCTCCTAAGGCCCTGTGCTCCTCCCTGCCCTACCATCCCCCTGATAGCCTTCCATACCCCCTGGGAACTCTTTTGCACACACTATGCTCATATTCTCAGGGGAGGGTAGTGGCATTATTATCCCACCTTAGAAAATGCAGACTCTTGCTTGAGCCCAGGAGGTCAAGGCTGCAGTGAGCCAGTATGCGCCACTATACTCTAGCCTGGGCAACAGAGAGGGACCCTGCCTCAAAAATCACACACACACACACACACCAGAGAGGGACCCTGCCTCAAAAACAACACACACACACACATATGCATGGAGACTCACTTTGGGAGCCCGAGGCAGAAGGATCACTTGAGCCAGGAGTTTGAGACCAGCCTGGACAACATAGTGAGATCCTCTCTCTCCAAAAAAATAATCGGCCACGTGTGGTGGCATGTGTCTGTAATCCCAGCTACCTAAGAGGCCAAGGCAGGAGGCTCACCTGAGCCCCCAGGAGTTTGAGGCTGCAGTGAGTCAGCCTGGGCCACAGGGCAAGACCCTATCTCTTAAAAACAAACAAACAAACAAAAACACTGGAGACTGAGGCTAGGAGAGGTAAGTCACTTATCTATGGAAGAGAAGGCGGAGTTGGGACTCAAGCGCAGGACTGACTGTCCCAAACCTCAAGGTGGTGGAATTGCTGCATGGTGGTTCTGCAGCCCTGAGGTATTTCTGGGCAGGATACTGGGTGGCTTTTAGCAACTAGGCTGTCTTGATGCTGCCCAGAGGATGGCTGAGAGGCACCATGTTTAGGGAGAGTTTGCAAGGTCCTCACCTTGGGATGGTAATAAGGTCTACGAAAGAGGTCAAAGTTTGGGTAATGTATGGGTTCAATAGGTTTCTCTGCTGCAGGACTTCTCAGAGTCTTTAATGGAGCTAAACAGCAGCATTCTCTGTCCAAAAATGACTGTCCTTTCTCAGAGTAATCCTTCTTTGCATTGGCTGCCAGGAAGCTCAGAGACAAGTCTGTGGCAAGAGGGACTCGTCTGTCTTATAGCAGCTGTCTCCCTCCCGGCTCTTTCTGAGTGTCTCTAACCTGACTAAAATCATTTTTGGAAGGAGGCAAGGCATCTTTTGTTTTTTTTAAGACAGGGTCTTCCTCTGTCGACCAGTCTAGAGTACAGTGGCGTGATCTCGGCTCACTGCAACCTCTGTCTCCCAGGTTCAAGCGGTTCTCCTGCCTCAGCTTCCCAAGTAGGTTAACTTTTTGATACCAGACAGTAAGCTTGGATTAAGTATTTTCCATAATAATGCTTATTCATTCATTCATCCATCCTGGCAGCATCCACTTCAGGTTCTGAGCTGGTGTGAGGGATTCAGCCATCCAGGACAGGATCTGGAATTTGCTCTGCTCCTTTTCAGACCCTCTTCTCCTCCTCCTCCAGTAAGAAGGTCAACAGGACCTGCTTACAGGCCCCCTATTACTGAAAGCAAACTGAACCTCCAGTTAATGTCCTGCCCAAGGTTTCGAAGGTAGTGAGTGGCAGAGCTAGGCCCAGGCTGCCAAATGCCTCCTTGAGGGCATGGGTGTGGCGGAGGCGTGGCTGGTGCTGGAGGGTTGACTGAGGCCTGTCCCACTGCTGCTGTACACAGATGAACGTGGGCTCAAAGGCCCTGGGGGAGATAGGACCACCAGGGAGCTAGTGTGGCCTGGGGGTTCCTGGGGGAAGGCGGTCTCTCCCCAACGCTGGTCTGGGCCTGGCCCTTGCTGCTGGGGTGTGTCAGATGCTGTCCTGTGTCCTGCCCGCCAGCATCCCAGGAGGAGGGGGCCAGCCAGCAGGCCTGCTCCTGTTATGAGCTTCCCGACCTTAGAAAAAGCTCAAGCTGATTCCTACAGCCCTGAAGCCCCATGGTGGCTTCTGTGGCAGCCTCACCTGTGCCTCTTCCTGCTATCTCACCAGAGGCCGTGCCATCAGCCTTGCTCTCCACGCAGGTATGGTCATGCCACCAGGGCTCTGGCCTTTGACTGGTGTGTGCAACCCTGCCCTGCCCCTATTTGCCTGTCTCAGCCCTTGCTAGGGTGGAAGCTCCATGAGGGCCTGGCCGGTCACTCTGCTGGATGCCTGAGGGAAAAACCAGTAACAGACCCCACTCAAGGTGGTTGTGAGGACCTGGCAGGGTGGGGTGTGGCCCAGTACCTCGGAAGACTCTAGGAGGACTATCCTGGCCCTATAAATGTTTGTGCCAAGGCAGGTCCCCTGTCCCTCAGCACACAGGAAGGGGCAGTAGGTAGCAAGACAGTTTTCAGGTGACAGCATGAGGGCAAGTGAGTGAGGCCTAGAGAAGAAGGGTCCGTTGCCTCCAGCCCGTCACATTCCCTCCAGGTGGGCTGGACAGCCAGGTGGGAGAAAGAGGGATCCTCAGGTAGGCGGGAGTCAGGGAGAGCTGTGTGCCCTCATGAGGCTGGTGTTTCATCTCCACTTCTCAGATGAGGGGACTGTGGCTCAGAGACTTTTGCAGGGGGACTGATCATTGCACAGGGCTGTCTGAAGGGATGTGGAACCTGGCTGGCTTTCCTGGCTCCCCCACCCTTTGGCTCCCTTATGTTCCTGGCCTTCTTTTCACAGCTCAGAAGCAGCCGAGTAGTTGGTTGTGTTGTCTGCAGTCGCACTGAAGCACATTTTATTTTGGCTAAGTGACATTCCTTTGTTGTCCCTGTCTTGTGATTAGTTAGGGTAATAGGTTGGTTATATTATGTGGAATTTATTGCAGGATGGTAAGGGAGCATGTGACAAAATGGAGCAATAGTTCTGTAAGGCTGAGAGAAGCTGGGTGTGTACCCAGTGACTGGGCCACTCGGAGGGGGCTGTCATGCTGTCAGTACTGTAGTGGGACCCAAGCAGGCTTTACTCACCGGCCTGTTAACAGCTGTGCGAGTCAGGCCTTTCGCTTGTGTTAGCTCACCTTGTGAAAAAATGAGCTCTGACTTACAGATGACAACTAAGGAATGGAGAGCCGAACCCCTTGTTCAGGGTTGCATAGGAAGTGGCAGGGTCAGGGCTGAATCTTAAAACTTAGAGGGCAGGGCCTGGTGTGGTGGCTCACACCTGAAATCCCAGCACTTCGGGAGGCCAAGGCGGACGGATCACCTGATGTCAGGAGTTGGAGACTAACCTGGCCAACCAACATGGTGAAACCCCATCTCTACTAAAAATACAAAAATTAGCTGGGTGTGGTGGCAGGCGCCTGTAATCCCAGCTACTCCGGAGGCTGAGGCAAGAGAATCGCTTGAACTCAGGAGGTGGAGGTTGCAGTGAGCCGAGATCACGCCACTGCATTCCAGCCTGGGCAACAGAGTGAGACTCTGTCTCAAAAAAAAAAAAAAAAAAAAAAAAAAAAAAACCAAAAAACTCTAGAGGGTAAAAGAACTGTAACATCTGGGATAAAGTTAGCTGTTGAAATAAATACAAGTCCTACTGTTGGAGTAGTGTCAGAGCTGGCCTGCATCTTTGACTTTGAGACTTCCTAGCAGCCAGAACAAAGAAAGAAATGGATTATTTCCACTGGAGCCACAGTGGCCGTAACAAACAGAAGCCATCTATTTGGATGCTGGAAATGGAGAAGACTTGCTCCCTAGAAATAGATGCTGCAGGATGTGGTGGGTGACATTCTGTTCAAACCACAAATACCTGAAATGATTTGGCCACTGTGATCACCCAACCACAGTATGGCCTAAGCTGGGTCCAGGGAGCAGCTGTTGCTGGCCTGGCTTGACTTTTGAGGGCGGTGGAATAGCGGGCACGTGAGAGAAGGGAACCTCAAGCCCCCACAGCTGCTGACACAGCCCCCAGACTTGAGCTTGGCTCCCCCATCACCCATCCCCCCATAATAGCTTAATCAGATGGGCATCTGGTGGTCCTTCCCTGCAGTGGCCAGAGTCCAGAGCCTGGGCTGTGCAGGCTGAGGTTTTGGCTGCAGCAGGGATTGTCCTGCCCCCGTGTGCCCACATATTGCAACCTGGCTGGAGCCTCTGGCATAGGATACCCATATCGCCAGGTAGCTCAGTGGTAGACCCGGGCTCTGATACTTGGCAGGGTTGGGTTGAGATTGTGGCTCTAGGCCTGGGCGGCTCTCACGGACTGCTCTGGGGAGTCGGGGAAGAACCCCTGGGTTGTGCTCAGCCAGCAGGCAGGTGGCAGCCAGGCTGGCTATGGGTGAGGACGAGAATCCTCTTTTCACCACTGCCTGCCTGCTCAGCAGTTCCTCAGCTGCTGGGGGTGGAGCTGGCTTGCAGGGGCCAGAGTCAGAGTGAAACCGGCAGCTCTGCTGGTTAATCTCAGCACTGATACTAGGGACTAGGCCTGGAGCGGAACTGAAAGGGAGACCAGGCCCGTTCCCCTCCAGGCCTGGCCTATATCCTGCCAGTGATCCTTAAGGCCTGCAGCCAGTGGGGAGGGTGGAGGCCAGGCAGGGCCAACTGGAAAAGTAGCAGAAGGAAGTGGCCACTCACACCTTACCCATCTTGCAGACAGGAAATGAAGGCTCCGTAGGGCTGGCTAGCTGTGAAAATGGGCAAGAGTACAGAGGCCCCACTCCCTGCACTGTGTCTAGTGCCCGTGTGGATGCCATGCGAGGCCTTACTCTGCCTGCCCCTTCCTGGCTGTTGGACCTCTGGGAGTGGGAGGTGAAAATTCCCTGGCTGGTGCTGGTCACTTCAGGTTGGAATGTTCTAGTCATGCAGCTTTCTAGTGAGAGGCTGCAGTAAGCTGTGGCCAGTGTTGGTCGTTCCTGCAGTCATTACTCTCCTCCAGCCTGCTGTGTCCGACAACCAGAGCAGGCCCAGGAGCTCCCAGGAGACCTGCTGAGAGGGCCCAGGTGGCCATCCTGCTCCTGCCAGGATGCCCTCTTACCTCACTGTTCATTGACTCCCCTGCAGGTGGGGAAGAGGGATAAAGGAGGTGGCCAGGCCACTGGGGTCATGATCCTTCCAACAGAGGTACCTGCCACCTCTGTGTCTAAAGCAAGGTTAAGCTTTTGGGGGTTAATAGCACTAGCAGCTCCAGTCCAAGGTGTGCCCTTTTGGGCTTGGGTGGAGGTTGGATTACCTGAAGCCACGGTTGCTGGAACATCCTTTGGGCCTGCCTCTGCTTTCCATCCCCCTGCTCCCGGTTTGTTAGGGGCTATAGTATTTTCCAGGAACACCTGAATGGAAGGGGACCAGTGGGACCACTTCTGTCCATTCCTCACTTCATCTCTTTCTCCCCTTTTCTTCTTTCGGCCATCTTTTCAGTCTTATCACAAGAGGAAGGGGAGGGGCAAACCCCCTCCTGAGCAGATTCCCAACCGGAAGCAGCTGGCTCCTTGGCTGCAGAGTGCCCAGCACAGGAAGCATCTGCAGGGTCAGTCAAGACCTGGGAGCAGAGTTCCTGCCGGCAAAGGAACAGTGGCCAACTCCTAGCCACCCTGCAGCCCTATGTGCCGGGTGTCCTGGGAAGGTCCAGGGCCAAGATTTTGTGGTTTTACAGTGGCTGTAACTTGGGCTAGCCATGCTAGGCTCTGCCCCTTTTGGGCTTGGTGTGATGAGAGGGTCAGCAGCTGGCATCACCTGGCTGGGCAGGGAGCTCTTTGCTCACCAGTGGGAAGAGAAACGGATGTCAGACACATGGCAGAGTGGAAATGTCCCCAGGTCCAGGTCCAAGGGGCTGGCCTTCTGCCAGCACACGCTGCTTAGGACCTCAGTGTGAATGGTGTTCAGGAGGCTAGGGTAAGGCACCCTGGACCTCACTACAGGCTCAGAGCCTGCACAGCAACACCATGGATACTCTCTCTAAAAGGGGGACTCCTGGGGAGACTATAGACAAACTCAGGCCTGGCTGGAAAAAAAAGCATCAGGAACAAGCTTTGAGTACCCCATCTTGGTCTCGTAGAGTTCAAGGCCCAAGCTACAAGCAGCTTGCTCCAGCATCCAGGAGGTCCGGCGGTGCACACGCCTTGAGATGCCTGACAACCTCTACACCTTTGTGCTGAAGGTGAGTGACAAGGCTTTTCACACCCTGGGGCAATACAAATACATACACATACATCAGACCCAACCCTGTTCCCTTCCTTCACCTGGCCAACCCTGTTCCCTTCCTTCCTGCCAGGTGAAGGACCGGACAGACATCATCTTTGAGGTGGGAGATGAGCAGCAGCTGAATTCATGGATGGCTGAGCTCCGGGAGTGCACAGGCCGAGGGTGAGGTCCCAGGCCCTCGTCCCTGGCACGACCTTTGCTGCTACCACCCCTGACCTGCCCAGATTCTTAACCTCAGCCTCTTCTCCAGCAGGCTGGAGAGCACAGAAGCAGAGATGCATATTCCCTCAGCCCTAGAGCCCAGCACATCCAGCTCCCCAAGGGGCAGCACAGATTCGCTTAACCAAGGTGAGTAAACCAATGGCTAGGCCATTGTATTCTGGGTATGCTGGAACCCAGACTCAGCTCAGGACATAAGGCAGCCCCCTGCGACCACCATCACCCATCTTAATCTAACAGGTGCTTCTCCTGGGGGGCTGCTGGACCCAGCCTGCCAGAAGACAGACCATTTCCTGTCCTGCTACCCCTGGTTCCATGGCCCCATCTCCAGAGTGAAAGCAGCTCAGCTGGTTCAGCTGCAGGGCCCTGATGCTCATGGAGTGTTCCTGGTGCGGCAGAGCGAGACGCGGCGTGGGGAATACGTGCTCACTTTCAACTTTCAGGGGATAGCCAAGGTATGGGGCGGGGCAGGCAGGACCGTGCCACTCCTCTCCACTGGAGTTCAGGGTCCTAGAGGGACAGCCCGAGCCCACCATCCTCTCCTCCCACAGCACCTGCGCCTGTCGCTGACTGAGCAGGGCCAGTGCCGTGTGCAGCACCTCCACTTTCCCTCGGTCGTGGACATGCTCCACCACTTCCAGCGCTCGCCCATTCCACTCGAGTGCGGCGCTGCCTGTGACGTCCGGCTCTCCAGCTACGTGGTAGTCGTCTCCCAGCCACCAGGTCTGACCCTACTGCCCTTTGCTAAAGGGGGTGGCCGACACTGGGTAGAGGCTTGCTGCAGACAAGGTACAGGGTACAGGGATCTTGTTCTGTGTCCTGTCAGCACTTGCCTTAAGACTGATGGTGTGGTCTCTCTCGGTCACTTGTCCTAGGTTCCTGCAACACTGTCCTGTTCCCTTTCTCCCTTCCTCACTGGGATTCAGAGTTGGGCCTTCCCCACCTTAGCTCTTCTGGCTGTCCCCGGGGGCTCAGCCCAGAGGGTCTCCCAGGGCGATCCTCACCCCCCGAGCAGATCTTCCACCTGGTGCCTTCGCCCGAAGAACTGGCCAACAGCCTGCGGCACCTGGAGCCTGAGCCTGTGAATCGAGCCCGGGACTCGGACTACGAAATGGACTCATCCTCCCGGAGCCACCTGCGGGCCATAGACAATCAGTACACACCTCTCTGACCAGAGAGGAATTCCAGGCCTCAACAGCTGCCCTTGAGGAACACAGGCAGAAGTGTGAACTTGTGAATGTAATTGATCTTTCCTTCCTTCCAGAGAGAGATTTAAGGGACACAGTTAACTGCTCGTGCCAGTTTGGACGTGACCCTTCTATTAGGCCTGTTGAAGGGCCCTCCTGTAAGTTTCATCTATCACCTGGCTTTCTCCTTATTGTTTACAGATGTAGTTCTTGTTAGAGGATGCCGCTAGCTCCTGCCCGGGGTCCCTATGCCCAGTCCCTGTTACTCTTAGAGAAAGGAGTTGGGGTGAGGGCCAGAGCTGGCAGTGGAAACTTGTTCTCTTTTTCACTGACGCTGTCACAGCAGATGACAGACTTTCTACGGGAAGTGGGGGTCATCAGGAAGCCCAGAACACTAATAAGCGGTTCTCCCATCTACCGTCAGTCCATGTGGCAGGTCTACTGTGTCCATGCCACAGATGACCACACCTAATCCTGCTTCTACTCTCAGCTTTAGGACAAAAGCTCTGTCAGAGGGACAAGCTGAAGGTCAAAAATGATTTTAAACATTTTACCTCAGACTAATTTCTTTAAAGGATTCAGGTTCAAAACTAAACCACTGCTTATTTCAGTGCACTGTTTCAACTAACACCCATGCAATTTTTGTAGTCGGAGAGAGCTATGCAAACCCTACCTAATTCACAGTCTGAGCCAGCACGCTGACTTGTCTACTGCATCCTCGGGACAGTCACTGCTGCTGAGCGGCCACTGTCCTTCCTAAATGTCAAGAAGTGAAGTATGTCACCCTTTCAGGGAAATTCAGGCAATTACTGAAATAGGAGGGTGGCAAAGAACAGTTCTACCCTGGTGCCTTACGAACAAAAAACTGGATTCTGGTTTACAGCAGCTTTACAGTGATAGTTAAATTAACTGGGGTTGGGGGAAGAACAAGCAAAAAAGGAAGAAGGACTCCTGGGCCCTTTCTAGTAAATCCTTCAACAACAAGGCTGGCTCGGTGCCCTCCAAGCATCTAATGGCTTATTAAATTATCCCACAAGTGGGTTTTGGGCTCCTTTTTTGAGCCAAAATGGAAGCTGGGAATCTGGTGCCATAACTAATGAGAAACTCTTTTAATAGCCCACAATCAGTGTTCTGTTCCAGCTGGCTACTGCTTCATTGGATTGAGAATGTATCTCCATGCACACATGGGCGCACACAATCTCCACCATCCAGGGAGGTCCTGAAGTCAAATCTCCATCTATACAAGTGATACAATTCATGGGGGGCTGGCTCCTCCCAGAATCTTTGTCTGGAGGCTCAGAAACAAGGGGGCAGTGACAGTGGAATCAGCTGCTCTTGGGTGCCAGCAGAGCCATTCAGTACAACCCCCAGGCTCACGGCTGTGGCTTCTAGGAAACTGGGAGTTTAGATCAGCTTTACAGATACATCAATCAGAGGCTAAAATGAAACCTTGGCCTAAAACTCACAGGACTGACTGCCTGGCAGGAGGGTTAGTTTCTGCTCCTTCTACTTAGTCTCTGTACTCCAAGAGGTCAGATTTCTGCTTTTAGAATTTTCTTTGGGTCTTTCAGAGGGTGGGGAAACAAACCCCTCTGCACCACTGTTTTTCTTTCTTTTTTTTTTTTTGAGACGGAGTTTCACTCTTGTCAGCCAAGCTGGAGTGCAGTGGTGCGATCTTGGCTCACTGCAACCTCCACCTTCCTGGTTTCAAGCAATTCTGTCTCAGCCTCCCGAGTAGCTGGGATTACAAGCGCCAGTCACCACGCTTGGCTAATTTTGTATTTTTAGTAGAGACAGGGTTTCGCCATGTTGGCCAGGCTGGTCTCAAACGCTTGACCTCAGGTGATCCATCCACCTTGGCCTCCCAAAGTGCTGAGATTACAGGCGTGAGCCACCATGCCCAGTCTGTACCACTTTAGTACCAACACTCCTGGGTGATTTCATGGACCCTAAAGCAGACCTGACACTGATCCAGATTTGCAGTCCATTTTTAAGGACACCTGTCTTTATCTCCTCAAAGTCAAGCAGCTTTCTCTGGAAAATGAATGCTAACTAGTGTGAACCAAAAGAGTAAGTAATAGTCTGAAGTTTTTTAAAGGAGAAAGCTCAAAAGTCATTGGTCCTCCCCTCCGCACAGGAAAGGGCAGTAGGTAATGAACCAAATTAAGTTCCTTCCCTCCAGCCAGAAGTTAAACATCTGGGATATGACGTCTTCATGCCAGGGGCACTCATTTCTTAGCAGCCTCTCTACACACATCTCTCAGGTGGTGCCAAGAGGCACACCAGGTAGAGCAAACTTGGCAGCTCTAACAGGCTGCAAAGTACAACTTCAGATTCCGTGGCAGAGATTTGGAAAGCACCCACCTCCAGACTGCTTCCTTTCTAAACTTGTCCAAGTTACCAGGACAGCTCAAATACATGCTGACAAAAAACTCTCATGGCCCTAGGAAGAAGTGACACTAAGCCAACGCCTTTTCTTTGTGCGGGAGCAGACCCAGCTGATGAAGGGGTGGGCAGCAGTGTGGGGCAGGCACCCCACTGGCTGCAGCTAGCCCACCATAGGCACAGCACATCCCACCACTCTCCTTCTAGTCCCGACCAGGCCCCAGCCAGCAACTTCTACCGAGAGCCATGGCTCAGCACCAAACTGGACAGTAGACATCATGATCCCTCCAGTTAGCTCTAATTACAGACCCCACCAGTAGAGCTTGACAGCTCCCGGCACCATCACTTCCTTCATCTGACTTTATTGAACTTTTACAAACTAACAGTCACCAGCACCAAAGAATTAAGTCAACTAACCTGCCTTGAATTTTAGACCAGCAATCCATATGGCTTTATCTGGTATAAATCTTCTGCCTTTGATCATTTCTGGACCGTAGGAAAAAGGAATAGCAATCATTAAAATCTTGGGCCAGAGAACACTATTTTTACATAACAGTTTCTTAACCTAAAGTTAAGGCCTTGGACTCATCCCTGAGGGTTGCCTGAGATTCCTTCATGCTTTCTATTCAGGGCTAAGTCCCTTACTGCAAATGTGTTAGCTCTAACATCTCCCACAAGCTAGAGGAACTTGCGAGTATATTAACAAGGACACATCTGACATCCTGTATTTGGTTAGAATATACAGCACATTGTGATAACAAAGTGGATTCATCTTGTATCATTATAGGCAGAAGGTATTTGGCAAATTTTTATGTATTGTTTTATGTACTGTACAAGTAACTTATTCTTGAATAATGCAAATTTTGCTATAATGTACAAATTGCTATATGTGAATTAAAAAGTTTTCAGAATCTTGATTTGCTGTCACAATATTTAAAGGCTCAATTAAGACCATGGTCTCTCTACAAAATCCTTGCCCTGCCCAAATACTTGCTCTTCCCTTTGTCCTCCCCACTGCAATCTGGGAATATTAACAAATGCTTATGAGTCCATCTATGTCAATAAGCAGCTTTGTACATCTTTGTGTCTTTTCAGCCTTCATGCCCTCTGGATTTCTTTACTGCATTTTTTTTCTGAGTGTCTCCTGCCCCCTACTGGTAAAATAGGAAAATGCCTGAATTGGGAACTTCCAGCTAATGACACTCATTTTGGTTCAGGAGATATTAAAAAGGAAGCTTACAGAATTGGTGCCAGCTCGAGGATGTGGAATTTCAGTGCTGCCCAACTCTGGCCAACCTTCCTCCTCCTGAAGCAGATCTCTAATCCACCAAAGAGAATAGCTGAGTCTTGTCTTTTTCTAGAGACACCTTGAACCAGAACTAAAGGTGAAGAAGAAAAATCATTTGACAGCTACCTTCCGGGATATTAAAAACACACCCTTAGTGCACCTGCTTTGATATTAAGTATCCTACAGTAGAAGTAGCTTATACAGACACACACTAACTTGATCAGTTTTTAAAACTTTTTTTATTTTTTAAATTTTTTTAAAGTTTTTATTTTATATTATCTACAAAGTAAAAGTTTTTCCCTTAACTTAAAAGTTGAACCACTGTAGACAGTGATCACCTCATCAAACTTGATTTATAAATAATAATCCGTCAGTTTGACGGTAAGAATTTACTGAACCTTCGTCAAGTTTAGTAAAAGGGCGTTCCAAGTCTTGATTTTTTTTTTTTTTTTAAGCAGTAATAGCAGCAAGAATCACTCTTGTTACTTCTTTTGCTAGCTGATGTGTTCATGACTTTCAAGGGTTATTAAAAAATAAATAACTTCCAGTTTCGGCAAGCAGAGCTGGGGTACCTGTGGGACTCTGAAACAGCGTATGGAATTATGGAATAGCCCCCAAGTTCCTAAATGCCTCTACTCGGTCCAAATATCTTCCACTGCAAGTGAACTGTTAGCATTCCTATTGGATGTTACAAGAAATCAACATATATATTTTAAAAACAAAATAAATGAAATTCTAGTTTTCTGTGCTTCCAGTTGGTAGAAGCAGTAGAAGGGAGGAGGGAATTTGGCCTTTCGGTTCCTCCAGGGCAGCCTTACAACTGCTGTTGGTGGTGGGCTTGTACTGTAAAAAGAAAAGCGAACATTGAAACAGAAAACTGGCAACACTACACATCAGCCTAGTGTCTCTGCAGCACATGATTGTAAACTATCCTCGTGCTAGCTGAACAAGACTCAAAATTGAATTCGCTTTTCCCCCCTCCCATCTGCACCAAAGTGGGGAGGGTTGGGTGGGTGGGTAGAAACAAACCAGTCAGACGTAAAACCACTTCAGGTAAAACTCCCAGAAGACTTGTTCATGGGTTAGAAAAAAAGGCCTTAACAAACCCCCTCCCCAAATATTAGCCAAGCACCAGTACTGCTTTCAGAATAACAGGTCAGACTGTGAAGTATCGCCATGGCAGCCATCAAGTAGTAGAGCACAATCACAGGGCGCTCTCCCCTGGTCAGGGCATAGGCTGGGGCTAACGCTACACTCAAAGCCAGTCCATCCACAGCGCTTTCTCAGCAGTATCTTCTCCAGAGCTACAATCAAACTCTGCCATGGTAATAACCCCCCACATGTCAGACTTTTGGGACTCAGGAAGGAAAACACTGCCCTGTCCAGCCTATCATAACAAGGAAGGCCAACTGAGTCCTAGGCATGCATCAGCTACACAGAATGCTGCTGCTGCTGCTTCTCATCAAGCCAAATCCTGTATACCATCAGAACACACACAGACTCGGCTCCCGGAAGCCTCAGGCCCTGATGCTAAACTGATCGTCACAGTCCCTCCTGTGCACACTCCTGGATGGGTCTTGCTTGTTCTCAAATGTGGGCTTGAAGCACTGGCCCTGCCTGCCATTCCACCTGTGCGAGCAGAATGCTTTGGGGTGCCCCGGCGGCCCCTGCACACACACGCCTCACCTGAAGGGTGCGTCATATAGGGGAAATGCGCAGTTGTCGAGACTGGAATGGGCTGTAGTGCACTTTGAGCGAGGGCGGCCTGGGGACCGCCGGGTGGCTGTGTCGTCATTAGCATCATTGGCGCATGGGCAGTTGGATGAGAAGGAACCATTCCTGACTGTACATGAGCCTGAAACAGAGAGCTCTTTTACGCATACAGGCAACATCTCCGGCTTCAACAACATGTCAACTGTGTTCCTTTCACTGGGCTGGGACTCTCAGGAAAGGGCAACGGTGGGCCTCAGGGCCCAGTTCTGTTCTCTGGGGACAGTCTCTAGTAGATTATCTGTTGACCTGAAGATGTGCTTCACCTTTGGGTAGATCCTGCAAGGAAGGGTCAGGGAGCAGGCACCAAGTGAGCCTAGGTAGAAGTCAGGGCTGTGCTGTCCTAGCCCTTGACATTTCTGATCATTGTATTCTACTTATGGGGTAAGATCTTCACAAAGATTAGACACCGGATCCAAGGGCAGCTTTCTCAATATCATACAAGATTCAATGATGCTTCAGAATCAGGCTGCCATGTGGGGCCTGAGGCAATTTTGCAGATAACATCCCTTTCAAACAGGAAAGCAGATTACTACATTAATAAGCAGAGACTGTCACAGTCCAGTATGTGAATTACTTGGACCTCTGTTCATTTGCCTCTCTCCCTCTGCTTCTGGCCTGCTCACCAGGCAGTGAAAAGAGACTCTTAGGCCCCCGTGACTCTCTGAGAGAGATGCTGATGGAGCAGGAGGAGTTGGAGTTTTTAATGGCTCCAGTGAGATGGAAAGGAGTAACCTGGAAGATCTGGGCCAGCCCAGTGTCTCTGTACCAAGTTCAACCTGGTCTCACTCACTGTCAAATTGGAAAGGTGATTTTAGTCAGCCCAAACTAGCTGGATTCCAGCTCTGCAGGGGGTTGGCAGGGCCAGGAAGAGCCCTTGTTTCCTTTTTCCCACACTGTGCACTGTTCTAGACTATGATGAGCCTTGGATGAAATGCCGTTTTTACTCTCACGTATTCAAATGGGTACATGGCATATTTGAGCTTCCCTGTGTTAACCTTTTTGCCCTTTCAGCACAAAAACACAGTGAGGTATTAGGGATCCCTGACTTACATGTAAGTTCACATGCCTACTTAGCCACCAGCCTCTGCTAGACACCTACAGGACCCCAGCTCTTATGAAGCTGACTCCACCAAACCACGCTGGCCGCCACGGACCAAACCGGCTTCCCTCCCCACTATCAAAAAGCAAATCAACTGCAGTGCGCTACACCACAGAACCTAAACTTTGCAGGGTGAGGACGCCCAAACTTCCCAGAGCTGTGGAACTCTACTTACAAGGTAGCCTTCTGAGAGATAGATCCAACTGAGTCGCATCTCTAGCCCACACCTTGCCAGAGCCTCACTGGCGCACTATTTAACAGGAAATGGAATTCATTGTGGCAGGTCTCACTTAGACCCGCCTCAGAGAGTTCTGTTATGAAGTAGCAGAGACATCTAATACAGCCAATTCACCCGTAACAGCCCCAGGGAGGGCCTCAAGGCCAGCGTTAGAGCCCAACTTCAGTGCAGCTCCTTCTCCTCATTAAGACAATCCCCTGGGCCCTGGAGTGCAGGGACCTTGTCAGCAGCTGATGCAAACAGCAACCACGGAGATGGCAAGCACACCTTTCACCTGGAGCAGCTGACACTGGAGGTGAGCTCCCAAGTGCTTCCAGGGCTGCTCTTCAAGAAAAATGGGACCACCTGGGTGCTTCCAGCTTCTAGTTACACTGCACCAATGTCCAAGGCCAAGCCCTCTCAAGAGTACAACTTATGGTCAAAGCAGATATATGAATAACCAGGGAAAACAATTGGAGAGATGTGTCTGGAACTCATGTGAGTAACAATCAAGTTGACAGGCCCCAGTAGTCACCTCGGAGAGCTGAGACTCTGTGAAGGCCATCATCCCCGCCTGGCTTCCGAGGTAAGTGTGTAGAGGGGAATATATATGTACACATATATAGAGTAGTGAGGCTATATAGACGTAGCAAAGCAGACACAGAAAGGAAAGGAGGACTGGGTTGCATTCCAGAGTCAAAGATATTTTTAAGGTCTCCGTTGGAAAACTAAAGGACTGACCAATCAGCACCTTCACTGATCCCATGACAAAACCACACAAACATTCCCTTAGGGCCAGATCACGTGTATTTGAGCGGGAAAGGGAGACAGGCAAATGGCATGACACACAGGGTTTCCTAGCTGGGAGAGCCTCTAGCTGCTTACTGATAACCTTCACATTCTACTTGGCCTTCACAGAAAGTTGGCTAAAGCTGGTTTACCTGAGGTACGTGGGCCATGTGGGGTGGGTTGGTATACGCCGGCTGAACGTGAGAAGGATGGATCGTAAAGACGGTCTGTTGTGCTGCTGGGAAACTATTCTGTGGCGACTGTGTGTTGGAGGCAGGTGTCATGGAGGGTGGAGTTGGTGCAAGCCCCGCGTGGTAAATGGCTGACTGCTGCTGTGGACTGGCCAGATGGAGAGCCTGGGCGGCCTGGTGCTGATGGTGCTGCAAAGCGACAGGAAAGAATTGAGAGGAAAACTTCTTTAATGAAAAGCAGCCAAGGGATACTCACAAAGCTGAGCTTTGCACACGTGGGCCTATGATGAGGGGCAATGGAGAGTACAGGGGAATGTACAGGATGGTAAGAGCAAGGCTGGAGGTGCCTCCCATCTGGACATTCCTTTCTGGGGTACAGAAGCCTGATTCTCAGCCTGGCAGTTAGAAGCTTCTGAGCATACTAAAGTTAAACAAGACTACTGCCCCAGGGAACTGACAAATATCAAAGAGTCTTTACCTCCATTAGCAAACATAATTCAAGAAGCTCATAGGAAAATAACCTCATCACATAAACCTTAATTAAAATTTAAAAGTCCCAAGCAAATAGGAATTTGCCTTATGAACCTTATGCTAAATTTGATTTTTCATTAACGCAAGTTTCCAGAGCTTATCCAATCACCTATTATCAATATGTATCTTAAATGTGATTCTTAAAAAAAGGAACCACCCCAGGGGCACAGCTGTATCCATCTTCATGAGAGTGGACATGCCATGTGTTCTGACGATGCAATACCTGGCACCTGAAGAAAGCACTCAGATACTAGGATGAGGAAGCCACTCCATGCAGACCTCTGAGTTGCCCTTACCTGAACAGGGCTGGGTGCAGGATGACTTCCACCATGTTGGCTTTGCTGCTGTCCAGTGGGGGTAGCTGAAGGCTGAGGGTGTGGAGTATGTGGGTGCAGGGTAGCGTTAGGGTGCGCATACTGCTGAGCAAGGGAGCCCGTGGAAACTAAAGTGAAAGAAAAAGGAGCATGTACACAACCGATGTGTGACAACCTGCATCGCTCCTCTACTCTTCATCAACTGAACTTTCTTGATGGTTACAATGCATAACTCACGCCACTACCAATTTCTATAGGTGACTCCATTTAAACCATCCATTGTCTTGAAAAAATAAGTGTAGCTATTGCTTAACAGACTAGAATTTGGTTCATATAATACATATAATACAGCTCTACATATGATATTAAAATCAAATTAGTTTGCTTTTACTCTCAACAGTCACTAGGTTTTCCCAAAAACACGACTTGAAGGCACAGGCAGAAACTACTCAAACAAGTGCATTTTAGGCGCACACTCTTTAGCTCAAGGCCACCATCTGGCTAACCTCACCATGCTACTGCCCTGGAGCAATGTCCTGAGGGCACAGACTGCATTGGGTGTGGTGGTGGGGGGGTGTGGGCACTGTGTATGGTATGTGGCAGGGCCAGGGATCTATCATCAGGGCCGAAGGCCCACAATCTCTCTCAGCTAATCACAGCAGCCCCTCTGCCATTCAGTTTACTTCCCAGGCCCTAATGGAGGATCTCCCACCTTTGCTTTATAAAATATAGAAAAGTAAACTCCCTTCTGAGTGCCTCAGCCCTTTAGAAAGAAATTTATTAGAGTAACTTCAAAGGACAACATGATGGGCCAGTTTAAGTCAAAATAAAGATAAGAACTGAAAGCCAATTCTTTGTGAATCGCAGCATGGGCCAAACCTTGGTACAAAAACCATTTCTTCATGTCTTTTTTTTTTTTTTTTTTTTTGAGATATGAGTCTCACTCACTCTGTTGCCCAGGCTCACTGCAAACTCTGCCTTCCAGGTTTAAGCAATTCTCCTGTCTCAGCCTCCCGAGTAGCTGAGATTACAGGCATGCCACACCACACCTGGCTAATTTTTGTATTTTTTTTTTTTTTGGAGACACAGTCTTGCTCTGTCGCCCAGGCTGGAGTGCAGTGGCCAGATCTCGGCTCACTGCAAGCTCCGCCTCCCGGGTTCCCGCCATTCTCCTGCCTCAGCCTCCTGAGTAGCTGGGACAACAGGCACCCGCCACCGCGCCCGGCTAATTTTTTGTATTTTTAGTAGAGACGGGGTTTCACTGTGTTAGCCAGGATGGTCTCGATCTCCTGACCTTGTGATCCACCCGCCTCAGCCTCCCAAAGTGCTGGGATTACAGGCGTGAGCCACCGCGCCCGGCTAATTTTTGTATTTTTAGTAGAGATGGGGTTTTGCCATGTTGGCCAGACTGATCTCAAACTCCTGACCTCAAGTGATCCGCCCACCTCAGCCTCCCAAAGTGCTGGGATTACAGACGTGAGCCACCGTGTCCAGCCTGTTCATGTGTTTCAAAAACAGTAATTGGAGAATCAGAAGCAGAGTAGGATGTGTTCACTGCTTCCAGTGACTATGAACAGCACACTGATGACACAAAACTAACCTCCATGTGGCAATGAGCTGAGAACAGAGCGTTCTCAAGACAATTCTAGCAAGGCATAGTTCCCAGCCCTCTCTTGAGAAATTAATCCTAAAATCCCTCAAGATAATAAGCTCATACACAGAAATGATCCCAAAATAGTTCCCCACATTCTTCATATAACGTGTTAGCGAACACAGACATATGCAGGACTGATTGGGGAGAGAAGCAAGCACAGCTTTGGGACCAGGCACCCTAGCTCCAGCAGTCTGGTAAGCAAGGCTGCCGAGTCACCAGCATAGATGACTAGATGATTCTGGGTATATTCCATGTAAATGGTGTGCAGAGGGTTAGGCAAGGCACATGGAGCAGTTCTATAAAGCTAGGTGTTGTAGGACTAAGGGCCACCAACTCTCCAACCCAGTCACATCTCGAGATGCAAAGCCATCTCTTAGTAGAGGAAAGGGCAAGGCAAAGAGCCAGTTCTAGGATCACCTGTGCATCCACTGCCAATGCCAGAGCTGGCATTAATATTCCTTCATACCCAGTTTAGACTGGACACAGTAGCTTTGTTTATACACTGGGAAAATTTTCCAGACTGTAGGAATTAACATATGCCAGAACATTTTAACAAGAAAACTGTGGCAACATATTCTCTGAATGTTTTTAAGGGTAGTGAATGTCTTCTGGGAGCTAGAACAAACGTACAAACAATGAACAATTCCTGAGCTTCAGTCTCATGAGTCTATGAAGACAGTCCTTTTTTTCTAACTTGCTGGCTTATTAACAGGCCCTCCATCATCATCATACTCATTAAGTTTACTTCCAGCTCCCCCAAGTTGTATAGGCACTGACTTGGTCTAAAAGATTTGATGTAAATTTCGAACCCGAGTTTGTTGTTTGTTTTTGTAAAAATCTTACGTTCATCTTAAAAATGTATTTATTTATTTTATTTTTGACAGGGTCTCACTTTGCTGCCCAGGCTGGAATGCAGTTGTGCCATCTCGGCTCACTGCAACCTCCGTCTCCCAGGTTCAAGCGATTCTCTTGCCTCGGCCTCCCGAGTAGCTGGGACTATAGTCAAGCATCACCATGCCTGGCTGATTTTTGTATTTTTAGTAAAGATGGGTTTTGCCATGTTGGCCAGGCTGGTCTCGAACTACTGGACTCAAGTGATCCACCTGCCTCGGCCTCCCAAAGTGCTGGGATTACAGGTATGAGCCACTGCACCTGGCCCTGTTTGTTTATTTTTGAGACCCAGTCTTGCTGTCACCCAGGCTGGAGTGCAGTGGCGCAATCTTGGCTCACTACAGCCTCCGCCTCCTGGGTTAAAGTGATTCTCCTGCCTCAGCCTCCGAGTAGCTGGGGTTACCTGGCTAACTTTTGTATTTTTAGTAGAGACGGGGTTTCACCATGTTGGTCAGGCTGGTCTCGAACTCCTGGCCTCAAGTGGTCCGCCCACCTTGGCCTCCCAAAGTGTTAGGATTACAGGCATGAGCAACTGCACCCAGCCTAAAAATTGGTCTTTCAATAATAAAAAAGCCCCTTGTAGCTAAGCAGCTACTACGGTAGACAGCACAGTTTTGTTGTTGAGATGGAGTCTCGCTCTGTTGCCTAGGGTGGAGTGCAGTGGCATGATATCAGCTCACTGCAACCTCCGCTTCCTGGGTTCAAGTGATTCTCCTGTGTCAGCCTCCTGAGTAGCTGGGACCAAATGCGCGCCTGGCTAACTTTTTTTGTATTTTTAGTAGAGACGGGGTTTCACCATGTTGGTCAGGCTGGTCTTGAACTCCTGACCTCAGGTGATCCACTCATCCTGGCCTCCCAAAGTGCTGGGATTACAGACGTGAGCCACCGTGCCTTGCCACCAAAAGTTCTACTGGATAGTGATGTCTACAGTTGTCCATGGTCCCCTACTGTTAAACTATTAGCACTAACCCCTACCCCCACCTCAGCCTCTTAAAAATGTCATTTGTAGCAATACTAAATCTGTCTAAGGAAAAGCAATTCCCAAATCCCAAATTCTGTTCATGGAGGTTCATAAAGATACAGTACAGAATCTCAGAGGGTTTTTTTTTAACTTTATTCAAGAAATTTTGTACTAAAAAGTTGTAAATTTCATGTTTAATTACCTTCTAAGCAAAGTACTAAGAATATTAAAAAGTAATAATAAATATAGAAAATAATTATGCCTATGAAGTCTCATAATTAAGTTATTCATCAACTGGAAAAATATAAAAATCTTGAAATCATTTGAAGAGAAAAGTAAAGATGAAATATTTTTACTATGCATTTTTAAAAGGCATCTCTGCAATTTAAGTTTACCAATATTTAAAGACTATAATACAGTGTTCTGATCTATAACTAATCTGCATGCATAGCACAAATACTCAAGCTGAATGAATGTACATAGGCTTTGTTTAAAAAAACAAAAACAAAATCCTTTCCCCACCTAAATACCAGTAAACTGCAAGGCATTGATTAAAAACAAGACGAACAAAAATCACAAAGGATGTGTAAAATATGTATCACATATTGCAAACAAAATTTAAAAAGTTAATTAGAAATATTTCCCTTCTCAGCATTTTGGTAGGCCGAGGTGGGAGGATCACCTGAGGCGAGGAGATCGAGACCAGCTTGGCCAACAGGGGGAAATCCCGTCTCTACTAAAAATACAAAAATTAGCTGGGCATGGTGGCGGCGCCTGTAATCACAGCTACTTGGGAGAGTGAGGCAGGAGAATAGCTTGAACCCGGGAGGCGGAGATTGCAGTGAACTGAGATCACGCCATTGCACTCCAGCTTGGGCAACAAGAGTGAAACTCCGTCTCAAAAAAAAAATAAAATAAAATAAAATAAAATAAATAATAATAATAATAAATTGGGAGAAATGTGAAACTTATACTTTAAATCAATACTCATAACAAAAATACAGTTCGGCTCCTTGATAGGCCAGTTAAGTAAGAGTGATACAAAGTGGGGTAGGAAGAAAATTTAAAAGTCAATGAAAAAAATAGCTTGGAAGACAAGAGAGACAAGAAAGGAACTGGAGGCCAAGGCCGGTGATCGCAAGGTCAGGAGTTCAAGACCAGCCTGGCCAAGATGGTGAAACCCTGTCTCTATTTAAAATACAAAAAAATTAGCTGGACGTGGTGGCAGGCGCCTGTAATCCCAGCTACTCTGGAAGCTGAGGCAGAGAATTGCTTGAACCCAGGAGGCGGAGGTTGCAGTGAGCCGAGACTGCGCGACTGCACTCCAGCCTGGATGACAGAGCGAGACTCCATCTCAAAAAAAAAAAAAAAAAAAAAAAAATAATAATAATCATAAAAGGAACCAAGATAAGGTAAACAAGGAAAAAACACAGGAGAGTCAGGGAAAAGGAGAGTGCAGCGGGAAGGGCCGTGGGTTCTAACCCATGCATATTATTTCACTGCTTTTGTTATACATGCTCATTCTGGCTAAAGATCCCAGAGACGTTAAAAATAAAGTGAATTTTCTTTGTAATTCTGATTTATTCATCAGTTAAACTTCTATTTATAAAACTTAAGAAGTCTTCATAAAATCTTTTGGATTAAAGATAATCAAAGACATATGCTTCTTTGGTCCAGACATAGTCCAGAAGTTTCCCACTCAGTGTTCCTTGACATAAATATTTAAGATTCTAAACATATGATCAGTCAAAAATCCTTAATAACACTAACCACATTCCAGAACTAGTTTCCTCAGCTGTGATCTCACTGAAGCAAATTCAGTACATAAAGCTGTGTGTTTAATTTGTTACTAGGTTTTGTCATTTTGACTTTGGATGCACAAGTCATAGGAGATCACCAGCACTGCAAAACTTTAAAAATAAAACAAAATCTTCCAACTTGTAAATTTGATGTTAAATTCAGAAAAAGGGAAGTGAAGGAAAGCTGAAAACTCCAGAAGGGGAATAAAAGGCAACTTGACCAAACCATCACAAAATGGCTTAGAACAGGGGAAAATGAAGCAGCAAATTAAATTAGCAGCCCAACTGTTAGTTTCTTTTAAAAAGTACTGATACTCCCTTTTAAGGGAAGTTGTGCTAAGGCAATTAAGGCTTAGGTGTAATGATTAAGGACCTTTTAGCTACTTACCAGGAAAACGACACCAAACTACTAACAGAGACAGTAAGATGGTGAGGATAACTACATTTGAGACCTCAAATTGAGTACATAATAAAATCACCAATTGACACTATCTTTTACACACTACAATCACAGACATAGTTTCCCCTTTAATAGTATATACATACAGCAAGACTTCTTTTTAAAGAGCATCTATTAAAGGATTAAATTTAACATTTCCTAGCACCAAATACATAATATATATATGCACACATATACATATGTATGTATGTATGTATGTATCAGTTTATTTTTGGATACCAAGTCATGGTATAATTAACAAATATTTAAGGTCAAATGCATTTTAAATGCTAATATGGCATTTAGTAGAGTCAGACATTGAGTCACCCCAAAATAACTCAAAATGTTGTACCTAACATAAAATCTGAATCCTTAATATCCTCTAGAATACAATATTTCATACAAGGTGACAATATTAATGGCACAAATTTCTAAAGGATTTCTACAAATATTAGTACTCTTCCCATTTAAATACCAAAGTCCAAGAGACTAGCCTTATTTTTATTTTTATTTTTTTGAGACAGAGTCTCTCTCTGTTGCCCAGGCCTGAGTGCAGTAGTGCCATCTTGGCTCACTGCAACCTCCACCTCCAGGGTTCATGGAAATCTTGTGCCTCAGCCTCCCAAGTAGCTGGGACTGCAGGTGCGCACCACCATGCTTTTGGTAGAGATAGTGTTTCACCATGTTGGCCAGGCTGTTCTCGAACTCCTGGCCTCAAGTGATCCACCCACCTCGGCCTCCCAAAGTGCTGGGATTACAGGCGTGAGCCACCGCATCCGGCCCTTATTTTTACAAATTGCCCTACCAATAGGAAAAATGTACCTTACAAGTTCATTTCCGAAAGAAAGCTCTGCCCAGACTTTCTCCATGAAGGAGCAACCATTTCTGTACTTTTTGCCAGGTGGGGAGAGGGCACCCGTGCTGTCCAAGATAATGACCTGAGAGGTCATGATCTCTTGTGCTTAAGAGTTGAAGACATCCTGAGGGGTCTGCTTCCTGATTATTTTATTTTTCCAGGTTGGACTGGAGTGGCATGACCTCGGCTCACTGCAACCTCTGCCTCCAGAGTTCAAACAATTCTCCTGCCTCAGCCTCCCAAGTAGCTGGGATTACAGGCACATGCCACTACACACAGCTGATTTTTGCATTTTTTGTAGAGATGGAGTTTTACCATGTTGGCTAGGCTGGTGTTGAACTCCTGACCTCAGATGATCCACCAGCCTCAGCCTCCCAAAGTGCTGGGATTATAGGTGTGAGCCACCGTGCCCGGCCCTTCCTGAATATTTAAAACCTTCAGCCATGCACAGGACTGAAAAGTTTTTCCCTTAGTATTTCATCAATCCTATTCAATTAAAAATCCTGGTAGGCATAAATTTCTTCTTATCAAAATATAAACAAACATTTTAAGTGTTTACCAAGCTTGTGGCTTGGGGTGTGTGTGTACGTGTATACGTGCGTGCATGTATAAAGCTGTTTAGGAAAAGTTTCTCTGAACAAGGAAATTATTAGGCATTTCCCAGTCACATTTGCTTGGTATGCAAAAATTGATTTCTGAAACAACTCCATTTTTCATTAACTCCAGCCTTATTAAACTGCATTATATTTCCATTTTAAAAACTGAATTATTTACAGATATAAATACTTTCAATAATTTGACTGGCACAAGGAAAATACAGTTCAACAAGTCTACACCCTTAACATGTATTCTTTAAAAAGTGTTTTACTGTACAATTAAAAATTAGTATAAAAAACCCAACTCACTGGCAAAGTAGAAAGAAGGGCTTGTCTCCTTGTTGTATGGTAATTTGGGACATGCTGAATTTGGGAAATAGAAAGGTAAATTAGCCTTTTGAGGTGTGCATTTTCCGAATTTTCTGGAAAGGTTGACATATTAGTAATTTCTTTTTGTATTCATGCATAATTATTTTTATAAGAGATGACAAGCACTTTAAACATTGTTACAGAATTTTAAAAGAAAGAACTAAACCGGAAGACACTGTTCTTCTGTACTTAGCTTAGGTGTCAAGTTGTCATGCTGACTTGCTTAAAAGTGAAAGGAATAAAATCATTATCTAATAAAAAGACCAACATGGCATTCTACTGAACAACCTTGATATAAATCATGTACCAAAATGAAACAATATTTACCAAGTTTAATTCAATAGACACACAATTTTGCAAAACATTACTAATGGAGATGTCATTATCCTGAAAGATCATCTAGCAATGGATCCAAAAATTTAGGAACATTGCAAAAATATAAACATGAATATTATCATTTCTTATTAAAACATGTCTGCATAAAGGGATAGGGCATATGAGTGAATTTAAATACACCTGGAAGGATATACACAAAATGTTAAAAGGCAGTTGTCAGGCGGAGGGATTATGGATGCTTTTCACTTTTTTTTTTTTTTTTTTACTTACTGTATTTTCTTACTTATCTTACTAATCTGCATTAAACTACCAAAAACAAACCAGAACAGGATTCTGGATCTAACTCTTCCTAATGGTCCTAGTTAGAAAAGTTTATTACTCTTTCTGAAAGGTCAAAGCATCACCATAAAACAAAATTAGATGAATTAGAGGAGTAGATGTGAGGCTGGGCGTGGTGGCTCACATCTGTAATCCCAGGACTTTGGGATGCCTAGGCAGACAAATCACGAGGTCAGAAGTTCGAGACCAGCCTGGCCAAGATGGTGAAACCCCGTCTCTACTAAAAATACAAAAATTGGCCGGTTGTGGTGGCGCGCACCTGTAGTCCCAGCTACTTGGGAGGCTGAGGCAGAAAAGTCACTTGAACCTGGGAGGCAGAGGTTGCAGTGAGCCAAGATCATGCCACTGTACTCCAGAATCAGCGACAGAGTGAAACTGCCTTAAAAAAAAAAAAGAATAGATGTGATAGGAAAAAATAAATAAATAAATAAATAAATAAATAAATAAATAAAGTAACTTCTTAGAAGGGATGGGGTAGAGGCAATGATGAAAGTTAGATTAAGAGACATCAAAGAGGCCAGGCGCAGTGGCTCACACCTGTAATCCCAGCACTTTGGGAGGCTGAGGTGGGTGGATCACCTGAGGTCGGGAGTTCAACACCAGCCTGACCAACATGGTGAAACCCGGTCTCTACTAAAAATATAAAAATTAGCCAGGCATGGTGGCAGGCACCTGTAGTCCCAGCTACTCAGGAGGCTGAGGCAGGTGAATTGCTTGAACCCAGGAGGCAGAAGTTGCGGTGAGCCAAGATTGCGCCATTACACTCCAGCCTGGGCAACAGAGCGAGACTCTGTCTCAAAAAGGAAAAAAAGAAAAAGAAAAGGAAAAAAAAAAAAAAAAAAAAAAGAGGCTGTGCACGGTGGCTCACGCCTGTAATCCCAGCACTTTGGGAGGCCGAGGCGGGTGGATCACGAGGTCAGGAGATCGAGACCATCCTGGCTAACACAGTGAAACCCGATCTCTACTAAACAAAATACAAAAAATTAGCCGGGCACAGTGGCGGGCACCTGTAGTCCCAACTACTTGGGAGGCTGAGGCAGGAGAATGGCGTTAACCCAGGAGGTGGAGCCTGCGGTGAGCCAAGATCGTGCCACCGCACTCCAGCCTGGGCAACAGGGCAAGACTCCATCTCAAAAAAAAAACAAAAACAAAAAGAGAGACATCAAAGAGATGAGGTTTTTGACAAAAGCCCTTTCTAAGATAGCTAGAAAGAGTACAAGGTCAATAATTTTTTAGAATGTAATAAATAACTCTCCTATTTGATCAATTTAACTGTTCAGTAATGTTAGCATATTTGTATTAAACATACTAAAAATTTAAAAACAATAATCAGGATTTCATTTTGCAGTCATTAGTGGTCTTATGTTTTCAATGCCTTTGGCTATGGCCATAACAACGAATGAGAAAAGGTGACATAAAATTGTCACCAACATCTGGGTGCATGTTCTGTTTGCATTAAATGTTTTAAAAACCTAGATAGGATGTAGCTTAAAAAAAGCACAATTCATACTCAAAGTATTTGGTTCCTTTGAGAAAATTTATGGCAATATATTTAATATATTTATAAAATATAAATTCTTCAGGGAAGATGAGTATAAAATTAACACTTCTATGTAAGTTTGTTATAGTTTATAAGAATGTACTTCAAATTTTGTTTATATTTGATATAATAAGGCTTTGAAAGTCTAATAATTCAAATAAACCACTGAAGATTTAATGAAGAATGTGCTTAAGCAGATCAAATTATGGCTTATGATGGCACAGAACAAAACAATTCTTTCTGATGTTTTCTTTTTTTAAATAGAGACAGGGTCTTGCTCTGTCACCCAGGCTGCATTACAGTGGTGCCATCATAGCTCACTGTAGCCTCAAAGTCCTGGGCTCAAGTGATCCTCCCATCTCAGCCTCCCGGGTAGGCAGGACTACAGGCACATGCCACCATGACTAGACTTTTTCTTTTTTTTTTTTTTTTGGTAGAGATGGGATCTCCCCATCTTGCCGAGACTGGTCTTGAACACCTGAGCTAAGCGATCCTCCACTTCAGCTCCCCAAGTGCTTGGATTACAGGTGTGAGCCACCATGCCCAGCTCCTAGTGTCCTTTTTAGGGTCTTAAGCACCCCTAAGGGAATCTTGATTAACTAGTGACAATCACAATAAGTCCACACCCTTGCTCCTAGCCTGCCTCCATACAGACAGCAATTAAATACCACCTGTGTAAACTGCAGGAGAACAGTTCATATTTGGCTGAGTAACCTTCTCCTGGCATGAAAGAACTGGTTCTAATGACTAGTTCGTTCCAGATTTCACTGGACTTTAGATCTAGTGCTGTGTTTTATTTGCAACATTTCCTATTTGCCCACACATAAATGGACTTTGGGGTCTAAAGCCCCACTGCTCTTCAAATGGACATGTTCTGGGAAGTAGTTACGAAATCATTCGTACCTCAAACACAGTATTTACCCTATAGGCTGTTTCAAAACAAATGAACATTCATCTAAAAGATGAAGCCAGATGTTGGCAGTGAATGAACACATGGGAAGAAAGATTCTGCTTAACATTACAGTATTATTGCTACAATGTCTCAAAAGCATTGGTACACAAATATCTACTCTCCAAATGCAATGGAAATTTTAGCTCAAAAGTTTCACATCTGATTCCAAGGGGAGTATGCCAAAAAACGGAAGGAAAGAGATGTTTTTCCACTTGTTAAATCATGATGTATTCACCAGAAATGTACAAACAATCATAATGAACTTTTAACCTAGGCCTTTAGCAAACTGGAAAATTGTTAAAATATATACAAGTTGCATAAAAGCCAGCGTGATGAATCAATCATGCCTTTTCACGCATATTCAGTCCTGGTTAAGACAACTAAAGACAAGTCAAATGACATGGGGTCATAACCAAAATAATAAACCAAGTCAGTTTGTCAGTATCTTTTACAATTAAATTATGGATGGGCTTCTTGAAAAAAATGTTTTCCAAAATGTAGCAATCACACAATTTTTTATTTAAAATGTAAAATCCACAATAAAAAGTTGAAAGTGATAATGTGGGAAATTAAGATTGGGCTTAAGTTTTATAAAACTAAACACCTTTAATGATGTACAAATTCCTATCAGCAGTGAGTCTTTATGACAGACAAGAACCTCCAGGAAGAAAGCATAAGCTGTGGGTTACAGGTAATAGGAAGGATGATTGCTGCTGCCCAAGTCCTATTCTCATTAACCTACAGAATGTTAAAACTTTTAACACTCTGTTAAAAAGGACAGAGGTGATATGAAAAGTAGTAAAGTCTCAAGAAGAGGGTTTGCCAGAAATCTGTAAATTCTTTTTTTCTTTTTTTTTGAGATGGAGTCTCACTCTGTCGCTCAGGCTGGAGTGCAGTGGCGCAATCTCGGCTCACTGCAACCTCCACCTCCTGGGGTCAAGCAATTCTCCTGCCTCAGCCTCCCAAGTAACTGGGATTACAGACACCTGCCACCACACCCGGCTAATTTTTGTATTTTTAGTAGAGACGGGGTTTCACCATGTTGGCCAGGCTGGTCTCGAACTCCTGACCTCAGGTGATCTGCCCGCCTAGGCCTCCAAAAGTGCTAGGATTACAGGCGTGAACCACCACGTCCAGCCTGAAATCTATAAATTCTTTTTTTTTTTTAAAAACAGAGTCTTGTTCTGTCGCCCAGGTTGGAGTGCAATGGTGCGATCTCAGCTCACTGCAACCTCTGCCTCCTGGGTTCAAGCAATTCTGCTGCCTCAGTCTCCTGAGTAGCCAGGACTATAGGCGCGTGCCACCGCACCCGGCCAATTTTTTGTATTTTTAGTAGAGACGGGGTTTCACCATGTTGGCCAGGCTGGTCTCCATCTCCTGACCTCATGACCCACCCGCCTTGGCCTCCCAAAGTGCTGGGATTACAGTCATGAGCCACTGTGCCCAGCCTGTAAATTCTTAAATAACTCAGTTTTGCCTAGACATACTTGTTCAGGACATCTAAACTTAAAAAAAAAAAATTTATATTCTTAGTATTTCAAAAAGTTTAAAAGAGGTTTTAAAAATGAAATGTCAATGTAGCTGCATGTAACTGTAATCTCATTCTCGTAGCAGTACACTTTTCAACTGTACAAATAAACCAAAATTATCCCCTACTCCAAAAAACCAAAAATGCAAATAGGAAAACTAAATGACACCACAGTTCTCAGAAATATTCAGAACATCTTAATGAAATCAGTACTATTTAAAAGCATATTCTGAAAAACATTTGAAGCAATCCATTAATTCTATATCATAAGATATACAAGTGGACATTTAATTTTAAATTATCAACAGTGAAAAATCTGTTATTTTGGTACTTTAGACAGTTGCTAAGTTGATCTACACAAATTTCTCTGTTTAGTCACAAAATGAAGATGGGTTTTTGCTTATTACTGTCACATATAAATACTGCTTAGTTTTACATAAAATACTTCTCATTTTCATTTCAGCATTCTGTTTACATTGGTTATAAAGTGTGAATCATGTCTAAAATATATCTAATATTACATAATATTCAACCACTTAAAATACAGCATGATGTAGAAACACAGCATTATCTTTATAACAAACAGCAAAAACAAACAAACAAAAACAAACAAACAAAAAAACGAATGCCCGTGACCCACAGATCAAGTAGTGAAGCAGAATGTTTTCATGCTGAAAACGCTTTTATGCTTTTATTATTATAAAATTCTCTTGCACGTCATAGGATATACCAAAGCATAATACTGATGAGGAAGAGGAGAAAGGTACCTTTCTCCACAAAGATGCTTTGCCATTATAAACATCATTACATTTTAGTTAAAGCAGGAGAGAGATCTGAAGACCAGGTACAGAAGTAGAAACTATTTGCCAAGACTTAAAAGCAAGTCAGGCAAAGAAACGAGTTCATCTTTTCCTTCAGATTCTTGACCCTCAATGTCATAAAAGGTCAGGTTATTCTTAGAGTATGTTTTCAGAAACTTAATTAAGAAGAGTCACACACACTGGAAAAGACAAACAAAGTGCTTCCTACCATACATCGCATGCGTCTGCTCATGAGCCCCGTACTGAGTTGCTGAAGAAGACACTAAACCAGGCTGGGCATGTGTTGGTGGTGCCATCATTCTAGCATTACCCTGTATTACAGGACTATAGACATGAGGATGCTGTGTTCAAACAAAAAATAAAGAAAGAACATCAATACGGCAAACAGAGCCAAGCGGACTTTAGTTAAGATTTTTAACTCCATGGTTTCCAGATTTCCAGAAACAACTGTAAACTCTCAAATCTTTCTTGGCTGTTTCCTCTGAACCTGTTACAATGATCAGTAACCTTTGAATATATATTAAAAAGGGTCCCCAAGTCCTTATCTATCTACCCTACCATCACACAAAAGCAAAAATTATAAAGGAAAATCCCTTTACCATATTAAAAGCTTTTTTAAATGGTACAAAAATTAAGAGTTAGCCCTACCAGCCTTACCTGAGACTGATAATGTGGCACATGCTGAACAAGGGGCTGATTTGGGAACTGCTGAGGACTATAGGCAACATATTGCGTGGAGTAAGCTGGTGGGGTGGCTGCAATCGGTGGGCCCGCTGCTGACGCTGGATGCATCATGGCACTCTGATGATGCTGGTCTTGCCGCTGTTGGGGCATATTTGGTACTGCAGGAAAAAAAGCAGACTGCCTATTAAACAGTATCTCCACAGCATAATACATGTGTTCACATGGTCTAGGAGGCTCTGAATGATTTGACCCTGCATCTGCGTCTCTGATGCCATCTCATACCACTCCCACTTCTGCCACTCTGGGTTGTCTGTGTATCATGCATGCTAGTCCTCAGCCTCAAACACCAGTTCCCAAATCCCAGCTGGGATAATTCTGCCTCATCCTTCAGGTGTCAGCTTGAAAGCAACTTCCTCAGAGAGACTTTCTCACAGGGCCCTCAGACTTGATCAAGTCCCTGGAACAGACTCTTACAGCATTTTGAAATCACTTCTCATATGATATTTTCTGGGACAGGCACTGCATTCATTTTGAGAAAAACAAAAGTATGACCAAAGAGCCAAAACAGATCCAACACTAACTTTCTATCTTCCTCATTTCCTACCACCGAATCCTTGTAACACTTCCCATTCTTTCTCAAACCCAGTATAACACAGCACCATGTAGCATATAGCAGGTTTCTAAATAATAGTTCTTTTAAAAGATTACTCTATGTCTTATCTTAATCCACACAGGTGGTCTGCGTGTAAGGGCCTCTCCCTGTTACAACTCCAGTTAAGAATTCAGCTCAACTGTCGTCTCCAATGTGAGGTTTTTTTCCAGTTCCTCCAGCACAAGCTAGCTACTTTCCATGTGCCTCTTTCCTCACACATTTCTTACAGCACTATTGTCTGTGACCTGTTTCTGGTGTGGCATTAACCAAGCCACTTCAGGAAAAGAATTATGGAATGACTGCTTACAACTAGGTATAAGGCACAAAGAATATAGAACTTGTTCATAAAATCCTAAGAACTGATTATATAATTAACTGCAAATTTGTGGCTAAACATTCACTGACTGTTGCTGAAATTTGGGAGAGGTCGTTACAAATTATTTTATCTATGTAGAAAAGTAAACCTGAAAATTTTTCTACATTTTATCTTGGATGCATGTATTTAAAAAGCACCTCCTTTTGGTAGACAAAAAGCCACTGAAAACTATCATTTTTATCAAATGAAAGTTTGTTCAATTATGCTCACTAACTGAGCTTAAACTATTCACTATTATTACTTTGTTACTTATTACCTTCCCGTATATTTAAAAAAAATTAAAAAGCTAGTCAAGTATACTATGGTGCTATTATTTAGATATCGTGTGTCTCCAACAATTTTCATGTTAAAACATGATTCTCAGGCCAGGTGCAGTAGCTCACGTTTATAATCCCTGCACTTTAGGAGGCCAGGGCGAGCGGACTGCTTGAGCTCAGGAGTTTGGGACCAGCCTGGGCAACATGGGGAGGCCCTGTCTCCACAAAAAAAACAAAAATATTAGCCAGCCACGGTGCTGTGCATCTATGGTCCCTGCTACTCAGGAGGTTGAGGTGGGAGGAACATTTCAGCCAGGGAGGTAGATGCCGCAGTGAGCCATGATTGCACCACTGCACTCCAGCCTGGGCGAAGAAGTGAGACCCTGTCTCAAAAAAGGGGAGGGGAGGGGACAGGAGGGGAAGAAAAGAAACCAAGTCCTTGACTCTGCCTGTTACTTGAAAAATGTTAAAAATATTTTTATCCAACACCTCAAAGGATTGGAATTTAGTAAAGGAGCAGGGTAAAAACTAACATACAGACAGCAGTAGCCTTCATATGTGGTACTTCATAAGTAATCAGTTAGAAGATGCAATGGAAGAGAAGTCCCTGGGTTACATTAACATTAAAAAAGAACCTACCTAAGACATACACTGAAAAAAATGTACAAAACCTTAACGATAAACTTTATTTTTATTTATTTATTTTCCTTGAGACAGAGTCTCGCTTGGTTGCCCAAGCTGAAGTGCAGCAGTGCAATCTTGACTCAGTGCAATCTCTGCCTCCTGGGTTCAAGTGATTCTCCTACCTCAGCCTCTGGAGTAGCTGGGACTACAGGGGCGCACCATGCCTGGCTAACACTTGTTTTTGCATTTTTAGTAGAGACGGGGTTTCACCATGTTGGCCAGGCTGGTCTCGAACTCCTGACCTCAGGTGATCTGCCCACCTCCGCCTCCCAAAGAGTTGGAATTACAGGCGTGAGCCACCGCATACAGCCAAGGATAAACTTTAATATGCTACTGAAGGTATACTTTGTTCTTGAATAGGAAGACTCAACATCATAAAGACATCAATCATTCTTCTCAAGTTAATTTATAAGTTTATTGTGATTTCTGGCCTGCCATGGTGGCTCATGCCTGTAGTCCCACCACTTTGTAAGGCTGACACAGGCAGACTGCTTGAGCTCAGGAGTTCGACACCAGCCTGGGCAACATGGTGAAACTCTGTCTCTATAAAACACACAAAAATTAAGCCGGGCACGGTGGTGCTCGCCTGTAGTCCCAGCTACTTGGGAGGCTGAGGTGGGGAGATTGCCTTAGCTTGGGAAGTGAGGCTGCAGTATGCCCAGATCAGCCCACTGCACTCCAGCCTAGGTAACAGAGCGACCTTGTCTCCAAAAAATTAAAAACAACCAAAAAAAAAATCCCTAAGTTTATACTGACAATAAGAATCAACAACAAAAAAACCCATCTCATTGGTTACCTTTGGAGGACAACAGAAAACCAACTCATTATTTTGAAGACTGCCTTAAAAAGGGAAATGATTAATATTTTAAATTACTCTTCCTCAGGGTAACCAAACAGCTGGATATGGTAAAGTTTTTCTTTATAAAAATATTCCAGGTAATAATTGAAGAAGGGATGAAAGAAAAAGAATGTCACCATTCTGTAACCCTAAGGAAATAATGGATCTTGGGCTAGACAATTATCATCAATGGCTGCTAAAAGACAACAACAAAAAAAGTACAGCACTAAAGAGAAATATTATCTCCTGGATAGGTAAAACATCTAGGAACTCACTGGCTACTCCTATCAGGAAAAAGACTGATTACATGACTCCTCACTGAAAGTACATACATCTGTGAAACACAGGAAAAAAATATCTTATCAAGCCTCCATTATCTACTATCCGTTTACAAAGATTACAGGGGACAGAAGTCTACTTTAAATATCAACACAGGGATACAGTCAGCGAAATTCAGATGGTGGGGAAAAAAATACAAGACAAGTTGGATTGTACAAAGATACGAAGAAGACAAAAACTAAGGGAAAAACTATAATTAAAACTATGAGGGCTGAGTGCAGTGGCTCACACCTGTAATACTGGCACCTTGGGAGCCAAGGCGAGCAGACTGCTTGAGCTCAGGAATTCAAACCTTGTCTCTACAAAAAATACAAAAATTAGCCAGGTATGGTGGCATGCACCTTTAGTCCCAGCTACTTGGGAGGATCACCTGAGTCCAATTGGTCGAGACTGCACTGAGCTGAAATCATGCCACTGCACTCCAGCTCAGGTGACAGAGTTAGACTCTGTCTCAAAAAACAAACAAAAAAACCTACCACTTGGCTGGGTGTGATGGCTCATCCAGCACCTCCTTAAAGTGCTGGCCTGTAATCCCAGCACTTTAGGAGGCTGAGGTGGAAAGATATCTCAAGCCCTGGAGTTCAGGACCAGCCTGGGCAAGATAGCAAGATGGTGAGACTCTGTCTCAAAAAAAACAGACAAAAAACAAAGAAGAAGAAAGACAAGACAAGAAAAGCTGGCAAGGTGGCATGTGCCTGTAGTCATAGCTGCTTGAGAGGCTGAGGAGAGAGGAGCTCTTGAGACCAGGAATTTGAAGCAGCAGTGAGCTATGATTGCACTACTGCACTCCAAGCCTGGACAACAAAGCGGGACCCCATCTCAAAAACAAAAAACAAAAACAAAACCGACTTCAAGATACACATTAAAATGTGGATGGATAAACGGATGCGATGTCTAGAATTTGCTTCAAAATAATCCAGTGGACATATAGCTTAAGAGACAATGGGTAGGAATGAAACATGACTGGCCTAGGTTATTAATGTCTCAAAATGTTCATAATAAAAAGTTACCACAAGGCTGGGAGTGGTGGCTCACGCCTCTAATCCCAGCACTTTGGGAGGCCGAGGCGGGTGGATCATTTGAGGTCAGGAGTTCAAGACCAGGCTGGCCAACATGGTGAAACCCCATCTCTATTAAAAATACAAAAGCTGGGCTACTTGGGAGGCTGAGGCAGGAGAACTGCTTGAACTCCAGAAGAGGAGGTTGCAGTGAGTTGAGATTGTGCCACTGTACTCCAGCCTAGGCAACAGAGCAAGACTCCATCTCAAAAAAAAAAAAAAAAAAAAAAAAAAAGGTTACCATAATATGAAACAATTACAAAAAAAAAAAAAAAAAAGACTTCAACACATAAACAAATCCAATTTGCAAGCCTGATTTGGACCCTAATTGGAACAAATTAATTGTAAAACGATTTATCTTTTCTGCGGGTTTTTTTTTTTTTTTTTCTTTTTTTAAAGAGGGAGTCTTGCTCTGTCACCCAGGCTGGAGTACAGGGGCATGATCTCAGCTCAACTACAACTTCCACCTCCCAGGTTCAAGCAATTCTTCTTCTGCCTCAGTCTCCTAAGTAGTTAGAATTACAGGTGCCTGCCACCAGGCCCAGCCTAAGATATATTTTAAAGGTCACCTGGTTTTAAAAAGGCAACTGATTTTTTTAGTAGTAATTTTAGAGTTCATATGGAAAAATAAACAAAATTCAAGGTAATCTGAAAAAACAAAAAAATCAGTGTTGGCAGTGAGTGGATGAGAAGGTAGTCCTATTAGATTAGTAAAGCAGAGTGAAAAATCCAGAAACAAATTCAACCACAAATGGACACTTGGTATATGATAAAATGACATTTCATAACAGTTTGTATGACCATAATGGAATTACATTATTATCTATCTATCTGTCTATCCATGCGCGCGCGCGCGCGCGCGCGCACACACACACACACACACACACACACACACACACACACTTGCACTTTAAATACAGGGTCTCCTTCTGTCACCCAGGCTGGAGTACAGTGGTGCAATCACAGCTCACTGCAGCTTTAAACTACTGGGCTCAAGCAATCCTTCCTCAGCCTCTCAAGTAGTTAGGACTACAGGTGTGTGCCACCACACCCAGCAAATTTTAAAATTATTTTGTAGATATGGTGTATTCCTATATCACCCAGGTTGGTCTTGAACTCCTGGCCTCAAGCGATCCTCCTGCCTTGGCCTCCCAAAGCTCTGAGGTTACAGGTATGAGCTGCTGTAACCTGGTCAATATGATATACTTAGTAGATGATAAAAAAGTATTTGAACATAATCCAACAACCATTCATGATCAAAAAGAAAACCCACCTCTCTGCAAATCAGGAACTGAAGTAACACCTAACTCTATGCTTAATAGTGAAAGACAGTTTCACCCCTAAGAATGGAAGCATGGCAAAATCTCACGCTTTTTTCAGTAACACACCAGTACAATAAGGCCAAAAAAAAAAAAAAAAAAAACACCACCAACATGGTGATTAGATCATGACTGTATGTTTAAGTCTTAAAGGACTGCCAGAAACAGTGGGCTTACCAATGCATCAAGATACAAGATCAAATTAAAAAATCAAGTGCATCTCTATTTACGAATAAACAGAAGTTTTTAAAACATCACTCACAACAGCACAAAACAGATGAAATACTAAGGGATACATTTAAGAAAGTGGCACAAAATTGATACAAAGAAAACTAGAAAACACTGGTGAAACTTAAGACTTAAATAAATGGAGCAGTATATGATGACATCAATGAAGATTCCATATTGTGAAGATATTTCTCTCAGAACTGATACAAAGATTCAGTGCACAATCCTATGCTGATTCTAAAATTTATTTGGAAATTCAAAGAATGCAGAATAAGAACAATTTTGACGAGAATATAACTGGGAGACTTATATGAACTGACTTAAAGGTTGATTACAAAGTAACAGCAATAAAGAGAGAATTGGCATAAGGATATATACAAAGATCAATACAACGAAACAGTTCACAAATAGACATATATACGTATATGGTCAACTGAATTCAATAAAGCTGGGCACAGTGGCTCTCATGCCTGTAATCCCAGAACTTTGGGAGGCCAAGACGAGCAGACCACCTGAGGTCAGGAGTTCGAGACTAGCCTGGCCAACATGGTGAAACCCTGTCTCTACTAAAAATACACAAACAAAATTAGCCAGGTGTGCTGGCAGGCGCCTGTAGTCCCAGCTAGTTGGGAGGCTGAGGCAGAAGAATGGCATGAACCCGGGAGGCGGAGCTTGCAGTGAGCCCAGATCCGGCCACTGCACTCTAGCCTGGGCAAAAGAGCGAGACTCCATCTTAAAAAAAAAAAAAAAAAAAAAAAAAAATTAGCTGGGCCTGTAGTGGCGGGCACCTATAATCCCAGGTACTCAGGAGGCTGAGGCAGAATCGCTTGACCCCGGAAAGTGGAGGTTGCAGTGAGCCAAGGTCACACTACTGCACTCCAGCCTGGGTGACAAGATTTCAAAAAGAGAAAAAAAAAATAAAGCCATCAATGGAAAACAGAGGCTGGTGCCAGAGAAATCGAGTAAATATTTATGGTGGAGAAAATGAAGCTCGACCTTTACATCACACCCTACACAAAACCTAACTGAAATCAACCATACACCTAACCATAAAAACATTCATAACCTAGGGTAGGTAAAAGATTTCTTATTATGATACAAAAAAGCATGAACCTTAAGAGAAAAGCTTGATAAATAAGGCTTCATTAACAATACTGGCTCTTCAAAAAAACTGCAGACTGGGAGAAAATATTCACAATACCTGTATCTGAGAAAGGACTTGTAACCAAAATACATAAATAACTTAAAATAATTTACTAAAAGTAGTAACTTTACTTTTCACAGTAAGAAAAGAAACATGATTTTTTTTTTTTTTTTTTTTTTTTTGGAGACAAGGTCTGGCTCTATTGCCCAGGCTGGAGTGCAGTGGTGCAATCTCAGCTCACTGCAGCCTCGATCTCGCCTCCATCACTCCTCAAACCCCTCACAACCTCGCTCAAGCGACTGTCCCACCTCAGCCCCCCAAATAGCTGGGACCATGCTTCTGTGCCTGGCTAATTTTTCCTTTTTTTTTTTTTTTTTCAGACACAGAGTTTTGTCATGTTCCTCAGGCTTGTCTCAAACTCCTGGCTCAAATGATCCATCCAGGTTGGCCTCCCAAAGTGCTGGAATTACATGCATGAGCCACTGCACCCAGTCAGAAACACTGAGACATAAAGAAACGTTAGGACGGGCACAGTGGCTCACACCTGTAATCTTAGCACTTTGGGAGGCCGAGGCGGGTAGATCACTTGAGGTCAGGAGTTAGAGACCAGTCTGACCAACATGGTGAAACCCTGTTTACACTAAAAATACAAAATTAGCCAGGCACGGTGGCGCATGCCTGTAATCCCAGCTACTTGGGAGGCTGAGGCAGGAGAATCGCTTGAACCTGGGAGGCAGAGGTTGCAGTGAGCCAAGATGGCACCACTGCACTCCAGCCTGGGCAACAGAGTGAGATTCCATCTCATAAATAAATAAATAAAATGAAAAAAGATTTGAAAAATTTACTTAAAAAAAGGTTGACAGCCAAAAACACACAGACACATGACGAGGTGCTCCTCATCAGTCATCATCAGGGAAATGCACATTTAAGATCACAGTGAGGTAACCCTATGACACCCATTAGACCTACTGAAATTAAAAAGATAAGACAATACCAAGAGTTGGCAAGGATGCAGAACACTTGGAACTTGCATATGAACCTGATCAGTTGGAATGTAAAATGATACAATCACTTTGGAAGATTGCTAATTTCTTATTAATTGAAATATGTATTTACCAGGCAGTCTGTGGTGGCTCACACCTGTAATCCCAACACTTTGGGAGGCTGAGGCGGGTGGATCACTTGAGGTCAGGATTTCCAGACCAGCCTGGCCAACATGGTAAAACCCCGTTTCTACTAAAAATACAAAAAAATTAGCCAGGCGTAGTGGTGCGTGCCAGTAATCCCAGCTACTTGGGAGGCTGAGGCGGGAGAATTGCTTGAACCCGGGAGGGGGAGGTTGCCATGAGCTGAAATCACGCCACTGAACTCCAGCCTGGGCAATAGAGTGAGACTTCATCTCAAAAAAAAAATTAAAAAAAGAAAAAAATAATAAAATAAATTAAAAAAAAAATAAAATATGCACTTACCATACCTCAGCAATTCCAATTCTAGGTATTTAACTAAAAGAAATAAAAACACAAATACTTGTACACAAATGCTCACAGCAGCTTCATTCATAATAGCCACAAGTTGGCAATAACTCAAATGCCCATCGACTAGTAATGGGTAAATTAACTGTGGTATAATCATAAAATGAAATGCTACCTAGCAGAAAAAGGAATATGCTGGCTGGGCGCAGTGACTCATGCCTGTAATCCCAGCACTTTGGGAGGCCAAGGCGGGTGGATCATTTGGGGGCAGGAGTTTGAGATCAGCCTGGTCAACATGGTGAAACCCCGTCTCTGCTAAACAAAGAAAAAAAAACCCACAAAAATTAGCCAGGCGTGGTGGCGCGTGCTAGCAATCCCAGCTACTTCGGAGGCTGAGGCAATAGAATTGCAGACCAATTCTGGGAGACAGAACAAGACTCCATCTCAAAAACAAACAAAAAAAGGAATAAGCTGATATTAACATGAAGCTCAAATTACTACACTGTTTAGGACACATATATGAAATTATATACCAAGCTTGTCCAACTTGAGTCCTGGGACGGCTTTGAATGTGGCCCAACACAAATTCATAAACTTTCTTAAAACATTATTAAGTTTTGCTATTTTTTTGTTGTTGTTCATTAGCTATCATCAGCGTGTTAGTGTATTTTACGTGTGGCCCAATACAATTCTTCTTCCAATGTGACCCAGGGAAGCCAAAAGATTGAACATCCCTGTTACATGCTGTTTGATTCCATTTATTAAAAAAAAAATCTAGGGGCTGGCTGAGGTGGCTCACATCTGTAATCCTAGCACTCTGGGAGGCTGAGGTGGAAGGATCACTTGAGCTCAGGAGTTCAACACCAGCCTGGGCAATATAATGAGACGTTTCCATAAAAAATTTTAAGTTGGAAAAAAAAAAAAACAAAAAAACCCTAAATCTAAAAAAAAAAGAAAGAAAAAGAAATCTAGCGAGGATAAATGTAATCTACAGTAAAAGAAGGTAGATCACTGGTTAACTGGAGCTAGTGGTAATAAAGTACAGTTGGACAGAGAAGACGAACAGGCACAATGTTTTCCATCTTCACTGATGAAGCAAGTAGTTACATGAGCAAATATGTTTGTCAAAACTCATTAAAATGTAAACATAACAAGATGAGCATTTTATTGTATGTAAATTACAGACTAATAAAACTGGTTAAAACATCTTAGTCATTTAGAACAAGATAAATTGGATTCACATTTTATACTTTAAGATAAATTCTAAAATTAGCCAGGCGTAATGGTACAGGCTGGTCTCAAACTCCTGAGCTCAAGTGATCCTCCCACCTCAGCCCCTCAGCTTCCCAGAGTGCTAGGAGGCAGGTAGATCACAAGGTCAGGAGTTCAAGACCAGCCTGACCAACATGGTGAAACCCCGTCTCTACTAAAAATTCAAAAATTAGCTGGGCGTGGTGGCACACCCCTGTAATCCCAGCTACTCAGAAGGCTGAGGCAGGAGAATCACTTGAATCCGGGAGGCAGAGGTTGCAGTGAGCTGGGATAGTGCCACTGCACTCCACCCTGGGCGACAGCAAGACTCCATCTCAAAAACAAATAAACAAGAGGAAAGGAGTCTTTTCAACAAATGAGGTAGGGACAATGGATATCCACAAGCAAAAAGAAAAACCTGGACCACTACTCTCATATCATATACAAAAATTAACTCAAAAGAGATTGTAGACCTAAATGTTAAGAGCTAACCTATAAAACTCATAGGAGTTTTATGGGAGTTTCATAGGGGTGAATCTCTGTGGCCTTGTGTTAGGCAATGCGCTTTGTTTGATATGACATCAGGAGTGCAAGCAAGAAAAGAAAAAACAAACAGATAAATTGAACTTCATCAAAATTAAAAACCGTGTTACAAAGAACACCATCAAGCAAGTAAAAAGATAACCTATAGTCTGGGCACGGTGGCTCGTGTCTAAAATCTCAGCGCTTTGGGAAGGTGAGGCAGGCGGATCATTTGAGGTCAGGAGTTCAAGACCAGCCTGGCCAACATGGTGAAATTCCGTCTCCACTAAAAATACAAAAATGGGCCAGGCACAGTGGTGCATGTTTATAATCCCAGCCACTCTGGAGGCTGAAGTAGGGGGATCGCTTGAGCTCAGGAATTCGAGACCAGCCTGAGAAGCATGGAGAAGCTCCATTTCTACAAAAAATACAAAAATTAGCCTGGCGTGGTGGCGTATGCCTGTAGCCCTAGCTACTTGGAAGGGTGAGGCAGGAGAATTGCTTGAACCCAGGAAGCGAAGGTTGCTCCAGCCTGGGCGACAGAGTGAGACTTCATCTCAAAGCAAAACAAAAATACAAAAAACCACAATAACACTTCATAACCACAAGAATGGACAAAACGCAAACCAAAGACAGTATCGGTTATTTATAAGGATGTGGAGAAACTGGAACACTTGTACATTACTGAAAGAAATACAAAACGATGCAGCTGCTTTGGAAAAGTTTGGCAGTTCCAACACAGCAATTCCTCTTCAGGAGAAATGAAAATCTAAGGCCACATGAAAAAAAAAATTATTTATTTATTCTTTTGAGACAGAGTCTCACTCTTTCACTCAGGCTGGGGTGCAGTGGCGTGATCTCAGCTCACCGTAGCCTCCGCCTCCCGGGTTCAAGCGATTCAGATGCTCCTGCCTCAGTCTCCTGAATAGCTGGGATTACAGGTGCACGCTACCATGCCAGGGTAATTTTTGTACTTTTAGTAGAGACGGGATTTCACCATGTTGGCCAGGCTGGTCTCAAACTCCTGACCTCAAGTCATCTGCCCACCTCAGCCTCCCAGAGTGCTGGGATTATAGGCAAGAGCCACTGCTCCCAGCCTCACATGAAAATTTGTACATGAATGTCCACAGCAGCATTACTCATTACAAGAAAAAGGAAATAACCCAAATGTTCATCAACTGATGATAGGTAAAAGTGGTATATTTAGGCCAGGAGCAGTGGCTCACACCTATAATCCCAGCATTTTGGAAGGCTGAGGGAGGTGGATGACTTGAGGCCAGGAGTTCAAGACCAGCCTGGCCAACATGGCAAAGTCCTTTGTCTACTATGTTTTTTTTTTTTTTTTTTTGAGACGGAGTCTCACTCTGTCGCCCAGGCTGGAGTGCAGTGGTGCCATCTCGGCTCACTGTCAGTTCTGTCTCTTAGGTTCATGCCATTCTCCTGCCTCAGTCTCCTGAGTAACTGGGACTACAGGCGCCTGCCACCACACCTGGCTAATTTTTTGTATTTTTAGTAGAGACGGGGTTTCACTGGGTTAGCCAGGATGGTCTTGATCTCCTGACCTCGTGATCTGCCGACGTCGGCCTCCCCAAGTGCTGGGATTACAGGCGTGAGCCACCACGCCCAGCTATCCCTTTCTCTACTATTAATAAAACTACAAAAATCATCTGGGCATGGTAGTGCATGCCTGTAATCCCAGTTACTCAGGAGGCTGAGGCAGGAGAATCACTTGAACCTAGGAGGTGGAGGTTGCAGTGAGTCGAGATCCTACTACCGCACTCCAGACTGGGCAACAGAGTGAGACTCTATCTCAAAAAAAGAAAAAGAAAAAAAAAAAGGTTAAAAAAAAATTTTTTTTTTTTTTAAGTGTTAGGTCGGGCATGGTGGTTCACGCCTGTAATCCCAGCATTTTGGGAGGCCGAGACGGGTGGATCACCTGAGGTCAGGAGTTCGAGACCAGCCTGGCCAACATGGTGAAACCCTGTCTCTACTAAAAATACAAAAATCAGCTGGGTGTGGTGGCAGGCCACTGTAATCCCAGCTACTCAGGAGGACGAGGCAGGAGAATCGCTTGAACCTAGGAGGCAGAGGTTGCAGTGAGCCGAGATTACACCATTGTACTCCAGGCTGGGCAACAAGAGAGAAACTCCATCTCAAAAAAATAATAACAAAAACTTATCCTGGTGTAGTGGCAGACACCCGTAATCCCAGCTACTTGGGAGATGAGACACGAGAATCGCTTAAACCTGGGAGGTGGAGGTTGCAGTGAGCCAAGATCACACCACTGCATTCCAGCCTGGGTGACAGAGCCAGACTCCGTCTCAAAAAAAAAAAAAAAAAAAAGATTGAAATACTATCACATGTCACAACATGGATGAGCCTTGAGAACACAGGTGAAAGAAGCCAGTCACAAAAGGCTACACATAACATGATACTATTATAATGACATATTCAGAATAGGTAAATCTGTAGAGAAGAAAAATAAGATTCGTATGCCTAGGCTATATGGAGGAGGGGGAAAGAGGGGAGCGAAGGGGAGTAACTGCTAAAGGGTACAAAGTTTCTTTTGGTGGTTATTAAAAGGTACTAAAGTTGATTGTGATGATGACTACACAACTCTAAGATTATACTAAAAACCATGAAACAGTATACTTTAAATGGATAAATTTCATGGTATGTGAATAATGTCTAAATAGCTATTTTTAAAAAATAAACAAATGTAAATGTACAAAAGTAAACAGGTAAGGATAAATTAAAAATTGTAATGATCCCCTACTGATGACGGGATGAGGGAAGACACAGGTGGACAGGACTGGGATATAAGCAAGACTTCTCTGAATGCATCTTTGTTTTTTTGAGATAGGGTCTTGCTCTGCTACCCAGGTTGGAGTGCAGTGGCACAATAACAGCTCACTGCAGCCTCTACCTCCTGGGCTCAAGTGATCCTCCACCTCAGCCTCCTAAGGAGCTAGAACTACAGTTACATGCCACATGCTCAGCCAATTGTTAAATTTTTTTGTAGAGACGGGGTTTTGCTATGTTGTCCAGGCTAATCTCAAACTCCAGTGCTCAAGCGATCCTCTCACTTCATCAGCCTCCCAAAATGTTAGGATTACAGGCATGCGGACATTAAGCCCAGCCTTCATGAATGGCACCTTTTTACATAATTTTCACTTTAAAAGCATACAAATAATTTGCAGATGAAAAAATAGCTATCTCTAAATATGAAAAACAAACTCGACTGGATTAACTACCTATTTATCACACTGTCGATGTAACACTTAGCAACTTTAGAAGTTAGTACTGTGGAATTAACAAGGATGTCACACTCTGAAAACTGGCACTTAAAGAATTACTGAAACAGATACTGAGAAAAACTAATACTCCAAAGACATCTCAAAATTTATTCTGTAGTCTAACAATTAGATAATAAAAATTTTGAAGATACTGTATATACTCTGTATGAAAATGTAAATAAGCAGACCTCTAAGATGGTCCTTGATGATCTAACTCCTGTTTTCAGTACCCTCCCATGCTGTACACCAGGGTCACTCTGTATGACCAACAGTGTAGAACATAATTGATGATATGCCACTTTCAAGATTAGGTTGTAAAACATGCTGCAGCCTCTGTTTGGGACTGTTTCTCTGAACTATGCATTTTGGGAGAAGCCAGCTGCCACGTCATGACTAGGGCTGTGAAGCCCACGTGGCTGACCAACAGTTTCGAATTTGAATGCACATCCTCCAGCCCCAGTTACCCCTTCGGATAACTGCAATCCTAGCCAACACTGTCAACAGCTTCATAAGAGACAAGACAGAAACCACTCAGTGAAGCTATTCCTGGATTTCTGACCCTCAGGAACTGTGTGAAATAAGAAATGTTTGTTTTAGTAGCTAAGCTTTGTGATAAATTGTTATGCAATATCATAATAGTTACTATTTTTAGTAACCAAAGCTTCAGTGTAAAAGAATAAGAGATAAACCATGAAGTCATAGTAAAAAGTAAAAATCTTACAATGTTAACTTGACTTGGAAATATTAATTTAAATTTCTGATTTTAAAAAGTTCTCTCTCTTCCTTTCTCGTCTCACTCTATTGCCCAGAGCTGAAGGGCAGTGGCACAATCTCGGCTCACCACAACCTCAACCTCCTGGGTTCAAGTGATTCTCCTGCCTCAGCCTCGCAAGTGGCAGAGACTACAGGTGCACACCACCACACCCAGCTAATTTTTGTATTTTTAGTAGAGACAGGGTTTCATCATGTGGGCCAAGACGCTCTCGAACTTCTGACCTCAAGTGATCTGCCCACCCCAGCCTCCCAAAGTGCTGGGATACAGGTGCCACTGCACCTGGCCTACAGTGATATTTCCTAGTTTAGTCTGGAAAATGCCTAGAAGCAATACTGTAACAGTAATTAGCGCCAATGACCAGATAATGATTTTAAAATACTATTTCCCAGCAAAAAGAAATCAGGGTACCTTGGAGGGATAGCTAATCAAGGCAAAAAAGTTTTGCAGGAGCCAACCTGAACGGGTTCCCATTCATCAAAGATGGGACAATGAGAGTAACAAAAAAGAATACATGATACAATGAATGTATAAAAATCCATGCATTCATAATACTTTTTAAAACAGTAAGAATAAATAAATAAGAATGTTGGCAGAGGATACACCCTTTAAAAAAACAAAAGCAAAACTTTGTGGGCACTGTTGGGAAGTAACAAGGGCACCAACTCCTCACTCTGAAAATTGAAAACAATTAAGAATTTATCCTTTCTTGTACCAATTATTTTGGGATAACCAAATACTCCCAATTGAAAACAACAGTCCTTTACAGAATAATTCCAGCTAATAAACACAGAAGAAAGCTAGGAATTCAGAAATCACCCTTTACAAACACCCAATTGCAGTGGTTTTCAGTGTATAGCCCTAGACTAGCGGCATTACTTGGGAGGTGGTTTTATAAATTGCAATAGAAATGCAAATTCTCAGCCTATGCCCCAAACCTACTGAATCAGAAAATCTGGAGATGGGATCAAGCAATCTATGTTTTTAGCAAGCTCTCCCCAAAGGTTTATACTGCACACCAAAATTTGAGAACCATAGCCCTAAAGAAAAAAATGATGTTAAGCATTAAATTAATAATGAATTAGATAAAAGATTAATAGAAAACTTACAATGGGGAGGTGGTGGGATAGGGGAGCAGGGTATTACCACTTGAGCTCTCAATCATTTCGTAATTAAAAGTAGGAAAAGATATTGTGTGCCTCCTGACATATGATACAACGCACACAGAACCATTTAGTATTTGTCTCCCCAACCCAAAATGAACTCAGATGTAATCAATGACATCCCAAGAAGAAAACAGAAAAATTGAGACTGCATGACATACCACAGAACAACTGGCTTCTGATACAAAGCAATAAGGGAAAAGGCAGGGGAACTACAAAAAGATACAATAAATGTAATCTATATTCAAAACAAACCAGCTGCAAGAATATATTCTTGACTCAATTAGGGTGATTTGACTATGTGTGGTTACCACTGAATTACTATCTATCTATCTATCTATCTATCTATCTATCTATCTATCTATCTATCTGTTTATTTTTTATTTATTTTTATTTTTTGAGATGGAGTCTTGCTCTGTCGCCCAGGCTGGAATGCAGTGGTGCCATCTGGGCTCACTGCAAGCTCCGTCTCCCGGGTTCACGCCATTCTCCTGCCTCAGCCTCCCAAGTGGTTGGGACTACAGGCACCCGCCACCAGGCCCAGCTAATTTTTTGTATTTTTAGTAGAGACGGGGTTTCACTGTGTTAGACAGGATGGTCTTTTTTTTTTTTTTTTTTTTTTTTTTTTTTTTTTTTGAGACGGAGTTTGCTGTTATTGATCTCAGCTCATCGCAACGTCCGCCTCCCAGGTTCAAGTGATTCTCCTGCCTCAGCCTCCTGAATAGCTGGGATTACAGGCATGCGCCACCATGCCCAGCTAATTTTTGTATTTTTAGTAGAAACAGGGTTTCTGCATGTTAGTCAGGCTGGTCTCGAACTCCCGACCTCAGGTGATCCACCTGCCTCGGCCTCCCAATGTGCTGGGATTACAGGCGTGAGCCACCACGCCCGGCCAAATTACTATTTATTTTATAAAATGTGATAACAGCACTATGGGTACCAAAGAAAAATTCCTGCTTTAAAAAAGATACACATTGAGGATGTAGGAATTAAATGACATGATGTCTGAGATTTGTTTTAAATACTTCAACAAAGGGAAAAAAAAGTACAAAGGAAGTCAGTTAAACAAAATCTTTATAATCATACAATCTGAATGATGGATAAAGCAAATACCCTATTCACTTCCTAAATCCTTACACAGCACATGTTCAGAGCTGATACTTTTGACTGTGTACCTGTTCTGTCTTAGTAGAAATGCCTCAGTAGCCGATCACGGTGGCTCATGCCTGTAATCCCAGCACTTTGGGAGGCCGAGGCAGGTGGATCATCACAAGGTCAGTTCAAGACCAGCCTAGCCAACATGGTAAAACCCCATCTCTACTAAAAACAGAAAAATTAGCCAAGTGTGGTGGCAGGTGCCTGTAATCCCAGCTCCTCGGGAGGCTGAGGCAGGATAATTGCTTGAACCCAGGAAGTGGAGGATGCAGTGAGCCAAAATTGTACCACTGCACTCCTCGGCGACAGAGCGAGACTCTGTCTCAAAAAATAAATAAATAAATAAATAAATGCCTCAGTAGAACTAAGATATCCTGAGTACATCATTTCTATTAAAAAGACAGTACCTCCTGAAATTAGAATGTAACTCTCCCATCAGAGAGCCAAACTGTCAAGCTTGTTCTTACTGCAGTAATCTTTTATATTTTAACAACAACAAAAGGTTCCCATTGCACTGCTTTAAGTAATCTTTCAGCCACAGCACTCCAGCCTGGGCAACAGAGGGAGATTGTCTCAAAAAATAAATAAATAAATAAATAAAAATTAAGAAATGCCTCAATAGAACTGGTTGAGATATCCTGAGTATATCATTTCTTTTTTTCTTTTTTTGAGACAGAGTCTTGCTCTTGTTGCCCAGGCTGGAGTGCAATGGTGCCATCTTGGCTCACGGCAACCTCTGCCTCCCGGGTTCAAGCAATTCTCCTGCTTCAGCCTCTCGAGTAGCTAGGATTACAGATGCGCACCACCACGCTGGGCTAATTTTTGTATTTTTAGTAGAGACGGGGTTTCACCATGTTGGCCAGGATGGTCTCGAACTCCTAACTTCATGATCCGCCCACCTTGGCCTCCTAAAGTGCTGGGATTACAGGCATAAGCCACTGCGACCACCCTCTGAGTATATCATTTCTATTAAAAAGACAGCACCTCCATAAAGTTAGAATGTGACTCTCCCATCAGAGAGCCAAACTGTCATGCTTGCTCTTACTACAGTAATCTTTTATATTTTAACGACGACAAAAAGTTCCCATTGCATTGTTTTAAGTAATCACTGAAAACAGCTACACCTTCTAGTGATACATGAACACCTTAACATTACATTAAAACGGTAGCAAAAAACAAAAAAACAAAAAAACAAAAAAACCCACTTTCTTCTCCGAATTTTTACAGACCCTGAAAATAAGATTAAACTCTATAATCTGATTACATTATTTCAGGCAGAGTTCTTTCAACAGATTCATATGTTCTAAGGCAAAAAAGAAAAAAAATAGCATACTGAGAAAACGAAAATTAAGATTTTTAGTTAACATCCATGAAATCACGCCGAGACAGGTGGATCATGAGGTCAGGAGATCGAGACCATCCTGGCTAACCCAGTGAAACTCCATCTCTACTAAAAAATACAAAAAAATTAGCCGGGCGTGGTGGCAGGCGCCTGTAGTCCCAGCTACGTGGGAGGCTGAGGCAGGAGAATGGTGTGAACCCGGGAGGCGGAGCTTGCAGTGAGCTGAGATCCGGCTACTGCACTCCAGCCTGGGCGACGCAACGAGACTCCGTCACAAAAAAACCAAACCAAAACAAAACAAAACAAAAAAAACATCCATGAAATCACAATTACATCAAACATTGAGAAAATCGGCTGGGTGCAGGCATTTTGGGAAGTGGAGCCAAGCTGATAGCTTGAGCCCATGAGTTTGAGACAAGTCTGGGCAACATGGCAAAATCCATCTCTACAAAAAATAGAAAAATTAGCTAGGTGTGGTGGTGTGCACCTGTAGTCCCTGCTATCCAGGGGACTGAGAGGGAAGGATCGCTTGAGCCCAGGAGGTCAAGGCTGCACTGAGCCATGACAGCACCACTGCACTCCAGCCTCAGCAACAAGGCGAGATCCTGTATGCAAAAAAATAAATAAATAAAAAATTAAAACACACACACACAAAACACCCAAAAAACACACTGAGGAAATCTTATTAATTCAGGAAAAATGAAAACTTTATGTCAGAAAGGCAATTACTGGGCACTGAGAAATATGTTTTCTGTATAAATTATTCTACTTTCTGTAGTTTCTCAACTGATAGAAATTAACCATCCTAAATTCACTGATTGGCAAAAACGAAACCCTTTAGCATTTTCCAACATTAAAAGAACTCTTTTCTCTTTTTTTTTTTTTTTGGATGGAGTCTCGCTCTGTCACCCAGGCACGCACCACCACACCCAGCTAATTTTTGTATTTTTAGTACAGACGGGTTTTCACCATGTTGGCCAGGATGGTTTCGTACTCCTGACCTCAACTGATCTGCCCACCTCGGCATCCCAGAGTGTTGGGCTTACAGGTGTGAGCCACCACGCCTGGCCAAAAGATTTCCTTTTAAGAAAAATGGGGGATTTTTTTCTATGAAGGCTCTTTAACCACACAAGCACAAAATACTAGTTTATGCAACTAGATTATACAACAACTCCCTCATTTTAATGTAGAAACATCCATCTTTTTTTTTCTTTTTGAGGCAGGGTTTCGCTCTTTCACCCAGGCTGGAGCCCAGTGGTTCAGTCACAGTTCCCTGCAGCCTGGACATTCTAGGTTCAATTGATCCTCCCACCTCAGTCTCCCAAGTAGCTAGGACTCGAGGAACACACCATTACGGCTGGCTAAAATCTCTATTTTTTTTTTTTGTAGGGACGGGTTTTTGCCATGTTGCCCAGGCTGGTCTTAGAACTCCCGGGTCATGCGATCTGCCCACCTCAGCCTCTCAAAGTGCTGGAATTACACACGGAGCCACCAAGCCTGGCCGAAACAACCTTCTAACAGGATTTCAACATTGGTTGAAGATAGTTGCCCCTCTGCTTCAAAAGAAATTCTAGCTTTGGGGAAATAACCGTAGGTATATATAAAGCAAGGTTAGCAATCTAGTAAATTAATGTAGCGAACCCTCTTCTTCAAATTTAAGTTCAGATTTAAATCAGATTTCAGATTAAAAAGCTTTGGAATTACCTTTTTTTTTTTGAGATAGGGTCTCACTAAATTGCCCACATTGCTCTCAAACTCATGGGCTCAAGTCTTCCTCCAGCTGGGATATCAGGCATGGAGCTACTGTGTCCAGCCAATTAGTCTGTTTTTTTGTTTGTTTTTTGTTTGTTTGCTTGTTTTGAGATGGAGTCTCACTCTGCTGCCCAGGCTGAAGTGCAGTGGCATGATCTTGGCTCACTGCAACCCCTGCCTCCCAGGTTCAAGAAATTCTTCTACCTCAGCCCCGCCTAGCAGCTGGGATTACGGGCAGCGGGCGCCACCGTGTCCGGCTAATTTTTGTATTTTAGTAGAGATGGGGTTTCACCATGCTGGCCAGGCTGGTCTCAAACTCCTGACCTCAGGTGATCCACCCGCCTTGCCTCGGCGCTGGGATTACAGGCATGAGCCACCGCGCCCGGCCAGTATTTATTTTTGAGACGGGGTCTCACTCTGTCGCCCAGGCTGGATGGCAGTGGCGCAGTCACAGCTCACTGCAGCCTCTACTTCCTGGGCTCAAGTGATCTTCTCGCCTTAGTCCCCCAAATAGCGGGGGCTACAGGCGTATGCCATCATGCCCAGCTAATTTTTTTGAATTTTAGTAGAGACAAGGTCTCTGTTGTCCAGGCTGATCTTGAACTCCTGAGCTCAAGCAACCCTCCTACCTTGGCCTCCCAAAATGCTAAAATTACAGGTGTGAGACATCATACCTGGCCTCCAATTACTCTTTTTGAAGAGGATACTATACAATCACAATTGATGGGCATGTCTCCTCTCCTGTTTTTGTTTATAAAATCCATGTGAATATCTAGGTAATGTTGTTCATCAAAAGCCAAAGCATAGCCTCATCAAAAAGTCAGAGCTAAACTACAACTATTTATTCATTATAAACTTAGTTACTCAATTCATGCAGCATGCAAACTACAAGCAAACACAGGCAGGATTATTCTCACCTTTACCTGCTCTATATGTCTTGGCTTGATTCACTGGCATGGGCGTCATAGGTATTGGGTATAAAGGCTTGAGAGAATAAAAAAAAAAAATTAACATTAGGCTCCTATGATAATAACAAGGTATTCTGTCGCTCTTAGTTTTATATTGCTAGAGAGCTAGGCATGAGGTTTCCTGATTTTCTCTATTAGTCATTTAAAAATTAGATCATACCCACAGCTAAAAGGAACAAACCCCAAACTAAGTAAATCTAAACCATCTTTTTCGCAGAAAACATTCTCAGATTTAGGTCCTTATACTTAATATCACATTGAATCTCTGCATGCCTCTCTGTTTCAAATGCCTATACATAACCATCACACCCTCAAGTCACTGAAAACCTAAGAGTGCTTGGTGTCAGATACAATTAGGGAGGCTAAGTGAACATCAAATTCTACGACTTACTTGCACGCCTGGGCTCACTGGGACTGGATACATCATATTTGGTGCAAAACAAACAGGCTGAGTATAAACCGGAGTTGGCTGTTGATGACCCACCATAGATGGGCTAGGTTGTGCTTGAGGCCGAGGTGAAGTTGGGGTAGTAGAAGGCTTTGGCTACAAAAACAACAATAAATTCAATTATTTCAAGGTAATAAATGAACTATTATTGCAATTTCCCAAGACTGATTTTCCCAATCTGTCTAATTTTACTTGCTTTAACTATTTCCCTTTTATTGAAAACAAAAACATAGCACATCAATTTTCACATTTCAATAAAAGAAAAAATGTTTCAGTAGAAACTTAAAACTTTGCCAACTAAAAAATATTAAAAACAGTGGCAGTGATTTTTAAGAAACTGACGGAAGTGTTTTTAAAAATTAAAAATAAATATACCTTATGATCTCAGTAGAATAATAATAATAGCAGTCATCTCTTGGTATCTGTGGGGGATTGGTTACAGTACACTACGAAGATACCAAAGTCTTAGAATGCTCAAGTCCCCTACATAAAATTGTGAAGTATTCGCATACAACCTATGCATATCCTCCTATATACTTTACGTCATCTCTGGATTACTTATAATACCTAAAACAAAGTAAATGTTTTACTGTATCATTTTGGAATAACGACAAGGAAAAGTCTGCATGTGTTCAGTACGGATTATCCTAACTATATTTTTGATCCATGGTTGGTTGAATCCAGGATGCAAAACCCTCAGGTGCAGAGGACATATTTATAAACCTGATAGCCTAGCTAGCTACCCATTGTCAAATTCTGGGTCAGAGAAATTCAAAGATTTGCCCAAGATCACATCTAATTGATGGCAAAACAAAGACCTTTTTTTAATGTCTAAAAAGTATTCATTAATGGCCATGTAAGAAAAAGAAAGAAGGTTGTTTTAGCATACTAAAACAAAATTCAGATGACAGGTATGGAAGAACGACTACTACTACTAATTTTTCTTTTTGGGGGACTAGATAACCTCAAAGAAAGTAATAAACCTACCTGAGAGAAGGAACGTGGGTTGAACTCCTTTGCATTTGGATTCAATGTTGATTTCCTAACTTGCCTAAAAAAAAAAAAAGGCCAGTGAAATCTACATGGACTTTACGTTGTTCTAAAATCTTCCATACCTGACAATTTAAAAAAAACTGCTAGGCCGGGCGCGGTGGCTCAAGCCTGTAATCCCAGCACTTTGGGAGGCCGAGACAGGTGGATCACAAGGTCAGGAGATTGAGACCATCCTGGCTAACACGGTGAAACCCCGTCTCTACTAAAAATACAAAAAACTAGCCGAGCGTGGTGGTGGCGCCTGAGGCAGGAGAATGGCGTGAACCCGGGAGCCGGAGCTTGCAGTGAGCCGAGATCGCACCACTGCACTCCAACCTGGGCGACAGAGCGAGACTCCGTCTCAAGAAAAAAAAAGAAACACTGCTAAACATAGATTTAAACTGTTCTCACTAGAAGATCACCAATCCTCTTTATTGAAACATACGCACTTATATTGCCAATTCCTTAATCCCTTAAAGAATATAGTCATAAAAGAACGATTTTTTAAAAATCTGAGTAATATACAACTGCTCCTCTCAAAGGCAATCAAAAAATACTTTATTTTCTCCTTCAGAGTCACACTCTGTTGCTCAGGCTGGAGCGCAGCAGTGCTATCTTGGCTTACTGTAACCTCTGCCTCCCCAGTTCAAGCAATTCACCTACCTCAGTCTCCTGAGTAGCTGAGATTACAGGCGACTGCCACCACACCCAGCTAATTTTTTTTTTTTTTTTTCCAGTAGAGATGGGGTGACTGCCACCACACCCAGCTAATTTTTTTTTTTTTTTTTTCCAGTAGAGATGGGGTTTCACCATCTTGGCCAGGCTGACCTTAAGTGATCTGCCTGAGTCAGCCTCCCAAAGTGCTGGGATTACAGGCGTGAGCCACCACGCCTGGCCAACGAACAAACACTTGAGCTGAAAAGACAGTAGCTACTTATAAAATATCCTTAAAAGCACTTCTTCACATACCAGTATTCTTTTATTATTATTACTTTTTGAGACGGAGTCTCGCTCTGTCACCCAGGCTGGAGTGCAGTGGCATGATCTCAGCTCACTGCAGCCTCCACCTTCCAGGTTCAAGCAATTCTCCTGCCTCAGCCTCCCAAGTAGCTGGGATTATAGGCACCTACCACCATGACTGGCTAATTTTTGTATTTTTAGTAGAGACAGGGTTTCACCATGTTGGCCAGGCTGGTCTTCAACTCCTAACCTCAAATCCTAACCTCCTAACTCCTAATCTACCTGCTTCGGCCTCCCAGAGTGCTGGGATTATAGGTATGAGCCACCAGTCAACATACCAATATTCTAGCATGAAGTAATTTTTATGTGAGAAGATATTATCTACATAACATACCTGCAGAAAATCATGGCTCTAAAAAAAATTTGCCTCAAATCAAGAATAAGCAGTTCCCAATTTATCAATAAGTTGCATTCCAAAACTTTAGCTTTAACTGGATTGTTTGGTACCCAGAACACCTAAGTCAATGGTAGTTAAGTTCTGAGGTTAGCCCCTGAAAGTCCATTTAACAAATATACGGAATGTGCAGAATTAAGTCTATCTTAACAAATCTAAACATTAACTAAAACACTGTTTCTGATGAAAAATATTTTGAATTCCAAGTAGAAGCACCGCATGCTTCTCTCCTTGACAGTGGCAGTTTTTCATCCTAGCAGCACAGTGAGGGTGACTAATGAGTGGAATCCAGTAAAGATAGGTCTATTGAACTGATAGATTTTTCAACTCCTGTTCATTTACAGAAAAACTTTTCTTAATTTATGCCTTGTTTTTCTAGCCCTGGGGTGCAAAAAAGGGGAAGAACAGAAGAGTAGCACAGGGTGCAATAACCTAATTTACTTAAGATGTCATTTGTTTGGACTAGCTGTTTGTAAACTAAGGGCAATGTATAAAGCAGTCTAAAAGTCCAGATGGATTCTTCACAGTTGGAAGGACCTAAATGCCTTATATAAAAAAAAAAAAAAAAGTTAACTGAGTAACAGGATGGTCTAAGTTCCAGGTTTACTCACTCAGCTGCGTCTTTCTTCTCTTCCTTATCATCTTTCTCTTGTTTACATGCTGGACTGGAAGTCTGAACCCCTTGGGAAGTGACCTCAGGTCCCCTCTTGTGCTCCGTGTTACTAAGTATTGAAGGGGAAATGCTGGGGCTATTCGGCTTGCTGCTGCCACTGGTACAGTTGCTGCTGCTATTTTCAGTGAAAGAATCCTTAGCACTTGGTTCAATTTTGTCTTTGATCAAATCTCTTGATTTTTCTCCCTCTCTATTTTTGTTTAGTAGTTGATCCATAGATTCAGAAGTAGAACTTGGCTGTAACTAAATAAAGGAAACAATTATACTTAAATATCTTAAATAACTTTAGTAATCCATTTTTGCCAAGAGCACAAGCAAAGTAATATTAACTATATGCATGAAATGTTTTGAATAAGGCTTTTTTCATACTTTAATGTTTTTACTATAAACTAACAATAACAGAATACCTATATAGCACAACCACAGTTACCAAAGCACTCAAATGTCTTAGCCTCTAAAGTTCAATATTTACTGAGTGCCTACCACATGTCAGAAATTGTGCTTGCTGGGTGAGAAAAATATGAAAAAATTTCTATCCTCCTATACTTGTCATCTAAATAAGATCAGACACTTCACAACAAAATGAGTAAATGCTAAGAGATTATACAGAAAAAACTTATAAAAAAGAAAGGTTTCTCAATGGAAGTTTCAGCCAGTCTAAGGTGTGAAAGAAGTTTAGGAGAGGTGTTTGGGATGGAGAATAGTCTAAGTAAAAGGAAGAATATGTTTAAAAATCCAAAGAAAAGAGAGAAGATGGCTCTATCACATAAAAGAATAGCACCAATGGGGGCTGGGCGCAGTGGCTCATGCCTGTAATCCCAGCACTTTGGGAGGCTGAGGCAGGCAGATCACGAGGTCAGGAGATTGAGACCATCCTGACTAACACGGTGAAACTCCGTCTCTACTAAAAATACAAAAATTAGCCGGGCATGGTGGCGGACGCCTGTAGTCCCAGCTACTCGGGAGGCTGAGGTAGGAGAATGGTGTGAGCACGGGAGGCAGAGCTTGCAGTGAGCCGAGATCACGCCACTGCACTCCAGACTGGGTGACAGAACGAGACTCCGTCTCAAAAAAAAAAAAAAAAAAAGTAAAAGGATAGCACCAATGACCCAGGCACAGTGGCTCATCACTGTAATTCCAGCACTTTGAGAGGCTGAGGCAAGCAGACTGCTTGAGCTCAGGAGTTCAAGACCAGCCTGAGCAACATAGTGATACCCTGTTCTCATTAAAAAATAATAATGATAATAAAATAAATAACAAAAATAAAGAAGTAAAGAAAAGCACCAATGGCTGGACCAAGGGTGGGACACACATGTACAAGTGAATCAGAAAATGACAGACTTGCCAAAAGGAATATGACAATAAAGGAACTTAAAAGCTATGTTCAGGGCTGTGTGCAGTGGCTAACACCTATAATCCTAGCATTTTGGGAAGCCACGGCGGGTGGAAACACTTGAGGTCAGGAGTTTCAGACCAGCCTGGCCAACATGGTGAAACTCTGTCTCTACTAAAGATAAAAAAAAAAAATTAGCCAGGCATGGTGGCACACACGTGTAAATCCCAGCTACTTGGGAGGCTGACGTATGAGAATCACTTGAACCCGGGAGGCGGAGGTTGCAGTGAGCCAAGATCACACCACTGCACTCCAGCCTGGGTGACAGAGCACGACTCCATCTAAAAATTAAAAAAAAAAAAAATTAAAAATTAAAAAGCTGTGTTTTAGGACTTTGGCTTTTAATTCTCAAGGCAAATGGGAAGTCAATGAGGAATTTTAAGTAGGGTAGAGTACTGGGCAGATTTATAGTTCAGAAAGATTAACACAGCAGCTTTGTGCGAAATGAACTGGAGAGAAGCAAATTAGGATGTGGAGGTACCATCATGGAGGCTGGACTAAGAACTGGGCCTAGTGGGCTTGGAAGGTCATAAGTAGATGAATTCAGAACGAGACCTGACTGTACATATTGGTCAGTTAGACATTCTAAACCCCTAAGTAAAAAAAGAGATGGCAGGGGAAAGGAGACAGAGCGTGGTGGCCAAACAGAACCCTCCAGTGATCATCCCCCACAAGGAGCACCAAATTGAACAACTACCCACACAAGAAAGCACCTTCATAAGAACCAAAAATTAGGTAAGCGATCATAGTACCTGGTTTTGACATCCCATCAAGGAAAAAGGCACTGAGGAAGATAAGGAAGATAGTCTTGAACTGCCCCCGCAACACCCCTGCCATTCCCCCAAAATGCAGTGTGGGGTGGAGAAAGAATCTGTGTGCTCGCGGGACAGAGAGAGAAATGACTGTGGGATTTTGCATTGAAACTCAGTGCTGCCCTGTCATAGTGGAAAGCAGCACAGGACAGAATTCAGCCAGCACCCACAGAGGGAGTATTTAGACAAGCCCTAGTCAGAGGGGAAGTGTCCATCCCAGTGATGAGAATCTGAATTTCGGGCTGGGCGCTGTGGCCTGTAATCCCAGCACTTTGGAAAGCCGAGGCGGACGGATCACCTGAGGTCAGGAGTTTGAGACCAGCTTGACCAACATGGAGAAACCTCGTCTCTACTAAAAAACAAAAAAATTAGCCCGGGGTGGTAGCGCATGCCTATAATCCCAGCTACTCGGAAGGCTGAGGCAGGAGAATTGTTTGAACCCAGGAGGTGGAGGCTGTGGTGAGCCGAGATCATGTCATTGCACTCCAGCCTGGGCAATAAGAGCGAAACTCTGCCAAAAAAAACAAAGAATCTGAATTTTGGTAAGCCCCACCACTATGAGTAAAGTGCTCTGGGGTCCTAAATAAACTTGAAAGACAGTCTAGACCACAAGGACCGCTATTCCTGGACAAGTCATGGTACTGTGCTGGGCTCAAAGCCAGTGGACTTGGGGTACATGTGACCCACTGAGACACCAGCTAGGGTGGCCAAGGGAGTGCTTGTGCCAGCCCTCCCCCAACTCCAGGTACCAGAGCTCACAGCTCTCAGCTCTGAGAGGAGAGGGAAGTGTAGGGAGGACTTTGTCTAGAAATGTGGATACTAGTTCAGCCACAGTAAAATAAAGCACCAAGCATAGTTCTGAAGCCTTGACTCTAGGCCATAGCTCCCAGATGACATTTCTAGACATATCCTGGGCCACAAGGGAACCCATTGCCTTTAAGGAAGATACCTAGTCCTGGTAGGATTCACCACAAGCTGACTAAAGAGCCCTTGTGCCTTGAATAAAAAACAAGATGCCATGTCATATTGTGCCAGCTTCAGATACGACCCAGCACATTCCCAGCTGTGGTGGCCATGGGGAGACACACCTGCTTGAGGTGAGAGAAGAGTAAAAAGGACTTTATCTTGCAAGTGGGTGCCTGCTCAACCCCAGTAAAATAAAGCAGATTCCTAAAGCTCCCGATCCCAGGCCCTGGCTCCTGGGCCGCATTTCCAGATGCACCCTGGGCCAGAAGGGAACCTGCTGCACTGAAAGTAAAGACCCAGTCCTTGCAGGATTCTTCACCTGCTGACTAAAGCACCCTTGGGCCTTGAATTAACAACAACAGCAGTGGCCAGAAAATAGCTGCCACAGGCCTTGGGTGAGACCCAGTACAGTTCCAGTGATGGTGCCAACGCAGTGCTTGTGTCATCCTTCCCCCAACTCCAGGCAGCTCAGCACAAAGAGAGACTCCATTTGTTTGGAGAAATGTAAGGGAAAAGGACAAGAGACTGCCTGGTAATACAGGGAATTCTCCCAGATCTTCCCCAAGACTACCAAGGTGATACCTCTACAGAGTCACAGTATTACTAGGCCTGGGGTGCCCTCTAATGCATGTATGGTTGCAGTGAACGAAGACTTAGATGACAACACTTAATTCCCTTTGAATATTTGAAAAACTTTCTCAAGAAGAATGGGGGCCAGACACAGTGGCTCACGCCTGTAATCCCAGCACTTTGGGAGGCCGAGGTGGGCAGATCACGAGGTTAGGAGTTCGAGACCAGCCTAACCAACATGGTGAAACTCCGTCTCTACTAAAAATACAAAAATTCACCAGGCGTGGTGGCACGTGCCTGTAACCCCAGCTTCTAAGGAGGCTGAGGCAGGAGAATCGCTTGAACCCAGGAGGCAGAGGTTGCGGTGAGCAAAGATTGTGCTCTGCACGCCAGCCTGGGCGACAGAGTGAGACACTGTCTCAAAAAAAGAAAAAAAAAGAAAAAAAAATGGGTACAAACAAAACCAGACTACAAAGAATAGAATACCCAACTCTTCAATGACCAGACACTGATGAACATCCACAAGCAACAAGGCCATTCAAGAAAACATGACCCCACCAAATGAACTAAAAATAAAGGGCACCAGTGACCAATTCCCAAGTGATAAGAAATATGTGAACTTTCTGACAGAATTCAAGCTGGATGCTTTAAGAAAGTTCAATGAAATCCAAGATAATACAGAGAACAATTCAGAATCCTGTAAATTTAAAAAACAGACTGCAATAGTTATTAACAAAAAGAATCAAGCAGAAATCCAAAAGTGGAAAAATTCAATTGACAAACTGAAAAATGCATCAGAGTCTCTCAATAGCAGAAATGTATCAAGCAGAAGAAAACATTAGTGAGCTTAAATTCAGGCTATTTGAAAATAAACAACCAAGCTGGGCGTGATGACTCACGCTTATAATCCTAGCACTTTGGGAGGCCAAGGCAGGAGGATCACCCTAAGGTCAGCAGTTCAAGATCAGCCTGGCAAACATGGCAAAACCCCATCTCTACTAAAAATACAAAAAGTAGCTGGGCATGGTAGCACACGCCTGTAATCCCAGCTACTCAGGAGGCTGAGGCAGGAGAATTGCTTGAACCTGGGAGTCGGAGGTTGTAGTGAGCCAAGATGGCACTGCTGAGATGGCACCACTATACTGCAGCCTGGTGACAGAGCATGACTGTCTCAAAAAAAAAAAAAAAGTTCTTCAATCTGAAAGAAAAGGATGTTAACAAGCAATAAGAAATCACCCGAAGGTGCAAAAACTGACTGGTAACAATAAGTACACAGAAAAATACAGAATATTGTAACACTGTAATTGTATATAAACTACTATTCAATTTTTTTTTTTTTTTTTTTGAGACAGAGTCTCGCTCTGCCGCCCGGTCTGGAGGGAAGTGGTGCAATCTCGGCTCACTGCAACATCTGCCTCCCGGGTTCAAGCAATTCTCCTGCCTCAGCCTCCTGAGTAGCTAGGATTACAGGTGCATGTAAACCACACCTGGCTAATTTTCGTATTTTTAGTAGAGACGGGGTTTCGCCACGTTGGTCAGGCTGGTATCGAACTCCTGACCTCGTGATCCACCTGCCTCGGCCTTTCAAAGTGCTGGGATTATAGTTGTGAGTCACTACGCCTGGGTTTTTTTTTTGTTTGTTTGTTTTTTTGTTAAGACAGTCTTGCTCTGTCACCCAGAGTGGAGTGCAGTGGTGCACTCTCAGCTCACTGCAACTTCTGCCTCCTGGGTTCAAGTGATTCTCCTGCCTCAGCCTCCTAAGTAGCTGGGATTATAGGCACCCGCCACCATGCCCAGCTAATTTTTCTATTTTTAGTAGACAGGGGATTTTGCCATATTGGCCAGGCTGGTCTCGAACTCCTGACCTTAGGTGATCTGCCCACCTCAGCCTCCCAAAGTGCTGGGATTACATGTGTAAGCCACTGCCCATGGCCTGTAACTACAGTTTTTTTAAGACATAGTATAATAAATGTATAAATAAAAACAACAAAAGTTAAAAAGCGGACAGATTAAGTTGAAGTTAGAATTTTTATTAGTTTTCTCTTTGCTTGCTTGTTTTTGCAATCAGTTTTAAGTTGTCATTGGTTTAAAATAATACATTATAAAATGTTATTTGCAACCCTCATGGTGATCTTTTCTTTTCTTTTTGAGACAAAGTCTCGCTCTGTTGCCTAGACTGGGGTGCAGTGGCACAATCTTGGCTCACTGCAACCTCCGCCTCCCGGGTTCAAGCAATTCTTCTGCCTCAGTCTCCTGAGTAGTTGGGATTACAGGCGTGCACCACCACACCTGGCTAATTTTTGTATTTTTAGTAGAGACAGGGTTTCCCCATGTTAGCCAGGCTGGTCTCGAACTCCTGACCTCTTGACCCACCCACCTCGGCCTCCCAAAGTGCTGGGATTACAGTTGTGAGCCACCGCACCTGGCTGTCATGGTGATCTTAAATGAAAAACACCAACAACAGATACACAAAAAATATAAAGCAGGAAATTAAAACATACCACCAGAGAAAATCACTTTCAAAACAAGGAAGGGAGGGAGGGGAAAAAAGGAGGGAAGAGGAAGTAAAAAAGAACGGTGAAAGGAGGAAGTAGGATTACAAAACAACCAGATAGTAAGTTGTAGTAGTTGAGTTCTTACTCATCAGTAACAACATTGAATGTAAACTGACTAAACTCTCCAATCAAAGGACATACAGTGGTTAAATGGATTTTTAAAAAAAGGCTGGGTGCAGTGGCTCACGCCTGTAATCCCAGGACTTTGGGTGGCAGAGGCAGGCGGATCACCTGAGGTTAGGAGTTCAAGAATAGCCTGGCCAACATAATGAAACTCCACCTCTATTGAAAATACAAAAAAGTTAGCTGGGCGTGGTGGCAGGCACCTGTAATCCCAGCTACTTGGGGAGGCTGAGGCAGGAGAATCGCTTGAACCCAGGAGGTGAAGGTCGCAGTGAGCCGAGATCGCGCCATTGCCCTCCAGCCTGGGCAACAGCGAGTCTGTCTCCAAAAAAAAAAAAAAAAAAAAAAAGAAAGAAACCCAATGATCAACATTGCCTACAAGAAACACACTTTACCTATGAAATCACGCATAGACTAAAATTGAAGAGTTGGAAAAAGATATTCCATGCAAATGGAAACCAGAAAAGAGCAGGAGTAGCTATGCTTAGATAAAATAGACAAAGTCTACAAAAAAAGACAAAGAAGATCATTGTATAATGATAAAGGGATCAATTCAGCAAGAGGTTATAACAAGTATAAATATATATGCAACCAATACTGGAGCATCCAGATATATAAAGCAAATATTACTAGAGCAAAAAAGAGAAACAGACCTCAGTAACAGTCAGAAACTTCAACACTCCACTCTCAGCACTGGAAAAATCATTCAGACAGAAAATCAACACAGAAACATTAGACCTAATTTGCTCTATAGACCAAACAGGCCCAATACATATTTACAGAACACCGTGTCCAACAGCTATAGAATACACATTCTTCTCCTCAACATATGGATCATTCTCAAAGATAAACCACATATTAAGCCACAAAACAAGTCTAAAGATTTGACCTGGCACAGCGGCTCATGTCTGTAATCCTAGCACCTTGGGAGGCCAAAATGGGTAGACTGTTTGAACTCAGGAGTTCGAGACAACCCTGGGACACATGGCGATGCCCCATCTCTACAAAAAAAAAAATCCAAAAATATCAGCCATGTGTGGTGGCACGTGCCTGTAGTCCCAGCTACTTGGAAGGCTAAGGTGGGAGGACTGCTTGAGCCAAGAAGGTGTACGTTGCAGGTGAGCCAAGATCGTGACATGTACTTCAGCCTGGGTAACAGAGGGAGACTCTGTTATAAACAAACAAACAAACAAATAAAAATTTTAAAAAGTTGAAATCATATCAACTATCTTCTCCGATCACAATAAAATAACACTAGATAGGCCAGGCACGGTGGCTCATGCCTGTAATTCCAGCACTTTGGGAGGCCAAGGTGGGTGGATCACCTGAGGTCAGGAGTTCGAGACCACCCTGACCAACATGGTGAAACCCCCTCTCTACTAAAAATACAAAAAAAATTAGCCGGGAGTGGTGGTACGCGCCTGTAATCCCAGCGACAAGGATGGTTCAACATATGCAAATCAATAAACTTGGTACATCTTAACAGAATAAAAGACAAAGACCAAAAAAATATATATTATTTATATTATATATGACATAAATATATATAAATATATATTATGATATAAATATATAATTTATATCACATAAAAAGCAACATCCCCTTATGATTAAAACCCTCAGCTGGGTGTGGTGGCTCACACCTGTAATCCCAGCACTTTGGGAGGCTAAGATGGGCAGATCATGAGGTCAGGAGATCAAGACCATCCTGGCTAACAGGGTGAAACCCCATCTCTACTAAAAATACAAAAAATTAGCCAGGCATGTTGGAGGGCACCTGTAGTCCCAGCTACTCAGGAGGCTGAGGCAGGAGAACGGAGTGAACCCAGGAGGCAGAGCTTGTAGTAAACCGAGATTATGCCACTGCACTCCAGCTGGGTGACAGAGCGAGATTCTGCCTCAAAAAACAAAAACAAAAAAACCCTCAAAGAACTGGGTATAGAAGAAATATGCCTCAACAAAATAAAAGCCATATATAACAGACCTGTAACTAGTACCATACTGAACAGGGAAAAACTAAATGGCTTTCCTCTAAGATCTGGAGGAAGAGAAGGATGCCCACTTTCACCATTGTTATTCAACATAATACTGGAAGTCCTAACTACAGCAATCAGACAAAAGAAATAAAAAGCATCCACACTGGAATGGAATAAGTCAAATTATCCTTGTTTGCAGATAATATGACCTTACATTTTGAAAAACATAGACTCCAAAAAAGAAAAACCTATTATAACTGACAAATTCAGTAAAGTTGCAGGATACAAAAATCAACATACAAAAATCAGGAGCATTTTTATATTTCACAGCAAACAATCTGAAAAAATTTTTAAAAGCAGTCCCATTTACAATAGCTACAAATACAATAAAATATCTAGAAATAAACTTAACCAAATGAGTAAAAGATCTCTACAATGAAAACTTTAAAACATTGAAATTGAAGATGACACAGAGAAAACATGGAGATTCCATGTTTATGGATTAGAAGAATTAGTATTGCTAAAACGTTCACAACACTCAAAGCAATCTACAGATTCAGTGCAATCCCATCAAAATACCAATGATATTCCTCACAGAAGTAGAAAAAAAAATTCCAAAATGTGCAGGGAACCACAAAAGACACAGAATAGCAAAAGCCATACTGAGCAAAATGAACAAAACTGGAGGGATCATTATCTGACTTCAAATTATTACAAAGAAAATGGCACGGTACTGGCATAAGAAAAGATACACAGATCAATGGAACAGAATAGAGAACTCAGAAATAAATCCATACGTCTAAGTGAACTCATTTCCCACAAAGACGACATGAACATACACTGGGGAAAGGACAGTCTCTTCAATAAATGGTGCTGGGAAAACTGGATATCCACATGCAGAAGAATGAAATTAGACCCCTGTGTCCCACCATATTAAAAAAAAATCAAATCAAAATGGATTAAAGATTTAAATCTAAGACCTCAAACTATGAAACTACTAAAAGAAAACATTAAACTCCCAGAGACATTGCTGTGGGCAAAGATTTCTTGAGGAATACCCCAAAAGTATAGACAACCAAAGCAAAGATGGACAAATGGGATCACATCAAGTTAAAAAGCTTCTGCACAGCAAAAGAAACCATCAACAAAGTGAAGAGACAACCCACAGAATGGGAGAAAACATTTGCAAACTACTTATCTGACAAGGGATTAATAACCAGAATATAAAAGGCGCTCAAGCAACTCAATAGGGAAAATTTTAATAACTCAATTAAAAATGGGCAAAAGATCTGAATAGACATTTCTCAAAAGAAGACATACAGGCCGGGCGCAGTGGCTCACGCCTGTAATCCCAGCACTTTGGGAGGCTGAGGCAGGTAAATCACCTGAGGTTAGGAGTTCGAGACCAGCCTGGCCAACATGGAGAAACCCTGTGTCTACTAAAAATACAAAAATTAGGCGGGCATGGTGTCGGGAGGCAGGAGAATTTCTTGAACCCGGGAGGTGGAGGGTGCAGTGAGCCACGATCACACCATTGCGTTCCAGCCTGGTCAACAAAGGGCAACAAAGTGAGACTCCGTCTCAAAAAAAAAAAAAAAAAAGGAAGACATACAAGGCCAGGTACAGTGGCTCACACCTATAATTTTAGTATTATGGGAGGCAAAGGTGGGAGGATTGCTTGAGCCCGGTAGTTCGAGACCAGCCTGGGCCAAAGAGCAACACCTCATCATTATTTATGAATGGCAAACAGGTATATGAAAGGTATTCAACACTACTGATTACCAGAAAAATGGAAATTAAAACTACAACAAGATATCATCTCACCCCGGTTAAAATGGCTTTTATCCAAAAGACAGGCAATAATGAATGCTGGTGAGGATGTGGATAAAGGGGAACCTTCACACACTGTTGGTAGACAAGTAAATTGGTACAACCACTATGGAGAACAGTATGGAAATTCATCAAAAAAACAAAAATAGAGCTACCATATGATCCAGCAATTGCACTGCCAGGTATATACTCAGAAAAGAAATCAGTTTTTTGAAGGAATATCTGCACTCCCATGTTTAGTACAGCACTATATACATAACAGCCAAGATTTAGAATCAATCTCTGTGTCCGTCGACAAATGGAGAAAGAAAATGTGGTATATATACATAATAGATTACCATTCAGCCACAAAAAAGAATGAGATCCTGTCATTTGCAACAATGTAGATGGCACTGGAGGACATTCTGTTAAGTAAAATAAGCCAGGGACAGAAAGATAAACTTTGCCTATTCTTACTCATTTGCGGGCACTAAAAAAACAATTGAACACATGGAGATAGTAGAATGGTTACCAGAAGCTGGGAAGGGTAGTGGCGAGGGGGAGGGAAATGAGGTGATTAGTGGGTACAAAGAAAATTTAGAAAGAATGAATAAGAACTCTGCAGGACTGGAGGTAGAAATGAAAAAGATATTACAATGATTTAAAAGATTTTTAAAGGCTGGGCGCGATGGCTCACACCTGTAATGCCAGCACTTTGGAAGGCTGTGGCAGCCGGATCACAAGGTCAAGAGATCGAGAACATTCCAGCCCACACAGTGAAACCCCATCTCTACTAAAAATACAAAACTTAGCTGGGCATGGTGGCACGTGCCTGTAGTCCCAGCTACTCAGGAGGCTGAGGCAGGAGAATCACCTGAACCCTGGAGGTGGAGGCTGCAGTGAGCCGAGATTGCGCCACTGCACTCCAGCCTGGTGACAGAGTGAGACTCCGTCTAAAATAAACAAATAAAATAATTTTAAAATTTAAAAAGTTAAATAAAGAATGAGTAAGATCTAGTATTTGACAGCAAAGCAGGGTGACTACAGTCAGCATTAACTTGTTGTACTTTTTAGAATAACTGAGGGAGTACAATTGCAACGTTCATTACACAAAGAAATGATGAATGATGATGGTGATGGATACATTTACCCTAATGTGATTATTACATATTGTATGCCTTTATCAAAATATCTCACAGACCCCATGAATAATATGTCTACTATGTACCCATAAAACTATAAAAATAAAAACCTTTAAAGTAGACTGCAAAACCAAGGACCATCAAAAAGAACAGAAGACAAAGATATTAGCGAAATAAGTGATGAGGTTTTTAAGTTTGCAGACCAGAAAAAATAAATGCTATCACTGGCTGAAGATGATTTAACATGTCATCCTCTAAAAAAGAAAGAAAACAGGAATGGCTGAAGAAAAGGGGGAGCAAGTACAAGCAACAAAAACAGAACCCAAGCCACAGGTTAGGACAACAGACCTAAGCCACAGCCCCAGGTGGTGAGAAGCAAACTAAAGAGAAACCTACACAGCCAAAAAGGTTGCCTGAAAATTGGAGAGAGCCAAGATACCTCTTCAGCCTCAGCACAGGCAAATAAATTTCAATGGTTTCATTACCAAGGCTCTTGGTGTCATGGCAAACAGCATTATGCAACTCAGGCCCATCTCAAGCTTTACTGCATTACCAACATAGCAAAAGAGACAAGTGGCTGAGGGCAAATGTTGACAGGGCATTTATGTGGGCACACTGGCAATTTAAGTCACGATGTAGGGACTTACTGCTTAAACTTTCATTTGTTCACAAAAATCTTCGGTAGAGGCTATCCACATAATAGACCAACTACATATATATTGCCAAGGACTTCGGAGTTTAATTATCATAAGGATCCTTGAGTGAAGGCAAAAATTAGACTTTTGGTGTTGCTTTTTCTTATAATGTCAAACATATCTGCAGTTCTTCCTATGGGTTGGACACTTTTATTTTTTTCCAGACAGAGTCTGGCTCCGTTGCCCAGACGAGCACAGTGGCGCAAGCTCACCTCACTGCAACCTCCATCTCCCAGGCTCAAGTGATTCTCTCACCTCAGCCTACTGAGTAGCTGGTACTATTGGCATGTGCCACCACACCTGGCTAATGTGTGTACTTTTTTGTAGAAACAGGGTTTTGCCATGTTATCCAGGCTGGTCTTTAACGCCTGAGCTCAAGATATCCACCTGTCTCAGCCTCCCAAAGTGCTAAGATTCACGCATGAGCCACTGCACCTGGCCAGACACTGTTCTAAACTAGTTACAGACTTATCCATTTAGTCTTTACAACGGCCCTATTTGATGTAGATACTATAATTGCCATCTTACAAATAGCAAGTCCACTATTTGGTATTTGAATATAGCACTCTGCTATACTGAAATATATTGTTATAATGCTATATTGCTATATATGGAATACAGCATTCTGCTATATTTCCTCTCTGCACTATACTAAACCTAATGGAAAACTGAAGTTACTTTATTTATTTATTTATTTGGAGACGGAGTTTCACTCTTATTGCCCAGGCTGGAGTACAGTGGCACAATCTTAACTCACTGTAACCTCCGCCTGCCGGGTTCAAGCATTTCTCCTGCCTCAGCCTCGAGAGTAGCTGGGATTACAGGCACCTGCCACCACGCCTAGCTAATTTTCTGTATTTTTAGTAGAGATGGGGTTTCATCATGTTGGCCAGGCTGGTCTCGAACTCCTGACTTCAGTTGATCCATCCACCTCAGCCTCCCAAAGTACTGGGACTACAGGAGTGAGCCATCGTGCCCAGCAGAAAAGTTAAATTCTTATGTCATATAGATGACAAGACTGGGTCATCTATATTTTGCTAGTAAGAATGAACATGTATTGAATACATACCATGTGCTAGGCACTATGCTAAACACTTTATAAAGGCAATATCTCATTGAGCTCTCACAGAAACACTATGAAGCAGGTTCTAAAACTAACCCATTTTGGCTTGGGGGAAGTAGACAGCATGCCACAATGTTACGCACATGATGTATAGAGGCCAACATTCAAACCTACGTCCATTTACCTCTAAAACCCACACTATTAACCCAAAACAGATCAAATTACTAGCAATTCTTACACAAATAAAGCTATCTGTAGCCTGCATATGGCTCACAAGGGAATGAACAACAAACACACAAGGTATTCCTATTTCTGCCTCAATGAAGGGCTATAGATATTTGTGAACAAATGCAGTTTGGGGCTATAAGCACGTCATGAAGTTAGTTCTAATGAATCACTGATTGAACAGTGAGGCATACACTATGCATTAGTTACTATTCAAAGCACTGCTAGAAGCTTAAACACCAGATGGCCAGGCCTGTTATTTACTAGACATGTGAGTTTGGGCAAATTACTTAACTTTTCTTTGCCCAAGCTGCCTAATACACACAGTGCAGATACAAACAGAACTTGCTTGAAAGAAATGTTAGACAATAAAAGATTTAACATACAAACACGAAGAACAGCATCTGGTACGCAATAAAATATAAGAGAATAACATTATATTATCTGAAGAGAACAATTAGAAAGTTCACTGTTTTTTTTTTTTTTTTTTTGAGACGAAGTCTCGCTCTGTCGCCCAGGCTGGAGTGCAGTGGCCGGATCTCAGCTCACTGTGAGCTCCGCCTCCCGGGTTTACGCCATTCTCCTGCCTCAGCCTCCCGAGTAGCTGCGATTACAGGCGCCCGCCACCTCGCCCGGCTAGTTTTTTGTATTTTTTTAGTAGAGACGGGGTTTCACCGTGTTTGCCAGGATGGTCTCGATCTCCTGACCTCGTGATCTGCCCATCTCGGCCTCCCAAAGTGCTGGGATTACAGGCTTGAGCCACCACGCCCAGCAGTTCACTATTTTTTTAAAATTATAATTTAAGTTCTGGTATACATTTTTTTCCCCCACTCTCTCTTTTTTTGAGACAGATTCTCGCTCTGTAACCCAGTAATGCAACCTCGGATCACTGCAACCTCCACCTCCCGGATTCAAGTGATTCTGCTGCCTTAGCCTCCTGAGTAGCTGAGATTACAGGCATGTGTCACCATGCCCGGCTAATTTTTGTATTTTTAGTAGAGACAGGTTTTTGCCATGTTAGCTAGGCTGGTCTCAAACTCCTGACCTCAAGTGATCCACCTGCCTCGGCCTCCCAAAGTATTGGGATTACAGGCATGAGCCACCATGCCCGGCCCACTCTCATTTTTAAAAAACTATTTCTTTTCTTCTTGGTATGCCCCTACGGATCAAGGAGTTATTAGTAAGAGGCTAAATAATACATTTGGTTATTCAGGCTCCTAAAAGTAGTAAGACTAAAACTCCTAAAGAGATAGACTTTTTATGTTGCTCCTTCTTGGAATTTAAGTCAAGCATTAATGAAGGTTTACAGACAGTTGTGATGATAGCTAAAATGTTTTCCGCTAACTGAAAAAGTACAGCCTTTTAAAATACAGTAACTCTAATCAAGACAGTATGGTACTGTTATAAGGATAAGACATAGAGATTCAGTGGAGGACAATTCAGAGTCCGGTAATAAACTTTCACATTTGTAGTCAACAGACTTCCAACAAGCACGTGAAGATAATTCAATGAAGGAAAGAACAGTCTTCTTTTTTTTGAGATGGAGTCTCACTCTGTTGCCCAGGCTGGAGTGCATGATCTCAGCTCACTGCAACCTCTACCTCCCAGGTTCAAGTGAATCTCCTGCCTCAGCCACTAGAGTAGTGGGACTACAGGTATGTGCCACTATGCCCAGGTAATTTTTGTATTTTTAGTAGAGATGGGGTTTCACCATGTTGGTCAGACTGGTTTAGAACTCCTGACCTCATGTGATCTGCCTGTTTGGGACTTCCAAAGTGCTGGGATTACAGGCATTGAGAGCCACTGTGCCTGGCCAAGAATAGTCTTTTTAACAGATGGTGCTGGGACAACTAATATCTATATGCAGAAGAATGAATCTGGACTCTATAGAGTAAAAATGGTTATAAATGTATGGTTATGTGTTAATTAGAAATAAAAAATTAATATTAAAAGAATGAATTTGAACCCCACCTTATACTATATTAAATAACTGCTCAAAATGGGCTGAGCACCAAGTCACTCTCCAATGAACTTTTCTTTTTCAAATTTTTTAGTAACAATTTATTTCACTTAAAAAAAAAAATCAAACGTTATTCTAATAATATTGTTATAGAAAAGGGGTCTTGATCCAGACCCCAAGAGAGGGCTCTTGGATCTTGCACAAGAAAGAATTCAGGGCGAGTCTGCAGTGCAAAGTGAAAGCAATTTTTCACTTTGGGAGGCTGAGGTGGGCGGGTTACTTGCGTCCAAGTGTTTGAGACCAGCCTGGGCAACGTGGTGGAATTCTGTCTCTGCAATAAAAATACAAAAGTTATTAATAGCAATGTGTGGCGGTGCACACCTGTAGTACCAGCTACTCACTTAAGCCCAGGAGGCTGAGGCTGCTGTGAGCCAAGACTGCACCACTGCCCTCCAGCCTAAGCAAAAGAGACTCTGTGTCAAAAGAAAAAAAAAGTTGTTCAAAATGGATCACACCTCTAAATGTAATTCTTAAAAAGACCCAGAAGAGTAATAAACCTTAATGATTGACTAGACAGTGTTTTCTTAGATATGACACCAAAAGCGTAAGTAACAACAAAATCAGATAAATTGGACTTCATCAAAATTAAAAATTTTTGTGCTTCAAGGGATGAAAAAGTAAAAAGACAACCAACAGAATAGGAGAAAACATTTGCAAACCATGTATCTAACAGGGACTTGTACACAGAATATATAAAGAACTCCTACAACCTAATAATAAAAAGACAACTCAATTTTTAAAATGGGCTAAAGATTTGAACAGACAGCAATCCAAAGAAGATATATAAATGGCCAATAAACACAAAAGATGTTCAACATCATTAGCCATGAAAGAACTGCACATTAAAGCCACAATGAGGTAACACTTCACACCCACAAGGATCACTATAATCAAAAAAGACATGACAATAAGTGTTAGCAAGGATGTGGAGAAACAGAAACCCTCATACCCTGCTGGTGGGAATGTAAAATAGTGCAGATGTCTCGGCAAATAGGTTGGTAGTTCCTCAAAAGGTTAAACACAGTTGCCATATGACCCAGCAATTCAACTCCTAGGTAGGTACACAAAAGAAATGAAAACATAGGACGAGAAAAAAACCACACACTCATGTTCGTGGCAGCGTTATTCAGAATAGTCAAATAGTGAGACCACCACAAATAGCTACAAACTGATGAATGGATGAACAAAATGTGGTATTATCCATATCATGGAATGTTAGTAAAAAAAAGAAATGAAATACTAAAACATGCTCCTACATGGATGAACCTTTATAACACTACCCTAAGTGAAAGAAGCCAGTCGTAAAAACCATATATTTTATTATTTCATTTGTATGAAATGGAAATTTGTCCCAAATAAGCCCATCCATAGAGACAGAAAGTAGATTAATGGTTACTCAGGGATGGGAGTAAGGGAAAGAGAAGGGCTGGAGGCCAGTGTGGAACAACTGCTAAACTGGGCATGGGGTTTCTTTTGGCGGTGAAGAGTATGTTTTAAAATCAACTGAGGAGATGGTTGTACAATATAATTATGAATATATTAAAAACCACTGATTTATATACTTTAAATGGTTGATTTATATATGTAAATTATATCTCAATAAAGCTGTTACAAAAACATGCTAATTCACATGCTTCAAAGTAAAAATGTTTTTTCTTCATGAGATATTAAATTCAATCCAAGTGTAGTATAAGAGGGGGCTGAATGATGTTAAAAAAAATAATGCTGAGGAAAAAACTCAAATGGGGAAGAATACCTACAGCAAGACATCATTTATAGCAAATTTAAGATTATGCAAAAATATCATCTATTGCTCACAGATATATTCATATGCAGTGTAAATATAAACAACTGCACAGAAAAGAAACCCCTCCTTTTGGAAGGGAAGAGAGGGAAGCAGTTGAGGAGCGGCAAATACATAACAGGAGTTTATCTGTGTTAGAATGCTTAACTTACTAAGCTGGGTAGTGGGCACATGATCATATTCAACATTCTTTGTATCATGTGTATGTGTTAACTATTGTTTAACAAATTGAAACACCTTTTTTTTTTTTTTTGAGACGAAGTCTTGCTGTCGCCCAGGATGGAGTGGAGTGGCATGATCTCGGCTCATCGCAACCTCTGTCTCCTGGGTTCAAGTGATTCTCCTGCCTCAGCCTCCTGAGTAGCTGGGATTACAGGCGCCCGACACCATGCCAAGCTAATTTTTCTATTTTTGGTCGAGACAGGGTTTCACCACGTTGGCCAGGCTGGTCTCGAACTCCTGACCTTAGGTGATCTGGCCTACCTCGGCCTCCCAAAGTGCTGGGATTACAGGCGTGAGCCACCATGCCCAGCCAACAAATTAAAATTTAAGTCAACAACTGTTAATAGCATTAAAGCTGAATACATACATGTGCTAAAGTATGAAATAATAAGTAGTATTTTGAATGTTACCAATAAATCAAGAATGAAGTTATTATTAACATTTAGAAAGCTAAAACACAGACTGAGGAAAGGCTGCCTATGCCTTTGATTCACTCATCCTTTAATTCAGCTTCTTTCTTTAAAAGGCTGGTATTTAGATTTACCTCTCTAAGAAGTTAACTTTCCAGAAGATTTCTTGGTTGGTCTCAAAATCTACCTTGATATCTATAGTGTATTATAGTATATAATGTGCAAAAGAATGAAATGACAATCAAGGAGAGATGGCAAGCAAAGCCTGTCCTAAGATAGAGAAATAATGTTACAGAAAGATTTTGACATAATATATTTGTGTACAAAGTACAAATCTCCAACTACCTCAGAACACCAGAGTCCAGTACATCTTCCAATTGCCACACTAGATTATTAATGACTTGGCCTTGCTCTACTAATATCTAGCTTCATTAACCAAGTAATCAAATGACCATCAAATACTAAGCTGTGCTATGGTGGTTTCAAATGTCAGGGCTATACTCTCATTTGATCCCTACAAATTGGTTACCAAATCTCATGATTTTAGTTATCCCACTTAAAGGATAGGCAAAGACCACTTTAAGAATGTTCTGCTTTCTACATATATGGTTTGATGTTTCTGATTGTATACATAATGCATTTCTATATATAGATGATAAATCTTTAGTAATGTTTATTTTTTAAAACTCAAATTAATCAGTCAGTACAACACTTACCCTAAAATCATTCTTAAATTTCTTTAAATCATCAATCTGTTTTCTATGTTCAGAAACAATTGGTGATATACCTGTAAAATTAAGAACTGTTAGACACAGGTTTATTTTTAAACTTTAACATTGCATTCCTTTTAGTATGAGATGATAGAAATTAGAATAAGATATAAGATCAAAAAATAATTTCAAATATTAAATTTGGAGTTTTGAATTTGTCAAGCAATACATTTATCTATCACAATAGTAAGAAAAAATGTTGAACGAAAATATTCTGTATGGGCATGAAATTAGACATACTCCTTCCTATTTCTACAGTTAAGCCTAATGACTCTTTAAACTCTAACCTTTGTTTTCAGCTTTTGAGAAGCTAGGTGATGTTTCATTGGGCTTAATATTTTCTTTATTCCCTGCAGGAGAGTTCTGCCTTTGATCTTGAAGCCTGGAATCTTTAGCTAGAAAACAATTTTAAAAAAAAAAAAATTCAGAGTTAGAAGTTAGAAAAGTAAAACAAGAAAACACTGAACAATAATTTTGATTTTCTATGTTTTTGGAAAAGAATGCTTTCATTTTAAACAGAGGCTTTTTTCCTTTGCAGATGTCATATGAAACACCAATAATTTTATTTACGTAGGTATTTGACACCCAGGAATGTTAACCTTTCTAACACAGACATTATATTAAATTAGTAGTATTAAACAACATCAAAATTTACATAAACTTTTAAATGTGCATTAAAAATACTTGTCTATGAATAAAAATAAGCTAGAATTTTTTCATATGTTACCCTCTAACATTCAATTTCACAGCTGAGATTACGGATCTAGAAGCCTTTTGTTACATACCCTCACTAGAAGGGGTAACAGCTCTGTTCGATGCAGGACTAGCAGGCGTAGGAGATGCAGCTGGAATAGGCATGGCAACAGCTTCAGTTGGAATAATACCAGCTTGGGGAGAAGCAAGAACTGGCCCACTGGGGGTATTTCCAATACTGTTCTGTCTAGGAGACCTGGGTCTATGAGTTTTAGGGGATAATCTTGGAACTAGAAGAAAGGGAAAATTTATTTATTACATTCTCAGTTCAAATGTTACTTCCTCAAAGAGGCTTCTCTTAAGACCTAGGTAAAACAGTCCTCTCTAACCCTTTCCCTTTATCCCATTACTGTTTTCTTTTCCAAAATGTTAGGAATTTGCTGGCAATCAAAACCACAAGTATCTGAAGAAAAACAACAATTACTAATACGTATGATTTTCTCTCCTAACTAAATGTATCAAGTGCTTCCCCTGCCTCAGCCTCTGGCGTAGCTGGGATTACAGGTACTCGCCACCACATCCAGCTATTTGTATTTTTAGTAAAGATGGAATTTCATCATGCTGGCCAGGCTGGTCTCAAACTCCTGACCTCAGGTGATCTGCTTACCTTGGCCTCTCAGAGTGCTGGGATTACAGGCATGAGCCACCACGCCTAGCTCTATACATTCTTTATAGCAACATCAAGGTTCACTGTGCAGTAATCAAGGAAACTTGAGACCCAAGTTAGTCAAAAGGGGAAGATAATAAAAACAGGGTTTGTATCTCATACGACTTCCAAGTATGTATCTTGGAATAGGTTTCATATACCATTATAAACCTATCTGCAGAGATCAGATTCAAAGCTTTAGAGAAAATGGTTTGATTACTTCATTTTAGTGTTTTTTTTTTTGTAAGTCACAAGCGTCACGGAAGAAAACTATTATTCAACAACTGCCATTTTTCCGATTAGTAAAAACAGCAAATCTATAATGCTATTCTGAGTGTATCTCCAAAACTATGCTTATACTCTCTCACTTCTAATCATGTTATTCTCAAAATTCATTTCCAGACCATCTAAGTAATGTCAAAAGATTAATGGAATAGTGAAGCAGATTTTTTTTTTTTTTGAAATGGAGTCTCACTCTGTAGCCCAGACTGGAGTGCAGTGGCACAATCTCCACTCACCGCAACCTCCCCCTCCTGGGTCCTGGTTCGAGCAATTCTCCTGCCTCAGTCTCCCAAGTAGCTGGGATTACAAGAACATACCACAATGCCCAGCTAATTTTTGTATTTTTAGTAGAGACGGCATTTCACCATGTTGGCCAGGCTGGTTTTGAACTCCCGACCTTGTGATTCGCCCACCTCAGTCTCCCAAAGTGCTGGTATTACAGGCATGAACCACTGCGCCTGGCTGGCTGAAGATTTTTAAAATTTTTGTTTTCTTGGTAGTCTTAAGATAACTGAAGACCAAAGAAGAAAATAAAGAGTACAAACGAATTTATGGTACAATTACATGAATGTACATCACATGAAGCTGAGCAGAAATGTATATCAACTAAACAGATTTAACAGTTGGGTTTTGTTTTGTTTTTGTTTTCCTTAAGCTTGAAGATCTTGCTTCTTTTTTCTTTTTTTTTGAGATGGAGTTTCCCTCTTGTCACCCAGACTGGAGTGCAATGGTGCGATGCTGGCTCACTGCAACCTCCACCTCCTGGGTTCAAACGATTCTCCTGCCTCAGCTTCCCGAGTAGCCACCACACTTGGCTAATTTTGTATTTTTAGTAGAGATGGGGTTTCACCATGTTGGTCAGGCCGGTCTCGAACTCCTGACCTCAAGTGATCCACCCACCTCAGCCTCCCAAAGCGCTGGGATTACAGGCATGAACCACCACACCTGGCCGATCTTGTTTCTTTTAAAGGTTCTACGGACTGATTAAATAGACTAAGTTTTTTTTTGTTTTTTTGTTTTTTTTTAAGCTCTTGCTCACCACAGTTATGGGAACAAAGCACTAAGGATTGATTGGCAAAGTAGCAAAAGCAGTCAGCCTTATTGTAAAATCATGTCAACGTCTAATTTTTATATATATATATTTTTTTTGAGATGGAGTCTTACTCTGTCGTCTAGGCTGGAGTGCAGTGGTGCGATCTCGGCTCACTGCAAGCTCCGCTTTCCAAGTTCACGCCATTCTCCTGCCTCAGCCTCCAGAGTGGCTGGGACTACAGGCACCTGCCACCACGCCTGGCTAATTTTTTTTGTACTTTTAGTAGAGACAGGGTTTCACCGTGTTAGCCAGGATGGTCTCCATCTCCTGACCTTGTGATCCGCCCGCCTCAGCCTCCCAAAGTGCTGGGATTACAGGCGTGAGCCACCGCGCCCAGCCTAATTTTTATACTTTTATAGCTGGTGTCAGCATATTCCTTATGCTAATCACAGATAAAACTTGGACGCTTCATTTGTATTTCATATTCCTTATAATGGAAATATAGTTGGGAATTAGTGCCCTATACAGATGCTATAGAAACACACTACAATGTAAGCCAAAAATAAATGTTTACAGAATGTAATGATAAACAAAGCAGCTAAAAAGGAAATATGATCCCTACAAACAGTGTTACATACTGTGTTTGCCTCGTATTTGAGAGGTACTTCACAAAACTTTATAGTTTTATAATATATCCGTATTTATGAACCTTACAGGAATCTCTTCACAACCCCATAATGTAGACTAGGCAAAAATTAACACTTTACTCACTGAGAAATCTCAACTTCAGAATGAGTGTTTGACTTGCTTTAATACATGGTGAACAAGTAGTAGAGCCCAGAATAAAAATATGGGCTTCCCAATTACTGGTGATTCTACTATTTTTAATATATATATACTTACACTTCCTCAAACAGAGTTGTAGCTCAGCCCTCTTTACATCTAGTGTAATGACAAAATGAGTACCGTCATTATGCCCAAGTGTTACCTACCCCCACTGACCACTGATGACCACGTTCCCCCCGAGGGACTGGTCCTTGCTACTGGAGGAGTAGCTGCTTCACTGGGTGGGTTGTGGGATACAAACTCTAGGCCACTGGATATGGAACCCCTCCCAGCAGAAACTCTGTGATTTCGAGGATGTCGCTGGGCCTTTGGGGACATCCTTGGAGGCCCTAAAGAAGAAACAGTGAACATCACATAAATGCCATGATGTTCATCAGTACTACTTTTCTGCTAAATACACCCATCCCCACACACATGCACACACACACACACTCACTCACTCTACAGTTTTTCCTTGGTTAAAAATAGGAAAAAAAAAAACAACAACAACAACAACACTGTACATATTTTTTGGCCATACTAATTCTTTCAGAATTATTTTGTGGAATGCCATAAAGTTTCGTAAATAAATTTTATTATTTCCCTTTATTTTTAAAGAAAGGGAGGGATGAAGTTGGTGGTAAGAAATCAACAATAAGATGTCAACTCTTAAAATAACTGTAGCAATCTGTTTCAACTATGTCTTATCTGTAAAGAAATAGGTTACTAGAAATTATGACATGATAAAATATTTTTAACTTTCCATATATTTTACCTTTCCACACCCCGAATTTTCTACATTACTTCTAAAATTAGGAAAAAAAAATTTAAAGAGAAGACTATTAATCCCTATACACTCGATACTACTAAAATATATGTAATACCCTTCTTAAATTTCTCTAAAATTTTAGGTTATTTATCTCTTCTATCATGATCATCAATTTTAAAACTCGGCTTAAAACAGTAAGCAGTAACAGTAACCTGTAAGCAGTTTCTTAGGCTTTAGCAGGCTGTGAGATGAAAATTCTATTAAGGAGATGACTTGTATTAGTCTATTAACAGATGACCAATATAACTGACATTTGGGGAAGAAATCAGCACTACATGAATTGTCAAAATTCTGCATTATTGATTCTGCCATGCCACTAGTGACTACTCTTTCTAAATCAGCCTACTGTGCATTAGACCAATCTATTAGCTAAGAAGAGTGGACAGAATGGCCCTCATCAGATAAGTCTACTGGTGTTAACACCAAGCGAAAACTTTCCTAATGTCAAAGCCAAATCTCCTCACTCTCTCACCCTGCTGCCAAACTCTTTAGAACTTCAAATTAATGTGTGTTCCCAAAAGAATTATTTTTTTTTATTATTATTTTTTAAGACAGAGTCTCTCTCTGTCACCCAGACTGGAGTGCAATGGTGCGATCTCAACTCACTGCAACCTCTGCCTCCCAGGTTCAAGTGATTCTCCTGCCTCAGCCTCCCAAGTAGCTGGGTATTTTTAGTAAAGACGAGGTTTCACCACGTTGGCCAGGCGGGTCTCAAACTCCTGACCTCAAGTGATCTGCCTGCCTCAGCCTCCCAAAGTGCTGAGATTACAGGCGTGAGCTACCATGCCTGGCTCCCAACAGGAATTTAAACAAGAACATGATCTTTAGAAGAATGCTAATGTTATGCACTATAATTTTCAAATGGAAATATTCATCTCTGAATGACACAGAAGGTATATTTCTATGTGAATAGTTATAGTCTATCAGCAGTCCTTATATCTTAATGTAATAAAGATATTCACAGTCATTAATGATCATGTCTTATTTAGTATATTCTCATTAAATAAACATCACTTATTCAAATAATGGACCTCAAGAAAAATATCAACAGAACTTTGCATTCAGTGACCACTATTAAGGCCCTTTTGAGCAAAGAAGTCACCTTGAAAATCAGTGGAACTTGCTCTTCAAGGTTAGATGCTTCAAGGTCACATGACCTGCCTGCTTAGATGGTAACAATTTATTTAAAAGTAGCCAATATAGTTTTCTCCAAGGAAGCAGGAGAAACACATTTTGTGCAGAAAACTTTATTAGTCCCAACATGATCAATATTAACTAACTTTAATGAACAAATCAGATTAAAATTTTAACATAAATATTCAGAACTAATATCAAAAGGACATTATGATTCAGAAAACAGGTTTTTAATATATATATGGGTGGCACTAAAATTAGAATGTTACCTTTCTACAACATATCCATGTATTCGATATGTGGCAATGATGGATTAAGCACCAAATACTGAATAAGAATTACAAGATTTTATTCTTATTTTTGATGAGAAAAAAATAGCTAAATATTCAAATTCATGTCATTTTTATTAATAATTTTATCTCAGATCAAGGACTTCCCCCAGATTAAAGCAGCCTTTCACTATGTAAGATTGCAAAGCTAACTTTAAAAAAATTACTCAGTTAAATTTAGAATTCTTCTGGCATTCTAAAAATCAAACTACTTTAATCGAAGGGCAGACACGCAAAGGCAGCTATATGGGCTGTCACTCTCAAAAATGACCCAGAAATACCATTCCTGCTTATGGCCAATAGGAAGGTTCACTAGGACCTTGACCAAAGAGCCGTAAAATGAACCAAAGTTCAAGACTGGTTGAAGAAAGTTCATTTGTTTAACTCCTGTATACAGTGCAAATAAGGAGGGGGAAGGCTGTGGGGCAGAGCTTTCTGGGGCTGTAAAGAAGCATAATTATCAGGCAGAGATAAACCCCCTTTTTAAACAACAATTCAGGAGAGTTTATAGCTTCACACAACATTTATCAAATTTCTCTCTAATGAACAAAAGGTTAATAGAAATAGTTTTAATAAACTAAAGTTAAAACACAGAAATTGTAGGTTATTAAATAATGAAGAGGAAACTATTTTGTAATTATAAACTCACATAGGAGTTAAACAAAGACAAACAAAAACATGAACAAATTGTGGTATTGTACCTTCTGAAGACATGCGTTTAGGCATAGTAGAGACAGGAGCTGGAGAACCATGAGCAGAGGGGTGAGACGGGGGTCTGGATGGCCGCGAGGGGGGCCTGGAGGGCGGCCGTGTAGGGGTGGCTGCCCGAGGTGGAAGAGAGTTGGGACCTGACTGGTAGCGAGAAGGTGGGCGAGAGGAAGGAGATGGGCAAGGCGATGGCCAGGGAACACCTGACAGAACAAATGATATGAAGGAAAGTATAAAAACTAAAGAAAAAAATGAGGGAAAAAAGTAAACAGAAAAAAAAGTAAAATGACAAAAATGATTTCTTGTACATTTTAACCCTTTGAGGACAGTCATTTGATTTGTGATAAGTTTTAGCATAACTTAACAGACATAAATTCACATTTTACTTTAACCTCCTTAAGATTAAGTCTGTTTAAATGAATACACGTTCCCAAAGGGTTAATTAGGATCTACACACACTATTAAAGAAGACAGTTAAGACTTTGCCTATTAATCCTGCTTCTATAACTGTTTCTCAGTAATCAGTTGTTTAAAGGAATAACATACACTAGATAATTTCACATAATAAATCACAATAATTCCTACTCAGGAATAAGATTATTTACTGTATTAGTTTTAACTCTGAGGCATAATGAAAATAAGCAGTAGCTATTATATCCAATTAGAAATGCTGGTTCCTTACAATTATCTATGATTTTCATCAGGTTTACACTTGAACCTAAAATTCAGTTTGAAATCTCATTAAGCAAGTCCCATTTAAGTAGAAATAAAACATTACTCTTCTAGAGTCACGGGAGTATCAAATGATAATATTCATTGCTCTTTCAAAAAAAAAAGTCTTGACCTCATTAAACTAGAAAAAGGGAGACTTTCTAAATAATTTACACAGTTATCTAAGCGACTGCTTAATAAATACTGCAACTAAAAAGCAGTCATCACCAAATAAATTTATATTGATGGATATGCCTAGGTAAAGATACACATGGTATTTAACATTACATATCACTTACCTTAATCTTATCAAACAGTCCAGGTCTCCTCTCCATAGGGTTCCACACACTTGAGTATCATACATTTTTCAGCCCCCTTCAGGTTTTTTAGCTTTAAAATTCTGTTTATAAACAACTAAAATCTTTCCTCAGTGAGCAAAGAAATTTCACCCTCAATATTAAGTACTGAAAATACTCAAGAGTGTCCATTTGGAGAGGAATTCTGGAGAAAAGACTCAACGAAAACAAATGAAATTGGAAACTGAGTGTTCTCTATTTTCATCTTTCTAACTTTCCAAATTTAAATAGCTAAAATTGAATGACCACTCTTTTCCCAAAGTTAGTAACATACTATTGCTATTACTATTCCCATACTATCCACAGAACTGTTGTTCAGTATCCCTGATTTATGGAAAAGATCCACAACCTACAAGATATATTCAACCTAGATTTAGAGGTAGAGTAAAAAATGTCTTCCTACTAATGATTCAGGTTTCTTTTACTTAGGTTGCTAAACTGTAACATCCACCCTTAGACTAAGGGTTGTTTTTGTTGTTTTTTAAGCTCATTTCTTTAATTACTTTCTTCACATGAGTCTTGATCATGTCTTATATTATAAAAGCTACCTCAGATCCTTTCTTGAAGTAAGCATAATATAGAAACAAATAATGAGAATTAATCTATATTAACCACAGTGTTGCACATAGGTTAGAATTTTCCATATAAACTATGTCTAAATAATTTTATCATCCAGTGTTTTTAAAATTGAGAACCTACTCAAAGTTTCCAATTTCTTTATATGTGGAGTGTTTTTGGCCAAGTGATTGTCTTGGGTTAAATGTAGCACTTTATCATGAATATTTCATCATGCTAAATAATGTATATGCCAATGACGTACACAATGTTTTACTAATTTGATATCCACAAAAGCCAATTTTAAGTAATGCTGAAGTGAAAAACTACTCCCCAAATCATTAAAGTGCACATTCTTATCAGTTATGCAAACTATTTTAAGTATTTAGAAAACTATTTGATCAATGATATCAACAAGTCTGGTCAAAATACTTGCCTCCATTAACTACTCTTTGGTCTGAACCAGAATTCGGGTTGAAATCTGAAGTGTGAGAAGTGGATCTTGATGGCATGGAGCCCGATCCAGGCTGGCCCATACGCGGTGAATTCTGTCTCCCACTTCCCCAGGATATGACTTCTCTATTTCTTTGTCCAGGAGGAATATATTTATTTTCCCTGAAAATGAGAGATTCTCTAAATCATTTTATTCCAAAAGGTACCAAGTCAATGAAACATATCTAAAAGTCATCTTGACAGAAGGGAATGCTTGTTACAAAAAGGTTCTACACTAAACCAAACTGCCTCACTCCCAGATGCTCTGTTCTTCCATCTTATCCTGAGTTCTAACCTTTGGCCTGTCCCTTCGCTTAGATTCTGCTCCTAAGCACGAAGTTTAACAGATGTGTGCTCATTCTCATCCGACTTGACCTCTCTGTGGCTGATTCTATCAATCTTGGTCTATCTTCAACATTTTTTGTCCTTCACTTTCTCAATTTTATTTTCTCTGAGATATCTTCTTTCACTGGCTGTTCTTTGGTTTTCCATGGCTCCAATATCGGCAATGCTGATGAAACCTCAAACTGAACCACCAGTCTCACAATGTCAACATCTGTCAGTGGACATGTCAATTCAAATCACCAGACTCTAAGCTGACTGCCTTGAAGAGAGGATGCATCTCTTAGTTTATCAGATAGGTAGCAGGTATTTCTCAACACATGTTTATGAATAAATGAAAGACCCACAAGTCCCACAAATGCAATTAGCTGCACAAATGGAGTCATAGTTTTTCCCCTCAAACTTGCTCCATGGTTCCTCTCTCTCTCACCAGTATATCCATTAAGTCACTTAGTTATCAAATAAACCTCATGTTCATCCCTGAACTAGGTGGTTAACAAATTCTCACAGTTGAACTATTTCAATGCACTAACTGTTCTCTGTATCTCAGCCAGTCCTCAATGCCCCAGGGTTTATTCACCTCATCTCCTTCCAACAGGGTGCTCTTTAGCATGACATGCCAAGTCCTTCAATGACCTCAGTGCCTACTATCAACTGCCACTGCTGCACCCAACACAGATCCTGTGTTCCAGACACACGCAACAACCAGCCCTTTCCTGAGCTGGCCAAATTTTCTCATACAGCCATGCTTGTACATGGCTTTTCATCAGGTGAGAAATTCTTCTCCCAACTCCTCTCTGAATGTCAAAAACCCTATTATCTTACCACAAAATGTCACCTCCTCGGTGAGGTTTTCTCTGACTCTATAGGTTATGCTAGCTCCTCCTCATTCTGTATGTTCCTAGTACTTTGAACTTGCCTTTAACCAAGCAAATCATATTGTACTGCTGTGATTGTTACACGTATCCTCTACCATACCACTATTTTAACAAGCTCTTCAAGACCTTGGATTGCTCACTGTGATATACCACAGAGCTTACTCTCAAAAGCATATTTTCCAAGATTACCATAACCTTCTCTCTAACAGATCTTAAACCAATTCTACTTGAATTCTCTACCTAAGCTATATTAAAGGAAGAGGAAATATAGTAACAATACACCGTCTCACACAGACCTTGAGTTGTGTATCCAAAATACTGCATCATGATTTCCTTTAAATACCTAGTGTTTATGCTGTGCCCCTCACGTTCACTGGAATTTCTCTGAACTGCTGTGTATTTTTCTTCCTCACTCCTATCATCATTTTCCAGGGCCACTCGAGCTTTGTACTGGGCACTTGACTCAATTTCTTCTGCTAACTGGTTTGCCCTTGCTTCCCGTTTTAAAAATTCTTCTGAGTTATCTCTTTCTAAGGGCACCCTGAAACATGAGGAAAAGAAAAGCAAAATGAGTACTTTAAAGCCACAGTTTATATATCTGTCATAATCAACTACTAAGGAAGTTTAGAGTTTAGAATACTGGTTAAAAAAAAAAAAAAAAAACACAAACTAAAAGTTATAGTGATCTGTTTATTTATAAATCAAAATTCTAACTTTTTTTCTGTAACTTTTTCTCCAGAGGAACATATTTTAAAAACTAGTTCAACTGTTCATCATAATCTCTGCCCTTGCAAATTTTGTGTTTTTTAACAACTTAAAAGACAAAACCAGCCAGGCACAGTGGCTCACACCTGCAATCCCAGCACTTTGGGAGGCCAAGGTGGGTGGATCACGAGGTCAAGAGATCGAGACCATCCTGGCTAACATGGTGAAACCCCGTCTCTACTAAAAATACAGAAATTGGCTGGGCATGGTGGTGCACGCCTGTAGTCCCATCTACTCGGGAGGCTGAGGCAGGAGAATCGCTTGAACTCGGGATGCAGAGGTTGCAGTGAGCTGAGATTGTGCCACTGCACTCCAGCCTGGCAACAGAGTGAGATTCCGTCTCAAAAGAAAAAAAAAAAAAAAAAAAAACCAAAATTTGTTTAGAGCATAAAAATAGGGTATAGGCAAACTACATTTATTCCCTTTTTTTAATGGAAATTTATCACACGTGGTAATAAGAGAAAAATTATTTCACGTAATTGTTTAACTTAAAAACTAATGGAAACATTTATTCATCATAAATTAAGTTGATGAAAATCAAAGACAAATGCACTAAAATAAAAACAAACTTTTTAAACTTACGTATATGAAGATAAACTGCTATCATACGTAGACACTACACCATAATTTTCTTCATTATATCGAAACATATCATTGGGATCCCATCCATTAGACTAAAAGAAAATGAAGCTTGTTTTTCAAAATGACAAAGTATTTGCTCCCTTTCATTCAGTTATAACCAACATCTATATTAACAATATCTAACAAGCTACTTGAGCAAAATTAGCAAATTAGAAAACAGGAAAAAATTTCCTTGAAAATGTTTTAGAAAAATACTTACCAGCCCTTCCAGTTGATAAATAACTATACAACACAATTATTTGAGCAGTTATTTTTAAAGTTTAGAACATTTTAATCACTTCATAAAATAGCCTTCAGATCAGGGTTCTCTCTTTTCTCTAACCTGTAAAAGCCACCTTTCAGTAGAGACATCTGCGTTTACCTGTAACCTTCTTGAGATCACTGGTCCTCAGGTCTGTGGAGGACAGGAGGTACATATTTTACTTCTTTTAAACAAGGGATTCCACATGGAACAAGGGGTGCTTTTTAATAGCCAAAAATATTTCCAATATTTGGGAGAAAAAAGGGAGAAGCCAACGCTTTCTCCCATGTTCAACGATTCCAAGGTGGGACCACGGTACTAGGTCCCCGGCAACCTCCCCTTCCTCCTGGGAATGCTCAAATGGGAAGGCAGCATGAAACGGTGAACAGGCAATCACTGGACAAAGTCACAAGAACTGGGCTTTAGAACTGGTTTTACCATTAGCAGTTGTGAGACCTCAGAAGTGGCAACTCTGGATCTCAATACCCTAACCTATAACCTCAGCATAGGTAACTCCACAATTCTACGAGGAAACTATAGGAAATTACCATTTGCAAAAGGGAGGCTGCCTTCTTTTTTTGGTGGCGGGGAGCCGGGGGCAAGCAAGTTTATTAAGAAAATAAAGAAATAAAAGAATTCTACTCCGTAGGCACAGCAGCTGAGGCTGCATTCTTAAAAGTAAAAGAATCAACCAGTTGAGCCACAGGCTGGAAGATTATTTACCAGTGAATATGAATGTCTGGAAAATCACTTCTCTAATGTTTCAACTCCTTTTTTAAAGCCTTACTGGTGAAAACTATAAAGTCCAGTAAAGGTTGTAATCCATCCCAGAAGAACGAACACAACAACCAAGCAATGCTGATGGCAACCTCAATGCTAAGGTTTGCCTCAAAGTTCACCTATTAACCTTCGGTCCTCCTGTGCTACTCCAAGTAAGACTATAATGTAAGTCTACCACCAACACAATTCCTTTTGCCAAACACATGGGCAGGAAATTACAATTACTTATGGAGGCTTTAAAATTACTTAAGTAATGTATGCCCTACATAAAAAAAAAGCACACAACACAGAAAGACATCCAGTAAAAAGTAAATGTCTTCCAATCCCAGTGTGCATAAATACCTACTACTAAGAGTTCCGGCTGGGCGCAGTGGCTCGCGCCGTGGCTCGCGCCTGCAATTCCAGAACTTTCCGAGGCCAAGGCAGGCGGATCACGAGGTCAGGAGATCGAGACCATCCTGGCTAACAGGGTGAAATCCCGTCTCTACTAAAAATACAAAAAATTAGCCAGGTGTGGTGGCGGGCACCTATAGTCCCAGCTACTCCTGCTGAGGCAGGAGAATGGCGTGAATCTAGGAGGCAGAGCTTGCAGTGAGCTGAGATGGCGCCACTGCACTCAAGCCTGGGTGACAGAGCGAGACTCCATCTCAAAAGAAAAAAAAAAAAAAAAAGAATTTCAGTGGGGCGCAGTGACTCACGACTGTAATCCCAGCACTTTGGGAGGCCGAGGTGGGCAGATCACCTGAGATTAGGAGTTCAGGACCAGCCTGGCCAACATAGTGAAACCCCGTCTCTACTAAAAATACAAAAATTAGCCAGACGTGGTGGCGGGAACTTGTAGTCCCAGCTACTCAGGAGGCTGAGGCAGGAGAATTGCTTGAACAAGGGAGGCGGAGGTTGCAGTGAGCTGAGATCATGCCATTGCACTCCAGCCTGGGCAACAGAGTGAGACTCCGTCTCAAAAAGAGTTTATTGGGTGTAATTTCAGACATCTTCTATGCAATAAGAATATGAACAGCTCTTTTTAAAAAATACATTCATGGCCAGGAGAGGTGGCTCATGCCAGTAATTGCAGCACTCTGGGAAGCCGAGACGGGCAGATCATGAGGTCAGGAGTTCAAGACCAGCCTGAACCAACATGGTGAAACCCCATCTCCACTAAAAACACAAAAATTAGCCAGGCATCGCGACAGTTACTCAGGAGGCTGAGGCAGGAGAATCGCTTCAACCCAGGAGGCGGAGGTTGCAGTGTGACAGAGCGAGACTCTGTCTCAAAAAAAAAAATCAAATAGGATCCAAATGATATGCAATATGCTTTTTCTTTCAATAAATCTTAGATATCTTTCCCTATTGGAACACCATTCTTTTTGGGAGATGTGTAGTGTTTCAACTGAATGGTAACATCATAAATCTAACTCATGGTATACTGATAGACACTTAGAATGTTTCCAGTTTTCACTATTAGAAATAATGCTATGGCCTGGCATGGTGGCTGACACCTATAATCTCAGTACTTTGGGAGGCCAAGGCAGGCAGATCACCTGAGGTCAGGAGTTCAAGACAAGTCTGGCCAACATATAGTGAAACCTCGTCTCTACTGAAAATACAAAAATTAGCTGGGTGTGGTGGCACACACCTGTAGTCTCAGCTACTTGGGAAGCTGAGGCAGGAAAATCACTTGAACCCAGGAGGCGGAGGTTACAGGGAGCTGAGATCACACCACTGCACTCCAGCCTGGGTGACAGAGTAAGACTCCATCTCTCAAAACAACAACAACAACAAAAGAAATAATGCTGCAAAAAAAATAATTAATTAATTAATTTAATTTAATTTAATTTAATCCTGGTCGGGCATGACTTACACCTGTAATCCCAGCACTCTGGGAGGCTGAGGTGGGTGGATTACCTGAGCCCAGGAGTTCCAGATCACCCTGGGCAACATGGTAAAACCCCGTCTCTGCAGGGAAAAAAAAAAAAATTCTCACATATAATTATTTACATGTCTTATGGATATATGAGGGCAAAAATAAATTACTAGAGGTAGAACTGTTGGAACAAAGTGTATGTGCATTTTAAATTTTGATGAGCATTGCCAGATTCTCTCCAGAAAGCCTCTATCAATTTATCCACCTCACCAATAGTGTAAAAGAAGTCTCTGTTTCCTCACATTTTTCATACAGGTGATGTGATATACACACTTGAGAACCATTATATTTGGTTATATATGATTCGTTAAAGTTTGAAAATTAATGACATGTTGCCTGTGTATGTCCAGTTTTATTACTAGACTTGAGGTCAAAGTAGGACATTTTAGGCTTCTTGTCTGAGGAAGAGTGTCATTATTAAGCTGATTAAGTTTGATGCCTTAAACATCAAACACAGATATGTTACAAATTCTCTTTCTACTCAATGGAAGGTTCTTCATTCTACTCAAATTTTGCTACCATAACATTCATTTTTGGCAAAAGACTGCTTTGTATCTCTATGCTCTCTATCCTAAAGATAGAGTCTTTATTAAACATTTGTTTTTATTTTTATTTTGTAGAGAAGGGGTCTCATGGCCGTGCGCGGTGGCTCAAGCCTGTAATCCCAGCACTTTGGGAGGCCGAGATGGGTGGATCACGAGGTCAGGAGATCGAGACCATCCTGACTAACACGGTGAAACCCCGTCTCTACTAAAAACACAAAAAACTAGCCGGGCGAGGTGGTGGGCGCCTGTAGTCCCAGCTACTCCGGAGGCTGAGGCAGGAGAATGGCATAAACCTGGAAGGCGGAGCTTGCAGTGAGCTGAGATCCGGCCACTGCACTCCAGCCTGGGCGACAGAGCAAGACTCTGTCTCAAAAAAAAAAAAGAGAAGGGGTCTCATTATGTCGTTCAGGCTGGACTCCAAATCCTGGGCTCAAGTGATCCTCCTGCCTCAGCCTCCTAAGTAGCTGGGACTACAAGCATGTGCCAGCATACCCAGCTAAGCACTTCAAGTACAGATAATGCATTAAAGAGAGAAGCAAAACTAGTACGTGACAAGAGGCATTTTAGAAATAAGAGTTCTGTTGAGAACAATCCCAATTTAAGACCAAGAAATTTATGTAATGCTTTAATTCCAATGTAACCTAATTATCTTAATAATGACAACCTTTTCTTCAGACAAGAAGCTTAAAATGTCCTACTTCAACCTCATCTCTAGGTGAAGTCAACAATTAAGACACCACTTTCCTTAGGCTACCTTATTTGGCAGGGTGTTAAAGCAAAACACACCAGCATTTCCTATGATTTCTAATTTTAACTTAAGTTGCTTATTATTATTTAGTTTTATCACAAAGAAGTAATTCATGAGCATCCACAAGAACAGACAGTACTCCTGCTTAATCCCTACAAGTAAAATAACAAACATTTTTCTTTATATACTGCTTGGGAGAAAGTCTCTAGTTACACAACAAACTTGCTGCTCTAAATACACTCACTACAATAACAACAACAACAAAAACACACTTAAATTACAACCAAGTGATAGGATGTCATATGCATACCACACTGACCACAGAGTCTAGCACTAATTACAAAGATCTTACTTACTACGTCATTTTCCAAAGCCTCAAGTTCCTCATTGGCTGTGAGTTCACCTGCATCCCAGGGCTCCAGGTCCTTCTCTTTGTGTTCGCCGTTCACTTTAGCACTGATAGCAGAGTCCGTAAAAGCATCTGCAAAGAATGGTTTTGGTTGAAAGTTCGTATAGTCAGGCAATCAGCTACACTCACACATATGAATCACCAACAAAGATATATGTTAAAAAACAATTACGAAAAATGAATTTCACATAATTGTTCAACTTAGAATCTAACAGAAACATTTATTCAACATAATTTAGGTTGATGAAAACAAAAGACAAACGCACTATAATAAAGGTAAACTTAAAACGTACGTATGTGAAGATAAACTGCTATCTAAACTGATACGGAATATATAACATTCAGTAAGAGTATGCTTTCACATTTAATCTAGCAAATGGAATCATAGATGACTATCAGTAAAGGTATTTTCTTCTCATAATGCCACATGAAGTCTTTTTTTTTTTTTTTTTTTTTTTTTTTTTTTTTTTTGAGATGGAGTCTCATTCTGTTGTCCAGGCTGGAATGCAGTGGCACGATCTCGGCTCACTGCAACCTCCACCTCCCGGGTTCAAGCGATTCTCCTGCCTCGGCCTCCCAAGTAGCTGGGACTACAGGTACGTGCCACCACGCCCAGTTAATTTTTTGTATTTTTAGTAGATGTGGTTTCACCATGTTAGCCAGGCTGGTCTTGATCTCCTGACCTTGTGATACCTCCACCTCGGCTTCCCAAAGTGCTGGGATTACAGGCATGAGCCACCGTTCCCAGTCCACATGAAGCATATTTTAATGTACTGACATAATTTATTAAATTATATTACAGATAATTACTCTGTGTGTCTCAGAAGTGATCAAGAAAATTTCTGGCCAGATGCGGTGGCTCATGCCTGTAATCCCAGCACTGTGGGAGGCCGAGGCGGGTGGATCACAAGGTTAAGAGATTGAGACCATCCTGGCCAACATGGTGAAACCTCGTCTCTACTAAAAACATAAAAATTAGCTGGGCATCGTGGCGCATGCCTGTAGTCCCAGCTACTCGGGAGGCTGAGGCAGGAGAATCACTTGAACCCAGGAAGCGGAGGCTGCAGTGAGTGGAGATCACACCACTGCACTCCAGCCTGGCAACAGGCTGAGACCCCATCTCAAAAAAAAAGAAAAAAAAGAAAAAAAAGAAAAGAAAAGAAAAAAGAAAATTTCTATCAATGCATCAGAAATAACTTTTTTTTTTCTTTTTTGAGATGGAATCTTGTTCTTTCACCCTCAGATTGGAATCCACTGGCACCATCTCAGCTCCCTGTAACCTCCACCTTCCAGGTTCAAGCAATTCTCCTCCCCCAGCCTCCCGAGTAGCTAAGACTACAGGCGCCCACCAACAAGCCAAGCTAATTTTTGTATTTTTAGCAGAGACAGGGTTTCACCATGTTGGCCAGGCTGGTCTCGAACTCCTGACCTCAGGTGATCCACCCACCTCGGCCTCCCAAAGTGCTGGGATTACAGGCGTGAGCCACCACTCCTGGCCTAAAATATCTCTTTTGTTTAACGGATGTACTAATTAGATATATCTTCAGAATACTTGCAGCCAAATATATGTGGATTTTGTTTTTAACTTTCCATATTCATGTCTATGTGCAGTGGTCAATATCTAAGCAAACTCTTGCCATTATTAAAGTAAAGTCATTCTAAGTGGTTTAACCCCTCCCAGAACCCACTTCTTCATATATAACCACTCTGCTAAAAGTTCAGGTCCTACAGTATTACCTGTCTCAGAAAGTTCAGGTGGCAGGCGTATCTGGACTTCCTATTAACACACTCTCACTTTGTGTCCTCTTCTTTTCTACTAATGTTACTGAAGAGTACTGACTTATGAAAGCAAATGTAGCATCCACATGTTTAGCTGACCATACTGCTGTCTGGCAAAGGAAATTTTCTCTAGTTGGGAGTTAGACTCAGCTAAATAAAGGACCACTGGACAATGACGGCATTAGGAAATGCTCTGTAGATATAGGTTTGCATTTAAATGACTGGACCCATAGGGAACCACCTACTACGAACTAAGGAGTAATACTTCTGCTGATCTGGCTCTGCTGAGGAAATTAAGCTCCCAGCCACTGTTTCCTCCCAGTACTGCAAGTTGCCACTAAGAGGAGGAAGGGACGAATCAACAACTAAACACACAATACTCCTAACAAGAGGTTACTCCAGAGGAATTTTTTATTTGGCAATGCTTCTATAACTGTCATTGTCTCCCTAATGGGCAAAGTGATGCCAAAATCAGAAATTTGAGCCAGCAAATGTAAGCATGGAACTTCAAGCCTAACTAATTCTAACCTCTTCTTATCCCAAACTAGGTGTGGGTAGGTATGAGTGTGTGTACCTGTACATCAGGAAATAAAAGCATCAATCCACCTCTGGGCTTAGCTGCCAGCTCCACCAGCAGCACTACTCCCACTGCTAGCAATTCTAAGAGCCAAGAGTGTGCTGAGGGAGTTCCCCAGAGTAGCAGGACTCAGATGGGGGTGGAATGGAGCATTCACTAGAAATGGCTGAATTTTGGAAAATCTCCGTAAGAGATTCCAAGAGACTAATGCTATCTTACCAACACCTCATCTTTGCTGAAAGCTACTGATGGCACTAAAAATCTGATCTTATTTGATACTAACCTGAATCAAGTCCTACTCTACATTATCTTAAAGTTATGTGGATTGTTGGCAAAAATTAATTTAGCCATGTGTATTTTCAAGAATGTAAAATGTTCCAAGAAAACATCAAATAATAACCTACTTTAAGATCCTAAAATTCCTTTAATTCTTACAACACTAGACAAAAAACTATACTACAGGAAAATTCCAAACCAGTCATATTATCTTCTGGAAGAAGCAACAGGACTGTTCCTTTACATGTTAAGATCCTGCTAATGTTTTAATCTTACTAGTTTTTGAAAAGCACACATTTAAGTAAATAAAGCATTTATTTAGATAGAAGCTCAGCATCAAAGACAATACACTTTTGATTCAAGAAATTAAAGCTCAAAGCAGTTAGAGATTTTTATAGAACCATATAAATGGATATTTTTTTCTCACTACAGGGTATGTATGTGTGTGATGTTTAGAACATCTTGAGTCAAGCTGTCTTCAAATCAAAAGATCCCAAATTTACACACAAAGTAGCTTAAATATGTTTTTATGATATTATTATAAACAAATTTATAAAAGGATCCCCAAGTAAGAACCAGTGTGGAAAAGCAAGCAAGCATCTAAAACTTCAGTGGCCCAGGCTTTATTCCACTGACCAGAATTTAAGCTGTGTTAAGAGGACATTATTAATAAATCTATTTTTCTCAATGCTACATTTTAATCTTAAATTTTCTGTTAACAATACCAAACTTAAAAAAAAAATATTCACAGGTTATGTAGCAGTCTGGTCTGGTTTCGAGGCAGAAATGGGGAAGGGGAAAACACATAAGTGTGATTCTATAAAGAATGATATTCCTTGATTTTAAAATTTCACCAAAAGTAGCTCTTTTTAAAGATGAGTAAAGACTTAGGGGAAGATGTGCAGAAGTGGAGAGTTAGTACAAAATGAGGCTATAGCATCAGGATGCTGAGGAAAACCCTGGCTATATAAGTAATGCATTTCAGGTCAACATTGCATCATCAGCTAGAAAGGAAGCAAGATCTGGGTATCCATTCTGCACTATTACCAATATCCACTATCGTAAATTCTGATTTGTTTTACAATGATTACAAGTCTGGATTTTTGTTTCTATTTCTTAAATTTTTTTAAAGAGATGGGATCTTACTCTGTCACTCATGCTGGAGTGCAGTGCCTCAATCACTGCAGCCCTAAACTCCTGGGCTCAAGCAATCCTCCCAACTCAGCCTCCCAAGTCACTGAGATTACAGGCATGAGCTGCCATGCCCAGCAAGTCTGGATTTTAAAAAAAACATTGTTGGTAGTAAATAGTACAATGTTGTAACCAGGATTCCTGCAAAGTTCAGAAAAAACAACTGGCTCTAATCTACAGGCAACTGTGGGAATTTGCATGCAGATTTTACCAATGCCCTAAGTCAAAGTATATTAATTTTCCATCATCCTCTATGGTGAGAAACAAAAGCACTGTAAGAATAAGATGCAAGAATACAAAGTGACTATTAGAAACCTGTTACCTGTTTCTGAAGGAACTACAGGCATAGAGAGAAAAAAGGAAAAACATAAAAACCATCAGATGAGATGATAAATAATTAGTTTTTCAATTTATAAAAGCCTCTAGACTAGCAGGCGACGTTGGAGGAAAGAACGAAATTGTATCACCTCCACCCCCTGTATCCTACCTCCATGCTAACCCCCATAGCAGTGGGCTCTCAACACCTTCCCTTCTGATTCTAGGCAGAAACCCAGTCATTTTGGGCCAGTGGTGCCACCTGGTGGTGGTCATAAAGAAATGTCTGAAACAACGTGTGAAACTCTTCTCAGTATCCCCAGCCCCATAACCAGGAAACAAGAGTAAGTATTCAGCTTCTCAATCTTCCCTCTTTCACCTCTGAGCCAATAATGCCTCTGAAAACCATTCAAACTTGTCTGAGCATCTCTTAAAGGGCCAGAATAATGGTCAAATAACTAAAATGCTAGTGTTTAAACATTAGAAATAAATATAAACTTAAATGTATAAAAACTATAAAATGACATAAAACTGGATGAAATAATCATTAACATCAGATTTAACATCAGAAACCCTCAAATGTGCTTCCAGAGAAGTCATCAAAATCCTCAGCTACCCATTTCAATTCAACTAAATCAGCCTTTTCTCAAACATCAAAATTCTAGATAAACCTAAAAAATCATATTGTTTTGATCAATTACTATTCTTGTGGCATTTTCAACAACTTTTTTTTTTTTTTGAGACAGAGTCTTGCTCTGTAGCCCGGGCTGGAGTGCAGTGGCCGGATCTCAGCTCACTGTAAGCTCCGCCTCCCGGGTTTACGCCATTCTCCTGCCTCAGCCCCCGGAGTAGCTGGGACTACAGGCGCCCGCCACCTCGCCTGGCTAGATTTTTGTATTTTTTTTTTTTAGTAGAGACGGGGTTTCACCGTGTTAGTCAGGATGGTCTCGATCTCCTGACCTCGTGATCCGCCCGTGCTGGGATTACAGGCTTGAGCCACCGCGCCCGGCCTCAACAACTTTTTAAGACAGTTTCTCATTATGTGTCATCAGTTATATGTGGACCAATCTATATACTATATAAAGTATCAGTATACAGATTGGTATCAGTGGGTGACAACCTGGCAACTGGGACTACTTACTCATTTTTAGCACTTACTGAGTACCTACAATGCACTCATAAGTCTGGACAAGGCGGGGATTCACATTTGACTGATACAATTCCCAGCATTTCCTGTAGGAGCTCCTGGGTGTGAGAGATTAGTTACAGAAACAAAGCAAATCTTTTAGAATTGAATACAGTGAGTGCTACGATACAATTAAGAATAAAGTTCAGAGGAACAAAAGGCTCTGGCTTTCTAAAGTGACAGTGACAGCCTATGAGCAGCAGCTGATCGAGGCCTTCAAGAATACAAGAAGAAAATAAGAAAGGGGAAGTAAAATGATTCCAACATAGACTGGAGTGGCATTAAAAATATGTGTATAGGCGGGGGCGCAGTGGCTTACACTTGTAATCCCAGCACTTTGGGAGGCCGAGGCGGGCGGATCACCTGAGGTCGGGAGTCCGAGACCAGCCTGACCAACATGGAGAAACCCCCATCTCTACTAAAAATAGCTGGGCATAGTGGCGCATGCCTGTTATCCCAGCTACTCAGGAGGCTGAGGGCAGGAGAATCACTTGAATCCGGGAGGCGGAGGTTGCAGTGAGCTGAGACTGCGCCATTGCACTCCAGTCTGAACAAGAGGGAAACTCCATTTAAAAATTAAATAAATAGGCAGGGCGTGGTGGCTCACACCTGTAATCCCAGCACTTTGGGAGAATGAGGCAGGCGGATCATGAGGTAAAGAGATCGAGACCATCCTGGTCAACATGGTGAAACTCTGTCTTTACTAAAAATACAAAAATTAGGCAGGCATGGTGGTACATGCCTGTAGTCCCAGCTACTCGAGAGGCTGAGGCAGGAGAACTGCTTAAACCTTGAATTGCTTGAACTACTAGGAAGGTGGAGGTTGCAGTGAGCCAAGATAGTGCCACTGCACTCCAGCCTGGCGACAGAGTGAGACTCTATCTCAAAAAATAAATAAATAAATAAATAATATGTGTATAAACATTTTCTGAATTGTACACAAGACCACAGGCTTCCCAGGGAAGTGGGACTGGGGGTTAGAGGGGAGATTATCTTTTCATTGTATACTCATCTGTTCTAACTGCATTGTATACTACGAGCATATACTACATCACGTATTATACAGATTATATTAAAGACTATAATACCGAAGAATAACATAAACAAGTTGGGGATAAGAAACACAGTAAGGGTGCAGGATGTATGAATTGGAACAACAAAACCAAGGGCACAGGTGGAGCCATGCTCCTCAGGCTAGAATGGGGTATGGGTATGACAACAAAACAGGACTGTGGGGAGCCTCCAGATTAGGAATTCTTAGCCTTTTTCTTAATACATAGGCCCTTTGACATTTTAGGGAAGCCTATGTAACCGTATTCAGAATGTACTTAAATTCATAAAATACACAGGAAATCAAATGAGAACAATTAACAATGAAATGCAGTTATCAAAAACTAAAAAAATCTGTTGGCATAGTAACATACATGCTTCTTAATTAAAGCATTAAATATTAAGACCCAGTAACAGGTTTAATAACTACTATAAATTTAAAGAGGTGATGAACATACATAATTATTTGAAGCCGGGTGCAGGGGCACATGCCTATAATCCCAGCTACTCGGGAGGCTGAAGTGGGAGGACTGCCTGAGCCCACGAGTTCAAGGCCAGAGTGGATAACATAGCAAGATTCTGTTTCTAAAAATAATTTGAGGCCGGGTGCGGTGGCTCACACCTGTAATCCCAGCACTTTGGAAGCCAAGGCAGGCGGATCACTTGAGGTCAGGAGTTGGTGACCAGCCTGGCCAACATGGTGAAACCCCATCTCTACTGAAAATACAAACATTAGCTAGGCATGGTGGTGCGCGCCTGTAATCCCAGCTACTCAGGAGGCAGAGGCAAGAGAATTGTTTGAACCCAGGAGGCAGAGGTTGCAATGGACTGAGACTGCACCACTGGACCTCCAGCCTGAGAGACAGAGCGAGACTCCATCTCAAATATATATATATATATATATAAATATATATATATATATATAAATATATATAAATATATATATAAATATATAAATATATATATAAATATATATATAAATATATATATATAAAAATAATAATTTGAGATATCCATAACATCAAGCAATATGGAATTAACTGAGTTCTATACGTGCTTAAGTCATAAATACTGCTAACACTAGTTGTTTGTTGCCTATATTTTTAAATGGGAAAAAATGCTAAATTTCACTTGAAGGTTAGTGTAAATAAAGATGTAAATTCCTCTTCATCCAAGGTCATCAATGCCCTGAATTCTCTCCACAAATTCCTTGAGAATCCACAGATCCAGGTTAAAAATCCTGCCTCTTTGTACTGACAAGCAGGAAGAAAGAGCCTCTGCCATGAATAAAGCAAATAGGTGAGGGACTTGAAGGAGTGGTCATCAAGGTTGCAGAAACAGGTTTAAGGGAGAAAAAAGGCCGGGCGCGGTGGCTCAAGCCTGTAATCCCAGCACTTTGGGAGGCCGAGACGGGCGGATCACAAGGTCAGGAGATCGAGACCATCCTGGCGAACACGGTGAAACCCCGTCTCTACTAAAAAATACAAAAATCTAGCCGGGCGTGGTGGCGGCGCCTGTAGTCCCAGCTACTCGGGAGGCTGAGGCAGGAGAATGGCGTGAACCCGGGAGGCGGAGCTTGCAGTGAGCTGAGATCCGGCCACTGCACTCCAGCCTGGGCGACAGAGCGAGACTCCGTCTCACAAAAAAAAAAAAAAAAAAAAAAAAAAAAAAAAAAAAGGAAGAAAAAAAAAAAGTCTGCTGAGCTCTCCTGAGGCAAGAGCTGGAAACTAATCAGCCCCCCAGGGGGACTTTCTCCAGCCACACCCAGCAGGCTGGATTAGGAGTAGACAGAGTTTAAGATCTCAGAGGAACAGAGAGCGCTGTGAGAGGCAAGAAGAGAATAGAAGTGTAAAGTTTATAGCTGTGGTCAGAGTAGATCTTGGAAGGCATTCTGGAAGAGAAGCAGTCCCTTCCGAGTGATGACACAGTCATGAAAGCAGGATGCTACAACGCCGTGGAGGTGAAAGGGATGGATGGAACAGAACTTAGGAGGCTATGTTTCCTAAAGAATAGTGTTCTCCAAATGATCCATTTGAAAATAAATTATTGCAACACACACTACGGTCGTCTTTCAGTATCTATGGGTGATTGGTTCTAATACCCCCTGGGGATACCAAAATCCATGGATGCTTAAGTCCCTGATACAAAATAGTATATAATATTTGCATACTCTCGCATACTTTAAATCTCTAAGTTACCTATAATACCTAATACAAAGTAAATGCTATGGAAATAGCTGTTGTACTGCATTGTTTAGGGAGTAATGACAAGAAAAAAAGTCTGTACATGTTCAGTATAGATGCTTTTCATTTCCCATATAATTTTCTTTTTTTTTTTTTTTTTTTTTTGAGACAGAGTCTCACACTCTATTGCCCAGGCTGGAGTGCAGAGGCACAATCTCAGCTCATGGAAACCTCTACTTCACAGAATCAAGCAAATTTCTTGTCTCAACCTCTCGAGTAGCTGGGATTACAGATGTGCACTACCATGCCCAGCTAATTTTTTGTACTTATAGTAGAGCTACGGTTTTGCCATGTTGGCCAGGCTGGTCTTGAACTCCTGACCTCAGGTGATCCATCCACCTCAGCCTCCTCAAGTGCTGGAATTACAGGTGTGACCCACAGCCCCAGCATATTTCCCATATTATTTTGGATCCATGGTTGGTTGAATTCACAGTGTGTAACACATGGATAGAGAGGGCTGACTGTATCTGCAAACTAACATTTGAAGACATCAGGGTCCCAGCCACAAAACTAAGAAATGAATGATAATTACAATTTTAATCATTGTCTATGGTACCATGCCTATGTAAGAGGAAAAAAAAAAGTTATTCGCTGGTTTAGGAGTATAAAATTGGGTCTAGTGAGTATAAAAATATATTTTAAAAGATTAAAAACATAAAAATATAGTAAATATAAGTAAATTAAGTTTAAAAATATAAATATTTCAGTGGTGGCTCACACTTGTAATCTCAGCACTGGGAGGCCATGGCGGGTGGACTGCCTGAGCTCAGAAGTTCGAAACCAGCCTGGACAACACAGCAAAATCCTGTCTCTACCAAAAATATAAAAAATTAGCCAGGTGTGGTGATGCGCATCTGTGGTCCCAGCCACTCGGGAGGCTGAGGTGGGAGAATCACTTGAGCCTGGGAGGAGGAGGTTGCGGTGAGCCAAGATCTGTATTACCACACTCCAACCTCAGTGACAGAGTGAGACCCTGTATATAAAAAATACATATATGTAAACTTTTCAAAAATCAATCAAAGGAATACATGTATGTTCAACACCTAGTAACTGTAAGTCACTGTATATATACTAGACACCATGGTTGGGGGGACATTTCCTTAATTCTATAAATTTGTTTTCTAAACTCCAGAAAAGTTTAATGCATTGGGAGAGATAAAATATACTGGCAAAAAGATACTACACACTGCTTCGTAAAGATGAGTGTTTGATACATGACGGAAAGCACTGGTTCTCCAACTGTACTTCATGATATCCTATGATGTCTTCAGGACACCCCAGAAGACAAGGGAAAACTGAGTACGTAGGGAGCTAGGACACCACTACCTCTTCTTCCAACCACGCTTGTTTTAACTAAGAGTCAGCATGGGATCTCATCAGAGGGAAAAAACTGACCTATTCTATGCTAAAAAGAAAATGTTAAAGTCTGGGCATGGTGACTCACACGTGTAATGCCAGCACTTGGGAAGGCTGAGATGGGAGGATCACTGGAACCCAGGAGTTCAAGATCAGCCTGTGCAATACAGTGAGATATCTGTCTCTACAAAAGCTAAACTAAAAAAACAAACAAAAAAATTAGCCAGGTAGGGTGGTACATGTACTTGGGAGGCTGAAATGGGAGAATAGCTTGAGCTCACGAAGCAGTAACCCATGATGGCACTACTGCATTCTAGTAGGGGTGACAGAGAGAGACCCTTTCCCAACAAATAAATACATACAAACATAAATTAATTTAAAATGTAAAGTTTAACAGCCATTGTTATAGGCAATAAAAACAAACCACAATGAGCAGGGAAGGTGAGAGAAGACTCTAAAAAGGACAGATGTGGGCTTGGTTTTGAAAAAGTATCTAAAACTCCAGTTAATAAGGTAGATTCTTGAAGTTAGGATTCAATCCAGGAGTAAAAGAAGAAGGCACAGGCTGGCCACGGTGGCTCACGCCTGTAATCCCAGCCACTTGGGAGCCCAAGGCAAGTGGATCACAAGGTCAGGAGCTCGAGACCAGCCTGGGAAACAGTGAAATCCGTCTCTACTAAAAATACAAAAATTAGCAGGGCATGGTAGCACGCGCCTGTTGTCCCAGCTTTTTGGGAGGCTCAGGCAGGAGAATCACTTGACTTGAACCCGGGAGGCGGAGGTTGTGGTGAGCCAAGATTGCGCCACTACACTCCAGCCTGGGCAACAGAGCGAGACTCTATCTCCAAAAAAAAAAAAAAAAGGCGGCACAAAGTTGGTGATGTCTAACACACAGAACATGCCACAGTAGGTCAATAAGTGGATTAACATTGGGAAATAATGAGAGATAAGGTTGAAAAAGAGAAGTTCCACTGGGAAGAGTACTGTATAGCATCCCAGCTTTATTCTGTAAGCAATAGTGGCCACTGAAGATTTTGAGCAAGGGATGAGATGATCTCTAATAAAAGCAATGTCTAAGAATTTCTTTACATCAATGCCCAGGACTGACTGAAAATGAGAAATCTGGTAGACAAGTTGTTTAGAAGATTATAACAATATTTGCCTTGGTGGAAGAAAACAGGGACCACCCTTATTTTCTATTTTCACTGTTAAATCTTTTGGTATACACTTTTTGAAATTTTTACCACGTGTGCATATATAAATTTTTAAAGTAAAGTTGTAAACAGAAAAAAATCTACAATGAGATACTACTTCTTACTCTCCCACTAGGATGGCTATAATCAAAGAGACAGACAATAACAAATGCTGGTGAGGATGTAAAAAACATAAGAAACCTCATACACTGCTAGTAGGATTGTAAAATGATACAGCTATGTTGGAAACAGCTATATAGGATTGTAAAATGATACAGCTACCATGCCCAGGAGACCAGCCTGTGCAACACAGTGAGACCTCACCTCTATTTTCAAAAAAATAATAAAAAGGAAAGAAACAGCCCAACAGTTACATAAAAGCTTCAACACAGATTTAGCATATGAGCCAGCAATTATCTTGCAGGTATGTGTGTGTATGTATGTATGTATGAGTATGCATACACACACATCCCCATGAAAATTGAAAACCTATGTCCACACACAATTTTTTTTTTTTGAGATGAAGTCTCACTCTGTCACCCAGGCCGGAGTGCAGTGGCATGATCTTGGCTCACTGTAGTCTCAGCCTCCTAGCTTCAAGCGTTTCTCTGCCTCAGCCTACCTAGTAGCTGAGATTACAGGTGCACGCCACCACACCCAGTTAATTTTTATATTTTTAGTAGAGACGGGGTTTCGCCATGTTGGGCAGGCTAGTCTCAAACTCATGGTCTCAAGTGATCTGCCGGCCTCAGCCTCCCAAAGAGCTTGGATTACAGGCATGAGCCACCACACCCGGCCCACACAAAAACTTTAAAAGTCAATGTTAATAGCAGCATTACCCATAAGTCAAAAGGTGGAAATAATGAAAATATCCACCAACTGATGAATAAACAAAACGTAATGTGCCTGTGTACCTGTACAATGGAATATTTGGCCATGAAAAAAGTACTAATACATGCCACAACACGGAAGAAACATACTAAGTGAAACAAGCCTATCATAATATATATGGCCAGGTGCGGTAGCTCATGGCTGCAATCTCAGCACTTTGGGAGGCCGAGGCGGGCAGATCACTTGAGGTCAGGAAATCGAGACCAGTCTGGCCAACACAGTGCAACCCCGTCTTTACTAAAAATACAAAATTAGCCAGGTGTAGTGGCAGGAGCCTATAGTCCCAGCTACTCAAGAGGCTAAGGCGGGAGAATCGCTTCAACTTGGGAGGTAGAGGTTGCGGTGAGCCGCGATCATGCCACTGCACTCCAGCCTGGGCAACAGAGTGAGACTCTGTTTCAAAAAAAAAAAAGAAAAAAGAAAAAAAAAAAGAGACTATATATGATTCCATTAACATGCAATGTCCAGAATGGGCAAACCTATGAAGACAATAGATCAATAGTTGCCTGGAGCTGGGGAAAATTGAAACAAACAGAGAGGAACTGCTAAGGGGTTCAGAGTTTCTTTTCAGAGTGATGAAAACGTAAATTGATTGTAGTGATGGTTGCACAATGCTGTGAATATATTAAAAAAAAAAAAAAAATGGGCTGGGAGCAGTGGTTCATGCCTGTAATCCCAGCATTTTGGGAGGCTGGGGCAGGAGGATCATTTGAGGCCCAGAGTTTGAGACCAGCCTGGGCAACATAATGAGACCTCATCAGCACAAAAAATAACAAAAATTAGCCAGGAGTGGTGATGCATGTCTGCAGTCTCAGCTTAATCAGGAGGCTGAGGTGAGAGAATCGCCTGAACCCATGAGTTTGAGGTTATGGTGAGCTATGATGGCGCCACTGCACTCCAGCCTGGACAACAAAATGAGACCCTGTCTCAAAATAGAACGGAAAAAAAAAAAACAACTAATTTTCTCCCTATCTCAAATGAATGATTAAATTTTCTAGCACTATGATAAAAGTGAGATAAAACAAAAAAAAAAAATCCGTAAGAGAAAAATATATCCTGTTTAAGTAATAAAAACCAGTATTTATTTTCCTTACTAATAAATTCTGTTTGTGAGAGGTACAAATTTGATTCTTCAGTTAAAATTCAAGGGAAAACATTTATAAGATAAAATACATCATCTTAGTTTGACTAAGCCCACTAAATAAGAAAAAAGGCACTGCAATTAGTAACTTTTCTTGCTGTTGTTGAGACAGGGTCTCACTTGGCTCACCACAGCCTCAATCTCCCTGGACTCAGGTGATCCTCTCACCTCAGCCACCTGAGTAGCTGGGACTACAGGTGCACAACACCGTGTCTGGCTACTTTTTGTATTTTTTTGTAGAAACGGGGTTTCACCATATTGTCCAGGATGGTCTTGAACTACTGGGCTCAAGCAATTCATCTGCCTTCGCCTCCCAAAGTGCTGAGATTACAGGAATGAGCCACTATACCCAGCTGGTAATTTTATGTTTTTAAAGCAATTTTCTTAAGCTCTAAATTAGCTAACTTAAAATTTGAACTAAAAATTGTTTAGAAATGGTACCACTTAAAATGGTGCTGCATTTTACTTCAAAATCAACTAAAAAATAAAAATAAAAAATTCAAACTTACTAATGAGGTTCCTCTGAAAGCTGAGTGAAGATCAATAGCCCACGCTCTACAGAATCAAAAATACATCAAATTCTACAGCAAAGCCTGAGTGGTGCAAAACAAACAAGAACAAGACAAAATACGGAAATTCACTTCATGAGGTTTGCTGTATTTAAAAAAATAAGGTGATAGATTCCATGTATGTAATACTAGATTGCTGATTCCCACACTATCTCCTAAAAAGATCTCAAAAGAAGTTTTAGAAAAGATTCCAATACAAAGATACTGCCTATGGTGAACATTCTGTTTTCATTTTCTCCATTAGGCTTCTGGATCAGGATCTATTTTAAGTGGGGAGGAGGAGGAAAAGCTACCTGAAAGAAATATCTGCCATCTCAAAATATGAAATTAGCCTAGGCCTGGTGTGATAGCTTAAGCCAGTAATCCCAGCACTTTGGGAGGCTGAGGCAAGAGGATCACTTGGGCTCAGGAGTTCAAGACAGCCTGAGCAACACAGTGGGACCTTGTCTCTATTTTAAAAAGAAGAATTCTAAAAATAGAGATAGAGAGTAAAAGAGACAAAGAGAAAGAGAGAAACAAGGAGAAATTAGTCCAATCATTGTTTGAGCACTTCTTTATAAAAAGTACTATTTTCAGCTCAAAAATTAAAGAGAAAGAAAAAAAAAAAAGAAAGTGATTCTGTAGAAGAGCTAAGACAAAAAAAGTAAATTTACAAATGTTCAAGAATCAAAAAAACAGAATTTAGGAACTGAAATGTCCATACTATTAGCGAAGAATAATAGTCTTTTTATAACAACTTATTCTCAAACCTATGGCAAAAGTGTTCAGAATTAGGTTAAGGAAAAGTCAGTAACATGAAATGAATTCCAATTCTTACAGCTATACAAGTATCTTGTTTCCCTGGCAAATATGTAAAACATTTTATAGATTCGGATTCTTTTCTAATAAAAAACAGAACAACTATTCAAGTACATATGTCCACTTAATATTCTTTCCCAGGAGTATGAAATAGAAATAGAACAAAGTAGAAATTAAACTGAGATAATTTATCCACATTCCTTCTCTTGCTTTATTACTAGTTTTAATATATCTGCTATGCATAAGACTCCACTGAGACCATCCAAGGCAAGAGAAAAAAATAATACTAAAACCAGACAGTAAGTATATTAGCATTACACAATCTTGCCAGTAAAGTCTTACTGAAAATGTCCTGAAAACATATGAGTTACTTACCTAAAAAAGAGTTTAAGAATGCTACTTGTTTTACTTAAACTATCCCACTAGCAGAGTGTTAAGTGTTTTTGCAACTCCCTCAATACCACTAAGTAGTATTAATCTTTCTCACATTTACCATTCAGCACCAGTTGATAGACAATCTGAATTTCTTAAAAATAAAATAAAAATAAACTACACTTCTCAAATCATTACAAGTGACGAGGGCCACCTTTTCTTATGTTCACTGGCTATTTTAAAAACCTTTTTTCCACTTTTCCCAGTTTGTGGCATGTCTTTTTAAATGTACGGTTACTTTGGGACACTAAGTATTTTTGTTTTTGTTTTTTTGAGATGGAGTCTTGCTCTGTCACCCAAGCTGGAGTGAAGTGGCACAATCTTGGCTCACTGCAACCTCCCCTTCCCAGATTCAAGCAATTCTCCTGCCTTAGCCTCCTGAGTAGCTGGGATTACAGGCATGTGTCACCACGCCTGACTAATTTTTGTCTATTTTTAGTAGAGATGGGGTTTCACCACGTTGACCAGGTTGGTCTCAAACTCCTGACCTCAAGTGATCCACCCACCTTGGCCTCCCAAAGTGCTGGGATTACAAGCGTGAGCCACCACACCCAGCCTAAATCTTTACTTTTTTAATAATCAAATGTATCAATCTTTTGTGTTTTTTTTTTGCTCTGGTAGTCATGCTTATAAAGTCCTTCTCCACTCAAAATTATACAGATTCACAGATCTGCTCCAGTGTAGTTTGAGTGTTGTTTTGTTTAATTACAGTTCTCTCATTAATCTATTTGATTTTATTTTAGTTATCAGTGTGAAGTAGGAATCTAATTTGTCCCCAATGTCCCAGAATCATTTACTGAATAATCCACCTTTCCTCCAAAATTAAAGTGCTATGTTTATTGTATATTAACAAAATACCACATAAACTCAGTTTTGGATTCTCCATATGTAGCCACTATGACAGTTATGTTTTAAACAGTTATGTTTATCTTTTTTTTTTTTTTTTTTTTTTTTTTGAAACAAGAGTTTTGCTCTTGTTGCCCAGGCTGGAGTGCAATGGCGCGATTTTGGCTCACTGCAACCTCCGCCTCCTGGGTTCAAGCAATTCTCCTGCCTCAGCCTCCCGAGTAGGTGGGACTACAGGCATGTGCCACCACGCCTAACTAATTTTGTATTTTTAGTAAAGACGGGGTTTCTCCATGTTGGTCACCCTGGCTGTGATCTACGCACCTCAGCCTCCCAAAGTGTTGGAATTACAGGCATGAGTCACCGCGCCCAGCTGACGGTTATGTTTTAATTCTGACATATTTTAATATTTGGTAGGGCAAGTCCTCCTTTATGACTTTTGTCGAAAGAAATTTCCAAAATTCTTCTGTTACTACACATAATCTAATAAACTTTAGAATTATTTTGTCAGTTTCTACAAAAACAGAGATATGTATGTGTGTGTGTGTGTATATATAAATATATATATAATTTTCTTTTTTTTTTTTTTTTTGAGATGGAGTCTCGCTCTGTCACCTGGCTGGAGTGCAATGGCGCAATCTCAGCTCACTGCAATCTTCACCTACAGGGTTCAAGTAATTCTCCTGCCTCAGCTTCCTGAGTAGCTGGTACCCGCCACCATGCCCAGCTGATTTTTGTATTTTTAGTACAGACGAGGTTTCACCATGTTGACCAGGCTGGTCTCAACCTCCTGTCCTCAAGTGATCAGCCCACCTTGGCCTTCCAAAGTGCTGGGATTACAGACGTGAGCCAACACACCCAGCCAAAACTGAATATATTTAGAGATTTCTTTGAGGAAAACTGACAACATTGTAGTATTAAATAATTCCATTCGGCCGGGCACGGTGGCTCAAGCCTGTAATCCCAGCACTTTGGGAGGCCGAGACGGGCGGATCACGAGGTCAGGAGATCGAGACCATCCTGGCGAACACGGTGAAACCCCGTCTCTACTAAAAATACAAAAAAAAAACTAGCCGGGCGAGGTGGCGGGCGCCTGTAGTCCCAGCTACTCCGGAGGCTGAGGCAGGAGAATGGCGTAAACCCGGGAGGCGGAGCTTGCAGTGAGCTGAGATCCGGCCACTGCACTCCAGCCTGGGCGACAGAGCGAGACTCCGTCTCAAAAAAAAAAAAAAAAAAAAAAAAAAAAAAAAAATTCCATTCAAAGTATGGCATGTTTCTCCATTTAGCCAAATCTACTTTTATTTCTCCTTCAGTAGTGTCTTCATATATCTTCAGTTTATCCCCATGTCTTATGCTTATTTTTGTTTTTGAGACACAGTCTCGCTCTGTCACCCAGGCTGGAGTGCAACACGGCCATCTCGGCTCATTGCAACCTCCGTCTCCTGGATTCAAGCCATTCTCCTGCCTCAGGTTCCCAAGTGGCTAGGATTACAGGTGCGGTGCCCGCCACCCCACCCAGCTAATTTTTGTATTTTTAGTAGAGCCATGTCGACCAGGCTGGTCTCCAACTCCTTACCTCAAGTGATCCGCCACACCAGGGTGGTTTGTTTTTGAGACAAGGTCTTGCTTGTCACCCAGGCTGGAGTGCCATGGCACAACCACAGCTCACTGCAGCCTGGACTTCCTGGCTGCAAGTGATCCTCTTACCTCAGCCTCCCAAGTAGCTGGGTCTACAGATATACACCACCACACCCGGCTAATTTTTGTACTTTTTGTAGAGACGGGGTTTCGCCAAGTTGCTGAGGCGGGTCTTGAACTCCTGAACTCATCCTATGGCCTCAGCCTCCAAAAGTGTTGAGATTACAGGCATGAGCCACTGCACCTGGCCTATTTCTACACTTTGGATTCTGCTCCCATGTATCTTGAATCACCTTTACTCTTATTAGGACCAAACAATATTTTTTTATTGTCTAAATAAAATTCTATTTTATGTTAGAGGTTTTTCTTTTTTATATTTAATAAATGAAGTTATTGTTTTGACTTTGGCAAACATGTGATAGGGCAGAGAATTTCTATATACTCTAAAAAATATAAAATATAACTTGAATAAATGGAAGATGACCATATCTTCATAAACAAGTAATACTTTTCTACTGTGTACCACCAACTATTCTGTTTAGCTTTCCATCACATAGTTCCATTCCACCTATTTATTTCTTTTATCTCAGTAATCTCTGTACTGCCTCCATACTGGCCTCAATAAATGCCACTCTCCATTTACTGCTTGGCCCCCGAATGAACACATATCTGTGTCTTAATAAACCACAGCAAAGTCGAGGCTGTAAACTTTCTAATGGGTCAGTTTTAAGAGAAGAATATTGTACCACTGAGAGTTCTAGCTGGCTCACTAGAGTGACAACTCCCAAAGTCCAAGGCTCCAACTCAACCTCCTTTCCTGCCCACTGATCTGGATCAACCTAGCTACAAGACTACCTGTGTATCCATTATTTCATCTGTCTATGTACCACAGGGCACCTCAAAGGAGAGGCTATCCATCCTGATCACTTGCCCAGCTTTAGTGCTGCCTGCCTGCCTGCCTGCCACATCTAGAGCCTACTGCATGCACTCCTAGCTACAAGGATATGCCTACTTAGCTGCAGGGCTGTGGCCTACCTGCCCTAGCCCTAGTAAAGCATCATCCATGAATGAACTTGAAACACATTTAGACTTCTCAGGCCCCAAGGCTTCCTAGGTCATATCCTGCTCTGCGATCTGCCTCTTCATTACATGACTGATACAGCATTTCTAACGTCACGCCCTTCTGAAGAGATCCCTGTTTGTTACTCGTATTCTGTTACTTAACACAAAGAGCTATCAGACCAAAAAGACAACCATATGAGAACACAACAGCACAACACCAGAATAAAACAATCTGTAGGCCAGGCGCGGTGGCTCAAGCCTGTAATCCCAGCACTTTGGGAGGCCGAGACGGGCGGATCACAAGGTCAGGAGATTGAGACCATCCTGGCTAACACGGTGAAACCTCGCCTCTACTAAAAAATACAAAAAAACAGCCGGGCGAGGTGGCGGGCGCCTGTAGTCCCAGCTACTCGGGAGGCTGAGGCAGGAGAATGGCGTAAACCCGGGAGGCGGAGCTTGCAGTGAGCCGAGATCCGGCCACTGCACTCCAACCTGGGCGACAGAGCGAAACTCCGTCTCAAAAAAAAAAAAAAAAAAAAAAAACAATCTGTAGAATTTTATTTCTCACTGTTCTATAATTACACATTCATACTCCAACTTCTTCCAACTACTAAAATCTACACAATTCTTTTATTTTTTATTTTTATTTTTGAGACGGAGTCTCGCTCTGTCACTCAGACTGGAGAGCAGTGGCATGATGTCAGTTCACTGCAACCTCCGCCTTCTAGGTTCAAATGATTCTCCTGTCTCAGCCTTTTGAGTAGCTGGGATTAGAGGCACACGCCACCACACCAGGTTAATTTTTTTTGTAAAATCTACAGAATTATTTGCATCGCTGACTCCATTTGTTATTCAATGTCACGCAGTTCAGTATTCCATTTTTCTTGAATTCATTCACATGCTTTTGTATCTCTAACTCTAAAAATGCTTAGAATAGAGTACGTGGCGTACATGAACTCCCTGAAGAAACCGTGAACACCATGAAATTACATATAGTGTGGGCACGGTGGCTTGCACCTATAATCCCATCACTTCTGAAGGCCAAGGTAGAGGACTGCTTGAACCCAGGAGGTAAAGGCCAGCCTGGGAAACATAGTGAAAACCAGTGTCTAAAAAATATTTTAAAAATTAGCCGGGCATAGTGGTGCGCACCTGTAGTCCCAGCTACTTGGGAGGCTGAAGTGGAAGAGTTGCTTGAGCCAGGAGGTCGAGGCTACAGTAAGCCATGATCACACCACTGCATTCCAGCCTGAGTGACAGAGCATGACCCTGTTTCTTTAAAAAAAAAAAAAAAAAAAAAAATTAATTTTTAAAAGAATTACATTACATGTAAAATCTACTTGTGTGGTGTAAATTTTTCTAGGGTGAGGATATACAGTTTCACTAGGTATACAGTTTCACAAGGTTCTCAAAAGGGACCCAAAATAGATGCTTATATTTCTCTGTACTGTCCATAGCAACAAGCACAGCAAGGAACACATCCCAGAGCTCTCTAAGTATCTGTCGGATGACTATATATGTAAGACCACTTACAGCTTTTTCATTCTTTCCATAAAATAATGCTTCTACAAAAGTGTATTAAGGCACTGAATTTCATTTATTCAAACACATTTATATTGAGCTTGTACTATGTGCCAAAGCACTATACCAAACCATGAGAATAAATAATAAAGATAGTATCACTGTCTTTCTTTGAGCACAAGGAACTCAAAGTATAACAGGGGAGACAAGCACATAATTTTAATACAACATGGAATAAGGGCAATGATATACACATGATAGGAGGGAACTTGTGTGTGGTAGCTGGCAGTGTGTAAGTGTCATGTGGCAAAAACAGCAGGCAAAGAAACAGACACTGGAGACACACATCTAAGGGGAGTGTGAAGGAAAAGAAGCCCAGGAATGAGAAAGGGAAGGAATGATAATAAACATAAAAAATACAGAAGAGCAAATTCTGAAGGAGGGTGAAACGAACATTTAAGTGCAGCAATAAAGACAGAAAAAGATTCCACAGGACCTGGCAGTTAGAGGTTAACAGTAACCTTAGGCAGGATAATGGCTAGAAGAATTCAGGATTAAAAAGAATCCTTTTGGGCCAGGCACAGTGGCTCACGCCTATAATCCCAGCACTTTGGGAGGCTGAGGCAAGCGGATCACGAGGTCAGGAGATTGAGACCATCCTGGCTAACACGGATGGTCTCTACTAAAAATACAAAAAATTAGCCAGGCAAGGTGGCAGGTGCCTATAGTCCCAGCTACTCGGGAGGCTGAGGCAGGAGAATGGCGCAAATCCAGGAGGCGGAGCTTGCAGTGAGCCGAGATGGCGACATTGCACTCCAGCTTGGGTGACAGAGCGAGACTCGGTCTTTTTAAAAAAAAAAAAAAAAGAATCCTTTTTAGGATGAGCAGGAAGTGAATAGGTTTTCAAGCTAAAAGGAAAGATTAAATAGAAAGGAGGATGTTGAAGAGTTCAGAAACAGAGAAGTGGTATAAAAGAACAAGTTAAAAACAAGACGGCCGGGCGTGGTGGCCCACGCCTGTAATCTCAGCACTTTGGGAGGCCAAGGCAGGTGATCACTTGAGGTCAGGAGTTCAAGACCAGCCTGGCCAACATGGTGACACCCCGTCTCTACTAAAAATACAAAAATTAGCCTGGCATGGTGGCAGGTGCCTATAGCCCCAGCTACTCAGGAGGTCTCCCTTGCACCTGGGAGGTGGAGACTGCAGTTAAGCTGAAATTGCACCACTGCACTCCAGCCTGGGTGACAGACGGAGACTCTATCTTAAAAAAAAAGAGCGAGGAGGTAGGTAGAAGGGAGAGAGTCAAGGGCATGATTGAAGAAGTTGGCTTAAAAATCGTCTCTACTAAAAACAGAGGAAAAACAATAACGAGGCCAGGTGTGGTGACTCATGTCTGTAATCCCAGGATTTTGGGAGGCCAAGTCTTTTGGAAGACTCTTAGGCCAGCAGTTTGAGACCACCCTGTGCAACATGGGGAAACTCCATCTCTACAAAAAATATAAATATAAAAAATTAGCTAGGCACAGTAATATGCATATATAGTTTTAGCTATGTAGGAGGTTGAGGTGAGAGGATCACCTGAGCCTGGGAAGTCGAGGCTGCAGTGAGCTGTGATTGCATCACTGCACTCCAGCCTGGGCAACAGAGCAAGACCATCTCAAAAAAAAAAAAAAGATGGCACGGAGGAGGAAGATAAATTTGTAGATAAGGAAGGGAGTTATCAGTTGATGGAGATCTTTTCCATACATGATTTTTCACTAAATGTGACAAAGAATCTGTTAAGCGAAAGTAATTCTTCAGACTAAATCCAATTAGAATGGTCATGAATAAGGAATCGCAGGATATTATATAGTATTAGAATCAAAGCATGCAATTAGTTATAAGTTTAAAGGACAGAGCATGTTCTGTGTTACTTCACCAAAGCCAGCATAGCATGTATTTTTGATCAGTCCTAAATAGCCCTAAATGCAGTGGAAAATATGATTTAGGCCAAGGGCTGGCAAACTTTTCTGTAAAGAGACAGTCAAATTTTCTGGCTTTGCAAGCCCTACAGTCAGCTACCACTATTCAACTCTACGGCTACAGCCATGAAAACAGCCACAGATAATGCACAAATGCATGGGCATAGCTATGCTACAATAAAATTTATTTACTTTTATGGGTAGACCTGCTGACCCCTATCATCTAGGCTGAGAATCCTACTAAGAAAATGAAGCAGTAGGAAAAAGTATGAGGAACAATGGAATAAGAAAACAGAAGTAAAGCCATAGTTGAGTTGGAGTAAAGAGAAAAACATGAATAATAGTGCAACAGGAAGAGCAGAAAGAAAATGAAGGAAAAAAAATAGAGGAGAAAGGAATACTGGAAATGGATGGAAAATCAAGTAAAAAACAAGCAGAGATAACAGGACAACTCCAAAGGTACACAAACACAGAGCGAAAAGTGGCTGATTAGAAGTTTTGGCAAAATGAAGAGAATCTCAGATCTGTCTACACTGGAATTCAAATAAAGGATAAATAAAAACTGATTTTCCAATGATAATCTGATGGTCTCCTCTAATTATGAATGTTCCAAGGGGACTCACAGCTCATAAGATGTAAAGCTACTTTCAGTTTGTCAGTAAATCAACTGGAACATGTATAACATTCAAGTGACCAAATGAAATTTATTCATCGTACCATAAGAAGTCACTATTTCTAAGCCTTTTACTCATCTGCATATATGCATGAGTATAACTTTTAAACTTTATTGAAATCAATGATGTTAGCATCAAGAACTTAAAAGTCACACTGACCTTACTCATGTTAAAAGGTTTCCCCAGCAGTGGCTCACACCTGTAATCCCAGCACTTTGGGAGGCCCAGATGGGTGGATCATGAGGTCAGATCAAGACCAACCTGGCTAACATGGTGAAACTCTGCCTCTACTAAAAATACAAAAAATTAGCCAGGCGTGGTGGTGGGCGCCTGTAGTCCCAGCTACTGGGGAGGCTGAGGCAGGAGAATGGCGTGAACCTAGGAGGCGGAACTTGCACTGAGACGCGATCGCGCCACTGCACTCCAGCCTGGGCGACAGAGCGAGACTCCGTCTCAAAAAAAAAAAAAAAAGAAAGAAAGAAAGAAAGAAAGAAGGAAAAGGTTTCCCCAGCAGCCGGGTGCGGTGGCTCACACCTGTAATCCCAGCACTTTGGGAGGTCAAGGTGGGGGGATCACAAGGTCAGGAGTTTGAAACCAGCCTGGCCAATATGGTGAAACCCCGTCTCCACTAAAAATACAAAAATTAGCCTGACATGGTGGCAGGCGCCTATAATCCCAGCTACTCCAGAGGCTTAGGCAGAAGAATCGCTTGAACCTGGGAGGCAGAGGTTTCAGCAAGCCAAGATCATGCCACTGCATTCCAGCCTGGGCGACAGAGCAATACTCCGTCTCAAAATAAAGGTTTCTCTGGCCGGGTACGGTGGCTCACACTTGTAATCCCAGCACTTTGGGAGGCCTAGGCAGGTGGATGACCTGAAGTCAGGAGTTCAAGACCAGCCTGACCAACATGGAGAAACCCTGTCTCTACTAAAAATACAAAATTAGCTGGGCATGGTGGCACATGCCTGTAATCCCAGCTACTCGGGAGGCTGAAGTAGGAGAATCGTTTGAACCCAGAAGGCGGAGGTTGCGGTGAGCGAAGATTGCATCATTGTACTCCAGCCTGGGCAACAAGAGAGAAACTCTGTCCCAAGGAAAAGGAAAAAAAAAGGTTTCCCCAAAAATAAAGTCAAAGATTTAAAACACACACACACACAAAATCTTGAACAACATAATAGTCTGCATCTTGTATTTCTTGAGTTTTTTTTTTTTTTTTACTTTTAGTTTTAGTTTTATTTGTGGAAAAATCCTTTAACAACCATGCAACTTACTGGCTGGGCGCAGTGGTTCACGCCTATAATCCCAGTAATTTGGGAGGCCCAGGCAGGCGGATCACCTAAGGTCAGGAGTTTGAGACAAGTCTGGCCAACATGGTGAAACCCCATCTCTACTAAAAATACAAAAATTACCCAGGTGTGGGTGGTGTGTGCCTGTAATCCCAGCTACTAAGGAGGCTGAAGCAAGATAATCGCTTGAACCCGGGAGGCGGAGGTTGCAGTGGGCCAAGATCATGCCACTGTACCCACCCTAGGCAACAGAGCAAGACTCCGTCTCAAAACAAACAACTGAGATAAACAACAAACCACATAACTTATGTCACTGCAGTATAATGTTAAGAACATGAGTTAGAGTGGAAAAGCTAGATTTGTGTCCTCACTTTAGCAAGTTTCCTAAATATGCCTCTGTTTCCTCATTTATGATGTGGATAATAGCTGTACCTGCTACGGAAACAAGTTGTGATGATTACATGAACAAGTGTAGGCAAATCTGTTAGCACAGAGTCTGGCACATAGAATATGCACTCAAATTGTAGTAATATTATCAACCTTAAGAATTTGACAGCACTATTACAGAAGAGAATTGTAAGATAAAAGCTCAGAAACGAAATCAATTCCTAACTTTTAGGAAACTACAATGTCATATTAGTATATTCTAATCATTCACCCACTTCTATTATAAAAAACACTTAATCCATCTATCCATTCAAGATGTAGAAAAGTACTACCAAATGATAACAGCAGAGACTATTTCAGGCAGTTGTCGATTCTGAGACAGAAAGGGGACCGTGAGGCAAGAAAAAAGAGCACAAATTCTTTTTTTATTCTGTCGCCTGGGCTGGAGTGCAGTGGCACGATCTTACAATCTCTGCCTCCCAGGTTCAAGCAATTCTTCTGCCACAGCCTGCCCCTGAGTAGCTGGGATTATAGACATGTGCCATCATGCCCGGCTAATTTTTAAATTTTTTTAGTAGAGATGGGGTTTCACCACGTTGGCCAGGCTGGTCTCGAACTCCTGACCTCAAATGATCTGCCCACCTTGGCCACCCAAAGTGAGATTACAGGCGTGAGCCACCGCACCTGGCCTAGAAAGCACAAATTCTCAAGGCCACAGAACAGAGCCACTCCTGGGATCTCATCACATGAAAGCCATAGCTCACACCCTTGACTGCCCAGAGCCTCACCCAGGCTAATTATAATTAAACCAGGATCTTTAGAAGTGAAAACATTTTTAAAAACTCCCCGCGTGACTAAACATGAACCCAGCATTAAGAAGCATTGATTAAACCACACCGTCCTTTACTTTGGGAGTAATCTAAGTCTCTAACACAAAATAATAAAAATCCAGATGCAGTACTAAATGCCTTAATTTTGTTATTAATGAAACCATGCAGCCTGGCCAACATGGCAAAACCCTGTCTGTACTAAGAACACACACACACACAAAAATTAGCAGGGCATGGTGGCATGTGCCTATAATCCCAGCTACCTGGGAGGCTGAGGCAGGAGAATCGCTCAAACCCAGGAGGCAGAGGTTGCAGTGAGCCGAGATTGCGCCACTGCACTCCAGCCTGGGCAACAGAATAAGATTCCATCTCAAGAAAAAAAAAAAGAGAGAGAAAATCATGCCAATTAATAACTCTAAAACAGATTTATCCATACTGATTGTACTTCCAAATTAATACTTTTCTTCTTTTATAGAAGAGAGCAATTTCTGCCTGGATAGTCTTAACTTAGCTTAAGAAACCCGAAAAGTCCTAAACACATGACTTAATACTATTTTCAGGATACTATACACTGGACACAATTGTATAATTCACTAAAGCACTCTAAGTTTTGAAATAAGATACCTGGCCAGGCGTGGTGGTTCACACCTGTAATCCTAGCACTTTGGGAGGCCAAGGCAGGTGGATCTCGAGGTCAGGAGTTCAAGACCAGCCTGGCCAACATAGTGAAACCCCCTCTCTATTAAAAATACAAAAATTAGCCAGGCATGGTGGCACACACCTCTAGTACCAGCTACTTGGGAGGCTGAGGCAGGAGAATCGCTTGAACCTGGGAGGTGGAGGTTGTGGTGAGTTGAGATTAGGCCACTGCACTCCAGCCTAGGTAACAGAGCGAAACTCCGTCTCAAAAAAGAAAGAAAAGAAAGAAAGAAAAGAAAAGAAGAAATAAAATACCTGAAATTACTCCAATAGTAGATGTCCTCATCAAGAAAACTAATTCTGTAATATATAGCAAAATACACCCATCCCCTTATGAGTATAGTGAGATTTTCAAAGTTGTCACTCTGATCTCTATTTTCTTGCCTTTCTATAATGAACTAAAATTATCTGAGAAATAAAGACATAAAGTAATAAAAATTCAATGACATTAATTTTGAAGAGGAGCAAGGAATGGACCATCACAAACATCTCAAAGTAATATTCAGTCTTCCACATTTAGGAAATACCAATTCATCATAAAAACAAAAAGACAATGCATACTGTAAATGGCTATTAAATGACCTGATACCCAACAGAGTAAGGAACCTTTTTTTTTTGTTGTGGCCAATACTCTTTCTAGAGTGCTATGTATTAAATTCAACTAAAATTTTATCTTCCAAAATCAATTTTTGAATTTATAACAGTGGAATATTTCAATAGTATAAGTATAAATAATTTAGTACTCATAGGCATAAACAAAAATCAACTCCAAAGGTAGCTGCTAAAAAAAGACTTGTTTCTTTGTATAGGATGCTGAAGGCCTCTTAAGACAAAGAGTTGTGAATCAAAGACAAGGACATTTAAGAAGATTCAAAAACAGAACACTGTGCTTTCATCAGCATATCAAGACAGTTAAAGAATACCCAGTACTGTTAGCCTCTGAAAAAGCAAGCCAGGAGAAAGACTCCTAAGTCTAAAAGAAAGAATCCTGGTATATTATTATTTCCATGTAACAGTGTAGAAGAATCAGCCCAACAATAAAAACAGCTCTTGGTATAGATTTGAATACTGAAAATCAAATTGCACTGAATTACAATTTACAACAGAATTACATATTTCACTACAGAATTTGGCATATACAAATAAGTAAAAGAATTTTAGAACCGCTGGGCGCAGTGGCTCATGCCTGTAATTCCAGCACTTTGGAAGGCCGAGACGGGCGGATCATGAGGTCAAGTGATCGAGACCATCCTGGCCAACATGGTGAAACCCCGTCTCTACAAAAAATACAAAAATTAGCTTGGTGTGGTGGCACACTCCTGTAGTCCCAACTACTCAGGAGGTTGAGGCAGAAGAATCGCTTGAACCTGGGAGGCAGAGATTGCAGAGAGCTGAGATCGCGCCACTGCACTCCAACCTGGGGACAGAGCAAGATTCCGTCTCAAAAAAAAAAAAGAATTTGAGAACCAAGTTCAGGATTGCCCAGAAGTGCCTTGCAATATGTTACTAAACATTCAGTAATGCTTTGCAAATGAGTAACAGGAATTCCCACTTTGTTCATCAATGGACACTTAAAAAGAGACTAAATTTTTAATATAACCACATAATCGCTTTTAAATTCTCAAAATCTTGCCTCATATTCTATTTTTTAAATATACATGTTCTACTTCTTTACCCTTTTTCATTTTCATTAGACAACTGTTTTCTACCAGCCGTTCTCTACCTTTCTTCCTTAGCCCTATGCTTTGATTTCTTTCCAGATTTGCCACATGCCCACTTATAAACGAAAGCATTGTAGGACAAATGGGACAAAAAATTTTCAGTTGAATATAATCAGTAGCATTCTTGACCACAAAACTGTAGAAAATGCTTTACAAACTAATTTTTTAAGAGATCACAAAACTCTATTTTTCTCTAAAGTACTAAAAGTTTTTCCAACAAAAATGCATTAAAATTCCCATTTTTCGGCCGGGCGCGGTGGCTCAAGTCTGTAATCCCAGCACTTTGGGAGGCCGAGACGGGCAGATCACGAGGTCAGGAGATCGAGACCATCCTGGCGAACACGGTGAAACCCCGTCTCTACTAAAAAATACAAAAAACTAGCCGGGCGAGGTGGTGGGCGCCTGTAGTCCCAGCTACTCAGGAGGCTGAGGCAGGAGAATAGCGTGAACCCGAGAGGCGGAGCTTGCAGTGAGCTGAGATCCGGCCACTGCACTCCAGCCTGGGCGACACAGCAAGACTCCGTCTCAAAAAAAAAAAAAAAATCCCATTTTTCTAAAAAATTGCCTTACTTGGGTTATTCCAGAAAGCAGATATTTCTTTTTTCTTTTTTTTTGAAACGGAGTCTCACTCTGTCACCAAGGCTGGAATGCAGTGGTGTGATATCAGCTCACTACAACCTCTGCCTCCTGGGTTCAAGCAATTCTGTCTCAGCCTCCCTAGAAGCTAGGACTACACGTGCACGCTACCACTCCTGGCTAATTTTTATATTTTTAGTATGTTGGCCAGGCTGGTCTTGAACTCCTGACCTCAGGTGATCCACCTGCCTCAGCCTCCCTAAGTGCTGAGATTACAGGAATGAGCCACCATACCCGGCCCAGATATTTCTTTTAAAAAAGTTTGTAACAGCACTGTGGAAATCTATGCTTGAATAAATTTAGTAAACCATGAGGCATATTTAGGAAATCAAAACCCACCTCTTTTTGCATAACTGGAGTCCATATCTTTAAACTGTACCACAACAAAGTCTGAACATTTGAACAAAATACTCTCCATTATTTCTTCACGTTTTGGCCCCGAACTGGATTCTGTACTTTTCTCATGTGCAGCATCAAGTACCAAATCACACTAAAATGAAAAACACAAGTAAGTATTCAAAACATTTACAAAATAACATTTGTTAGGAATTCTTTAGCTCATCAAGGTACCAGTTCTTATATGCCTTTGACAAAAATAATCTCAAGAGAACCTGATAATCATATCCTTTTTCAACGAATATGATCTATTATCCATTCCATCATTTAAAAAATCCTCACATCTAAATGTTTTTTGTTGCTATGGTTTGTCTTAAGTACATTAATAATAATTTTTTAAGAGGAAAAAATAAACCACTACATCCCTCTATTAGTTCACAATGCTTAAAAATGACTGAAATATTTTAATAAGCACACACATCAAGAAGTCTTTCTGATTACACAAACCAGTCTATAAAATAATCAGTATTTGAAACTGAGGAGTAAAATCATTCAAAGTGGCTTTAAAAACTAGGTAAAGCACTGACTGTGAAAATGTTCTTTTACTTTGTAAGAAAAAGAAAAAAAAGTAAAAATTACCTTCGGACTGTAGGTTTTAAAAACTCCTTCATATATACCTCCATTTTTCACTTGTACTTCACATTTGGAGCCCTAAAAACATATAATTAATTTATCAAAGAAACAGTATATTATCTGGTCACCAGGGATAGTTGTTTTCATTTTACTTTTTATACCTCATCAGGCTTCCTTCAATATTAGGTATTCACTAACAAAACAATAAAAAAATTTCAAAACATTAACAATACACTGAACTCTCGAAATTCTTCAGGAGGCTCTACTCAGAGCTTGCAGTACGAATTTTAATACTGAAGCCAAATATGTCTGACCCCAGCTATTTTGACAAAATAATGTACAAAAGACAATCAACTACTAATATTATTTTACACACACAGCAGGGTTAACAAGAATACAGTTGTCTGTTGTTATTGGTAGGGGAATGGTTCCAGGACCTCCTTCAGAACCGAATTACATTATACTTAAGTCACTTACATAAAATGTAATAGTATTTGCATATAACTAAGCACATTCTCCCAAATACTTTATCCCTAAATTACTTATAATATCTAATATAATATAAATGATATGTAAATTGTCATACTGTATTGTTTTGGGAATAATGACAAGAAAAACGTCTGTACAACTTTGGTTCAGATGCGACCTTGCATCTTTTTTCTCAAAAAAAAGAAAAAAAAAATTTTTTTTTTTTTTTTTTTTTTTTTTTTTTTGAGAAGGAATCTGGCACTGTTGCTCAGGCTGAGTGCAGGGGCATGATCTTAGCTCACTGAAACCTCCACCTCCCAGGCTCAAACAATCCTCCCACGTCAGCCTCCCAAGTCACAGGGACTACAGGCACGCACCACCAAGCTTGGCTAGTTTTTTTACTTTTTGTAGAGACGGAGCTCTGCTGTGTTGCCCAGGCTGGTCTTAAACTCCTGAGCTCAAGCGATCTGCCCACCTCGAACTCCCGAAGTGCTGGGATTACAGGCGTGAGTCACTGTGCCTGGCCTTTTTATCAAATATTTTTGATCCAAGGTTGGCTGAATTGATAAATGTGGAACTCACAAATGCAGAGGACCAACTGTACTGTTACAATGAATTATATTAGACTGGATAAAGGGAGTTCTAACCTATTTCTCTAAATCATCCTGACTAAACATGATCTAAGCAATGTTACTCTGACAATAATTTATCCATATTTTAACTTCATGGAATTACTTTATTCTACCACCAAGGCAGTTTATCCCCAATAATCTAATAACTTACAACAACTGATGTAAGTATATGAACCATCCTCATATTTGCATAGATTCCGTCAAAAGAAATCTGGAATATTAAAAAAAAAAAAAAAAAAAAAAGACTATTAGAAATTAGTACAAATTGAATCTCCCTTATCTAAAATGCTTGGGACCAGAAGTATTTCAAACTGTGGATTTTTTCGGATTTGGGGATATTGCATTATACTTAGTGCTTGAACATCCCTAATTCAAAATGTGAAATTCTAGAGCATTTCTGATTAGGGATACTCAGCCTGTATTTACACTTGCATATAAAGTTAATGTTTATTTTGTTGCAAAATGTTTAGTTAGGTTTATGATATCTTACGTGTATTAAAGGAAGATTTTGTTTATTTAATACTTTGCTTCTGTAGAGAACAGAAGGAACAGAAGGTCAGGTTTTCAAGTGTTATCAGTCATACCAAATAACGATATTTTGACTAAACGTGATATAAAAAAGCAAAAGTCAACTTCCATAAAGGAGAAAGGACACAAACCATAAGGATAGAAGACAAATCAATGGTTGGAGAGAGAAGAGGGTTCACTAAAAAGTGATTTGAGGGATTTTGGTGGGCAATGAAACTGTTCTATTATCTTGATTGTGGTGGTAGTTACACTGATTGTATGGAGTTGTTAAAACTCACAGAAATATACCCTAAGAAGGGTAAAGTATAAATAAACGGGGTAGGAAGCCAGGTCATACCTTCACAGAAAAACCCTGACTAGGTTCTCCCAGCATATCTGCATCAATGACAGTGCTTAAGTCTGATCAACCACACTATTCCATATTACTACTATATACGTGTGTATCTTCCTGACTCTTGTAAAACAATCTGTCTAATAAAGGCAACGTCTCAAAAATTTGTAATAGCTTCTCATTTATTTCTTCCATTACATGGAACTTATACCGTCTGCCCTTTAGGTCCAGTTCAATTTCATTGGTAACATTCCAAAATTTAGGACCAGAAAGCCAAAGTAGAAAAATGAAAGCAGCAGAAAAAAAGCACATTAATTCAAAATAAAAAGCATAAAGAACTCTGCAGACTCCACTCTTGGTGTTCATAACATGTATCTTGGAGGTTTTTCACTTAGATTTGCACTTAGACATTTAGAAAAGAACAAATGACTTGTTCTTATTATTACGCATGAAAAAAAGACTATTTACAAATGATATGGTTTGGTTCTGTGTCCCCACCCAAATCTTATCTTGAATTGTAATAATTCTCATGTGTCAAGGGCAGGACCAGGTGGAGATAACTGAATCATGGGAGCAGTTTCCCCCATGCTGCTCTCATGATAGTGAGTTCTCAGGAGATCTGATGGTTTTATAAGGGGCTTTCCCTGCTTTGCTCAGCACTTCTCTCTCTTCCCGCTATGTGAAGAAGGATGTGTTTGCTTCCCCTTCCACGATGATTATAAGCTTCCTGAGGCCTCCCCAGCAACGCAGAGCATGAGTCAATTAAACTTCTTTCCTTTATAAGTCACCCAGTCTTGGGTGTATCTTTATTAGAACTGTGAGAATGGACTAATACAACAAATAATTTTACATTTTATGCATAGAATCATTAAAAAAAAAAACACATGTAGGCCAATAATAATATACTTAAACGGTCAAGTTATCTGTGATAAAATTCAAGAGAAGGGAATTTTTTGCCTTGGCATTTGGTCTGTGGTTAGAGACCATGTTTTAGCTACTAATTTTCCCCAATAAGTAACATTAAAGTTACTCACCGTAGACTGAGGCAGTCCTTTGTTACTGTTTCGACCTCTGAAAAGATTAAATATTATTTTTATTAAATTCAACAGGCGAAATAAGCTGAAAAATATTTCCAAACTTAAAATATAATTCCATTCAAATAAAGGAGAGGCTATCTGTGGGAAGAGCTCACCTAATATTAAGTCTAAAGGCTACCTAAGGATGGCTCTACCTGTGCACTGCTTGCCTGGAGACCCAGAATGGGTAGGGGTCATAGAAGGAAGGAAACTAGAAATAATCAAACTTTATCAAAATCAAATAAATAAAGTAAAATAGCCTACTGGAAGAAAAAAACTAATGTTAAACGCAAATTAATAATAATCATAGCCAGGCATGGTGACATGCACCTCTAGTCCTAGTTACTCAGGAGGCTGAGGCAGGAACACCAGAGTCCAGGAGTTTGAGGCTGTAGTGGGCTATGATCATTCCACTGCAGTCTAACCTGGGCAACAAAGCAAGACCCTGTCTCTAAATAATAATCTTTACTCCCAAAGTAGCCAATCACTGTTATAAAGAGCTACTCAGAAGCAAAATACAGATTATATTTTTGATTTAACTAACACAGATGACTGACACCAAGCCACTTCCTATATTTCTCCCCCATCTATAAAAGAAAAACAGGTCGTATGGGCTGGGCACGGTGGCTCACGCCTGTAATCCCAGTACTTTGGGAGGCCAAGGTGGGCAGATCACAAGGTCGGGAGTTCAAGACCATCCTGGCTAACACAGTGAAATCCCATCTTTACTAAAATTAAAAAATTAGCTGGGTGTGGTGGCATGTGCCTGCAGTCCCAGCTACTAGGGAGGCTGAGGCAGAAGAATCACTTGAACCTGGGAAGCGGAGGTTGCAGTGAGCTGAGACCGCCCCATTGCACTCCAGCCTGGATGACAGAGCAAGACTCTGTCTCAAAAAAAAAAAAAAAACAAACCCAAACAAGAAAAACAGGTCATATGATTATAACCGCAGGAAAAAAAAAAAAAAAACTGAAAATAAGCTAAATCATTCAAAGCACTTTCATTTCTAAATAATATGTGTCTATATGTGTGGATTGTTAAAACAAGTGCCTTTCCTTGCCAACTCTCTCCCTTAGAAAAGATGCAGTACACAAAATTCAGCTGTCAAGTAAAGATGAACTCTATTTTTATGTGAATTACAGAATATAATACAACCTAAAGCTTATTCCACTGAAAAAGATTAGGGCCCTTAGAATAATTTAAAAACACCGTTAAAGTGAAATGTTACATTTCTCATAAACATTAGTCATGACAATAGGACTGGAATCTCGTTTTAATAAAATAATCACAACACTCAAACTAAAATTCAACGTTCAAGGAAAAGCACAATTCAGGGTCCAAAAAGTCTAGTAATATGACTGGTCCGTTCCTAGAAGAGTACACTCTAAACATTCTGAAGGCCAGTCCCAGCTTGGTCTCCAACTCTGTCACTTTCCTTACTTTCTTCTCTCATCCAGAAAACAATGACTTGAATCAAATGATATCTAGGATTCCCTTCATTTCTAACGTTCTAATTCTGTAACTGTTTGCCTCAAACATGGCACAGACATAAACTCCTGAAGTCTAAGGAATACGACTAATAATTTATCGTTCATAGATCTCACTACAAAAAAAGACACCATACTAAGTACCTCACATGGAACATGTCTAATCTATCACCTCTACTTTACAGGTGAGGAAACTGAGCCTTACCAATCAAATATCTTGACCAAAATCATCCAATTCATGAGCAGTAGAGCTGGTATTTAAACCAGGTATATCTGATTCCATGTCTAAGTTTTTCATTTCTAGGTTATGCTGCCTCTTTGAAACTGTATCACAAGGAATAAACTACCTCACCTAACAGAAATTCTGTACTTTTTCAAACATCATTTGAATTTATGGCTTTGGTGGGGGTAGCGGGTGGTTACTTATAGTCTGTACATGAAGGCAAAAATGCCTACATCTTACTTAGAAGGATGATCTGGTATCCTGGTGGTTGCTGAGATGTCAAGTTACAAAACCTTGAACAAATGCCACGAACTGTCCTTAAATTCATATGGCCTCCCTACAAAGCTATGTAAAATACTTAAAAACATAATCCCCTTTAAATAAGTCACATTGTTCTTTTTAGTGATTATGTGGTTACATCTTCAACTAATAAAAAGTAATTGTTTGACCATGGAGTTTACTCAACAGAACATATCATTCAACCAGGAAAGTATTATCATATAAAAAACAGTACAGAATGCAGAAACCACTGATTTCCACTGATCTATGACATGGTTGGACACCCAAGAAGAATGTTAGCATATCGAAGCAGTATTCTCTGAAATCCATTAAAGTCTAAATTCTTGTTTTTTGTATCCCTTCAAGTTATGCTTCACTTTTAATCTTTTCATTAGTATCTCAAACCAAGTATTTTACTATTTAATAGAGAAACAAATACTGAATTGCAATAAAAAAAGGCCAAGAGCACATTTTAGACCTAAGTATATTTATGGTTAGATAGATCAGGTTTAACAAAACACTAATATCCAGGACTCTATGCTTTCAATAGTTGCCGAATATGAAATTCAAGTGTGACTTAAAATGTCAGTCAAATTAATATAAAGAAATTTACATGCTGAATGTGGTAGCTCATGCTTGTAATCCCAGGACTTTGGGAGGCTGACGCAGGAGGATTACTTGAGTGCAGGAGTTTGAGATCAGTCTGGGCAACAAAGCAAGACCACGTTTCTACAAAAAATAAAAAATTAGCCATGTGTGGTGGCACAAGCCTGTGGACCCCGCTACTCGGTAGGGAGAGGTGGGAGGATCACTTGAGCCCAGGAGGTCAAGACTGCAGTGAGCTGTGATCATGCCACTGCACTCCAGCATGGGTGACAAGAGCAAAACCCTGTCTCAAAAAATAAGTAACTAAATAATAGTAATACAGAAGGGAGAAATCAATGGGGTTGTAAATCAAACAAGAATGGTATGAGCTGATAACTATTAAAGCTGGGTGATAAGTGTTCAGGGGTTCACTTTACCATTCTACTTTCAAACAATTTCCCTTAAAAAAAAAAAAAGAAAAGGAAAAAAACCCACCTTCTGATGTGATACAATAGGATAGAACTAATCAAGTTTACGGATCTACTACCAGTTTACGAGAAACATTAAGATGGAAGAATATATTAACTGATACCATGAGGTTACTCACAGTTTAAATCCAGAATGTAGTAAATGCAACATAAAAAATGACAGTTTTTCTTTTTTTTTTTTTATTTTCTGAGACAGAGTCTCACTCTGTTGCCAGGCTGGAGTGCAGTGGCACAATTTGGCTCACTGCAACCTCTGCCTCCTGGGTTCAAGCAATTCTCCTGCCTCAGCCTCCAAGTAGCTAGGACTACAGGCGAGCACCACCATGCCCAGATAATTTTTGTATTTTTAGTAGAGACAGGGTTTCACCATGTTGGCCAGGATGGTCTCGATCTCTTGACCTTGTGGTCCACTCGCCTCAGCCTCCCAAAGTGCTGGGATTACAGGCATGAGCTACCACGCCCGGCCAAAGATGACAGTTTAACAAATAAATCACATAGTACAAAAACACCATAGGAGGAGAACTTATAAATTTTAAAATACATATAAAAGCAATGCATAAGCTGGGCGTCATGGCTCAGACCTGCAATCCCAGCACTTTGGAAAGCCGAGATGGGTGGATCACAAGGTCAGGAGTTCGAGACCAGCCTGACCAACATGGTGAAACCCTGTTTCTACTAAAAACACAAAAATTAGCTGGGCGTGGTGGCACGCACCTGTAATCCCAGATACTTGGGGAGGCTGAGACAGGAGAATCACTTTAACCCGGGAAGTGGAGGTTCCAGTGAGCCAAGATTAGGCCACTGAACTCCAGCCTGGGCAACAGAGCGAGACTCCATCTCAAAAAAAAAAAAAACTTAATGCACTTAAAATTGTTGAAATGGTGTATTACATATATTGTACCAAAATTTAGGAGAACAAAACTCAGAATCTCTTCCCAAAGAAATTTCATTTGCAACAAGGTATGAAAGAGTTCATGATGCTTTCAAAGGCACTTGGTAGGAGGAGATTGGTAGAATCACTGGAGATAAGTGCTAAATTGTAGGTTGCCAAAACTAGGGAAAGAGCTGGGAGGACTCCTCCGTGGATCAGAACAAATTTAAAACACTGATCTCAGAAACTATCCCTTCAAAGAAGCTAAAATTTGATCAGATCAGTCTGTGGAGCAGTTTATGCCCCAAAGCATCACTGAAAAAAAATGCAGGCCCTCCACATCTGAGGATCTCACACTCTCAGATTCAACCACTCGAGATGAAAAACACTTAAAAATAAATACGATAAAAACAAACACATAAAAAATATGTAACAACTATTTACCTAGTATTTACACCATATTAGGTACTACAAGTAATCTAGAAATGACAAAGTATACAGGAGGATGTGCACAGGTATATGCAAATACTGTGCCATTTTATGAGGGACTAGAGCATCCATAAATTTTTATATCCAACAGGGGGGTCCTGGGACCAATCCCCCAAGGACACCAAGAAATGACTCTATAGCATCATCTAGTAATTTAGTGTAGCTTAACAGCTGGGTACAGTCAGGAAAAGAGACAAAGCCATGCCAAAATCACTGTGATTCCAGAATGATGGTAGGCATACCCAAGGCTGCATCCCAAGAAAAGCAGCATCAGATGCATCACACTGTACGGGGAGGGAAGAAGGACAGAACACTAAAATCATTCAGCCAGTCATTAGACAAATAAGCAAATAACAGTAACAACCACCCCCCCTCAACCATAGGCTAATGAGGACCAGTATCCAGAGTTACTACATTATTCAAAATGTCCAGTTTTCAACCAAAAATGACAAGACAAGCTAAGACACAGGAAAGTATAACCCCACCCACTGGAAAAAAAAGTAGGCAATAGAAATTGCTTGTATAACCAGATGTCTGATTTAATAAGAACTTCAAAAGTGGTCACTATAAACAGGTTTAAAGAACGAAAGAAAACCATAATTAATGCAGTAAAAGAAGGTATGATTGGCCAGGCACAGTGACTCATGCCTGTAATCCCAGCACGCTGGGAGGTCAAGGTGGGCTGATCACGAGGTCAGGAGATCGAGACCATCCTGGCTAACATGGTGAAACCCACTCTCTACTAAAAATACAAAAATTAGCTGGGTGTGGTGGCATGCACCTGTTGTCCCAGCTACTTGGGAGGCTGAGGCAGGAGAATCACTTGAATCCACGAAGCAGAGGTTGCAGTGAGCCAAGATCCAGCCTGGATGACAGAGCAAGACTCCATCCAAAAAAAAAAAAAAGATATGATTATCATATTGCATCAAATAAAGAATATTAATAAAGAGAAATTATTTTAAAGAAACCAAATGGAAGTCAAGTTGAAAATACAGTAACTAAAATGAAAAATTCACTAGAGAGCTAAAGAGAGATTTGAACTGACGAAATAACAATTTTGCAGACTGAGACAGATTATGCAATCCAAAGAACAGAGGGAATAAAGTATGAATAAAAATGAACAGTCTCGGTCGGGTGCAGAGGCTCACGCCTGTAATCCCAGCACCTTGGGAGGCCGAGACGGGTGGATCACGAGGTCAGGAGATGGAGACCATCCTGGCTAACACGGTGAAACCTCATCTCTACTAAAAACACAAAAACAAAATTAGCCAGGCGTGATGGTGGGCACCTGTAGACCCAGCTACTTGGGAGGCTAAGGCAGGAGAATGGTGTGAAAACAGGAAGCGGAGCTTGCAGTGAGCCAAGATCACGCCACTGCACTCCAGCCTGGGCAACAGAGCGAGACTCTGCCTCAAAAGAAAAAAAAAAAAAAAGAACAGTCTCTGGCCGGGCATGGTGGCTCACGCCTTAATCCCAGCACTTTGGGAGGCCAAGGCAGGTGGATCACCTCAGGTCAGGAGTTCAAGACCAGCCTGGCCAACATGTTGAAACTCCATCATTACTAAAAATACAAAAACTTAGCCAGGTGTGGTAGCAGACGCCTGTAATCCCAACTATTCAGGAGGCTGAGGCAGGAGAGCTGTTGAACCCAGGAGGTGGAGGTTGCAGTGAGCCAAGGTCGTGCCACTGCACTCCAGCCTGGGCAACAGAGCAAGACTCTGCCTCAAAAGAAAAAAAAAAAAAACAGTCTCTGGCCGGGCATGGTGGCTCATGCCTTAATCCCAGCACTTTGGGAGGCCAAGGCAGGTGGATCACCTGAGGTCAGGAGTTCAAGACCAGCCTGGCCAACATGCTGAAACTCCATCATTACTAAAAATACAAAAACTTAGCCAGGTGTGGTAGCGGACACCTGTAATCCCAACTATTCGGGAGGCTGAGGGAGGAGAACTGTTGAACCCAGGAGGTGGAGGTTGCAGTGAGCCAAGGTCCTGCCACTGCACTCCAGCCTGGGCAACAAGAGCAAAACTCCATCTCAAAAAAAAAAAAAAAAAAAAAAAAAAAAAAAATCATAAAAAATGCTACATTAGCAAATATTCACTTGGCTAGGCGCAGTGGCTCACATCTGTAATCCCAGCACTTCAAGAGGCCAAGGCAGGTGGATCACCTAAGGTCAGGAGTTCAAGACCAGCCTGGCCAACACAGCAAAACTCCATCTCTACTAAAACTACAAAAATTAGCCACATATGGTGGCACATGTCTATAATCCCAGCTACTCAGGAGGCTGAGGCACAAGAATCACTTGAAACTCAGAGGCAGAGATCATGACACTGCATTGCAGGCTGGGCGACAGAGCGAGACTCCATTTTTGTTTTTGTTTTTGTTTTTTTTTGAGACAGAATCTCCCTCTGTCGCTCAGGCTGGAGTGCAGTGCCGTGACCTCGACTCACTGCAATCTCCACCTCCAGTGTTCAAGCGATTCTCCTGCCTCAGCCTCCCAAGTAGCTGGGACTATAGGCGTATGCCACCACGCCCAGTTAATTTTTTGTATTTTTAGTAGAGACAAGGTTTCACCATGCTAGCCAGGACAGTCTCGATCTCCTGACCTTTTGATCCACCCACCTCAGTCTCCCAAAGTGCTGGGATTACAAGTGTAACCACCATGCCCGGCCTCCAGACTCCATCTTAAAAAAAAAAAAAGAAAGAAAATATTCACTTGCCAGGTACAATGGCTCACGCCTATAATGCCAACTAATCCAAAGACTGAGGCAGAAGGATCACTTGAGACTCAGAGTTCAAGACCATCCTGATCAACTTCGCAAGTCCCCATCTCTAACACAGTTTTAAAAAACAGTCAGGTGTTATGTGGGTGTCTGTAGTCCCAGCTACAGGTGGGAGGTTCACTTGAGCCCAGGAGTTTGAGGCTGCAGTGAACTATCATCATGCCACTGCACACTCTAGCCTTGATGACAAAGGACTCTATCTCTTAAAAAAGAGAAAAAGGAGGCCTGGTGCGGTGGCTCACGCCTGTAATCCCAGCACTTTGGAAGGCTTAGGCAGGCGGATCACCTGAGGTCAGGAGTTCAAGACCAACCTGACCAACATGGAGAAATCTCATCTCTACTAAAAATACAAAATTAGCCGGGCGAGGTGGCACATGCTTGTAATCCCAGCTACTCAGGAGGCTGAAGCAGAATTGCTTGAACCTGGTGGGGCAGAGGTTGCAATGAGCTGAGATTGCGCCACTGCACTCCAGCCTGGGCAATAAGAGGGAAACTCCGTCTCAAAAAAAAAAAAAAAATTGTACACAGAGTGATGGAAGAAAGAGGCATCACCACTTGGTAACACCATAGTAAATAACTGTTTCAGGCAAAAGTGTTCATAGACGCTAAATATACTAAGGGAAAGTAGAAACAGAGTATTTATATAACCACAAAGTAACTCTCAAGATACTGATGAAATGACAAAGTGAAAAATAACTTTATAGTGAAGAAACTTAGTGGACACAACCCTAACCAAGTGATCAAAGTTAACAACCCCAGTAATGGGACAAATATATATAATGCACTTTCTGATACTATGCAATGAGAAAAACACACAAATCATTTCTGTTGTATTCCTGCCAAAAATAAATATCTGAATCTAATGATAAGGAAACCTAAAATAAACCCTAATTGAGAGACAGTCTACAAAATAACCTATAATCTTCAAAAGTGTCAAGTCATAAAAGACAAAGGAACTGCTTTGGATTAAAGGAGACCAAAGATACACGATAACTGAAGGTAACAATCCTGGATTGGTTCTTGGACAGGGGGAGTAAATATATATATTCTACATATATATAGGTACATGTATATGTAGAATACATATATATAGAATACATATATATGTACACATAGTGCATATACATATATGTAGAATATATGTATTTACTGGTTCTTGGACCAGAAAAAAATGTTGATTTGTTGACTGTTTTAAAGGATATTAGAAGAAAAGGTCTGTAAACAGCATAACAGTTTGACACAAATATTAATCTCCTTAAACTGTACTGTGGTTTTGAAATAGAATGCCCTTGTTATTAGGAAATACAATTTGAAGTATTTAGGGCTAAAGAGGCATCATGTCTCTCATATGTTTAATAAGGTAATTTTTATCTTAAATCTTATATATACAAATACCAATACAGAGAAAACGTAAAGGTGAATATGGTAAAATGTTACTTGAAGAATGTAGGTGAAATATATAAGAGAATTATTTGTAGTATCTTTGCAATTTTTCTAAGTCTAAAATTATGTGTAAGCAAAATATTTTTAATTGGAAACTATAAGTGATATGACTTGTTAACTCTACTTAGTACACTGTCCAACACATTTTTTAAGTAATAATACTTAATCCTACTCAGCCTTGAAACTCAAACGCCATCTTTTCAGGAAGCCTTCCTTAGATTATCTCAATCAAATACACGATGCTGTTTTCAACTCTCCAGTTTAGATCTGTATTATAATTACTAGTGTATCTGTCATATGCCCACTACTCAGGACCATCACCTGACCATATTATGCTTCTGTGAAAATCAGAAAATGATGTCTCTTCCAGGGGGTCATAGCCCCACATTAGGGAAAACAGTATGGTTGGCAAGCAGCGTCTTTGTGAAAATTAAAAGGAGGCACCAGAAGCACACAGATACAGCCACAAAGGCACATTGTGTGGCCAAAGAAACAACTTGATTTCAACATCCATTCACACTTGGTCAGGAACTCTTGGACAAATGAAAACCTGAACAACCAAGCTTGGCGAAAGTATCTTTCTACCACTACCAGAATTAGCAGAGGAATCATGCCTCATATGATACACACTCAGTAAATATCCAATGAATTAACAGCCCAATCAGAACAGGGTAAAGAAAAAAAGAAGAAAGTTAAAAACTTTCCATTTCAGGCCAGGCTGGTGGTTCACGCCTGTAATCCCAGCACTTTGGGAGGCTGAAGCAGGTGGATCACGAAGTCAGGAGATTGAGACCATCCTGGCTAACATAGTGAAACCCCGTCTCTACTAAAAAAACAAAAAATTAGCCGGGCGTGGTGGCAGACGCCTGTAGTTCCAGCTACTTGGGAGGCTGAGGTAGGAGAATGGCGTTAACCCAAGAGGCAGAGCTTGCAGTGAGCCGAGATTGTGCCACTGCACTGCAGCCTGGGCGACAGAGCGAGACTTCATCTCAAAAAAAACCCACAACTTTTCATATCAAAGCTATCAATCTTTAAGTCAGGGGTCAGGAAACTACAGCCCACAACCTGTTTTGGTCTGGCTTCTGGACTAAGAATGATTTTTAAGTTATTCAAGAGTTGCTTATGGTAAAAGGAATTTGAGGGGAAATGGAAAAAAAAAATAGTAAGGATTGTTTAAAGAAAAAAGGATATGCAATAGAGAAGTTATATGGCCTTAAAGCCTAAAATACTTATTATCTGAGACTTTACATAAAAAGTTTGCCCATCCTGGCACTGAAGAAAAAAAAAAAAAAAGAAACCATAGCTGCAACAGCAACACAGCAATTAAAAATCAAGCAGAGCCAGGTGCAGTAGTGCAGCCTGTAGTCTCAGCTACTCACAAGGCTCAGATGAGAGGATCGCTTGAGCCCAGGAATTAAAGGCCAGTATGGGCAACATTACAAGACCTTTTTTTTAAAAAAAATGAAAGACAAAGTTGTTTATTATTTTACATGAATCAGTATTTACTACTTCTGCATGGGGGCATTTCTGGTAAAGACTGGAAAACCTGCTAGACAAATTCTGTAGGAGCTGTAACACTCTAGTACTTCTTTTCTCTTTTGTAGAGACGGGGTCACACTATATTGCCCAAGCTGGTCTCCAGCTCCTGAACTCAAGTGATCCTCCTACCTCAGCCTCCCAAAGTGCTGGGATTACAGGCATGAGCCACCATGCCTAGCCTCCAGTACTTACTTCTAAAATAAACTGCTGGATAGCATTAAATTATTTTCATGGAAATTTTATGCACACACAAGTAAGAAATGTCATGAAAGTCCCCATGTTCTCATTTAAGTAATGCTTTATATTAAAATTTGAGGTTGATCCACCTACTGAAGAAAAAACGGTATTTGAGGCCGGGCGCGGTAGCTCAAGCCTGTAATCCCAGCACTTTGGGAGGCCGAGACGGGCGGATCACGAGGTCAGGAGATCGAGACCATCCTGGCTAACATGGTGAAACCCCGTCTCTACTAAAAAATACAAAAAACTAGCCGGGCGAGGTGGCGGGCGCCTGTAGTCCCAGCTACTCGGGAGGCTGAGGCAGGAGAATGGCGTAAACCCGGGAGGCGGAGCTTGCAGTGAGCTGAGATCCGGCCACTGCACTCCAGCCTGGGCGACAGAGCGAGACTCCGTCTCAAAAAAAAAAAAAAAAAAAAAAAAGAAAAAACGGTATTTTACTAGTGTACCTATGATGGCAATACATGCACACCTCATTTTATTCTGCTTTGCTTTATTGAAATTCACAGATGCTGCATTTTTGACAAACTGAAGGTCTGTGGAAACCTTGAGTCGGGCAAGTCCATTAGTGCCGTATTTCCAGTAACATGTGCCTTCTTTGCGACTGTGCCACATTTTCATAAATCTCACAATATTATCAAACTTTGCCCAATTGTAATACTTTACAATTATTGTACCTGTTAGAATACAGATTGTATTTTACAATAATTGTAAATAAGAATTTACAATTATTATTGTATCTGTTACAGTAATCTCTAATCTGTAATCAGTAATCGTTGACATTACCCTGATTTGTTTTAAGGCACCACAAACTGTCCATATAAGACAGCAATCTTAATAAATGTTGTGTGTTATGACTACTCCACGAACCAGCAGTCAGCTTGTCTCTCTCCTTTCTCCTCGTGCCTCTCTATTCCCTGAGACACAATATTGAAATTAGGTCAATTAGGCCAGGCGCAGTGGCTCACACCTATAATCCCAGCACTTTGGGAGGCCAAGGCAGGTGGATCACTTGAGGCCAGGAGTTCGAGACCAGCCTGGCCCACATCGTGAAACCCCGTATCTACTAAAAATACAAAAATTAGCCAGAAGTGGTGGGCACCTATAATCCCAGCTACTCCCAAGTCACTTGAGCCCAAGAGGCGGAGGTTGCAGTGAGCTGAGATCATGCCACTAAACTCCAGCATGAACAACAGAGAGTGAGATGCTACCTCAAAAAGAAGGGGAGGAGGCCGGGCGCGGTGGCTCACACCTGTAATCCCAGCACGTTGGGAGGCCGAGGCGGGCGGATCACGAGGTCAGGAGATCGAGACCACCCTGGCTAACACAGTGAAACCCTGTCTCTACTAAAAATACAAAAACTTAGCTGGGCGTGGTGGCGGGCACCTGTAGTCCCAGCTACTCGGGAGGCTGAGGCAGAAGAATGGTGTGAACCCGGGAGGCAGAGCTTACAGTGAGCTGAGATGGCGTCACTGCACTCCAGCCTGGGGGACAGAGCGAGACTCCGTCTCCAAAAAAGGGGGGCGGAGGGGAGGAGAGAAAGAGAGAGAGAGAGAGAAAGAGAGAGGGAGAAAGAGAAAGAGAGAAAGACAGAAAGATATTCTGTAAGGTTACTGTTGCCATTCATAGTCATTCTCTGATGGATCTGGGCAAAATAAATTAAAAACTTTCTGAAAAGTATTCACCATTCTAGATGCCAAGGAAAATGCCATCCATGAGCATGGGAGGAGGTTAAAACATCAACATTAGTGGAGTTTTAGAGGAAACTGCTTTTTTTTTTTTTTTTTTTAAGATGGAGTTTCGCTCCTGTTGCCCAGGCTGGAGTGCAACCTCCACCTCCCAGGTTTAAGCGATTCTCCTGCCTCAGTCTCCGGAGTAGCTGGGATTATAGGTTCCCGCCACCATGCCTGCCTAATTTTTGTATTCTTAGTAGAGACAGGGTTTCACGACGTTTGTCAGACTGGTCTTGAACTCCTAACTTCAGCTGATCTGCCCTCGTTGGCCTCCCAAAGTACTGGGATTACAGGCATGAGCCACTGTGCCCGGCCAGGAAATTGCTTATAATCCTCATGAATGATTTTGCGGGGTTCAAGACGTCAGTAGAGCAAGTAACCGCGGATGTGGTAAAAAAAAAAAGCAAGAGAACTAAAATTAGAAGTGGGGTCAGAAGATGTAACTGAATTGCTGCAATCTCATGATAAAACTTGAATAGATGAGGAGTTGCTTCTTATGGATAAGCAAAGAAAGTGGTTTCTTAAGATGGAATCCACACCTGGTGAAGCTGCTGTGAGCACTGTTGAAATGACAACAAGATTATTAACATTCCAGAAACAGGCCAGGTGCGGTGGCTCACACTTGTAATCCCAGCACTTCGGGAGGTTGGGGCAGGCAAATCACAAAGTCAGGAGTTCAAGACCAGCTTCACCAATATGGTGAAACCCCATTTCTACTAAAAATACAAAAATTAGCCTGGCATGGTGGCATGTGCCTGTAGTCCCAGCTACTCAGGAGGCTGAGGCAGGAGAATCACTTGAACCCAGAAGGCAGAGGTTGCAGTAAGCTGAGATTTCGCCATTGCACTCCAGCCTGGGAGACAGAGCGAGACCCCATCTCAAAAAAAAAAAAAAAAAAGAACTTGAGGTCAGGAATTCAAGACCAGACTGGCCAACATGGTGAAACCCCATCTCTACTAAAAAGACAAAAATTAGCTGGGTATGGTGGTGTGCACTCATGGCTCCAGCTACTCGAGAGGCTGACACAGGACAATCGCTTGAACTTGCGAGGCAGAGGTTGCAGTGGGCCGAGATTGTGCCATTGCACTCCAGCCTAGGCAACAGACTCTGTCTCAAAAAAATAAACATACATTTTCATATGTTTGTCTGTCTTATTCACTGTGTTAATTAACAAGCAAAACAATATATACAATCTAATGCATCCTGATAACTGACAAACATTAAATAATCTAAGAATAAAATTACCTTCCATTATTGTTTCAACAACTGGGGGAGGCCAGACGTAGTGGTTCACACCTGTAATTCCAGCACTTTGGGAGGCTAAGGCAGGTGGATTGCCTGAGGTCAGGAGTTCAAGACCAGCCTTGCCAACATGATGAAATCCCCTCTCTACTAAAAATACAAAAATTAGCCGGGCATGGTGGCACACGCGTGTAATCCCAGCTACTTGGGAGGCTGAGGCAGGACAATCGCTTGAACCTGGGAGGCGGAGGTTGCTGTAAGCCAATATGACAATGTACTCCAGCCTGAGTGACACGGCAAGACTCCGTCTCAAAAAAAAACCAAACAAAAAAAAAATTGGGGGGGAAAAACCCTGCAATTTCTACTGGTACTGTCACCATACAATATAAGTATAGAGCTTCATGTCTTTTTATTTTTCACCATTCTGCTCATCCATCACCATTTTCAACACTACTCCTCTATATATCCTTCAGTAGTTTCTAATGCTATTTCAACAAGGTCTGGGTAACAGATTTTTTTATATAATCAAAACATTTCATTGATCCAGGTCTCTAGAATCACACTGGTTGTATAAAAGTAACTAATTTTCTTTGGCATAAGGGTACTACATACCTCTAACTCCCTTCCAGTAAAACTGTAAGAATGCTCTTCCCTCCAGCTATTCACACGGCTGCCCCCTTCTTGTTAGTTACCAACTTAAACGTCACCTCCTGAGAGAGGCCTTCTCAAACTATCCCATCTACAGCAGCTCCCCAACTACTATTATGTCTACCTGTTTTAATACTTAAGTAACTAATATTTAGTACATCAATTAGACAATTAACTAAAATCTAGAAATCAAGTTCCACCTCTCAAGGTTAACTCACTTAGGTGAGTCATTTTGTTCTTCCCATTTCAGGCTTCTTGTTGTTGTTGTTTAGATTATTATTAGAAAGGGAAATCCAATACCACTTATTGAATATTTTCTCCCTAAAAAGATGAGTCAAATGAAGTGGCAGCAGGGGGTGGGCCATGACAACCCAAACATAGTAAAGCTAGAGGTTTTTTGTTTTTTTGGGTTTTTTTAAGCAAACTGAGGTGGGAAGGCAACTCTAAATTCACACAGAACTGCCAGATTATAATCATTTAGGATCATTGTTTCAAAACAATTACCATTCACACAAGAACTAGTATCAGCATTAAGAGCTTGGGTTCAAATTCCGACCCCATCACTTCTCAGCTCTGTGGCCTTAATCCTGTGACTTCAGCTCTCCGTGTTTCAATTTCAACATCTATGAAATGAAGATAAAAATAGTACCTTCTCAAAAGAAAAAAAACAGTATCTTCTCATAAGGTTGTGGAAATTAAGTAATATTCCATACAGACAGCATAGCTTAAAACAGTGCCTGGTACGTTAAGTGCTTAATAACTGCTAGCTAATATAATTATTTTCCTCATATTCCAGCATACACTAGAGTAGTAAAGGAGAAAAAAAGGCCAGTTGCAGTGGCTCACACCTGCAATCCCTCTGGGAGGTCAAGGTGAGTCCAGGAATTTAAGACCAGCCTAGGCAACATGGCGAAACCTCGTCTCTACAGAAAAATTTAAAAATTAGGCAGATGTGGTGGATTATGCCTACAGTCCCAGTTATTTGGGAGCTGAGGTGGGAGGATCACTAAGCCCAGGATGTCGAGGCTGCAGTGAGCCAGGATCACACCAATGAACTCTAGCCTGAGTGACGGAGCAAGACCCTGTCTTAAAACACCACCACCACCACCATCCACACCCTCTTTATGTGAAGTTTTACCCCTTCAGTGCCTTTACCCCTTAAGTCCCTCTAGAGAAAGGGATAAGAGGCTTGGTCATGAAGCCATGAACAATTAGATCTACCTAGACACACCAAAAAATCCAAACAACTCCAGTAGAAAAGGATCTTAGGGCTCTAGTCCCATGCTGTCCAACAGAACTTTGTGCAATGAAGAAAATGTCCTATGTCATGTTCTCCAATATTGTAGCCATTAGGCATATGTGGCAGCTAAGCACTTGAAATGTGGCTAGTATGGCTGAGGAACTGAAATATTTAAATTTTAATCAACATAATTTTAAATTTAAAGAACCATGTGTGGAAGTAGCCACAGTACTGGACAGTGCCCATTCCCATCTTCTCAAGTTCTCCAGATAGCAAGCCACCCACCTTCCACGGCATTCATATCACCTCTGACTTACGCACCAACAATGCTTCCTGACAGGAAACTCAAGTCTCTCCCAATGATCTACCCATTGCTCACAAATGTATCCCTTCCTAGAGGCCACAGAACAATTGTATTCCCCTTCAAAAGACTATCAGTGGAGGAGAGGAGAGTATAGCTGACACAAGGTTGGCCATTTACTGATAACTGCTAAAGCTTAGTGACAGGTACATAAGATTCATCCAACTGTTCTCTTTTTAAATACGTTGAAATTTTATATTTTAAAAACCTTATTAGTGTTTACTTCAAGCTCATTTTCTAACTGAAACATATTCTTTCAAATGTGTTTCCTTACTTTCAGTGAGGACTCCCTCCAATTCTTTTATCACACTATGAACCAAATTTTTTCTACATACACCAAGTATATAGCATCCCCGTGGTTTAGCACAAACTTTTCCCTGCCTGAACTTCCTCCTCTCTTACATGGCCTCACTGAAAACTGCTTATCATCCTTGAAGATCCTTCTCAACTCTCACCATTTTGAAGCCCTTTTTCTTCACTGCCCACCCATGGCAGTCCCCTCCCAGTGCTACCAGTTTAAACTATCTGCACGCCTGCCTTCTCTACATTGGGTTACCTGGAAGCACAGATAATGTTTCATTCATCTTTGTCTCTGTACTAGTCTGACAGTGTCAACTGTATAATGAATTAATGAATATACAAACTCAATGAAATGCTAAACTGCATCCATTCATACTGTACTACCCCAAGCCCATCAATACCACTTTTCAACCTTAACTTGCTGGTGTAGTTACTACTGGTTTCCAAACACACTAATAAGAACAGCTAAAAGTTACTGAGCACTTATTATTTGCCAGACACTGATTTAAGCGTGTTACACGTTTAATTCATTTAATCCTCTTCCATCCCCTTTTTACAGGGGAAGAAACTTAAGCTAAGTGAAAATAACTCGCCTTACATCACCAAATATGAAGCAGCAGGAATGCGAATACTAGTCGTAAAGTCCCTGCTCCTGTGTACAATAAAGAAGTCAAATCATAACGATCTCAAACACAAGCTTCCAATCGTAAAATTCAGATTTGGGAAAGGGGATTAGGATGCGAAATAGGAATACTGACCTGTAAAAAGAAAAAATAACTTTAGGCATTCTCCATAAAACAGTGTGAGGGAAAATAGTAATCTTTTTATTCTTGTAATTTATAGTAAGCTACTATTGAATAAGAAAGCTAACTTGTACCAGACAAGGTTAAGTTCCACAGGAACTCTTTTTTAATTATTAGAATTAGTTTCATGGAAGATTTGGGCTAGATCTTAAAGGGTAAGTATAAGGATCTCGAATGGCAGAACAATGATGGAGAAGCAAGCAAGAGGCAGACGCTGGGCACTGAACCTCCACAAGCAGTGAGGAAGGAGACCATCTTGATTTAAATGGAGGTCTTATTTTTGAAGAGTTAATGGTAAACATGATCAGAAAGGTAAAATGGAGTTCTACCAGGGGTCAGCAAATGCCCATGGGCCTATGGCCTATTTTTATATGGCTTAAAGCTCAGAACATTTTTTTTTTTTTTTTTTTTTTTGAGACGGAGTCTTGCTCTGTTGCCCGGGCTAGAGTGCAATGGCCGGATCTCAGCTCACTGCAACCTCTGCCTCCCGGGTTTACGCCATTCTCCTGCCTCAGCCTTCTAAGTGACTGGGACTACAGGCGCCCGCCACCACGCCCGGCTAATTTTTTGTATTTTTTAGTAGAGACAGGGTTTCACCGTGTTAGCCAGGTTGGTCTCGATCTCCTGACCTTGTGATCCGCCCGTCTCGGCCTCCCAAAGTGCTGGGATTACAGGCTTGAGCCACCGCGCCCGGCCAAAGCTCAGAACATTTTTTACACTGTAAAGAGCTTTTAGGTCAGGCGCGGTGGCTCACGCCTGTAATCCCAGTACTTTGGGAAGTGGAAGTGGGCAGATTACCTGAGATCAGGAGACCAGCCTGGCCAACATGGCGAAACCCCATCTTTACTAAAAATACAAAAATTAGCCGGGCATGGTAGCATGCACCTGTAATCCCAGCTACTCAGGAAGCTGAGACAGGAGAATCGCCTGAACCCAGGAGGCAGAGGCTGCAGTGAGTCAAGATTGTACCACTGCACTCCAGCTTGGGCAACAGAGCAAGATACTGTCTCCAAAAAAAAAAAACAGCTTTTAAAGTATGTAAAGAAAAACATGCAAACACTCACAAAAAGGGGACTATATATGGCCTGCAAAGCCTAAAATATTAACTATCGGGCTGGGCACGGTGGTTCACACCTGTAATCCCAGCACTTTGGGAGGCTGAAGCAGGTGGATCATCTGAGGTCAGGAGTTTGAGACCAGCCTGACCAAAATGGTGAACCAACCCCATCTCTATTAAATACAAAAAAATCAGTCGAGCATGGTGGCACATGCCTATAACCCCAGCTACTTGAGAGGCTGAGGCACGAGAATCACTTGAACCCGGGAGGCAGAGGCTGCAGTGAGCCAAGACGGCACCAATGCACTCCAGCCTGGGCAACAAGAGCAAAACTCCATCTCAAAACAACACAAAACAAAACAAAACACAAATTTACTATCTGGCCCTTTATGAAGTTTGCCAGGCCTTGGATTAGGTCATAGAAAGCTGTGAAAGAGAAGACTCCCTCAGGCTTGGGAATAGGGTGATTTTTAAGCAGAGGGGTTACCCAACACAAGTAGAGTTGAAGCCTAACAGCAAAAGGTAGGCTAGGCTAAACCCATGGATAAAATCAATGTATCGTAGTAATTAACAATAAAATGTACAACCACCTGATATTATTGTTTGGCCCAAATAAATAACAGTATAGCCAGGAATTTGCATAAAAAAAGCCACAGAGGAAAGAAATTATTTCCTCAACTATTACATTCATTCTCTCTGGAAGACTAACATGTACTGCTGAAGTCTTGTTCAGTGCCCTTCTAGCCCCAGACTTTGCAGCCTACCAAAATGGACTGAGACAGTGAAAGCGTGGGCAAATGAGTTCCATACTCTAATTTTCCTACAAAAACATCCTAAGTGGTGTGTGGGTTCTTAGATCAAGTCGCAAACACATTCACAGCCCATGATATCGTACAACACTACTTTTAGTTCAAATTAATTATGAGTAACAATGGACTATCTGCCAAAATAAGCAGCTGCAGAAAACTAACCATCATTTATGATGCTCTTTCCAAATTTCAAAATTTAAAAAAAAAAAAAAGGAATTATAAATAAACTTTTTGATCGAAACTCACTGATAGAGAACTGCCAGGACTAAAGCATGGTTGACAGAAGGAATTTTATGGTGGACAATATTGACTGGATTGTTTTCTTCATTTTTTTTTTTTTTTTTTTTTGAGATGGAGTCTTGCTTTGTCGCCCAGGCTGGAGTGCAATGGAGCAATCTCAGCTCACTGCAATCTTCACCTCCCAGGTTCAAGAGATTCTCCTTGCCTCAGTCTGCCCAAGTAGCTGAGATTATAGGTGCCTGCCACCACACCTGGCTTTTTTGTATTTTTAGTAGAGATGGGGTTTAGTCATGTTGGCCAGGCTGGTCTCAAATTCCTGACCTCAGGTGATCCACCCGCCGCAGCCCCTCGAAGTGCTGGGATTACAGGCCTAAGCGACTGCTCCCAGTCTTCTTCACTAATTTTTAGTGGCTTTTGTCATATCTCTATATTACAGGCAGTGGAACACAGTTATTAAAAAGCAAAGACTTTGAAATCTCACAAGGTTAAAAATCTCAGCTTTGTCACTTCCTATCTCTTTGACCTAAGGGCAATTTCCTTAATTTCTCATATCCATCACTCCCTCATCTGTAAAAAGGATATAGCACTACCAGTCTGACAGGCTGGGCTGTTATAAGACTTAAAAGATATACAAGTAATGCTCTTGGCACAGCTCTCCTGAAATCTAATAGGCACACAATAAATGGTATTTTATTACATAATATTTATTACATAAATAAAATGTTCATCATCTCTTTTCACATCATAGATAGCTAAATGTGGTTTTTTTCTTCAGAAAAAATGGCCACTACTACCACTTGGCTCAGAAATGCTAGTTTTTTTCTAAAATGTTTTATATAGAAAAAATTTTAATAATCAAAAGACATTCTTATATATTTCCTTACCCTTTTAGATTGGGTTAAAAAGTATGGAGACTTCCAGCTGGGTGCGGTGGTTCACGCCTGTAATCCCAGCACTTTGGGAGGCCAAGGCAGGCAGATCACAGGCAGAGGTCAGAAGATCGAGACCACGGTAAAACCCTGCCTCTACTAAAAATACAAAAAATTAGCTGGGTGCGGTGGCAGGCGCCTGTAGTCCCAGCTACTCGGGAGGTGGAGGCAGGAGAATGGCGTGAACCCGAGAGACAGGGCTTGTCGTGAGCTGAGATCGCACCACTGCACTCCAGCCTGGGCAACAGAGCAAGACTCTGTCTCAAAAAAAAAAAAAAAAAAAACTATGGAGACTTCCTATAGCATTTATAGACTATGAATGACTAAATTCCCTACCTGTCACAAATGTAAATTCCTCATTTTCTTTATTTCTTCCCTTTTTTTTGGCAGTGGGGGGATAGGGTCTCTGTCACCTGGGATGGTAAACAGTGGCTCAAACATAGCTCACTGCAACCTCGAATTCCTGGGTTCAAGTGACCCTCCTGACTCAGCCTCCCAAGTAGCTGAGACTATAGACAAGCACCACCATGCCCAGCTAATTTATTTTTGTAGAGATGGGACCTCACTATGTTGCCCAGGCTGGTCTTGAATTCCTGAGCTCAAACAATCCTCCTCCCTTGGCCTCCCAAAGTGCTAGAATTACAGGTGTGAGCCACTGCACCTAGCCAAAATTCCTCATTTCTTTCCATTTTTCACATTGTTGAAGTACAGTCCTTCACCCAGAGAAGCTAGTGACTCAAGTTCCTGACTGATTAAAAGAAACTAATCATAACATTTTCTAATACCATCACTGGTTTTCTGGTCCTGTTCTCACTTGCATATACCTTTCAGAGATCCAAAACACAATGATAGTAACTCATTCATTCCGTCTCTGCCACTTTCTGAGTGAATTTGAATAGGTCACTTAACCTCTCTGGGCCTTCATTTCCTCATGGGTAAAATGGGGACAGGATAACGGATGATCTAACAGGGCTATGTGGTAATCACATGAGATTATGTATGCCCTGGGAGAATAAACTCAGGGTAGGGCCCGGTCCACTCAATCCTGTTTCCCTCCTTTTTAATTATGACCCTAATCAATTTTTACAAGCTGAGGTCAGAAAGCTTCTCAAACATACTTATTTCTGTGCCTAGCCAGTGGCTGTCCCTGAAGCACTAAAAAGAACAAGACCCCTAGCAACATACCAGACTGCTGATGACAGGGGCTGGAGCACAGTGATGTGACCATAGCTCCTGCAATCTTGAACTCCTGGGCTCAAACAATCCTCTCACTTCAGCCTCGTGAGTAGCTGAAATTACAGGTGTGTGCTACCATCCCCCATTAATTAAAAAATATTTTTTGAAGGCCGGGCGTGTTGGCTCAAGCCTGTAATCCCAGCACTTTGGGAGGCCGAGACGGGCGGATCACGAGGTCAGGAGATCGAGACCATCCTGGCTAACACGGTGAAACCCCGTCTCTACTAAAAATACAAAAAACTAGCCGGGCGAGGTGGCGGGCGCCTGTAGTCCCAGCTACTCCGGAGGCTGAGGCAGGAGAATGGCGTAAACCCGGGAGGCGGAGCTTGCAGTGAGCTGAGATCTGGCCACTGCAGTCCAGCCCGGGTTACAGAGCAAGACTCCGTCTCAAAAAAAAAAAAAAAAAATATTTTTTGTAGAGATGGGGTCTTGTTATGTTTCTCAGCCTGGTCTTGAACACCTGACCCTTCCCACTTCAGTCTCCCCATGGCGTGGGGAGGTTTACAAATATGACCCAGACCCATTCTTCGGACGGTTTTTTTTTTTTTTCTGGTTTTTTTTTGTTTTGTTTTTCTCTTCATCTAAAAGAACTCCTTTCAAGATTTTATGAGGCAGAAGTAAACAGTACCATCTCAAACACCTCAATACCATAAGGTGGCAGGGGTAATGTGAACTTTCTGTCTAGTCTATACTATCACATAAGCTCCAGAGAGAGACCTCATCTGGCTTATTCACTACTGTATTCCCAAGCCTCACAAGCAGGAGGTATACCAAAAATAAAAAAAAGGGGAGGGAATTAAACGTGGTATGCCTCTAAATGCCATGCTTTCTACATGACAGCTTTTTCTTGACAGGGTCAACTCCTACTGCCTAATAATAAAACCAACAGCCGGGCACGGTGGCTCACGCCCATAATCCCAGCACTTTGGGAGGCCGAGGTGGGTGGATCACTAGGTCAGGAGTTTGAGAACAGTCTGGCCAAGATGGTGAAACCCCATTTCTACTGAAAATAACAAAAATTAGCAAGGCATGGTGGTGGGCGCCTGTAATCCCAGCTACTTAGGAGGCTGAGGCAGGAGAATCGCTTGAACCTGGGAGGTGGAGGTTGCAGTAACCCGAGATCATGCCACTGTACTCCAGCCTAGGTGACAAGAGAGAAACTCCATCTTAAAATAAATAAAGTAAAATAAAATAAAACAAAACAAAACAAAACCAATAGTCTGGCTGGGCACCATGGCTCACACCTATAATCCCACCTCTTTGGAAGGTCGAGGTAGGCAGATCACTTGAGAACAGGAGTTCGAGACCAGGCTGACCAACATGGTGAAACCCCATTTCTACTAAAAATACAAAAATTAGTCAGGCACAGGAGTACATGCCTGTAGTCTCAGCTACTCGGGAGGCTGAAACAGAAGAATCACTTGAACCCAGGAGGCAGAGGTTGCAGTGAGCTAAGACTGCACCACTGCACACCACTGTACCTCAGCCTGGGCAACACAGCGAGACTCCAGCTCAAAAAATAAAAATAAAAATAAAACCAATAGTCACATATTCAACAAATTATTATTATTATTTTGAGACGCAGTCTCATTCTGTCGCCCAGGCTGAAGTCCCCTGGCACGATCTCTGCTCACTGCCTCCTGGGTTCAAGAGAATCTCCTGCCTCAACCTTCTGAGTCACTGAGACTATAGGTGTGCCACCACAAATAGCCAATTTCTGTATTTTTAATAAACACAGGGTAGGCCAGGCGCAGTGGCTCATGCCTGTAATTTCAGCACTTTGGGAGGCCGAGGCGGGTGGATCACGAGGTCAGGAGATTGAGACCATCCTGGCTAACATAGTGAAACCCCGCCTCTACTAAAAATACAAAAAATTAGCCGGGCGTGGTGGCAGGCGCCTGTAGTCCCACTCCTGCTGAGGCAGGAGATGGCGTGAAACCAGGAGTCGGAAGTTGCAGTGAGCTGAGATTGCGCCACTGCACTCCAGCCTGGGCGACAGAGTGAGACTCCGTCTCAAAAACAAACAAACAAACAAACAAACAAACACGGGTTTTCACCATGTTGGCCACGCTGGTCTTGAACTCCTGATCTCAGGGGATCTGCCCGCCTCGGCCTCCCAAAGTGCTGGGATTATAGGCGTGAGCCACTGCACCTGGCCACAGCAAATTGATAACTTACTAAGCATACAAAGTTGTACAAGGCACTTGTTCCTACTGTCAAGATGCTCTAAATCTAGAAGGAAGATAATGCAAATACTTCCACATAAGTCAGATCCCAAATAAAGACATGCACCGCATGTTTCAGTTAACAACAGACCTATATACAATGATCAACTAGTAAGTTAAATTAAATTTATTCTTAAAGAAAGGTATTTTTGACCAGGCACAGTGGCTCACACCTGTAATCCCAGCACTTTGGGAGGTCAAGGTGGGTAGATCACTTGAGGTCAGAGGTTACAAGTCTTAACTCCTAACCACACTGAACTTTCTGTCTGCAGAGAGTACTGGTCAAGAGTTCACAAAATGGCTAGGCATGATGGTGTGCACCCACAGTCCCAGCTTCTTGGGAAGCTGAGGTGGAAGGATTGCTGGAGCCCAGGAATTCAACGCCCTGGGCAACACAGCAAGACCTCATCTCTGGCCGGGTGCGGTGGCTCACGTCTGTAATTCCAGCACTTTGGGAGGCCGCAGCAGGTGGATCACCTGAGGTCAGAAGTTCGAGATCAGCCTGGCCAACATGGTGAAACCCCATCTCTACTAAAAACACAAAAATTAGTCGGGTGTGGTGGCACACACCTGTAATCCCAGCTATTCAGGAGGCTGAGGCAGAATAATCGCTTGAACCTGGGAGGCCGAGACTGCAGTGAGCGGAGATAATGCCACTGCATTCCAGCCTGGGCGACAGAGCAAAACTCTGTCTCAAAAAACAAACTAAGAAAGATATTTATCAATTTAGTGTATCCTAACTGTACAGTGTTCATCTATGGTAGTATACAGTAATGTCCTAGGCCTGCACATTCACACACCACTCATACAATGACTCATCCCAAGCAACTTCCTGTCCTGCAAGCTCCATTCACGGTAAGTGACCTATTCAGATATACCACTTTTATCTTCTGTGCTGTATTTTTACTTATCTTTTCTATGTTTAGATATGTTTAGATACATAAATACTTAACATTATGTTACCACTGCCAACAATATTCAGTACAGTAACATGCTATATAGATTTGTAGCCTAAGAGTAATACTGTGTACCACAGCCTATGTGTGTAGTAGGTATACCATCTAGGCTTGTGTAAGTATACTCTATATTTGAACAATGATGTGATCACCTAAAAAATTTCTCACAACACATCCCCATCATTAAGCAATGCATAAACACAATTTCTCATCACCGAAGATGGTATGAATGTCAAATAAACACATGAAAAGATGCTCAATATCACTTTGCATTAGGGAAATGCAAAAGAAACCCACAATGAGGCCAGGCACAGTGGCTCACTCGTGTAATCCCAGCACTCTGGGAGGCTGAGGTAGATGAATCACTTGAGCCCAAGAGTTCAACACCAGTCAGGGCAACATAGTGAGACCTCTTCTCAACTAAAAATCAAAGCAAATTACCAGGTGTGGTGGTACACGCCTGTGGTCCCAGCCAGGAGGCTGAGGCAGGAGGATCACTTGAGCCCAGGAGGTCAATGTTGCAGTGAGACAATATCGCACCACTGCACTCCACCCTGGGTGACAGAACAAGACCCTGTCTCAAAAAAAAAAAAAATTAATACACTGTTAGGGGAAGAAAATATAGTACAGTCACTTTAGCAAACAGTTTAGCAATTACTTTTAAAATTAAATAAACACTCACAGGATTATATGTACCCTGGAAAAATAAACACTTTCCACAAAATCCAGCAATCTCATTTCCATGCATGCCAACCAAGAGAAATAAAATCGTATGTTCACACAAAACCTGTACATAAATATTCACACCAGCTTTATTTTTGTCTTTCTTTTTTTTTTGAGACAAGAGTTTCGCTCTTGTTGCCCAGGCTGGGGTGTGCAATGGTGCAATCTCAGCTGACTGCAACCTCCACCTCCCGGGTTCAAGCAATTCTATTGCCTCAGCCTCCTGGCTGGGTTTACAGGCATGCACCACCACGCCTGGCTAACTTCATATTTTTAGTAGAGATGGGGTTTCTCCATGTCAGTCAGGCTGGTCTCAAACTCCCAACCTTAGATGATCCGCCTGCCTCGGCCTCCCAAAGTGCTGGGACTATAGGCGTGAGACATCGCACCTAGCCTCCAGCTTTATTTTTAATAGCCAAAACCTGCTAACTCAATGTCCACCAGTAGATGAACAAACTGGTACATGCATATAATAGACTACTACTCAACAATAAAGAGAAAGAAACTACAGAGTAACATGCAATAGTACAGATGACTTTCTTTTATTTTGAGACAGAGTCTCACTTTGTCACCCAGGCTGGAATGCAGTGGCTCGATCTTGGCTCACTGCAACCTCTGCCTCCTGGGTTCAAGCGATTGTCCTGTCTCAGCCCCCTCGAGTAGCTGGGATTACAGGAGCGCGCCACTGTGCCCAGCTAATTTTTGTATTTTTAGTAGACATGGGAGGTCCATCATGTTGGCCAGGCTGGTCTTGAACTCCTGACCTCCGGTGATCCACCCACCTCAGCCTCCCAAAGTGCTGGGATTACAGGTATGAGCCACCAGGCCCGGCCAGAGATGACGTCTTGCTGTGTTGCCCAGCGCCTTGAACTCCCGGGCTCCAGCGATCCTCCCACCTCAGCTCCCCAAGTAGCTGGGACTATGGGTGCACGCCATCATGCCTAGTCATTTTGTGAACTGTTGACCAATGCTCCTCTGCAGACAGAAAGTTCGGTGTGGTTAGGAGTTAAATGGGAAGAAAGAGGAGGCTGGGTGCAGTGGCTCATGCCTGTAATACCTTCCAACACTTTGGAAAGCCAAGGCAGGAGGTTCACTTGAGCCCAGGAGTTCGACACCAGCCTGGGCAACAGAGCAAGATCCTGTCTCGGGGGGGGGGGGGGGGGGGGGCGGGGGGGCAGGGATTAGCTGGACATGGTGATACACACCTGTAGCCCCAGGCCAGGTACTCAGCAAGCTGAGGTGGGATGAATGCTTGAGCCCAAGAATTCGAGGTTACACAGTTACAGTAAGCTATGATCGTGCCACTACACTCCACCCTGAGCAACAGAGAAAGACTGTCTCCAAAAAAACAAAAGATGACAATGGGAGGTGGGTGTAGTCCCAGCTACTCAGGAGGCAGAATCATCTGGGCTCAGGAGTTAAAGGTCAGCCTGAGCAACATAACAAGACCCTGTCTCTTAGGAACAAAACGGGAGGGGGAGGAAAGAGGAAGGGGTGGGAGAGACAGAGAAAGAAAAATAAAAGAGGAAATAAAAAGAGATAGAGAAAGGAAGGAAGGGGGGAGGGAGGGAAGGGAGGAGGCAGCAGGGAGGGGAGAAAAGAAGAAAGGAAAGGAAGGATGAAGAAAAAGAAAAATGACAGTGAAAGGCCAGGCATGGTGGCTCATGCCTGTAATCCCAGCACTTTGGGAGGCCGAGGCAGGTGGATCACCTAAGGTCATGAGTTTGAGACCAGCCTGGCCAACATGTTGATACCCCGTCTCTACTAAAATACAAAACTTAGCTGACCATGGTGGCAGGCGCCTGTAGTACCAGCTACTTGGGAGGCTGAGACAGGGGAATAGCTTGAACCTGGGAGAGGGAGGTTGCAATGAGTCAAGATTGCGCCATGGCACTCCAGTCTCGGCAACAGAGCGAGACTCCATCTCAGGGAAAAAAAAAAAAAAAAAAGCAATGTATTAGAAATACAAGTACATCAGATTCTAATGTCAGTTATGCAGCCAATGATGAGACACTCTGGCAAATAACCCTCTTGGTCTCAATTTCTTCACCTGTAAATAGAATGAGTACTAAAAAACCACCAGAGCCAGAGAAATCCAAACTATCAGGCAAAGGGAGGGGCCCACTAAGAACCAGCCCAGCAACCCGACCACAGCTGGTCTTCCCTGGACACCATGAACCACACTGTCCAAACCTCTTCACTCCCACCAACATCGGCCATCCCCCTAACTATGAGATGCTCAAGGAGGAGCAAGAGGTGGCTGCGCTGGGGGTGCCCCACAACCATGCTCCCCGATGTCCACCATGATCTACATCCACAGCGAGAACTCCATGCCCGACCATGTTGTCTGGTCCCTGTTCAACACCTACTTCATGAACTCCTGCTGCCTGGGCTTCATAGCACTGGTCTACTCTGTGAAGTCTAGGGACAGGAAAATGGTTGGCGACCTGACCAGGGCCCAGGCCTACACCTCCACCGCCAAGTGCCTGAACATCTGGGACCTGACTGTGCACATCATCATGACCATTCTGCCCATCATCATCCTAGTGTTGATCTTTCATGTCTATCAATAGATCAGGAGGCATCATCTAGGCCAGGAGCTCTGCCCATGATCTGAATCCCACATACTCCACCTTCCATTCCTCGCCCTGCCCCCAGAGCCAAGTCCTGTATCAGCCCTTTATCCTCACACACTTTTCTACAATGGCATTCAATAAAGGGCTCGTGTTTCTGGTTAAAAAACAAAACAAAACAAACACCAGAGTCATTTCAACTCCAAATGTGTTTGACTCTACATTGTTGAATATCTACTATGTGCCAAGAACAGAACATAAGAATAATCTAGGCTGAGTGTGCTGGCTCACAGCCTTAACCCCAACACTTTGGGAGGCCAAGGCAAGACGACTACTTGAGGGCAGAAGTTCAAAACCAGCCTGGGTAACAGTGAGACTGTCTCTACAAAAAATTTTTTAAATTGTAGGGAGCAGCACTTTGGGAGGCCAAGGCAGACAGATCACTTGAGCTCAAGAGTTTGAGGCCAACCTGGGCAACATGGTAAGACCCTGTCTCTACTAAAAATACAAAAAATTAACCAGGCATGATGGTGCACGCATGTGGTACCAAGCTACTCAGGAGGACGAAGCATGAGAACTGCTTGAACTCGGGAGGTGGAGGTTGGAGTGAGTAGAAATTGCACCACCGCACTCCAGCCTGGGTGACAGAGCGAGACAGTGTCTCCAAAACAAAACAAGAAAACAAAAAAAAAAATTGAAGGGTGTAATGGTGCATGTGCCTGTGGTCCCAGCTACTCAGGAGGCTGAGACAGGAGGATCACTTGAGGCTGCAATAAGCCATGATCGCAATACTGTACTCCAATGTGGGCAATAAAGCAAGATTCCGTCTCAAAAAATGAATACATAAAAACAGAAAATATTAAGACTTTAGTATCTCACTTTATAAAGAAGGTATTGTTTCCCTTTTTTTTTTTTTTTTTTTTTTCCCCTGAGACAGAGACTCGCTCTGTCACCCAGGCTGGAGTGCAGTGGCGCGATCTCGGCTCACTGCAACCTCCACCTCCTGGGTTCAAGTGATTCTCCTGCCTCAGCCTCCCTAGTAGCCGGGACTACAGATGCATACCACCACGCCCAGCTAATTTTTTGTATTTTAGTAGAGATGAGTTTTCACCATGTTGGCCAGGTTGGTCTTGATCTCCTGACCTCATGATCCGCCCACCACAGCCTCCCAAAGTGCTGGGATTACAGGCATGAGCCACCGTGCCCAGCCAAGAAAGGAATTCTTTCTCTTTTAATAAACAAACTAAGCCTGAGAGTGGCTGAGTAACTTGCCCATTCAAACTTTTGACCAAGTAGTAAGTGCCAACCATCCAAGAAACAGGGATACAATCAATAGTGAACAAAACAAAGCTCCTGCTTTCATAGAACTTAAATTTTAGTTACTAAAGAGTGAACCATGGCCAGGAGCGGTAGCTGATGCCTGTAATCCCAACATGTTGGGAGGCCGAGGTGGGCGGACCACCTGAGGTCAGGAGTTCAAGACCAGCCTGAACAACATGGCAAAACCCTGTCTCTACTAAAAACACAAAAATTAGCTGGGCATGGTGGTGGGTGCCTGTAATCCTAACTATTTGGGAGACTGAGGCAGGAGAATCACTTGAACCCAGGAGGCTGAGGTTGCAGTGAGCCAAGATCGCACCATTGCACGCCAGCCTGGGCAACACAGCAAGACTGCGACTGAAAAAAAAAAAAAAAAAAAAGTGAGCCATGATTCCAGCTTAGACAGGAGCTGCCAGATAAAATACAAGATGCTCAGTTAAATTTCAACTTTAGATAAGTAACTTTCTTCTATGCAATTTGATACACAATTATACTAAAAAATTAGTCAATGTTCATCAAAAATTCAAATTTAACTGAGTGTCTTGTATTTTTATTTGCCAAATCTGACAACCCTAGCTTAGATATAACCTCAAATCTCTTCCTCAAACCTTTAACTGCATTTCTGTGGCTCTAAAGCAGTAACTTTCTGACTGTATCAATAAAAAATTACTTTAAAAAATGTTGGGCTAGGCGCGGTGGCACATCCCTGTAATCCCAGCATTTCTGAATGCCAAGGTGGGTGGATCACCCAAGCTCCAGAGTTCAAGACCAGCCTGAACAACATGGCAAAACCCCATCTCTACAAAAAATACAAAAATTAGCCAGGCATGGGGGCGTGCTCCTGTAGTCCCAGCCACTCAGGAGGCTGAGGTGGGAGGATCGCTTGAGCCCAGGAGACAGAGGTTGCAGTGAGCCGAGACTGCACCACTGCATTCTAGCCTTGGTGACAAAGACCCTGTCTCAAAAAAAAGAAAAAAAAAAAATTAATTGAACCATTGCTGCTCAAGGCAGAGCAGGACTAGTTCATAGGCAATGTGCCTAGAGTTGGCCAAAAACTACATTTTGAATTACAATGCAGTATATATACATTAACTCAAACCAAAGCTTAAAACAATTCTTGGCAGCTGGGCGCAGTGGCTCACACCTGTAATCCCAGCACTTTGGGAAGCCGAGGCAGGTGGATTACAAGGTCAAGAGATCAAGACCATCCTGGCCAACATGGTGAAACCCCATCTCTACTAAAAATACAAAAATTAGGTCGGGCGTGATAGCTCACACCTGTAATCCCAGCACTTTGGGAGACCGAGGAAGGCGGATCACCTGAGGTCAGGAGTTCGAGACCAGCCTGACCAACAAGGAGAAACCCTGTCTCTACTAAACTACAAAATTAGCCAGGCGTGGTGGCCCATGTCTGTAATCCCAGCTAATCAGGAGGCTGAGACAGGAGAACTGCTTGAATCTAGGAGGCAGATCGGGCCACTGCACTCCAGCCTCGGCAACTAAGAGTGAAACTCCATCTCAAAAACAATTATTTCAATAATGCAGTGTGTCCTAACACTTCCTATTCATTTTTCTAAAAATGCTTGTCATAATCCACTAATGTAATTTCACAATCTACTAAGGGGTCATGACCTGCAGATTGAAAAATACTTCTTTGGGAGATATAAAAAAATCATTTAACCTGGCGTTATGAGTCACCATTATGAGCACATTAATTAACTACATTGTGCTATAAAACAGTAATGCCCTTAGGGCCTAAAGTATACAGCTACAAACTTAGTCAAAACTCCCAGGCCAGGAGTGATGGCTCATGCCTGTAATCCCAGCACTTTGGGAGGCCTAGGTGGGTGGATCACCTGAGGTCAGGAGTTCAAGACCAGACTGGCCAAAATGGCAAAACCCCATCTCTACCAAAAATACAAAAATTAGCCGTGTGTGCTGGCGGGCACCTGTAATCCCAGCTACTCAGGAGGCAGAGGCAGGAGAATCGCTTGAAGCTGGGAGGCAGAGGTTGCAGTGAGCCAAGATTGTACTACTGCACTCCAGCCTGGGCAACAGAGCAAGATTCTATGTCCAAAAAAAGCCAGGTGTTGGCCGGGCACGGTGGCTCAAGCCTGTAATCCCAGCACTTTGGGAGGCTGAGGCGGGTGGATCACGAGGTCAGGAGATCGAGACCATCCTGGCTAACATAGTGAAACCCCGTCTCTACTAAAAATACAAAAAACTAGCCTGGCGTGGTGGTGGGCGCCTGTAGTCCCAGCTACTCGGAGGTCGAGGCGGGAGAATGGCGTGAACCCGGGAGGCGGAGCTTGCAGTGAGCCGAGATCGCGCCACTGCACTCCAGCCTGGGCGACACAGCGAGACTCTGTCTCAAAAAAAAAAAAAAAAAAAAAGCCAGGTGCATTGGCTCATGCCTGTGGTCCCAGCATTTTGGGAGGCTGAGGCAGGAGTTCGAGACCAGCCTGGCCAATGTGGGGAAACCCCGTCTCTACTAAAAATACAAAAATTAGCCGGGCATGGTGACCAACGTCCGTAATCTCAGCTACTCAGAAGTCTGAGGCAGGAGAACTGCTTGAACCCGGAAGGCGGAGCTACAGTGAGAGGAGATGGTGCCACTGCACTCTAGCCTGGGTGACAAGAGAGAAACTCCATCTCAAAAACAACAACAACAACAACAAACCTCCCAGAATGGTATATTTTTTGAGCTCTTGTGTCGTTTTTTTGTAATTCTCCAGTCTCTTTGTTTTGTTTTTTGAGACACGGTCTCATTTTAATGCCCAGGCTGGAGTGCACTGGTGCAATCATGGCTCACTTCAACATCCAGACTCAAGTGAACCACTCGCCTCGGCCTCCCAAGTAGCTGAGACTACAGACGTGCATGACCACGCCCAGCTAAATTTTTAGTATAAATATTTTTTGTTGAGACAGGGATTGCCTTTGTTGCCCAGGCTGGACCTGCACTCCTAGGCTCAGGTAATCTGCCTGCTTCAGCCTCCCAAAGTGTTGGAATTACAGGTGTGAGACACCATGCCCAGCCATGCCCAGCCATCAGTCTTCCAAACGTGTTTTCTGTATTTTTCAGACAGTCTCGCTCTGTCACCCAGGCTGGGGCACAGTGACACAATCTGAATCTGAGCTCACTGCAACCTTCGACTCTGAGGTTCAAGCGATTCTCCTGCTTCAACCTCCCAAGTAGCTGGGATTACAGGCGCACATTCTGCCCCACGCTCGGCCTTTTTTTTTTTTTTTTTTGAGACGGAGTCTCCCTCTGTCGCCAGACTAGAGTGCAGTGGCCCAATCTCGGCTCACTGCAACCTCTGCCTCCTGGGTTCAAGCAATTCTCCTGCCTCAGCCTCCTGAGTAGCTGGGATTATAGACGTGCACCACTACGCCCAGCTAATTTTTTTGTATTTTTAGTAGAGATGGGGTTTCACCCTGTTGGCCAGGATGGTCTCAATCTCTTGACCTTGTGATCTGCCCTCCTCAGCATCCCAAAGTGCTGGGATTACAGGGGTGAGCCACCAAGCCCAGCCCTTTTTCTGTTTTTTAGTAGAGACAGGGTTTCACCACATTGGCCAGACTGGTCTCAAACTCCTGACCTTAAGTGATCCACCGTGCCCAGCCAAGTCTTTCAACTTTCTATCACGCTACCGTTATTTCTCATTGCGGTTAATATATCTGCCTCTGAAAATATTACTTTTCTACTTGCTGCCAATATGTATATCAGAAAAGAAAGCTAGATAGAATCATGTGTAAAGTAAAAGTAAGTTCTCAAAGAGGCCATAAAGAACTCTCCAGACCAGAGGCTGAAGCAGGAGGAGTTTAGGCCCAGGAGTTGGAGGCCAGTCTGAGCAACATAACAAGACCCCCATTTCTACCAAAAAAAAAAAAAAAAAACTCTCCTTTCTATAATTTGCTCAAGCTTCAGTGAAAAGACATTTAGTCTTTAATTCCTGATTTCCAAATGTGTTTCAGGGATGAAAATAGTTAACTGCACAAAGTCCACAATAAATGTTTATAAACCCGAAAAGAAAAATGCAGTACTTGTTTCAAAACCAGCCCTTTATAAAAAACTAAAATTATAATCAAGATTAATTCCACTTAGAAAAATTATTAAGAACATTTTAACATGACTTTAAAAAGCAATATGAAAAATTTCAACGAAAAATATTTGACCTGGCTAGCCATGGTGCCTCACGCATGTAATTAAAGCACTTTGGGAAAACTAGGTGGATGGATCACTTGAATTTAAGAGTTTGAGACCAGCCTGGGCAACACAGCTAAACCCTGTCTCTACAAAATATACAAAAACCGGGCATGGCTGCATGTACCTGTAGTTCCAGCTACTCAGGAGACTGAGGTAGGAGGACTGCTTGAGCCTAGGATGTTGAGGCTGCAAATGAGCCAAGACCATACCACTATTCTCCAACCTGGCCAACAGGGTAAGATCCAGTCTCAAAAAAAGAAAAAAAAAAAAAATTTGATCATTGGCAACACTGTTCAATAAAGCCTCTCAAGACAATGGCTTCAGGAGACCAATATTCTAAAGCTCTGATACAGTTAATAAAAATAAACCATGTTCACTTATATTGCCAACAAGCCTCACACCACAACTAATGAGTTTTAAAAAGACTTCATTACAGAATGACACTTTATTCCATTCCCAAAATGTAGTTAGCTATTAATCACGGCACAAAACTGACATTTTCGGGCTGGACACAGTGGCTCACGCCTGTAACACCAGCATGTTAAGAGGCCTAGGTGGGCGGATCACTCGAGGCTGTGATTTCAAGATCAACATGTCAAAACTCCACATCTACTGAAAATACAGAAAAACCAGGCGGGCACTGTGGGGCACACCAGTAGTTCCAACTACTCAGGAGGCTGAGGTGGGAGGATGGCTTGAACCCGGGAGACAGAGGTTGCAGTGAGCCATATTTGCAGCACTGCACTCCGGCCTTAGCAAGAGTCAGATCCTGTCACGAAAATAAGAAAGAAAGAAAGACAGACAGACAGACAGACAGACAGACAGACAGACAGAAAGAAAGAAAGAAAAGAAAGGAAAGAAAGGAAAGAGAGAGAGAGAGAGAGAGGGAGGGAGAGGGAGAGGGAGAGGGAGAGGGAGAGGGAGAAAGAAAGAAAGAAAGAAAGAAAGAAAAGAAATTAACATTTTATAGTCACTTGACACAACTTCAGGGTTTAAATTACAAGCAATCTATGTAAGTATCGTTAAACGTTAATGAGAATTTCAAATTTTCACATGAATGCAAACACAGATGATTACCAGCAAATAAAAAGTCAAGGTTGCCAGGCGTGGGAGGCTGAGGCAGGTGGATCACTCGAGGCCAGGAGTTCGAGACTAACCTGGCCAATATGGTGAAACCCAGTCTCTACTAAAATACAAAAATTAGCTGGGCGAGATGGCGCATGCCTGTAGTCCCAGCTACTCAGGAGGCTGAGGCAGAAAAATGTCTTTAACCCAGGAGGCAGAGGTTGTAGTGAGCCGAGATCGCGCCACTGCACTCCAGCCTGGGCGACAGAGCGAGACCCCGTCTGGAAAAAAAATAAAAATAAAAAATAAAATGTTAAGGTTAACAGCTGTGACAAGTTTTAATTAACAACCCAGACTCATAAAAATACTAAACCAGGCCAGGCATGGTGGCTCATGCCTGTAATCCCAGCACTTTGGTAAGCCGAGGCAGGCGGATCACGAGGTCAGGAGATCAAGACCATCCTGGCTAACACAGTGAAACCCTGTCTCTACTAAAAATACACACAAAAAATTAGCCAAGCATGGTGGCGGGCACCTGTAGTCCCAGCTACTCGGGAGGCTGAGGCAGAAGGATGGCATGAACTTGGGGGGCAGAGCTTGCAGTGAGCCAAGATGGCACCACTGCACTCCAGCCTGGGCGACACAGCAAGACTCCGTCTCAAAAAAAACAATAAAAACAAAAACTAAACCAAGCCGGTCACGGTGGCTCACTCCTGTAATCCCAGCACTTTGGGAGGCCAAGGCAGTTGGATCACCTAAGGTCAGGAGTCCAAGACCAGCCTGGCCAACATGATGAAACCCCATCTCTACTAAAAATACAAAAATTAGCCAGGCGTGGTGGCACACACCTATAATCCCAGCTACTCGGGGGGCTGAGGCAGGACAATCACTTGAACTATGGAGGCAGAGGTTGCAGTGAGCCGAGATCACACCACTGCATTCCAGCCTGGGTGACAGGATGACAACCCGCAACACACGCACACACAAATAATAATTTAAAAAATCAGCCAGGCATAGTGGCTCACACCTGTAATCCCAGCACCTTGGGAAGCCAAGGAGGGCAAATTGTTTGAGGTCAGGAATTCAAGGCCATCCTGGGCAACAAGTTAAAACCTCTGTCCCTACAAAAAAAATAAAATAAAATAAAAAGCCAGGCACAGTGGCTTAAGCCTGTAATTCCAACACTTTGGGAGGCCAAGGTAGGTGGATCACCTGAGGTCGGGGGTTGAAGACCAGACTGAGCAACATGATGAAACCCCATCTCTACCAATAACAAAAAAAATTAGCCAGGTGTGGGGGTGCATGCCTATAATCCCAGCTACTCAGGAGGCTGAGGCATGAGAATCACTTGAACCCAGGAGGCAGAGATTGCAGTGAGCCGAGATCCTGCCAGTGCACTTCAGCCTGGGCAACAGAGTCAAACAAAAATTTTGCTGGGCATGGTGGCACATGCCTGTGGTCTCAGATACTCAGGAGGCTGAGATGGGAGGATCACCTGGGCCTGAGAACTTGAGGTTGCAATGAGCCATGATGATGCCACTGCACTCCCTCCTGGGCGACAGAGCTAGACCCCGTCTCAAAAAATAAATAAGGCCAGGTACAGTGGCTCAAGCCTGTAATCTCAAAACTTTGGGAGGCCAAGACGGGCAGATCACCTAAGGTCAGGAGTTCAAGACCAGCCTGGCCAACATGGTGAAACCCCATCTCTATTAAAAAAAAAAAAAAAAAAAAAAAATACAAAACTTTGCCAGGTGTGGTGGTGCACGCCTGTAATCCCAGCTACTCAGAAGGCTGAGGCAGGAGAATCACTTGAACCTGGGAGGCAGAGGTTACAGTGAGCCGAGATCATGCCACTGCTTTCCAGCCTGGGTGACAGAGTGAGACTCTGTCTCAAAATAAATAAATATCCGAGGATTTAACATTTAAGTAGATTTCACACCACATAAGTACAGAACTACATACATTAAAAACAAAGATAAGAAAATAGACCTCCTATTTTAGCAAGCCAAAATCAAGGTTACAAAAAGATATCCTGAAAGTCAAGGACTGTCCGTGACTGTATTCTTAAAACAAGACTGTTAGGGGGCCAGGCACAGTGGCTCACGCCTGTAATCCCAGCACTGGGCAGATCACAAGGTCAGGAGATCGAGACCATCCTGCCCAATATGGTGAAACCCCGTCTCTACTAAAAATACAAAAATTAGCTGGGCATCATGGTGTGCGCCTATAGTCCCAGCTACATGGGAGGCTAAGGCAGGAGAATCACTTGAACCTGGGAAGCGGAGGTTGCAGTGAGCTGAGATGGCACCACTGTACTCCAGCCTGGTGACAGTGAGACTCCGTCTGAAAAAAAAAAAAAGAAAGAAAGAAAAAAAAAAGCCTGTTAGGAACCAGACTGCACAACACGAGCTGTGTGAGCATTAGCACCTGAGCCCCACCTGTCAGATCAGGTGCAGTGTTAGGTTCTCACAGGAGCACAAACTCTACTGGGAACTGCGCATGGCGAAGGATGTACGTTGTGTGCTCATAATAAGAGTGAACCTAACAAATGCGTAATGATCTGAGGTGGAACAGTTTCTTTTTTTGTTTTTTGTTTTTGAGACAGGGTCTCACTTTGTCCCCCAGGCTGGAGTGCAGTGGCTCGATCTCGGCTCACTGCAAGCTCCGCCTCCCGAGTTTCATGCCATTCTCCAGCCTCAGCCTCCCCAGTAGCTGGGACTACTGGCGCCCTCCAACATGCCCAGCTAACTTTTTTGTATTTTCAGTAGAGACAGGGTTTCACCGTGTTAACCAGGATGGTCTCGAACTCCTGACCTCGTGATCCGCCCGCCTCAGCCTCCCAAAGTGCTGGGATTACAGGCGTGAGCCACCGCGCCTGGCCGGTAGAACAATTTCATCTCAAAATCATCCCCTGCCCCTGTGGAAAAATCATCTTCCACAAAACTGGTCCCTAGTGTCAAAAAGGTTGGGGACCATTGCCTTAAAACACACAGCAGGATCTTGTGTATATATTACGTCTCCATTTATTTCAAGGGAGGGGCCCTGGAACTTAAAATTTAAAAACAAAAATAAAAATAAAGAGAGGGGGCGTGGTGCAGTGGCTTACACCTGTAATCTCAGCACTTTGGGAAACTGAGACAGGAGGACTGCTTGAGTCCAGGAGTTTGAGACCAATCTGGGCAACATGGCAGGACCCTGTCTCTACAAAAAATTTAAATGTTAGCCAGCTGGTGTGTACCTGTAGTCCCAGCCACGCAGGAGGCTAAGGCAGGAGAAATGCTTGAGCCCCGAAGATTGAGGCTGCACTCCAGCCTGGGTGACAGAGGGAGACCTTGACTCTAAAAGAAAAAAAATAAATGGAGAGGTGTAATAAAATCCTACAAATGTTGCTTTAGGCAAGTTCCCTAATCTCTCAAAGCTTAGGGTTTTTGCCTTCCATTTTTAAGATATAGGAATTTTTGTTGTTGATGTTACTGTTCTTTAAGAAACAGAGTAGGCTGCGCACAATGGCTCTCGGCTGTAACCCCAGCACTTTGGGAGGCCAAGGCGGTGGACCACCTAAGGTCAGGAGTTCGAGACAAGCCTGACCAACATGGTGAAAACCCATCTCTACTAAAAATGCAAAAATTAGCCACGCAGGGTGGCAGGCACCTGTAATCTCAGCTACTCAGAAGGCTGAGGCAGGAGAATCACTTGAACCCGGGAAACAAAGATTGCAATGAGCTGAGATTGCGCCATTGCACTCCAAACTGGGAAAGAGCAAAACCCTGTCTCGGAGGAAAAAAAAAAAAACAAAAAAAACCTTAGCTCACGAGGCTGGGTGGGGAGGCTCACACCTGTAATCCCAGCACTCTGGGAATCACTTGAGGCCAGGAGTTCAAGACCAGCCTGGCCAACATGAGTGAAACCCCGTAACTACTAAAAATGCAAAAATTAGCCAGGCATGGTGTTGGGTGCCTGTAATCCCAGCTATTCGGGAGGGCTAAGGCAGGAGAATTGCTTCAACCCCGGAGGCAGAGGCGGAGGTTGCAGTGAGCCAAGGTCACACCACTGCACTCCAGCCGGGCGTCTCAAAAACAAACAAAAAAACCCTTAGATGGGTCAGGTGTGGTGGCTCACGCCTGTAATCCTAGCACTTTGGGAGGCAGAGGCGGGAAGATCATGAAGTCAGGAGATCGAGACCATTCTGGCTAACATGGTGAAACCCCATCTCTACTAAAAATACAAAAAATTAGCCAGGCGTGGTGGTGGGCGCCCGTAGTCACAGCTACTCAGGAGGCTGAGGCAGGAGAATGGCGTGAAACTGGGAGGCGGAGGTTGCAGTGAGCCAAGATGGCACCACTGTACTCCAGCCTGGGTGACAGAGCGAGACTCCGTCTCGAAAAAAAAGAAAAAAAAAAAACCCTTAGATGGTAACAGTCACGTCATAGATGACCCAGATAATCTTAGAAAAAAAACAAAAAAAAAAAAACCAAGTACTTTCATTTAAAAAGATACAGTAGCAGCCAGGCATGGTGGCTCACGCCTGTAATCCCAGCACTTTGGGAGGCCGAGGTGGGTGGATCACCTGAGGTCAGGAGTTTGAGACCATCCTGGCCAACATGGTGAAACCCAATCTCTACTAAAAATACAAAAATTAGCCAGGCGTGGTGGCGTGCACATGAAGTCCTAGCTACTTAGGAGGCTGAGGCAGGAGAATCGCTTGAACCCAGGAGACAGAGGTTGTGGTAAGCAGAGATCGTGCCACTGCACTCCAGCCTGGGCGTCAGAGCAAGACTCCGTCTCAAAAAAAAAAAAAAAAGACAGTAGCAGGTGTGCCTGTTAACAAACTGTTTACATCTCCATTGAAGTTGTCACAATTACTTGAAATACCTAAAAAAAAAAAGTAGGGTTTTGTTCATGCTTAACTTTTACACAACATCAAAATACTATCACTATCTAGTCAAAATAGAAAATTGTAATTCTCGAGGACAATCTTCTAAAATGTTAAAATTCCTTTCAAAGCAAAAAACTGTACTTTGCTAAGGTGACAGTTTTAACACAGCTGTAGCTATTTAGGACAAAAAAAAATGAGATCCTCCTTTGTTTTTTTCTTGTTTGTTTTGAGACAGAGTCTCACTCTGTTGCCCAGGCTGGAGTGCAATGGCATGATTTCGGCTCACTGCAACCTCCACCTCCCGGGTTCAAGCAATTCTCCTACCTCAGCCTCCCAAGAAGCTGGATTACAGGCACCCACCATCATGCCTGGCTAATTTTTTTATTTTTAGTAGAGACAGGGTTTCACCATGTTGGCCAGGCTAGTCCCGAACTCCTGACTCCAGGTGATCCACCTGTCTCCATCTCATAAAGTGCTGGGATTACAGGTGTGAGCCACCGCACCTGGCCTTGAGATCCTCCTTTAAGTCAAAACATACAGCTACTATATAGCTACAATATGAGTTAATATCCCTTATGTAAAATTATATACCATCGCTAATTAGAGTAACACTGAAAATACAAGTTTACGTTTAACCAAAAAAAGGAACACCATGACTGATCCCATAAATGTTTTCACTGTTTCAGAATGTGAAATCTTTAAGCAATTACAGACTTACTTTTTTCTCTTAAAAAAAAAGAAAAAGAAAACCAATGCAAGTTTTGGCAACTTAAAAAGTTTATTTTCTCCACATACTTGAAACAAAAACTAAACTAATTAGGTAAAATATATAAGCCCAAAAGAAAAACAAAACATGCCTCTTTGGTTAGTAATAGCCATCTACAATTTACCTCTAATGACCCTCAATGTCAATTAACTTTTTTGGTCTAACTTCAGAGATGGTTAGTATCAATATGCACATAAAAGAATAACAAAGGATGATGCCATTTAAACCTAATAAATTACTAATGAGGCCACAAGACTAATTAATCTAGATAAAAAGCAAATGGTTAAATACCTGACCTTCAAATCTTTGCTCAAATGTTAGCTCCTCAATGAAGCTCCCCCTAATCCATTTAAAATTGTAACTCATTCCCCTTCCCACACTCCCTATACCTTTAATCTGCTTTCTTCTAATCCCATAGCTCTTATACACTATTATACACAGGCTGGTAATTTAATGTCTCATTGTCTACCTTGTCACATTAGAATGTAAACTCCAAAAGGACAATATATTTGCTTTGTTCACTGATTAATCCCAAAAACCCCATGTACATAGATGCTTCACTAGAGCTATGTTCAATGTAGGTATTTTAGGTCCTTCTACAAGATATTTAACTGCCAAAGATGAACGATCTCATTGAAATTTAAATGGAAGCATGATGAACAACTACATTAAACCACAGCACACTTGTTTTTTTTTTTTTTTGAGACAGAACTCACTCTGTCTCCCAGGCTGGAGTGCAGCGGTGCGATCTCAGCTGACTGCAACCTCCTCCGCCTCCTGGGCTCAAGTGATTCTCCTGCCTCAGCCTCCGAGTAACTGGGATTACAGGCACCTGGCTAAACAGCACAATTTTTAAGTTGCAATGCTTCAAGAGAAAGAAGCAGTAAAAATACTAAGCTGAAAATCCCTAAAAGAAAAATATTTTATTCACACTGAATCCTGTATCCCAAGCAATTCTAATGTCGTATTATTTAGGTTTAGGAATAGAGTAACAGAATTGTAAATCCCTATTTTTATTTTTAATGGGGAAGCAAATGTAGAAGAAGGAGAAGATGAGTTAACCAGTGAAAATTCCCAACAGTGCCATGAAATTACATAAAAGTTACCAAAAATAACTTGGTCATAGGCTAACAGCTAATAAAAAACACTTTCAGATGAAAAAGAGAGGTTAACAACAACAACAAAGCTTTAGAACAGTTCCTCAGGAATTTCATTCCTGCACTTAACTCAGTACTATAACAATACATAAACCAAGTATCCTCATTAATAACAGTGGTTACAGGTTTCAAAACATCTTCATATATATTACGTTATTAAATCCTCAGAGGAACCAAATTAAACTCAAACATAAATAATCCAGTAACAAAAGCACTTAATAATGTATGCACTTGACAGTAAAAATGCAATTTTTCCTTTGAAAATTCCCCACAATATTTGAGAAACTACAAAGAAACCATTCTATGGAAGAGCAACCTTCTTGGCACTGGAAGTAATACAAGACTTCTAAAGAATAATAGAGCACCATGGACGGGCCCAGTGGCTCACACCTGTAATCCCAGCACTTTGGGAGGCCGAGGCAGGAGGATCATGACGTCAGGAAATCGAGACCATCCTGGCCAACATGGTGAAACCCCGTCTCTACTAAAAAATGCAAAAAATTAGCTGGGCATGGTGGCAGGCTCCTGTAGTCCCAGTTACTTGGGAGGCTGAGGCAGGAGAATGGCGTGAACCCAGGAGGAGGTTGCAGTGAGCCAAGATCCAAGATCGCGCCACTGCACTCCAGGCTTGGTGACAGAGCAAGACTCTGCCTCTTAAAAAAAAAAAAAAAAAAAAAAAAAAAGAAGAATAGAGCACCGCTAGCAAAAGCCATTAAAATCCTGAAGCCCTTTGACCTAGTAAAACCACTCTTGGGAACTTTCTCTAAGGAAATAATTACACTGAAGCAAAAAGCTATTTAAAAAATGTTCACTGCACCACTATCTATAACAAAAAAGTGGAAACCCAATTCCCAACAATAGAATGGTTAAGTAAAAACCTTACAGCCAGGGGCGGTGGCTCACACCTGTAATCTCAGCACTTTTGAGAGGCAAGGGCGGGTGGATCACCTGAGGTTGGGAGTTTGAGGCCAACATGGTGAAACCCTGTCTCTATTAAAAATACAAAAATTAGTCAAGCATGGTGGCATGTTCCTGTAGACCCAGCTACTCAGGAAGCTAAGGTGGGAGAATCGTTTGAACCTAGGAATCAGAGGCTGCAGTGAGCTGAGATCATACCACTGCACTCCAGACTGGGCAACAGACTCCGTCTCAAAAAAAAAAAAAAAATTTACATTTACAATACAATGTTCAGGAGAAAACAGCTAACTACAAAATAACATACACAATCACCTCTACTACATAAAAACGAAAAGGTAAAAAGCAAAAATAAGAATTAGACAGATGGTTGGGGGCAGTGGCTCATATCTGCCTGTTATCCTGGCACTTTGGGAGGCCAAGGCTGGCAGACCACTTGAGGTCAGGAGGAGTTGAGACCAGCCTGGCCAACAAGGTGAAACCCCGTCTCTACTAAAAATACAAAAATTGGCCAGGGGCAGTAGCTCACACCTGTAATCCCAGCACTTTGGGAGGCCAAGGCAGGTGGATGACTTGAGATCAGGAGTTCGAGACCAGCCTGGCCAACATGGCAAAATCCCGTCCTCACTAAAAATTCAAAAAAAATTAGCCAGGTGTGGTGGCATGAACCTGTAATCCCAGCTACTCGGGAAGCCGAGGCCAGAGAATCACTTGAATGAACCCAGGAAGCAGAGACTGCAGTGAGCTGAGATCAGGCCACTGCACTCCAGTCTGGGCAACAGAGTGAGATTCCATCTCAAAAAAAAAAAAAAATTATACTAAAGTAAAATTATGTTCTAGGCCGGGCGCGGTGGCTCAAGCCTGTAATCCCAGCACTTTGGGAGGCCGAGACGGGTGGATCACGAGGTCAGGAGATCGAGACCATCCTGGCTAATACGGCGAAACCCCGTCTCTACTAAAAATACAAAAAACTAGCCGGGTGAGTTGGCGGGCGCCTGTAGTCCCAGCTACTCGGGAGGCTGAGGCAGGAGAATGGCGTGAACCCGGGAGGCGGAGCTTGCAGTGAGCTGAGATCCGGCCACTGCACTCCAGCCTGGGCGACAGAGCGAGACTCCGCCTCAAAAAAAAAAAAAAAAAAAAAAAAAAAATTATGTTCTAATATTGTGCTTACATTATCTTTCCTAAAACAGCCACCTTCAAACATGTGTATAACAAAGATAGAATAAATCACTTCTGAAAGTCATGAAAAACTATTCACACACACAAGAAGTCAAATTATGAGATGTTTCTTAAAGCAAATGTGAATTTCCAGACTTTCAAGAATATTTTGCTATCTCGAAACTTGTCAAATCCAATGCTGCATTTTCTTTTTTCACCCTTGCTCTCAGAAACTTATTTTCACTGTTGATACACACAAACATAAGTGAGAAGATTCTAGAAGCTGAAACTTATTTATAAGGAACGGAGGAAAGTGATTCAAATTCAAAGTAATTCTACAAGTACATTAACGATCTGTACAAGAATAAAATTTCACATTATGCAAATCCAACACAGTAAACAAAATTTCACCTATTCATCAAAAAGAATAAGGGCTACCATTTAGGTCTCAAGTAAAGGAACTTAAAGCAAGGAAAAATCTAAATTAACCTTAAACTGTTGTAAAGCCTCAAGGAACAGAAAAAAAGACCTTGTAGTACTAAAATATTCCAAATATCTTTGATCACTCAAACTACTCAGGTGCAAATTCTATTATAGTCTAATTTTTAAGCCTCATAGTCAATGCAACTTAACGACGTTAGTTTTAACGTTTATATATTTGAACATGTTGAATATATCTGCCAAATCTCTTGCTAATACCTAAGAAAGTAAAAACAGAATGCATCCTTTTCTATAAACATTGTATTTTAAATTTTTTTGCTAGATGCCAAAGAAAAAAGGAAACTGAAGTTACCCTCTACCTGGGGAAATGATCACTTCATCTGAACTAGTTTGGCTAAGCAGTGTTTGGGATGCTTCAGACTCACAGAAGGGGAAGGGTGGGCGGGGCGTGTAAAGTCAAACAACCGACTGTTTCCGCCCCCTTTGAAGGCAGCAGAATTCCTTAAAAACCAGCTGATTCCTCTTGATGGGGAATTTCTGCTGTAAATAAAAATTCTTTGGAAAGGGGTTGCTGAAAATGTGTTTTCAAAAAGAATACTCAGGTGAATGGAAAATCCTCTTATTCCACCTTCCAAAGCCCAAGATGCCTATTTAAGGAGGACGCCGGTCACTGGGCCTGTCAAGACGGCGGCCTAGGCCTAAGGAAGGCACAGCAGTGCCTGCAACACGGATGGACTTGAGGCACAGGGGAAATGGACTTGCGTGCCCTTGGTAAGCTCTGGCGGCACTCCCGAAGTTAAGGACACCGGCCACAATGGAATGGAGTCTATTGACGTTTGCTTCTCCCTTTGAACACTAAGCATTTTCTTAGTTCGCGAAATACGAACTGACAACCACCCGCCACCCCCAACAGGCGCTCCTGCACAAACACACCCTCGAGTCAAACCCAGCTAGCCGGGACAACACTGAGCCCCCAGTCCCTACCACAACCCCAGCTTAGGAGGAAAAAAGACGCCAGTAAACACCCGCATTTCTGCCTTCAGGATCCCCACCACGTCCCCTGCTGCAATCTCTCTCTCCTAGCATTTCCGAAACTGGGGCGGGGGTTGGGATAACTGCGCAGGGTGCCCGCCCCCTGCCACCAGCACTGCCGCCCCGGATCTCCCCGGTTCAGCCTGGGTCCGGCCCTCGCCCACCGCTGTTCAGAGGCGCCTTCTCCACCGTGGCCTCGAACAGCAATGCGGATTGGCCACCACCCGCGCGCCGGAGAGGCCTGGCGGGGGAAGGAGGAAGGCCGAGAGGGGGCCGGGCACTCCCCACTCCTCCCCTTCCCCAGGTGGGGGAGGGCGGAACGCTGCGGGAGGCCACACGGAGCCCCACGATTCCAAGAGAGTTCGGGAGCCCCCGCCGCGCCCTCGGACTCGAACGCGGAGGACTGCGGGGGCCAAGGCCCACCTGTCTCCACCCCGTCCTCCAATCTTTCCCAAGACTGGGAGGGGGCGGGGAGAGAGCCCAGACAGACCCTGATGATTCCGGAGGAGCCCGGTGCCTACCCCTTTAACAGGCACGAGGGACGCAGACCTAACTTCTCCCCTCCCGAGATGTCTCCCATGGCGGGTGGGGGGGGAGACACATGTTCCAGAAAACGACATCAAAGCCTCTAGACCCCTCCAACGTTCACATCTAAACTGGGAGTGGGGGCGCTGCCCGAGCATCCCCACGCTGCGGTCGGAGGATCGTGCGGAAGGGGGATCCGGGGCTGACCATCGCCGCTACCCGAAAACCCCTCCCAACACGCGTGGGGAGGGGAGGCCGCCCGCTCCCTCCATCTTGACCGCTGGGGGAGGGGGCGGGGATGCTGCGGGAGGCTGGACAAGCCTGACAATCCTAGAGGATCCTGGCTGCGCCCCCCGGCCGAGCCTCGGGGCTCAGGCCCAAGCAAGTCCCCCTCGCGCTGCCGGGCCCCGGCCCACCCCGGGCAGCCCGGCGGGTCACGGGGCGGGGACGGCGGCGCGGGCCGCGGGGGAGGGGACGCCGGGACCAGAGCGGAGGGGGCTGGGGTGCCGACACCCACCTGCCCAGGCCGGGCCTCCCGCCGCCGGAGGTCGCCGCGGCCGCCGAGGAGGGAGTCGTGGCCGAGGACGAGGAGACCGAGGACGACGACGGCGAAGGCGCGGCGGTGGGCGACGCTAGAAGGCCGCTGCCGCCGGGCTTGCGGACATTGGCAGCCGCGGGCGGCGGCTGCTGCTGCTGCTGCTGCTGCTGTTGCTGTTGCTGCTGCTGCTGCTGGGGCTTCAGCGACATGGTGAGGGGCCCATACACCGGCTCGCACGCCGGGCGGGGACAGCCGGGAGCCGGGCGCGCCGAGGAGACGCCGGAGCGCGGCGGGGACGCGCGGGCGCCGAGCGGGGAGGCGCGGGTTGGCGCGGCCGGGGGGGCACCCGGGCTGCCGAGGGGGAGAAGGAAGACGACGAAGGGGCGGGGAGGCCCGCCGAGACCGAGGAGCTGCGGGGAGCCGGGCCGGAACGCGCCACCGCCGTTGCCGTTGCAACCAAAACAGTCTGAGGCGGAGGGAGGCGAGCGCTGCCGGGAGGGAGGGGGGCCAGGGCCGGGCGGGGGAGGGGCGGCGGAGGGATACTGTCCAGAGACCGCGCCACCGCCGCCCCGCCCGCTCCGCGGCGCCGGCTGCTGGAGCGAGCGCCACCCGGGCCAGTTGGCTGCGGCGAAGGGGCGAGACTTGGTGCCCGCCGCGGGACTCCGAGGAGCTGCGGCCACTGAGCGCATCGGAGGCCGGGCGCGCCGAGGCGCCGGGGGAGCGCGGAGGTGCGGTAGGGACTCTTTACCGGAAGTCGGAGGGGTCGGGCGGAAGCAGAACGTGAGGTGGCCCCGGGGCCGGGAGGGACACGTGAGGAGAGGGCGCCGCGCTGGGCCGCGTTCGCGGGGGTCGGGTGAGGGCCCGGCTGCGGGCCCTGCCCGGATCCGCCCTCTTCGAGGCGGGTCTGCCCTTCGGGGAGGGCGTGTCGGTCTTAGCCTCTGGGGCCTGCCTGGTGTGTAGGACGAGAGGGAAGCATTTCTTTCCCCCACTGTATTCCTTCAGCGTCCTCACTTCTGCGGGGACCTGGTTTGCCCCCACCTGATGCAACCCAGAAAACGGACTGCGAGTGCCTTGAGGCGGAGAATGTGTCTTGATACGTGTAAAGCACCTAGAACCCTGCCAGACTCAGGGGACACAGCATCCCGCCGTTTTCCTGCCGTCCCCCGCCTGGCACATAGTAGGCGCTCCAGTGGCTCTGGGCATCTCCCAGGCAGGCCGCGCTGTCCTGCCCTTGCCGGGGCTAGAGTGGAGCAACCCTCCGGGGCCACCCACATCTGGGTACCTTTTCCCCACTTTTTCCACCCCAGCCGCACACAGTCACCAGAAAACTCTTCTAGGTATCTGACCTTCATTTGAACCTACGTTCCCTCATTTGAACTTCTTTTTCCTCATTCGTGACATTCTAAAGGAAATATATGGGACTGGGACTGGTAGAACCACGGATAATAGGATCTCCCTCGGTAGAGCCAGAGCCGACCTCACAAGAATGTGTGAACTTTAGACCTTGCACCCTTTAGAAGTTTTAATTTAACTTACCAGCCAGCACAGTAGACCCTTTTAAAAATGTGTTGCAATTAAACTGGAAGCAAGTAGAAAGTAGACAACTTTTTTTTTTTTTTTTTTTTTTTTTTTTTTTTAGCAGTGAATCTATTGTTTTTTTAAAGTGAAAGGACTTCAGGAAATAATAGGGGAAGAAACACCAAAATTCCCCTCAATGTCGTAGAACTGCCCAGATAAAGGTAAAGACTTAGATAAACGTGGAGAATGATTGAACCAGCAGTTTTCAGTAGCCCAACTGAAATTAACCTCCTAGATAGTCCGGGCAAAAATGATCATCGTACTCTGCCAATGTAGGAAATCAGTGTTATTTCCCGTCTAAGGTAAAAAGTAGATCAAGGGACCATTGCAAAACCCTTTAAAAAGTAACCGAGCCTAGTCAACATGGTGAAACCCTGTCTCTACTAAAAATACAAAAATTAGCCCGGCATGGTGATGGGCGCCTGTAATCTGAGCTACTCGGGAGGCTGGGGCAGGAGAATTGCTTGAACCTAGGAGGCGGAGGTTGTGGTGAGCTGAGATCACGCCACCCCACTCCACCCTGGGTGACAGAGCGAGACTTCATCTCAAAAAATAAATAGTAACCTAAAGGAAATTGGGGGAAAAAAAACAGTTGAGGAAACGAAAAAATAGAAGGGCCTTAATAGAAATCCAATCACTTGGCCTGGCGTGGTAGCTCACACCGGTAATCCCAGCTCTTTGGGAGGCCGAGGCAGGTGAATCACCTGAGGTCAGGGACCAGCCTGGCCAACACGGCAAAACCCCGTCGCTACTAAAAATACCAAAAAAATTACCTGGGCGTGGTGGCGGGCATCTGTAATCCCAGCTACACAGGAGGCTGAGGCAGGAGAATCGCTTGAACCCGGGAAGCGGAGGTTACAGTGACCCAGACGGCACCACTGCACTCCAACCTGGGCGACGAGAGCGAAACTTTATCTCAAAAAGAAAAAAAAAAGAAATCACTTTTCTCTGATTGGAATCAAGGTCCCAGAATACAATCTTGTTTGTTTGTTTGTTTGAGACAGAGTCTCATTCTGTCGCTCAGGCTGGAGTGCAGTAGCGCGATCTCGGCTCACTGCAACCTCCCTCTCCCAAGTTCACGCCATTCTCCTGCCAAGTTCACGCCATTCTCCTGCCTCAGCCTCCCAAGTAGCTGGGATTACAGGCGCCCGCCACCGCGCCCAGCTAATTTTTTAAATAGTTTTAGTAGAGACAGGGTTTCGCTGTGTTAGCCAGGATGGTCTCAATTTCCTGACCTCGTGATCCGTCCGCCTTGGCCTCCCAAAGAGCTGGGATTACAGGCGTGAGCCACCGTGCCTGGTCTCCAGAATACAATCTTAAGAACAAGTTTTGGCTAGGCGCTGTGGCTCACGCCTGTCAGCACTTTGGGAGGCAGAGGCAGGTGGATCACCTGAGGTCAGGAGTTCGAGACCAGCCTGGCCAACGTGGTGAAACTCCGTCTCTACTAAAAATACAAAAATTAGCCGGATGTGGTGATGCACGCCTGTAATCCCAGCTACTTGGGAGGCTGAGGCAGGAGAATGGCGTGAACCCGGGAGGCGGTGCTTGCAGTGAGTAGAGATAGTGCCACTGCACTACAGCCTGGGCAACAGAGCAAGACTCTGTCTCAAAAAAAAAAAAAAAGAACAAGTTTCAGGCCAATGGAAGGGAAAATGGAAGTTGAATAAGAAGACCTAGGCTGGGTACAGTGGCCTATACCTGTAATCCCAGCACTTTGGGAGGCCAAGGCAGGCAGATCCCTTAAAACCAAGGAGTAGGAGACCAGCCTGGGCAACATAGTGAGACCCTACTCCACATAAAAGTTTAAAAAAAAAAAAAAAAAAAGAAGGCCTGAAGCTGACGTAGCTGAGAAAGCTTGTTTTAACTCACTACAACTGAATAAAAACTTAACAGTTTTATCAAGATATAATTTACATACTATGAAATTTATCTATTTTGTGTACAATTTAAGATTCTCAGTAAATTTACACAGTAAATTTGCACAACCATTGCCACTAATTTCAGAACATTTCCATTACCCCAAAAAGATCCTTCTTGCCCGTGGGCAGTTTGGTTCCAATCTTCAGCCCTAGGCAACCACTCATCTATATTTTCTCTCTATGGATTTGTCCGGATTTTTCATATAAGTAGAATCTTACAGCATGCGGCCTTTTGTGTCTGCCTTCTTTCATTTGTCATAATGTTTTTGAGGTTTATCTAAGGTTGTTGCATGTAGCAGTGTTTCATTCCTTAATTGCTACATCATATTCCATGTATGGACATACCACATTTTGTGTCCACTTTCCAATTGGTGATGTTTAGATTGTGTCAACTTTTTGACTATTACGAAAATGCTGCTGGGGCTGAGATTGGTGGCTCACTCCTGTAATCACAACACTTTAGGAGACCGAGATGGGAGGATCACTTGAATGCCCAGGAGTTTGAAACCAGCCTGGGCAACACAGAGAGAGACCTGTCTCTATGAAAAAACTTTAAAAATAAAAAATTAGCTGATTGGCCGGGCGTGGTGACTCATGCCTATAATCCCAGCACTTTTGGGGGCTGAGGCGGGTGGATCACCTGAGATCAGGAATTCGAGATCAGCCTGGCCAACATGGTGAAACCCCATCTCTATTAAAAATACAAAAAATGAGCCAGGCGTGGTGGCAGGCACCTGTAGTCCCAGCTACTCGGGAGGCTGAGGCAGGAGAATGGCATGAAACCGGAAGGCGGAGCTTGCAGTGAGCCAAGATTGCACCATTGCACTGCGGCCTGGGAGACAGAGCAATACTCTGTCTCAAAAAAAAGAAAAAAAAAAAAAAGCTGGTCATGGTGGCATGCACCTATAGTCCCAGCTACTAGGGAGGCTGAGGCAGGAGGACCACTTGAATCCAGGAGATCGAGGTTGCTGTGAGCTATGAATGCACCGCTGCACTCCAGTCTGGGCAACAGATCAAGACCCTGTCTCGTTCAGTTAATAGAATTGCTAAAACACAAAGAACAAAAGAAGAAGAAAGAAAAATAATAATGCGCTATGAACATCTGTGAACATATATCTTCATGTGGATATATGTTTTCATTTATTTTGGATAGGTTCCTACAAACGAAATTGTTGGGTGATATGGTAAGTTTATTTATTTTTATTTTATTTATTTATTTATGGAAACTACCTTTTCTCTGGACTTCAGGAGGCTTAAGCTTTATATGAAAATATCAGAGTAGGGTGGGCCGGTGGCTCACGCCTGTAATCCCAACACTTTGGGAGACCAAGGTGGGCGGATCACCTGAGGTCAGGAGACTGAGACTACCCTGGCCAACATGGTGAAACCCTGTCTCTACTAAAAATACGAAAATTGGCCAGGCTTGGTGGCTCACGCCTGTAATCCCAGCACTTTGGGAGGCTGAGGCGGGCAGATAATGAGGTCAGGAGATCAAGACCATCCTGGCTAACACGGTGAAACCCTGTCTCTACTAAAAATACAAAAATTATCCAGGCATGGTGGCAGGCACCTGTAGTCCCAGCTACTCAGGAGGCTGAGGCAGAAGAATGGCATGAATCCGGGAAGCGGAGCTTGTGATGAGCTGAGATGGCGCCACTGCACTCCAGCCTGGGCAACAGAGCGAGACTCTCTCAAAATAAAAAATATATAGAAATTAGCTGGGCATGGTGGCACACGCCTGTAGTCCTAGCTACTCAGGAGGCTGAGGCAGGAGAATCGCTTGAACCTGGCAGGCGAGGTTGCAGTAAGCCAAGATCATGCCACTGCACTCCAGCCTGGCAACAGAGTGACACTCCATCTCAAAAAATATATATATACACACACACATAGATATCTATATATACATATATATATACACATATAGATCAGAGTAATGCACCTTAAAAGAAGTGATGTGTCAGGCAGCCTCTATGATGGCCCTAAATGATTCTTGCCTCCTAGTGTTCAGACACTGTGAAATCCTCCCCACCTGAATTTTAAGACAAAACTTTTTTTTTTTCCCCGAGACAGGGTCTTACTCTGCCACCCAGGCTGGAGTGCAGTTCCACAGTCTGGCTCACTGCAGCCTCTGCCTCCTAGGCGGTCCTGAGCAATCCTCCCATCTCAGCGTTTAGAGTATCTGGGACTACAGGCGTGCACCACCACATCCAGCTATTTTTGTTAGTTTTGGGGATTTGTTTGTTTGTTTGTTTTTAGGCAGAGTCTTGCTGTCTTGCCCATGCTGTAGTGCAGTGGCGCATTCTCAGTTCACTGTAACCTCCACCTCCTGGGTTCAAGTGATCCTCCCCGCTCAGCCTCCCATGTAGCTGAGATTATAGGCATTCACCACCATGTCCAGCTAATTTTTGTATTTTTAGTAGAGACAACATTTTTTAATGTTGGCCAGAACTCCTCACCTCAAGTGATTTGCCTGCCTTGGCCTCCCAAAGTGCTGGGATTACAGGTGTGAGCCACCACACCACCCAACCAACAAGTGAACATTTTGAATGCTCTCCTTTCCCCCAAATGATCATGAGACACCCCTTTAAATAAAAGCAAAGAGTTACAGAGTTGTCTGCAAAAGCAGTGAACAGTACTCTCCTGAAAGAGTTCTGATATTGAGAAGTGTTGCTAAAATTTAAACTTCAAAAATAGCTATGGTCATTTCAGCCACTATTTCAGAAATGAAAAAATATCTCAAGTTAGAAAGCTTAGTGACAGACCTGCAGACTTGGGAATCTAGTCCTGTAGATTCTGTACTTGCTTTCTGATTTTCATTGACCCTTCAGCAAGCCACAGGGTCCTTTTATTAGCCTGTTAATAATTTTCTTTTCTTTTTTTTTGAGACAGAGTCACCCAGGCTAGAGTGCAGTGGCACGATCTCAGCTCACTGCAACCTCCACCTCCTGGGTTCAAGTGATTCTCCTGCCTCAGCCTCCCGAGTAGCTGGTACTACAGGTGTGCGCCACCACACCTGGCCAATTTTTATTTTTATTTTTTGAGACAGAGTCTCACTCTGTCACCCAGGTTGGAGTACAGTGGCACGATCTCGGCCCACTGCCAGCTCCGCCTCCCAGGTTCACGGCATTCTTCTGCCTCAGCCTCCCGAGTAGCTGGGACTACAGGCACCCGCCACCACACCTGGCTAATTTTGTGTATTTTTTGTAGAGACAGGGTTTCACTGTGTTAGCCAGGATGGTCTTGATCTCCTGACCTCGTGATCCGCCTGCCTCAGCCTCCCAAAGTGCTGGGATTACAGGCGTGAACCACTGCGCCTGGCAATTTTTTTTATTTCTAATAGAGACAGGGTTTTGCCATGTTGGCCAGGTTGGTCTTGAACTCCTGACCTCAGGTGATCCACCCTCCTCGGCCTCCCAAAATGCTGGGATTACAGGCATGAGCCACCATGCCCGGCCAAGACTGTTAATTTTTATCACTTCAGTGATTAATCAAGTCTCGGAATTTGGGAATGACAAACTGATGGAGCCATGTGAAGCAGAATTGTGAAGAGTGATTTGCTTGCACTCACTACAGAAGCACATATCACGTGATCCAGTATTTCTGGCAGTTTGCATTTCTGCAATCATGTCTTTTCATTTCTCTTCACTTGATCTTGCTTAATGTATGATGATATATTATTCACTAAATACTCTTGATTTCACTTTCGAAAGCATGACAATTAATTGAAATCAGAACTAACTTGCATCCCCCCAAATTCATCCTCTTCAAGTTTTTGTATAGACCAATCCTCATTTATAAAAAAAAAAAAAAAAAAAAAAAAAAAAAAAAAAGATGTAATGTCAAAAATAGGACCATGGCTAATTAAACCAATGTTTTTTTCCTAACCACAGTTACTCAGAATTCATAGAGGCTCATCTATTTGTAGACACGCCAGGAATCCCAAAAGAGTAAATGCAATAATAAATGTTATTTTTAAATAAAGGAAAAATGTTCGGGGTTGGGGGCTTCCAGGAAGGCATTATTTATATACCTTGTGTGCAAAGTAATAACTTTCCCATAGCTTTGAAAAAACTGGAGGCTGGGGGGCTGCAAAATTGTAGAGAACACAGCAATATTATTTAAAGAGCTTTTAAATGAGCCATTCCCTCCAAACGAGCACACTCCTGGTTGTTAAGTTGCTCGTTTTGTTTTACCTTGTGGGATAGAATAATGATGCAGTAACATTATTCACAAGGCAAAAGCTGGTTGCCAGCTGAAATAGACACAGAAGAAAGAATTCTTTATTTTTCATTGGAAATGCTTGGGCTCTGCAGAGCCAGAAATTTAAAGAAACTCAGCCTTTTGTTTTTCCTCTTTCTCCCTTTTTTGTTTTTATTCACTGTCTTTTTGGGGGTGAGTTTGGTGAGCAGCCTGTTGTTTCAGGGCCACAGATTTATGGAAAGCCAAAGATCTGAAGTATGCACGATTTGCAGAATGCAGGAAGGGATTTAAAATGGATGTGTGCAGACCAGTGACAGCTGAACTGGCCATTAGCATGGGATCGTGTTTGTTTGCTACAGGGTACAGTGAGTCCTACAGTGGAACCCCAGAGGAGTCAGACTCTAATGAATACTGACATTGCTGACCTTTGATCTCAGAAGAGGGACTTGGATACTTGTTCCACAGTAGAATCACATATGGGCTTAACAATACACACCGTTGTGCTTAAGCCATCATATTATCAAAAATATTTATTTTCCACAAGGTAAGGCAGGGGTAGAGAACAATAATGAAAATAGTAATTGTAGACCTTTACATGGCATTTACTATGTGCCAACCATGTTCTAAGTGCTTCCTGCACAATAACTTGCTCATTGAATCCTTGCAACAACCTGCTGCTTCTCAGTGCCAAGGACAGTTTTGCCCCAGCTCCACCGCCCCTCAGGAGACATCTGGCAATGTCTAGACACATTTCTGTTTGCTACGATTGGAGGGGAATGCTCCTGGCATCTTAAGAGTGGAGACCAGGTATGCTGTTTGTGATATTGTTAAATACAGGTATTTGGTGTTTGTTCTGGTTTTCTGGCACACAACTCCTAAAATACTCAAAATCTGCAAAGTGATGGACAGCCTCACTATGAGGGCTGGTCACAGGAAAGGCAATAATGACAGGGTTGGGACTCTTCAGCCCCATCCCCCAGCGTCTGGGGAGGGAAGGGAGGCTGAAGGTTAACTTGATCACCGGTGGCCAATGATTCAATCAATCATGCCAATAGAATGAAGCTTCCAAAAGCAAGAAGAGCTGGGTTATGAGAGCTTTTATTTATTATTATTATTATTATTTTGAGATGGAGTCTTGCTCTGTCACACAGACTGGAGTGCTGTGGCGTGATCTCGGCTCTCTGCAACCCCTGCCTCCCTGGGTTCAAGTGATTTTCATGCCTCAGCCTCCTGAGTAGCTGGGATTACAGGCATGCGCCACCACGCCCAGCTTATTTTTGTGTTTTTAGTAGAGATGGTGTTTCACCATGTTGGCCAGGCTGATCTTGAACCCCTGGCCTCAGGTGATTCACCCACCTCAGCCTCCCAAAATGCTGGGGTTACAGGCATGAGCCACTGCACCTGGACTTTTTTTTTTTTCTTTCTTTCTTTCTTTGAGATGGCATCTCGCTCCATCACCCAGGCTGGAGTGCAGTGGCACAATCTTGGCTCACTGCAAGCTCCGCCTTCCGGGTTCATGCCATTCTCTTGCCTCAGCCTCCCAAATAGCTGGGACTACAAGCACCTGCCACCATGCCTGGCTAATTTTTTTTTTTTTTTTTTTTTTTTTGGTATTTTTAGTAGAGTCAGGGTTTCACCGTGTTAGCCAGGATGGTCTCGATCTCCCGACCTTGTGATCGCCCACCTGGGCCTCCCAAAGTGCTGGGATTACAGGCATGAGCGACTGTGCCCGGGCCTTTTTTTTTTTTTTTTTTTTTTTGGGGACGGAGTTTCGCTCTTGTTGCCCAGGCTAGAGTGCAATGGTGTGATTTCAGCTCACTGCAACCTCTGCCTCCCAGGTTCAAGCAATTCTCCTACCTCAGCCCCCTGTGTACAGCTGGGATTACAGGCATGTGCCACCACACCTGGGTAATTTTTTGTATATTTAATAGAGAAGGGGTTTCTCCATGGTGGTCAGGCTAGTCTTGAACTCCTGACCTCAGGTGGTTTGCCCACCTTGGCCTCCCAAAGTGCTGGGATTACAGGCATAAGCCACTGTGCCCAGCAGTGCGTGGCCTACTTTTTGAGACAGGGTCTTGCCCTGTCACTCAGGCTGGAGTGCAGTGGCATGATCATGACTCACTGCAGCCTCAACCTCCCAGGCTCAAGTATTTCTCCCATCCCAGCCTCTCTAGTAGCTGAAACTGCAGGCACACACCACCACTAAAAATTAGCCTGGCTAATTTTTTTTGTTTTGTTTTGTTTTTTTGTTTTGTTTTGTTTTGTTTTTTGTTGAGACAGAGTCTCGCTTTGTCGCCTAGACTGGAGTGCAGTGGCCGGATCTCAGCTCACTGCAAGCTCTGCCTCCCGGGTTCACGCCATTCTCCTGCCTCAGCCTCCCGAGTAGCTGGGACTACAGACCCCCGCCACCTCGCCCGGCTAGGTTTTTTTTGTATTTTTTAGTAGAGACGGGGTTTCACCGTGTTAGCCAGGATGGTCTCGATCTCCTGACCTCGTGATCCGCCGGTCTCGGCCTCCCAAAGTGCTGGGATTACAGGCTTGAGCCACTGCGCCCGGCCTAATTTTTGTATTTTTTTGTAGATACATGATCTCACCCTATTGTGCAGGCTAGTCTCAAACTCCTGGGCCAACGTGATCTATCTGCCTTGGCCTCCCAAAGTGCTGGGATTACAGGTGTGAGCCACTGTGCCTGGCCCAGAATTTTCATTCTCTCACTGGATGAAGCCAATTTTTCTTGCAGTTAGTTAATAGCTTGTGATGTCAACTTGCAGGCATTGGGAAAATCATCGTTCTAAGTTCATCAGAAGACACTGGAACCAAGAAACCACAGGAGCCTTCAGGGATCTACTCTTGGTCACTAGCCTTCTGCAGGCTTGAAAGAGGTTAGAACTGAGGCTCTCTGTGTGTTGGTCTCACTCTTCTTTGATCAGGGTTCTTGTTCCTTTCCATGTACATGTGACTAATTTCTATCCTCAGAGGGTCAACACAGGACAAATCTTGATGCAGCAATAAACAATTTATAGTCTCCTGGTGTCCTGAAAATGACTCAAGAAATCCTGTTACTGTGATTTCTAATGATCTTGACATGTGAATTTATTTTTCAGTTATGTAACCCCTTTTAAAAACTTCCTGAATATTTGTGTATTGGTTAGCTTCTGCTGTGTAACAAACCACTCATCCCCAACATAGTGGCTGAAAACAACAGATGTTATTTCTTTCTTAAAATTCTGAGAGTTGGTCGGGCATGGTAGCTCACACCTGTAATCCCAGCACTTTGGGAGGCCAAGGCAGGCGGATCACCTGAGGTCAGGAGTTCAAGACCAGCCTGACCAACATGGAGAAACCCCGTCTCTACTAAAAATATAAAAACATTCACTCTGTCACCCAGGCTTAAGTGCAATGACAAACCCCATCTCTACTAAAAATACAAAAAAGCCGTGCATAGTGGCGCATACCTGTAACCTCAGCTACTCAGGAAGCTGAGGTGGGAGAATAGCTTGAACCCAGGAGGCGGAGTTTGTGGTGAGCCGAGATCGCGCCACTGCACTCCAGCCTGGGCGACAAGAGCAAAACTCCATCTCAAAAAAATAAAAATTTTCTGAGAGTCGACTGGACACTTCTCTTCTGAGCTAGTTCAACTGGGGTTGGATGGTCTAGGATGTTCTCACTGACATGTCTGGCAGTTGGCTGTGGGTGACCTGTGGATGATAGGGGCAGCATAGCCACAGGTCTGCAGTCATCTCGCAGGCTTGCCTGGACATATTCACATGGCTGTACATACTAGGTTCCCAAGAACAGCAAGAGAAGGCAGGACCCACTGCCCAACTGCACAGGCACTTTTTTTTTGGAGACAGAGTTTCACTCTTGTCGCCCAGACTGGAGTACAATGGTGCAATCTCGGCTCACTGCAACCTCCACCTCCGGGGTTCAAGCAATTCTCTCCTGCCTCAGCCTCTTCAGTAGCGGGATTACAGACATCTGCCACCATGCCCAGCTAATCTTTGTATTTTTAGTAGAGATGGGGTTTCACCATATTAGCCAGGCTGGTCTCGAATTCCTGACCTCAGGTGATCCTCCCACCTCAGCCTCCCAAAGTGCTGGGATTATAGGTATGAGCCATTGCACCCAGCCTTTTTTCTGAAACAGGATCTTGCTCTGTCACCCAGGCTAGAGTACAATGGCATGATCACAGTCACTGCATCCTTCATCCCCTGGGCTCAAACAATCCTCCCGCCTCAGCCTCCCGAGTAGCTGAGACCACAGGCATGCATCACCATGCCTGGCTAATTTTTTATTTGTTGTAGAGCCAGGGTCTCCCTGTGTTACCCAAGCTGGTCTTGAACTTTGCACAGGCACTTTTCAGGTCTTGTGTCACATTTTCTAATGTCACATTAGCCCAAGCAAGACGTGGCCAAGCACAAAATTTGAGGGTGGGAAAATATACTGCCAAGTGACTGCAAAGGATGGGCATGTAGGGAGGAACCAACTGGTGGCTTTTTTCTGTAATCATCACAACTGGAGGTGAGATATTTGAGTATCAATACAAAAACTTTTATACTTTTTTTCTTTTTTTTTTTTTTTTGAGTCAGAGTCTCACTCTGTCGCCCAGGCTGGAGTGCAGTGGCGTGATCTCAGCTCACTGCAAGCTCTGTCTCCTGGGTTCATGCCATTCTCCTGCCTCAGCCTCCTAAGTAGCTAGGACTACAGGCACCTGTCACCATGCCCGGCTAATTTTTTTGTATTTTTAGTAGAGACGGGGTTTCACCGTGTTAGCCAGGATGGTCTCCATCTCCTGACCTCATGATCCGCCCGCCTTGGCCTTCCAAAGTGCTGGGATTACAGGTGTAAGCCACCACGCCTGGCCAAAAACTTTTATTGTTTTAACAAGATGCCTTCCAGAATGCAGAACAAAGCTGAGAAGCCTTCTTTTGACAACCTGATGACTTCTAAACTCTAGATTCTTGGTCATCTCACCCTAGACTATTAGAACCATCCTGATGAAAATAGCACCAGGTATAGTTTCTGCAAAGCTGGTTGTCCAGAAATGTATGACCTTGAGAAGGTCATCCTCATTGTTCTTCATAGAAAACAAGGGGTTATAGCTGGGCTTGGTGGCTCATGCCTATAATCCCAGCACTTTGGGAGGCCGAGGTGGGCGGATCACAAGGCAGTGTAATCCCAGCACTTTGGGAGGCCGAGGCAGGAGAATCGATTGAACTCAGGAGGCCAAGGTTGCAGTGAGCCAAGATGGCACCACTGCATTCCAGCCTGAGCAACAGAGCAAGACTCTCTCGCAAAAAAAAAAAAAAAAAAAAGAAGAAGAAGAAGTTATTCCTGTCCTCCATGGCTTGAAGGGCACTCATACTCATAGTTAGCAGAGTCTTCAATAATACTAGAGCTTAAATGGGAGAGAGTCATACAGTAGATGCTTGAAAATGTTCAAATAAATGAAGGCCAGGAGGCTGGGTGCTGTGACTCACGCCTGTAATCCCAGGACTTTGGGAGGCCAAGGTGGGAGGATCTCTTGAGCCCAAGAGTTTGAGAGCAGCCCTGGCAACATAGTGAGACCAAGTCTCTACAAAAAAAAAAAAAAAAAAAAAATTATTATTTTTTTGAGACAGAGACTTGCTTTGTTGCTCAGGCTGGAGTACAGTGGCACAATCTCCGCTCACTGCAACCTCTGCATCCCAGGCTCAAGCGATTCTCTTGCCTCAGTCTCCTGAGTAGCTGGGATTATAGGCGCCTGCCACTGCGCCCAGCTAATTTTTGTATTTTTTTAGTAGAGACAGGGTTTCACAATGTTGGCCGGGCTGGTCTTGAACTCCTGTCCTCAGGTGATCTGCCTGTCTCAGCCTCCCAAAGTGCTGGGATTACAGTCGTGAGCTACCTCCCCTGGCCTCAAAAATTTTTTTTTAATTATCCAGACGTGGTGGCACATATCTGTAGTCCCAGCTACTTGGGAGGCTGAGGTGGGAGGATTCCTTGAGCTCAGGAGGTTGAGGTTGCAGTGAGCCATGATCACAGCACTGTACTCCAGCCTGAGCAACAGAGCAAGACCCTGACTCAAAGAAAAAAAAAGATAAGAAAAGAAAGAAGAAAGGCAACTGAATAAAGAGAATCTACTTACAGTATTTCCCTAAGCATGCCCAACTAGATTTTTTTTTGAGATGGAGTCTCACTCTGTCACCCAGGCTAGAGTGCAGTGGTGCAATCTTGGCTCACTGCAACCTCTGCCTCTGGTGTTCAAGCAGTTCTCCTGCCTCAGCATCCCACGTAGCTGGGATTACAGGCGATTGTCCTGCCTCAGCCTCCCAGGTAGCTGGGACTACAGGCACACACCACCATGCCCAGCTAATTTTTGTATTTTTAGTAGAGACAGGGTTTCACCATATTGGTTAGGCTGATCTCGAACTCCTGACCTTGTGATCCGCCTGCCTCAGCCTCCCAAAGTGCTGGGATTACAGTTGTGAGCCACTGCATCTGGCCCAACTGGACTGCATCCTTTGCCTCCCAGGTTTAAGCAATTCTCTGCCTCAGCCTCCCAAGTAGCTGGGATTACAGGCACCCACCACCATGCCCAGCTAATTTTTTTTTTTTGTATTTTTAGTAGAGATAGGGTTTCACCATCTTGGCCAGGCTGATCTTGAACTCCTGATCTTGTGATCCACCCTCCTCGGCCTCCCAAAGTGCTGGGATTATAGGTGTGAGCCACCATGCCCGGCTGCCATGGACTATTTTTTAAACAGCTTTATTCAGGTATAAGTCACACCCTATACAATTCACCCATTTAAAGTATATAGTTCAGTGAGTCTTTTAGTATATTCACACAGCTTTGCAACCATCACCATAGTATAATTTTAGAACATTTTTGCCAGTCATGGTGGCTCACTCCTGTAATCTCAATGCTTTGAGAGGCTAAGGTAGGAGGATTGCTTGAGGCCAGGAGTCCAAGATCAGCCTGGACAATGTAGCGAGACCCTGTCTCCACAAAAAATAATCAGAAAAATTAGCCAGGCATTGGGGTGCATGCCTGTAGTCCCAGCTGCTAAGAAAGCTGAGGCAGGCTGGGTGCAGTGGCTCACGCCTATAATCCCAGCACTTTGGGGGGCCAAGACGGGCAGATCACGAGGTCAGGAAATCGAGACCATCCTGGCTAACACGGTGAAACCCCGTCTCTACTAAAAATGCAAAAATTAGCCAGGCGCGGTGGCGGGCACCTGTAGTCCCAGCTACTCAGGAGGCTGAGGCAGGAGAATGGTGTGAACCCCGGAGGCGGAGCTTGCAGTGAGTGGAGATCGCGCCACTGCATTCCAGCCTGGGTGACAGAGCGAGACTCCATCTCAAAAAAAAAAAAGAAAGCTGAGGCAGGAGGATCACTTGAGCCCAGAAGTTGGAGGCTACGTAGAGTGAGTTGGGTTGGTGCCATTGCACTGTAGCCTGGGTGACAAAGCAAAAGTCTTTTTTTTTTTTTTTGAGATGGAGTTTCACTTTTGTTGCCCAAGTTTGAGTGCAATGGTGTGATCTTGGATCACTGCAACCTCCACCTCCCGGGTTCAAGCAATTCTCCTGCCTCAGCCTCCCGAGTAGCTGGGATTACAGGTGTGCACTACCACATCTGGCTAATTTTTGTATTTTTAGTAGAGTCAGGGTTTCACCACGTTGACCAGGCTAGTCTCAAACTCCTGACCTCAAATGATCCACCCACCTTGGCCTCCCAAAGTGCTGGGATTACAGGCTTGGACCACCGAGCCTGGACACATGAAATATTTTGATACAGACATGTAATATGTAATAATAACATCACTGAGGCAAGGAGCTGTTTCGTTTTATTTTGTTTGTTTGAGACAGGATCTCTCTCTGTCACCTAGGCTAGATTTCAGTGGTGCAATCTTGGCTCACTGCAGCCTCCACCTCCCAGATTCAAGCAATCCTCCCACCTCAGCCTTCCAAGTAGCTGGGACTACAGCCATGTGCCACCACTCCCAGCTAATTTATTATTTATTATTTATTTATTTATTTATTATTTGAGACACAGTCATGCACTGTCACTGAGGCTGGAGTTCAGTGGCGTGATCTTGGCTCACTGCAACCTGTGCCTCCCTTGTTCAAGTGATTTTGGTGCCTCAGCCTCCCCAGTAGCTGGAGCATGTGCTACCACACCCAGTTAATGTTTTTTGTTTTTTTTTTTTTTTTGGTATTTTTAGTAGAGATGGGGTTTCCCTATGTTGGCCAGGATGGTCTCAAACTCCTGAGATTAAGTGATTCACCCACCTGGGCCTCCCAAAGTGCTGGGATTACAAGCGTGAGCCACCATGCCCAGTCTTCCCATTGAGATTTCTTTTTTTTTTTTTAATTTTATATTTAAATACTATTTTTTTAGAGATGGGGACTTGCTATGTTGCCCCGGCTGGCCTCGAACTCCTGGCTTCAAGCAATCCTCCATCTCAGCCTCCCTAAGTGTTGGGATTACAGGCATGAACCGCCCAGCCCCCGCTAAGATTTCTAATGGACTCCTTGAATTTAGGACATAGAGCTCCAGTCTCCTCTTCCCACTTTCCCCATCTCAGGACACTCTACCTCCAGTCTTCCAGTTGCTCAATAAAACAACAACCTAGACCTAGACTTGTCCTTGGCTCCTCTTTTTCTCATCCCCTCTCACCAATGTATCAGCAAATATGATTGGCTTGGCTTTCTGCAATTTCTCCCACTTCTGTCACTAACACCCTTGTCCAACCACCACCATCCTCCCCACTGAAGGTTGCTGGAGCCTTCTAACATGTTTCCCTGTTTCCAATCTTAGCCCCACTAAGTCCATTTTCCAAACAGCAGTCAGGGCAATCCTTTTAAACTGCCAGTCATAGGACATGCATCCCCTGCTAAGAACCTCTGAATGTCTCTCATGTCAGAGTAAATGCCACCTGTCAGAGTAAATGCCACCTTTTTTTTTTTTGAGATGGAGTCTTACTCCGTTGCCCAGGCTAGAGTGCAATGGCATGATCTTGGCTCACCGTAACCCCTGCCTCGACTCCCAAAGTGCTAGGATTACAGCCGTGAGCCATGGCGCCTGGCCAATGCCACCTGTCTTTTTTTTTTTTTTTTCTTTGAGACTGAGTCTCACTTTGTGGCTCAGGCTGGAGTGCAATCATGCGATCTCGGCTCACTGCAACCTCCCCCTCCTGGTTCAAGCGATTCTCCTGCCTCAACCTCCCAAGTGGCTGGGACTGTAGGTGTATGCCACCACACCCGGCTAATTTGTTGTATTTTTAGTAGAGATGGGGTTTCACCATATTAGCTAACGATGGTCTTGAACTCCTGAGGTCAAATGATCTGCCCGCCTCGGCCTCCCAAAGTGCTGGGATTACAGGCGTGAGCCACTGTGCCCGGCCAATGCCACTTGTCTTAACGTGACTTAGAAGGTCCTAGATATCTGGTCCTTCACTACTTTCTCAGCCTTCACCTTCTTCCACTCTGCACCTTGTGCAGAGCAGGCCCTTTGCACTTGCCACTCCCTCTGCCCAGAATGCCCTTTCCCCAGGTATTCACATGGCTCAGTCCTTCATTCAGGTCCTTGGCCTTATTTTATTTTATTGTTGAGACAGGGTCTCCCTCTGTTGCCAGGCTGGAGTGCAGTGGTGCGATCTCGACTCACTGCAACCTCCACCTCCTGGATTCAAGCAACTCTTGTGCCTCAGCCTTCTGAGTAGCTGGGACTATAGGCACGTGCCACCATGCCCAGATAATTTTTTTTTTTTTTTGAAGATGGAGTCTCGCTCTGTCACCCAGGCCTGAGTGCAGTGGCACGATCTCGGCTCACTGCAAGCTCCGCCTCCCGGGTTCACGCCATTCTCCTGCCTCAGCCTTCCAAGTAACTGGGACTACAGGCGCCTGCCACTACGCCCGGCTAATTTTTTGTTTTTGTTTTTTTTTTTTTTTTTTTTTTTTTTTTAGTAGAGACGGGGTTTCACTGTGTTAGCCAGGATGGTCTCTATCTTCTGACCTCGTGATCCGCCCACCTTGGCCTCCCAAAGTGCTGGGATTACAGGCATGAGCAACCCCTCTGCCAGCCACCCAGCTAATTTTTGTATTTTTAACACATATGAGTTTTCACTATGTTGGCCAGGCTGGTCTTGAACTCCTGACCTCAAGTGATCCACCCTGCTTTGGCTTCCCAAAGTGCTGGGATTATAGGCATAAGTCACCTTGGCTATTTTATTTTATTTCATTTTATTTATTTATTTTTTTTTAATTTTATTTTTGAGATGGAGTCTCGTTCTGTTGCCCAGGCTGGAGTGCAGTGGCGCGATCTGGGCTCACTGCAAGTTCCACCTCCTGGGTTCATGCCATTCTCCTGCCTCAGCCTCCTGAGTAGCTAGGACTACAGGCACATGCTACTATGCCTGGCTAATTTTTTTTAAAATTTATTTTTAGTAGAGATGCGGTTTCACTGTGTTGGTCAGGATGGTCTCGATCTCCTGACTTCATGATCCTCCCACCTCAGCCTCCCAACGTGCTGGGATTACAGGCATGAGCCACTGCGCCCGGTCTATTTTATTTTTTTGAGATAGAGTGTTGCTCTGTCGCCCAAGCTGGAGTGCAGTGGTGTGATCTCGGCTCACTGCAACCTCCACCTCCTAGGTTCAAGTGATTCTCATGCCTCAGCCTTCCCAGTAGCTGGGACTACAGGCACTCGCCACCACGCCCAGCTAATTTTTTATATTTTTAGTAGAGACAGGGTTTCACCATGTTGGCCAGGATTGTCTTGAACTCCTGACCTCAAGTGATCTGCCTGCCACAGCCTCCTAAAGTGCTGAGATTACAGGTGTGATCCACCGTGCCCAGCCTCTTTTCTTTTCTCTTTTTCTTTCTTTCTTTTTTTTTTTTTTTTTTTTGAGAGAGCGTCTCCTATTACCCAGGCTGTACTGCAGTGGCACAATCATAGCTTTCTGCAGAGTCGACCTCCCTGGGCTCAGGTGATCCTCCCACTTCAGCCTCCAAGTAGCTAGAACTATACCTTCACACCACCATACCTGGCTAATTTTTTTGTTTTTTGTAGAGATGGGGTTTCGCCATGTGGCCCAGACTGGTCTCAAACCCCTGAGCTCAAGCGATCCACCTGCCTTGGCCTCCCAAAGGGGTGGGATTATAGGTGTGTTTTATGTTTTGAGATGGAGTCTCACTCTGCCATCCAGGCTGGAGTACAGTGGCAGAATCTTGGCTCCCTGCAGCCTATCTCCCTGGCTCAAGTGATCCTCCCACCTCAGCCTCCAGAGTAGCTGGGACTACAGTTGCCCGTCATCATGCCTGGCTAATTTTTTTGTATTTTTCGTAGAGATGGGGTTTCCCCACGTTGGCCAGGCCAGTCTCAAACTCCTGACCTCAAATGATCCGCCTACCTCAGCCTCCTAAATTGCTAGGATTACAGGCATGAGCCACCGCCTCTGGCCTGATCATCCTTTTTGTTGTTGTTGTTGATTAGAGACGGGGTCTCACTCTGTTGCCAAGGTTGGACTGTAGTGGTGTGATCACAGTTCATTGTGGCCTCTAATTCCTGGACTCAAGTGATCCTCCCACCTTAGCCTCCCGAGTAACTGTGACTTCATCGTCCTTTTGGATGCATTTCGCGAGTGTGAAAGCACTGTCCAGTCCAGCTGATGTAATAGGTGCTAGCATTGTTGAGGTGAAAATGCCCAATTGCTGCCTTCAATTATACAATGTCTTCTTGGTTTTACTCTGCCTGGCCTCTGTTTCTTCATGCATTCCTTCATTTTCCAACAGCCCTTTGTTAAAGGGCTTCTCTGAGTGAGGCCTTGCGTAAATGGAGGAAAGTTGTCCCCACTTTCAAAATGCATACCATCGAGCAGGGGAAGAATGGTGGGAGCCACTAACACTGCCTGCAGGAGAGCAGGGGTGGGAAGGCTCCAACATAGAGACTCCAACAGTGCTCACTGAGCTATGCTAAGCACTAACTCATTTAATCCTGTCTAGGCGGGGCAGATACACTTATTATTGGCCTCATTTTATAGGTTGAAATCAGAAATGTTTAGAAATGTCAAGTAACTCTCCCTAGATCACAGAGCTGGGCAGTAGCGGGGCTGGGATTTGAACCCAAAAAGGCCAACTCCAGGACCATGCAGATAACCCCTGCACCACACTGTCCTGCCTTGATAGCACACCTGGTCCCTGGAGGTAGCGACACTGTGCTGCTCATCTGTGACCCCCCAGGGCACCTTGGACTTAAACTAGGCCCTAGATGCATATTTAAGGAAATAGTTTATTTCCTGGCCAGGCGCAGTGGCTCACGCCTGTAATCCCAGCACTTTGGAAGGCTGAGGCAGACAGATCACCTGAGGTCAGGAGTTCAAGATCAGCCCAGCCAACATGGTGAAACCTCGTCTCTACTAAAAAATACAAAAATTAGCCAGTGTGGTGGTGCATACCTGTAGTCCCAGGTACTTGGGAGGCTGAGGTGGAAGAATCGCCTCAACCTGGGAGGCAGAGGTTGCAGTGAGCCAAGATTGCCCCACTGCACTCCAGCCTGGGCAACAGAGCAAGACCCTCTCTCAAAAACTAAAGCATTATTTCCTTGATTGATTTGAGAGCTCCTCTCCTGTTTCTGTGTGCCTAACACTGAACCCTGTGCTAAGAATTTCACAGGCATTAAGTCATTTGAGGTTCATATCAGCCCTATTGAGTGAGTATTATTACCCCCCTGCTTTTTTTTTTTGAGACTGGGTTTCACTCTGTCACCCAGGCACAATCATACCTCACTGTAACCCTGAACTCCTCGGATCCTCCCAGCTCAATCTCCTGAGTAGCTGAAACTACAGGTAAGGGCCACCACCCCTGGCTTATTATTATTATTATTATTATTATTATTATTATTATTTTATAGAGATGGCGTCTCACTTTGTTGCTGGTCTAGAACTCCTGACCTCAAATGATCCTCCTGACTCAGACTTCCAAAGTGTTAGGATTACAGGCATAAACTCCCACACCTGGCCAACCTACATTTTACAGAGCGAGAAACTAAAGCACAGCAAGAGCAAGGAATTGGTTGCAGTTCACACAACTAGAAAAGGGAGAAAGAAGCTGGGATTTGAACCCAGGTAGCGCATGCACTTAATTACTTGTTTGTAATGACTATGCAAAACAGCTTGTTTAGAGGCTTATTTCATAGTAGAGAGATGCTTTTATAGAGAGGGAATATGGAAGGACACAGAAATTAGGAGGTAGGGCTGGGTGCAGTGGCTCATGCCTGTAATCCCAGCACTTTGGGAGGCCAAGGCAGGCAGATCACTTGAGCTCAGGAGTTTAAGACCAGCCTGGCCAACATGGTGAAACCCTGTCTCTACTAAAAATACAAAAATTAGCCAGGTATGGTGGCACATGCCTGTAGTCCTAGCTACTTGAGAGGCTGAGGGAGGAAAATTACTGGAACCTGGGAGGTGGAGGTTGTAGTGAGCCAAGATTGCACCACTGCACTCCAGCCTGGGCGACAAAGCAAGAATCCATCTAAAAAAAAAAAAAAAGAAAGAAAGAAAAAAAAAGAAATTAGGAGGTAGGAGATCTAGGGTATGACCCTAGCTCTATAGTATGACCAGGTAAACTCAACCTTTGCTCTGTCGTTTAGTCCACAAACACTGGGGATACAGTGAGGAAAGAGGCATAAACTCTGGCTTCTGGGAGTTTATAGTTTAGTGCAAGGTGGGAGGAAAAATACATGCATATAAATAAACAGAACTATTGCAGTGAAGGAAACAGTGTTGTGGCAAAGCGTAATAGCAAATGGCTGGGCCAAGGATGCTTCAGGGAACACTCATTTATTTAGTGCGAGAAGGGAGATTTGGGGAAAGCCTCTCTTAGGAGAAAACATATAAGCTGAGGTCTGAAGGAAGAGAAGGCCTCAGTCATTCAAAGGGTTCAGGAGGGCATTCCTGCAAGAACAGCACATGCAAAGGCCCTGAGGTTGGAAAGAACTTAAAAAGTCAGAGCTGGCTGGCCGCGGTGGCTCATGCCTATAATCCTAGCACTTTGGGAGGCCCAGGAGGTGGTGGATCATGAGGTCAAGGGACTGAGACCATCCTGGCCAACATGATAAAACCCCTGTCTCTACTAAAAATACAAAAACTAGCTTGGTGTGGTGGCGCATGCCTGTAGTCCCAGCTACTCAGGAGGCTGAGACAGAAGAATCACTTGTACCTGGGAGGCGGAGGTTTCGGTGAGCCAAGATTGTGCCACTGCGCTCCAGCCTGGTGACAGAGCGACACTCGGTCTCAAAAAAAAAAAAGTCAAAGCCATGTGTAATGGGTTGAATTGCATCTTCCCCAAACTCATATGCGGCAGTCCTAACCCACAGTACCTCATGATGTGACCTTATTTGAAGATAGGATTTTTCTTGTTTTGTTTTGTTTTGTTTTGAGACTGAGTTTTGCTCTTGTTGCCCAGGCTGGAGTGCAATGGCCTGATCTCAGCTCACCGCAAACTCCGCCTCCTGGGTTCAAGCGATTCTCCTTCCTCAGCCTTCTGAGTAGCTGGGATTACAGGTGCCAACCACCACGCCCAGCTAATTGTGTATTTTTAGTAGGGATGGGGTTTCTCCATGTTGGCCAGGCTGGTCTCGAAACTCCCGACCTCAGGTGATATGCCCGCCTCGGCCTCCCACAGTGCTGGGATTACAGGCATGAGCCACTGTGCCCAGTCGGAGATAGGGTTTTTAACGGAAGTAACCAAGTTAAAATAAGGTCATTAGGATGTATCCTGACCCAATATGACTGGTGTCTTAAAAGAAGGAATAGACACGTGCACACAGGGGGAACGCCATGTTAACATCAAGGCAGAGATCTTTGCTGGGTACTTTTCAGGAATTTGGCTGGGATAACTGGGCTTGGCTCGCATCCATGTGGTCTCATCCACCAGCAGACTAACTTGGGCTTGTTTTCCTAGAGGTTGGGCAGGGTTTTGAGACAGAATAGAAATTTAAAAGGCCTCCTGAGGCTCAGAACTATCACAGTATTGCCAGGTGTGGTGGCTCACGCCTGTAATCCCAGCACATTGGGAGGCTGAGGCAGGCAGATCACCTGAGGCCAGGGGTTTGAGACCAGCCTGGGCAACATGGTGAAACCCTGTCTCTACTGAAAATACAAAAATTGGCTGGGTATGGTAGCACATGCCTGTATTCCCAATTACTCGTGAGGCTGAAGCAGGATAATTGTTTGAACCTGGGAGGCAGAGGCTGTAGTAAGCTGAGATTGTGCCACTGCACTCCAGCCTGGGCAACAGAACGAGATTCCATCTCAAAAAAAAAAAAAAGAAGCAAAGCAAAGACAAAAGAACTGACCAGGTGCGCTGCCTCACGCCTGTAATCCCAAAACTTTGGGAGGCCAAGGCGCGCAGATCACCTGAGGTCAGGAGTTCGAGAGCAGCCTGACCAACATGGTGAAACTCCGTCTCTACTAAAAATACAAAAAAATTAGCCGGGCATGGTGGTGTGTGCCTGTATTCCCAGCTACTCAGGAGGCTGAGGGAAGAGAATCACTTGAACCTGGGAGGCAAAGATGGCAGTGGGCTGAGATCGCACCACTGCACTCCAGCCTGGGCGACAGAACAGGACTCCATCTCAAGAAAAAAAACTATCGGGCCGGGCGCGGTGGCTCAAGCCTGTAATCCCAGCACTTTGGGAGGCCGAGACGGGCAGATCACGAGGTCAGGAGATCGAGACCATCCTGGCTAACCCGGTGAAACCCCGTCTCTACTAAAAAATACAAAAAAAACTAGCCGGGCGAGGTGGCGGGTGCCTGTAGTCCCAGCTACTCGGGAGGCTGAGGCAGGAGAATGGCGTAAACCCCAGAGGCGGAGCTTGCAGTAAGCTGAGATCCGGCCACTGCACTCCAGCCTGGGAGACAAAGCGAGACTCCGTCTCAAAAAAAAAAGAAAAAAACCTCACAGTATCACTGTTGCTAAAGCAAAAATTGTTGTCTAAAGCAAGTTAGAAGACTAGCCCAGATTCAACAGGGTGGAGAAGCTGCAGAGTCATGTTGTGGGGGCAATAGTGAGCCATTTTTTGCATACAGTCTACTGTTGTGGCCTTCCCTGACTATCCTACCTAACATAGCCCTCCCCTCCATCCCAATTACACTGTTTTACCTTTTTTCCTGGCACTTACCATTATCTGAAATTTTATATATTAATGATTTTGTTTGTTTTCAGGATGGCAGTGCCTGGACGGCATTCATTGCCATATTCCCAGAACCTAGGCAGTGTCTAGCACTTAGTAGACCCTGATGGAATTTTTGAGAGAACAAATAAATCATGTAAAAATAATATGCATGCTGGGCACAGTGGCTTACACCTGTAATCCCAGCACTTTGGGAGGCCAATGTGGGCAGATCATTTGAGGCAGGAGTTCGAGACCAGGATGGCCAACATAGTGAAACCTGGTCTCTACTAAAAATACAAAAGTTAGCTGTGTGTGGTGGCACATGCCTGTCATCCCAGCTACTCAGGAGGCTGAGGCAGTAGAATCACTTGAACCTGGGAGACAGAGGTTGCAGTGAGTTGCGATTGTGCTACTGCACTCCAGCCTGGGTGGCAGAGTGAGACTCTGTCTCAAAAAAAAAAAAAAAAAAAAGAATATGCATAGAAGATTAGCTAGGTGTGGTGGTGTGTGCCTATAGTCCCAGCTACTTGGGGGGCTAAGGTGAAATAATTGCTTGATCTTGGAAGGTCGAGGCTGCAGTGAGCTGTCATCGCACCACTGCACTCCAGCCTGAGTGACAGAGCAAGACCCTGTCTCAAAACAAACAAGCAGGCAAAAATACCAGAAGAAACATACTGTAAAGTGTTAATAACTTCCTCTGTTGAGATAACCATGTAATTTTCTTCTTTATGGTTTTCTGTTTAGAAAATATAACATTGTATTTTAACAGGGGAGATAGAAATATTCTACGTGCCTTGATTTGGGTTGTGATTACATGGGTAGGTACAATTCTCAAAACTCTTTGAGCTGACCACTTAAGATCTGCATTCTATTGTATGTTTATTGTTGTTGTTGTTGTTGTTATTATTATTATTATTATTTGAGACAGAGCTTTGCTCTTGTTGCCCAGGCTGGAGTGAAATGGCACCATCTTGGCTTACTGCAACCTCCGCCTCCCAGGTTCAAGCAATTCTCCTGCCTCAGCCTCCCAAGTAGCTGGGATTGTAGGCGTGCACCACCACGCCCGACTAATTTGTTTTGTTTTATTTTTTGAAACAGAGTCTCACTCTGTCACCCAGGCTGGAGTACAGTGGCGCAATCTCTGCTCACTACAAGCTCCGCTTCCTGGGTCCACGCCATTCTCCTGCCTCAGCCTCCCCAGTAGCTGGGACTATATAGGCGCCCACTACCACGCCCGGCTAATTTTTGTTGTATTTTTTAGTAGAGACAGGGTTTCACCACATTAGCCAGGATGGGCGCCCAACTAATTTTTTTGTATTTTTAGTAGAGATGGAGTTTTGCCATTTTGGCCAGGCTGGTCTTGAACTTCTAACCTCAGGTGATCCGCCTGCCTTGGCCTCCCAAACGGCTGGGATTACAGGTGTGGGCCACTGCGCGGGGCCTATTGTATGTTAATTATGTCTCAATAAAAAATAAACACATAAGCAATATACTTTTGTACTTGCTATTGTCTAATAGCATTTGAAATATATAAGTAGGGGCTGGGAGCGGTGGCTCACGACTGTAATCCCAGCATTTTGGGAAGCTGAGGTGGGTGGATCACGAGGTCAGGAGATGGAGACCATCTTGACTAACACAGTGAAACCCTGTGTCTACTAAAAATACAAAACATTAGCCGGGTGTGGTGGCGGGTATCTGTAGTCCCAGCTACTCGGGAGGCTGAGGCAGGAGAATGGCATTAACCCAGGAGGCGGAGCTTGCAGTGAGCCGAGATCGTGCCACTGCACTCCAGGCTGGGTGACAGAAGACTCCGTCTCAAAAAAAAAAAAGAAAAGAAAAAAAAAGAATATATAAGTAGGATAAGTGGACATAAGTGAAAATGTAAGTTCAGTAGCACAAATATAGCTATTAAATCAGATCATAGGCCAGGTGTGGTGGCTCACGCCTGTAATCCTAGAATTTTGGGAGAACGAGCTGGGTGGATCATTTGAGGTCCGGAGTTTGAGACCAGCCTGGCCAACATGATGAAACCCACCTCTACTGAAAATACAAAAATTAGGCCAAGCGCAGTGGCTCATGCCTGTAATCCCAGCACTTTGGGAGGCCAAGGTGGGTGGATCTCCAGGTCAGGAGATCAAAACCAGCCTGGCCAACATGGTGAAACCCCGTCTCTACTAAAAATACAAAAATTAGCTGGGCATGGTGGCGCATGCCTATAATCCCAGCTACTTGGGAGACTGAGGCAGGAGAATCACTTGAACCCGGGAGGCAGAGGTTGCAGTGAGCTGAGATTGCGCTACTGCACTCCAGCCTGGCAACAGAGTGAGACTCCATTTAAAAAAAAAAAAAAAAAAAATTATCCAGGCGTGGTGGCAGGCACCTGTAGTCCCAGCTACTTGGGAGGCTGAGACAGGAGAATCGCTTAAACCTAGGAGGTGGAGGTTGCAGTGAGCCGAGATCACGCCACTGCACTCCAGCCTAGACAGCGGAGCGAGACTGTCTCAAAAAGGAAAAAAACAAAAAATCAGACCATAAATTGAACTTACAATTTTTTTTTTTTTTTTTTAAGACAGAGTCTCTCTCTGTCGCCAGGCTGGAGTGCAGTGGCGCAATCTCGGCTCACTGAAACTGCCAACTCCTGGGTTCAAGTGATTCTCCTGCCTCAGCCTCCCAAGTAACTGGGACTACTTGTGCATGCCACCACACCCAGATAATTTTTGTATTTTTACTAGAGACGGGGTTTCACTATGTTGGCCAGGATGGTCTCAATCTCCTGACTTGTGATCTGCCCGCCTCGGCCTCCCAAAGTGCTGGAATTACAGGTGTGAGCCACTGTGCCTGGCCTAAACTTGTTATTATATAATATTTTTTTAGAAGGCCAGGTACAGCGGCTCATGGATGTACTTGCGGCACTTTGGGAGGCTGAGGTGGGTAGATCGCTTGAGGCCAAGAGTTTGAGACCAACATGGTGAAACTCCGTCTCCACTAAAAACACAAAAAATTAGCTGGGTGTGGTGCCGCAAGCCTGTAATCGCAGCTACTTGGGAGGCTGAGACAGGACAATCACTTGAACCTGGGAGGCAGAGCGCAGTAAGCCAAGATCGCACCACTGCACTCTAGCCTAGGAGACTCCGTCTCAAAACAAAAACAAAAACAAAAAACAAAGAAAAAGCTCTTGAACACATTTGCACATAGATATACACATAGCACCAATTTACATCTGCCAAATTAATACTGCTTTATAATATCCTCTAGTAGTTTATGAGATTTTTGTTCTAGGCTTTCTCTCTCCCCTATTTATTCTGTAATAAATTGAAGCTGAAAATTAAGCCGATCCTTCCAGAATCTCCAGTTTCCAGTTAGCCTGTTTATGCCGTTTTGACTATACCTCTCGGGGCACTAGCAGAGTCTGCACTCTTACAGAGAGAACACCTTAGAGCCTGGATAGTCTTGTTCCAGAAGCAGCTTTTCTAATGGAGCGAATGTCCATGAGGCTCTGGATAAAGGAACCGAGATGTCAGTGTAAATGGCTGCTGTGGAGTGGGCCCCAAGCTCCCCAGGGTGAAGGGGCCAGCACAGTCCATTGAAATGAATTCCCAAGACCAGCCTTTGGGTATAGTGGGGGGAAACCCTGTGGCTTGCTTCTTCCTTTCTCTTTATGAGCTCAGGCTCAGGCACCCCATTGAAGTGGGAGAGGAGAGAGGGAGAAGTTAGAAAACTCCATGAGAAGAGGCCGGGCTTGGTGGCTCACGCCTGTAAGCCCAGCATTTTGGGAGGCCGAGGCGGGCAGATCACCTGAGGTCAGGAGGTCCAGACCAACCTGGCCAAGATGGTAAAACCCCATCTCTACTAAAAATACAAAAACTAGCTGGGCGTGATGGCGGGTGCCTGTTAATCCTAGCTTCTCAAAAGGCTGAGGCATGAGAATTGCTTGAACCCTGGAGGTGGAGGTTGCAGTTAGCTGAGATCGTGCCACTGTGCTCCAGCCTGGACAACAGAGCTAGAGACCCCTTCTCAAAAAAAAAAAAAAAAAAAGGGAAGGCTGGCAGAGGGTGGATATACAGGACCCTGGACTCACACAAAAGTAGCCTCAACTCAGCACTCTCCTTTCCCAAAACAACAAAATCGGAACTAGGAGCTGTGTCTTTTACATTCCCAAGTCCCAAAGTTAGGGGAGATAGTAGAGCAGAGTGGTGATGAGCCCAGGTTTTGGGGTTAGATGATGTCAAGATTGAGAATTGGCTGAGTGTGGTGGACTGCAACTGTCATCCCAGTGCTTTGGGAGACGGAGATGGGAGGATCACTTGGAATTCAAGGTCAGCCTGGGTGACGTAGCAAGATTCCATGTCTACAAAAACAAACAAAAATTAGCTGGGTATGGTGGTGTACCTGTAGTCCCAGCTACTCAGGAGGCTGAGGCAGGAGGATCACTTGAGCCCAGGAGTTTCAGGCTGCAGTGAGCTATGATCACATCACTGCACTCCAGCCTGGGTGACAGACAGACCCTGTTTATAAAAAAAAAAAAAAAAAAGAAAGAAAAGAAAAAGGGCTGGACACAATGGCTCACACGTATAATCTCAGCATTTTGGGAGGCTGAGGCAGGAGGACCACTTGAGCCCAGGAGTTCCAGATCAGCCTGGGCAACATAGGAGACCCCCAAAATAAAAAAAGTTTAGCCGGGCATAGTGGCACACTCCTGTAGTCCCAGCTACTCAGGAGGCTGAATTGGAAGGATCACTTAAGTCCGGGGAGGTTGAGGCTGCCATGAGCCATGATCACACCACTGCACTCCAGCCTGGGCAACAGAGTGAGACCCTGTCTCTAAAAAAAAAAAAGAGAGAGAGAGAGAGAGTGAGAGGGCTGGGTGTGGTGGCTCACGCCTGCAATTCCTGCAATCCCAGCACTTTGGGAGGCAAAGGCAGGTGGGTCACCTGAGGTCAGGAGTTTGAGACCAGCCTGGCCAACATGGAGAACCCCTGCCTCTACTAAAAAAATAAAATAATTAGCCGGGTGTGGTGGCAGGTGCCTGTAATTCCAGCTACTCGGGAGGTTGAGGCAGGAGAATCGTGTGAACCCAGGAGGCAGAGGTTGCAGTGAGCTGAGATCCTGGCATTGTACTCCAGCCTGAGTGACAAGAGCAAAACTCTGTTGCAAAAAAAAAAAAAAAAAAAAAAGAGTGAGAGAATGGCCTTTATCACTTATCAGCTATGTGACCTCAGTCAGTGCTGGCCAAGTCCCATCCTGTCTCCACTGCACCCTGGTTTCTTGCTGTGTAAAATGGGTTCGCTGTAGTACCTGACAGGATTGTGGTGAGGACTGGATGAAACATAGAAGGCAAGTGCTCAGCATGACGACTGTGGGTGGTGGGTTGTGTGAGCTAGCAGTGTCATCAAACACATCAAAACCGCAGGACAGGACTTTCTTCCACTTTTCATTCTCAGCAAGTGCAAGGGGGCTCTCTCGGCTCTGTGTCCTACTAAAATCCAACACAGGTTTGGGGTCTCTAGATTACCACTCTGGCTTGCCTGATTAGACAACCAGTGCTGGAAAAGAGGCCCCTCATAGGGATGTCCTGCTGGGATTTTCCTAGTCCACTTGGGTTCACACAAGCTAACGGTAATCCAGTGAGGCCCATTAGCATCCCTTACCTCCCTTCCCAAGAGAATGTTATGTCTGAAGGTGAAAAGGAAACTTTTTAAAGAGTTAACCAAAAAGTCAGCCGTCTCCTGTGGGCCATAACAGAGCTAACTGAGAAGGAGGAAGGGATGGTGTGGGTTATTTTTTGGGGGAACTGTTCTGTTTTTGAAAGTGGTGGAGCATTCTGATTGACAATGGTAAGGGGCAGAGGCGCCGCAGAGAGAGGAAGAAAAGGACAGGAGTGAGCTGTAGCATTACTGCAGCCAAACAGAGTCAGGAATCTCGCCAGCGAGAAAGTGCAGGATTGGCAGCCACCGAGAGATCCTGCATGGACTTTTAGGAAGGATTCTAGGCCGCAGCACGGGGCCTCCTCCGTCGCAGCCAGGATAATTCTGGCATCAGCCCCCGGCCCAGGCGTGTTCCCACATAATTGAAGTCGAATGTGCTCCGGGAGAGGCCTCCACATTCTTCCTGGCTGCGGAATCCTCAGTGCCCTGCAGTTGGCCCTGTTTGGGATCAAAGCCAGTTCGTGTTGATTTTCCGCAGCATGGAAACAAATGCGACGAAGCTGTTTTCCTGACGAAGGCATTTTGAAAAGAGGATCTTAATTTTTTTCCCCCAGGACAGGTGGGGTGGGGAGGTGGGGGAGTGCCACGTGGCTCCTCTCTTGCTGTCCCTTTTGCAAACAGCTGGGCTCATAGCGTCTGCGTGAGCAGAAACTGATCAGTTAGAATAGAATACAGCTACAACTAAGGTTGCTTCTATCAAAAAAGATAATTCCTAAAAAATGCTGCTGGAAGACCCGCTGGCTGCGTGTGATAAGTCACAATTTGGTTGCTCTCTGTTGGAGTGCTTCCAAGACGGCAACTCCCCTTTTTCCTCCTAAAATTTTCCGCTTACATGTCTTCACTTCTAGGTCTTTCTCTGTAATCTGTTGTGCCTTCAAAATTAATTCTGTCCCTTCTTTTCAGTTAGCACTGAAGCCTTTTAGTGCTAAGCATTATGCTAATGATGTAAACTGATACAGGCGAGTTTCTTAAGTTGTGGAAACATCTTTTTTTTTTTTTTTTTTTTTTTTCAAGACGGAGTCTCGCTCAGCCACCCAGGCTCTAGTGCAGTGGCATGATCTCGGTTCACTGCAACCACCGTCTCCCTGGTTCAAGCGATTCTCCCGTCTTGGCCTCCTGAGTAAGCTGGGATTAGAGGCACCCGCCATCATGCCTGGCTAATTTTTTCTTTTTTCTTTTTTTTTTTTTTGAGACAGAGTATCCCTCTGTAACCCAGGCTGGACTGCAGTGGCCCGACCTCGGCTCACTGCAAGCTCTGCCTCCCGGATTCACGCCATTCTCCTGCCTCAGCCTCCTGAATGGCTGGGACTACAGGCATCCGCCATCACGTCCCGTGAATTTCTTCGTATTTTTAGTAGAGACGGGGTTTCACCGTGTTAGCCAGGATGGTCTTGATCTCCTGACCTCGTGGTCCGCCCGCCTCGGCCTCCCAAAGTGCTGGGATTACAGGCATGAGCCACTGCACCTGGCCGGAAACATCTTATTCTTTTACAGGGAACTTGAGTTCTCCCAGTTCTCTAGGGAAAACCTGAACTTTTGCCTATTGGGCCGTAACCAAGGGATTGAGAATTACAATCAGGAGTTGAAATAGCTGGGAGAGCAGTGGTGTGATCATAGCTCACTGCAAACTCGAACTCCTGGGCTCCAGAGATCCTCCTGCCTTAGCCTCCTGAGTAGCTGGAACTATAGGTATGTGCCACCCCTGGCTAATTGTTTTTAATTTTTAGTAGAGATGAGGTCTGTGTTGCCCAGGCTGGTCTCGAACTCCCAGCCTCAAGCGATCCTCCCATCCCGGCCTCCCAGAGTGTTGGGATTATAGGTGTGAGCCCCTTCCTTTTTAAATTAGGAAACACATGTACAAGGAAATCTGGTCTGGAACCTGCTGCTGCTTCTGGGCAAAAAAAATGGCAGAAGACATCTTCACAGAGGCCAGAGGCCAAGTTGGAACTGTTTTTCCTATTTGGCATTTATGCTCAGTGCTATAGGTTTACTTTTATCCTTTTTTTTTTTTTTTTTTGATGGAGTTTCACTCTTGTTGCACAGGCTGGAGTGCAATGGCATGATCTCGGCTCCCCGCAACCTCTGCCTCCAGGGTTCAAGTGATTCTCCTGCCTCAGCCTCCCGAGTAGCTAGGATTACAGGCATGTGCCACCATGCCCGGCTAATTTTGTATTTTTAGTAGAGACGGGGTTCCTCCTTGTTGGTCAGGGTGGTCTCGAACTCCCAACTTCAGGTGATCCTCCTGCCTTGATCTTCCAAAGTGCTGGGATTACAGGCGTGAGCCACTGCACCTGGCCTGCTTTTATCTTTTGAAAATACAACACTCAGGCTGGGTGTGGTGGCTCACGCCTGTAATTCCAGCACTTTGGGAGGACAAAGTGGGTGGATCACTTTAGGTCAGAAGCTCAAGACTAGCCTGGCCAACATAGTGAAACCCCGTCTCTACTAAAAACACAAAAATTAGCCAGGTGTGATGGTGGGGACCTGTAATCTCAGCTACTTGGGAGGCTGAAGCAGGAGAATTGCTTGAACCCAGGAGGCGGAGGTGGCAATGAGCCGAGATCCAGCGACTGCACTGCACTCCAGCCTGGGTGACAGGGTAAGACTTGATCTAAAAAAAAAAAGAAAAAGAAAAAACAACACCCAGATTTATCTTGAGTGTGGTAAACGTTCATGTCCTGGGATCTTGCGTGTGATTTCACTCTTGGACTTCCCCTCCTGGACAAACCTCCCTGCATTTGTTTCGAGGCAATCTTGAGCTGGATGGGAAAGGAGTCTTGGGTCAGGGGATTTAGAACAAGGTCTGAAAAGAAACAAAGCTGCTTCAGTTCACTTAGTAAGTGTGGTAATTAGCCTTGGAGTAACAAATGTTATCTGCACCGGCGCAGCTCCATGCCAAGTACCAAAACCACATTTTCCAGATGATTCCAGTGAGTTTTTCACTTGAAGCAATTCAACATTAGGCCCCAAAGACTGCAATCATCTTGTATAAAACAATAGATAGTTCATCTCTTCCTTTCATGCAGCAAGAATGCAAAATCTAGATTAAGAACCAACAGCAGAACCCCTTGCATGTCCTCCTAAGCTTCCAGAATTACAGGGAGAGACTACTCAATATTCATGAAAAGCATACTAGCTACAATAATTCTGAAATAGTTTTGGCTTCTGGAAGTACAAGTTTCCAAATTAATGTCCGATAGACCCTATGGTCATAAATGTCTGTGAACATGTGAGTTTCAGGAATACAAGGTAAATAAAGGTTATCATTAAAACATGAAATATGGCCAGGTGTGGTGGCTCACGCCTGTAATCCCAGCACTTTGGGAGGCTGAAGCAGGCAGATCACTTGAGGTCAAGAGTTTGAGACCAGCCTGGCCAGTAGGGTGAAACCCCATCTCTGCCAAAAATACAAAAATTAGCCAGCATGTAGTGTGCGCCTATAATCTCAGCTACTCGGGAGGCTGAGACACAAGAATCACTTGAACCCAGAAGGCAGAGGTTGCAGTGAGCTGAGATGGCACCACTGCAGTCGAGCCTGGGGGACAGAGCGAGACTCCATCTCAAAAAAAAAAAAACAAAGTTGTTGATTATGGCATTCATCAGGAGAGAGGCCAGCCCCCACTCCAGTAAAAATTAAAAGCCTTATGTAACTTCTCTGAAGTCCACTAATGCCCAAATGCAAAGAATGCTTTTCACTTGCTCCAGGGAGACTACAGAACACGGTTTGGGGGAGGCCAGTGCGTGGGGGTGGGAGGTGCAAAATCAACTTCACCTTGCAGAGGAGAAGGAGACACTTGGCCTTGGCTCTAGGATAAAACTTGGGATTCCTAAAGGACAAGCTTTTCTCCCTATTACTGCTTCACTCTTTACTGTCCAAGCCATATCTGGGCCGGGCGCATTGGTTCACACCTGTAATCGCAGCACTTTGGGAGGCCGAGGTGGGCAGATGACTTGAGGCCAAGAGTTTGAGACGAGCCTGGCCAAAGTGGCAAAAGCCCATCTCTACCAAAATACAAAATATAAAAAATACAAAAAATGGCTGGGCACAGTGGCTCATGCCTATAATCCCAGCACTTTGGGAGGCCGAGTAGATGGATCACTTGAGGTCAGGAGTTCGAGACCAGCCTGGCCAACACGGCAAAACCCCATCTCTACAAAAATTACAAAAATTAGCCAGGCGTGGTGGTGGGTGCCTGTAATCCCAGCTACTTGGGATGCTGAGGCATGAGAATTGCTTGAACCCAGGAGGCAGAGGTTGCAGTGAGCTGAGATCGCGCCACTGCACTCCAGCCTGGGCCATAGAGTGAGTCTCTGCCTCAAAAAACAAAAACAAAACAAAACAAAAATGCATCTGTTGATGTAACCATTATATAGGTATTCTGGATCTCCTATTTCAAGAATTTTCACAGGCAAGCATGAAAATAACTGGCCAGCAGAAAAAGTCTGCCACAGAATACTCGGTAGCTTCCTAAACTCGATTAAGGTGACAGCCTGGTCTCCGGGTGGTAGTTTAAAGGACCCCAGCACTGTTAAGGTGCAGGAGCTGATTCTTAAGATTTTAATTTCCCTTCTGCTGCCAAGAGAAGTGATGCAGCAGAGTCACTATGCAGCAGTTAATTCAGCTTTATCCTGGAGAAAACAAGAGTGACTTTTTCCTTTTTTAGATAAGCCCATGGACTTCATCGCACAAGCCAAAATATGCCACCAGCCCAAGCAACGTGGCATCGTGCACGGCAGCAGCCAAATCTCATGGATGGTATTTGTAGCTTGTGGAGCCTGACTGTACTAGGAGAGGGGTTTCTAAATGATGACAGAAGGTTGTTCATTCGTGATTTGCCAAGTTCTCCACACTCTACTAGGTGGCTGTGGAAATCAATTTCTCAGCCCTTTTGAGGAGGACAACTTTTGTCATGCAAGCAGAGAGTGGGTAGTTGCTTCGGTGTTTATATATTGATCAATGTATCCTAACGAGTCACATTAATGACGGTTTCCCACCAAGAACCACCACCACCACCCCCACCACCCCACTAAACAATCTCAGCTTAGTGTAGGGCATGGGAAATAGTCTCAGGTGTAAAAATTGCGTTTCATGGCTGGGCGCGGTGACTCATGCTTATAATCCCAGCACTTTGGGAGGCTGAGGCAAGTGGATCACTTGAGAGATCAGGAGTTCGAGACCAGCCTCGCCAACATGGCAAAACCCCGTCTCTACTAAAAACACAAAAAATTTAGCTGGGCGTGGTGGCACATGTCTATAATCACAGCTACTCAGGAGGCTGAGGCAGGAGAATCACTTGAACCCAGCGGGTGGAGGTTGCAGTGAGCCGAGGTGGAGCCACTGCACTCCAGCCTGGGAGACAGAACAAGACTGTCTTTAAAAAAAAAAAAAATCTGCTGTTAGTTTGCAAGAGTTGTGTGCCTAGGACGTCCCCTGCCCAGTTCAGCTACCTTTCACTAGTTTGGGAATCTGGAAGAAGGGAGTGGAAAGATGAATAATCTAGATGCTGACTATATTGTTAAGGGTTATTTTTTGAGACATGGTCTGTTGCCCAGGCTGGAGTACAGTGGTACAATCACAGCTCACTGCAGTCTTGAACTCCTGGGTTCACGCAATCCTCCCACCTCAGCCTCCCAAATAGCTGGGATTACAGGTGTGCACCACCATGCCCAGCTAATTGAAAACAATTTTTTTTTTTTGGTAGAGATTGGGTGTGGCCATGTTGCCCAGGCTGGTCTTGAACTCCTGACCTCAAGCATTCCTCCCACTTCAGCCTCCCAAAGTGGTGGGATTACAGATGTGAGCCACCACACCCAACCAAGGGGTTGATTTTTACGTTGTTTTTTCAATTAAGGCCATTGACGCTTTTTTTTTTTTTTTTAAAGACGGAGTCTCCCTCTATCGCCCTGGCTGGAGTGCAGTGGCGCAATCTAGGCTCACTGCAAGCTCTGCCTCCCGGGTTCACGCCACTCTCCTGCCTCAGCCTCGGAGTAGCTGGGACTACAGGCACCCACCACCATGCCCAGCTAATTTTTTTGTATTTTTAGTAGAGATGAGGTTTCACCATGTTACCCAGGATGGTCTCGATCTCCTGACCTCATGATGCACCCACCTTGGCCTCCCAAAGTGCTGCGATTACAAGAGTGAGCCACCACGCCCGGCCCTGACACTTTTTTTTTTGAGATGGAGTCTCGCTCTGTTGCCCAGGCTAGAGCGGCACGATCTCAGTTCACTGCAAGCTCCGCCCCCCGGGTTCATGCCATTCTCCTGCCTCAGCCTCCCAAGTAGCTGGGACTACAGGCGCCCGCCACTAGGCCTGGCTAATTTTTTTTTTGTTTTTTTTTTTTGTTTTTTTGAGACGGAGTCTCGCTCTGTCGCCCAGGCTGGAGTGCAGTGGCCGGATCTCAGCTCACTGCAAGCTCCGCCTCCCAGGTTCACGCCATTCTCCTGCCTCAGCCTCCCGAGTAGCTGGGACCACAGGCGCCTGCCACCTCGCCTGGCTAGTTTTTTGTATTTTTAGTAGAGACGGGGTTTCACCATGTTAGCCAGGATGGTCTCGATCTCCTGACCTCGTGATCCGCCCGTCTCGGCCTCCCAAAGTGCTGGGATTACAGGCTTGAGCCACCGCGCCCGGCCTTTTTTTGTATTTTTAGTGGAGACAGGGTTTCACCGTGTTAGCCAGGATAGTCTCGATCTCCTGACTTCGTGATCTGCCCGTCTCAACCTCCCAAAGTGCTGAGATTACAGGCGTGAGCCACCGTGCCTGGCCCACTTTCTTTTTTTTTTTGAGATGGAGGCTTGCTCTGTCGCCCAGGCTAGAGTACAATAGCACGATCTCAGCTCACTGCAACCTCCGCCTCCCAGGTTCAAGCGATTCTCCCACCTCAGCCTCCCCAGGAGCTGGGATTACAGGAACCCACCATCATGCCCGGCTAATTTTTGTATTTTTGTACAGGCAGGGTTTCACCATGTTGGCCAGGCTGGTCTTGAACTCCTGACCTCAGGTGATCTGCCCACTTCAGCCTCCCAAAATGCTGGGATTACAGGCGTTGAGCCACCGTGCCCGGCTGACACTTTCTTAGATTATTAGAGACATGCTCCCAAGTAAATGTCAGTCAGAGACACAAATTTCACACAGGGCAGAATAATTTCAAAGTTTGGCTATTTTAATTCAATTTCATTGTTCAAGGTAGTATGGGTATTTTAAGTGGTTCATTTCCATCCTGAAGAAAACAGCTTCTGTCTGATGTGATATTGTGAAATTCAAACATGACTCCTTGTTTTTATAACACACACACACACACACACACACACACACATTTTCTTTACATATCTTGGTAAGATTTTTTTTTTCTGGAACATTTTTTTTTAAAACCTTCAAGTAGTTTGGAAACATTTGCCTATCTGCTCATTCCTCTGTGCACAGCCTTTCAGAGCATTTATCCCACCTGTGCTGAAAAATCTGTTTTCCCAGGTGGTGGTGGAGCCGCTGGATAGAGGGGATCACAGAGAAATGAGTGAGCGAGCTTTGTAAACTACTTCTAATTCTCTTCATTAGTATGCTATGATCCACCGCAGCTTCTGCAAGGTCAGACATGCAAGACAACTACTTGGCCAAAACAGCAGGATTCTAACTAGTGTAAAAATAGATTTTAAATAAAATAGAATCTCTATAGGAAAGAGAATTAGGTTATGCTTTACATTCCCACTCTTAAGATATATGTATATATAAGTCCAAGAGAGACTCAAAGAGTTGGTCTGCCCTAAGTAAAAATTAATGTCTGAGTACATTCATTTTGCAACATTACAGGTAAAGTTTTTTGGGAAATGCTGCAGCATATCCCACAAAAATGGACGGTGATTAGCAATACAGTTGAAGTGCTAACAAGTAACATGTAAGACATTTAGGTCAAAGGGGATGAGGTCTAATTACAGGCTAAAAACCTATTCTGAAATGTGATCATTTGAAAACCTTTGGCTAATTATAAAGCAAAAACCAAAACCCCTCATATAACAATACATCTTGCTAACCTATCCCTCTACCTCTTCAAGAAACTAAATTCCAACACAGGTCTTAAGTTTGCTCAATTACTGCAGGTTATGAATTACTTGACATTTATGGTTCCAGAGAGAGCACACAGCCCCTCTGTTGGCCCACACAAGCGTTATATGACTGTTTTAAAGGGGGGTCTGTTGAAATTCTAATTTTAGGATTTAGAAACAGCCTTTGGTTATATCTTGAAAGCATAATTGAAAATCTGCCCAAGCTCCCTCTAGCTGCAACCTGAACATGCAGCCCAGTATTTTGTAAACATTTAGAAAATACTGAACCCAGCAAAATACACAATTAGCTAGTCAGAGGCCTCACTCTACATTTTCACATGGATGAGAAATCTCCCCACTCAGTCTTGCTAGTGCTAGGATATCCACTCTGAGATTTGAGTTTGGGAACAGCCATTAAGCCTACTCCTTAATTGCAGTTCATAATGACATATGAAGTCACCAAAAATAAACAGTGGAGCTGCCACCATTTTTCCTACACTGAGTCTACCTAATGTGCCCCGGGTTGTTTGTTTTTCCTGGCTAGCCCCAGAGCAAGAAGAGATGACTGCTGGTAAAGAGCCAGGGCCTGGTTTACTACCAGGCCTCTTTTCAGATAACATTCAAGCAATTCCTCCACTCCCTAGAGGAAGGGGGAGATGATAATGATATGACACTATTGCTAGGGAATTTTCATAACTCCTTAGTAGCCAATGGAAACCTCTCTTTAAAGCAGCTGTCATGACCTCAGAGAGGTTTGGTGCTTTAGTGCTAGATAACCTTACCTTTGAGGTTACAAGAAATAACTTAACATCTTAAACCTACCCCAGAACTGAATGTCAAATACACCAACTCCATAAATACAACGGAAAAATGGACAGCAGAGTTGGGGCTTCTACCGAGCAGGAAGGCAAAATGGTCATTAGAATGTCTGAGGTTAGGGAACTCTTAAGACCTTTTCAAACGCAGCCCCTTTCCATCAGCTCTCCAGTCAGCACCCTCTACATTCACTACATCACACACCAGCAAATGAAAGAGCCAAACAACTGTGGCTTGATCCTCACTTGTACTTATTAGGGCCCACCCTCACATTTAGCTGAAGGTCCCAGCACACCCTCACGGTGCCAGGGAGAACAGTCTCGGGGATGTCTGTTGCTCTGAAGGTCACTTGCCCCTCTTGCTGCGGCCCTTCCTGGAGGACAACTTCCCACTACCGCCAGAAGAGGCAGGGCTCGAGGCTGAGGCCATGGCGATGTTGATCTGTCCCTCCTGGATTTCCTGCCGGGTCTCGGCCGGCAGATGGTTGATCTTCTGCTGTGTCTCCAGGTAGAACATGACATCACGCAGCTGCTCCTGGATCTCGGTGATCTGCAGATCTTTTTGGTCACAGGTCTCTTTCAACACCCTCTCCTCCTCTTTTAACTTGTTCTGCAAGAGGACTTGGTTGGCTCGCAAACACTTGTTCATTTCCTGCTCCTCTCTGAGCTCGTTGGTGAGTTTGGCCACTTTCGTGTTTAGCTGAGTGCACCTTTAGAAAAACAAAGGAAGACAAAAGCACATTTTTCATTTGCTGACACAGTACCCTTTCTGCTCCGGGATTGAACAGAGAAACCATAACTTCAGAATCCCTTTAGGACAGACCCCTTTCTCCCATGATGAGGGAGACTGGTTTGTTGCCATCGCAATCAGCTACGCAAAGCAAGAATTTTGCTTTACTTAACACAAGCATATTTTTTTTTTTTTTTGAAATGGAGTTTTGCTCTTGTTGCCTAGGCTAGAATGCAATGGCACGATCTCAGCTCACTGCAACCTCCACCTCCTGGGTTCAAGTGATTCTCCTGCCTCAGCCTCCCAAGTACCTGGGATTACAGGCACCCGCCACCATGCCTGGCTAATTTTTGTATTTTTAGTAGAGACTGGGTTTCGCCATGTTGGCCAAACTGGTCTTGAACTCACGACCTCAGGTGATCCACCTGCCTTGGCCTTCCACGGTACTGGGATTAAAGGCATGATGCACTGCGCCAGTCCACAAGTGTACTATATATTTATTTTATTTATTTATTTTTTGAGATGGAGTCTCACTCTGTTGCCCATGCTGGAGTGCAGTGGCGCACTGCAACCTCTGCTGCCTGGGTTCAAGCAATTCTCCTGCCTCAGCCTCCCAAGTAGCAGGGATTACAGGTGCCTGCCACTGTGCCCAGCTAATTTTTGTATTTTTAGTAGAGACGGGGTTTCACCATGTTCCCAGGATGGTCTCAATCTCTTGACTTCATGATCCACTGGCCTCAGCCTCCCAAAGTGCTGGGATTACAGGTGTAAGCCAGCACGTCCAGCCCACAAATGTACTTTTAAGACACTTTTTAAAAAAGCATCAGAAATTTTTCAGTAGCAGAAACTATTCTGTGATTGATGGTAAAAATTCTACTGCTTCTTTGTTTTGCAGTCAGTGGTTAAATAGGTGCCTTGCAGATGATAACTGTGATAAGGAAGTTATGAGGAAAAGTGGCATTCTTGGAGAGTCAAGTACTCTGACTTCATTGCATTTGCTGAAGGGAAAAAAAAAGGGCACTTATTCTAACCAAAGGGCTTTAGACTTGGGAGTGCCCTCTTCTTGATGTCCAGTCTTACTCATAAGTAAAGAATTGCAGCTCTTCCACAGGAGGCCTACACACCGCTGCTTGTGCTGCCGCCGTGTCTCTAGTGATCCCTGAAAAGTTCCAGCATATTTTGCGAGTACTCAACACCAACATCGATGGGCGGCGGAAATAGTCTTTGCCGTCTGTTATAAAGGGTGTGGGCCGAAGATATGCTCATGTGGTGTTGAGGAAAGCAGACATTGACCTCACCAAGAGGGCGGGAGAACTCACTGAGGATGAGGTGGAACGTGTGATCACCATTATGCAGAATCCATGCCAGTACAAGATCCCAGACTGGTTCTTGAACAGACAGAAGGATGCAAAGGATGAAAATATAGCTAGGTCCTAGCCAATGGTCTGTACAACAAGCTCTGTGAAGACCTGGAGCGACTGAAGAAGATTCGGGCCCATAGAGGGCTGCGCCACTTCTGGGGCCTTCGTGTCCGAGGCCAGCACACCAAGACCACTTGCCGCCGTGGCCGCACCGTGGATGTGTCCAAGAAGAAGTAAGTCTGTAGACCTTGTCTGTTAATAAATAGTTTATATACCAAAAAAAAAAAAAAAAAAAGAATTGCAAATGAAACCATCATTTGAGGCCAGGTGCGTTGGCTCATGCTTGGAATCCCAGCACTCCAGGAGGCTGAGGTGAGAGGATCGCTTCAGCAAATGAAAGAGGAAATGAGTTCGAGACCAGCCTGGGCAACAAAGTAAGACCCTGTCTCTACACAAAATCAAAAAAATTAGCCAGGTGTGGTAGCGTGCACCGGTGGTCCCAGATTTACAGGAGGCTGAAGCTGAAGGATTGCTTGATCCCAGCAGGTCAAGGCTGAAGTGAGCTGTGTTCATGCTACTGCACTCCAGCCTGGGTGACAGAATGAGACCTTGTCTCAAACAAACAAACCACACCATCTGAGACCCAGTAGAGTGGCTCATGTCTGTAATACCAGCACTATGGAAGGCAAAAGTGGGAGGGTCACTTAAGGCCAGGAGGGTTGCTTTGAAACCAGCCTGGTCAACATAGTGAGACACCGTCTCTACAAAACAAACATTAAATAAATTAGCTATTTAATTTAAAGTGTGGTGATGTGCACTTGTAGACCCAGCTAATTGGGAGGCTGAGGCAGAGGATTGCTTGAGCCCAGGAATTTGAGCCTGCAGTGGGCTGTGATTGCATCACTGCACTCCAGCCTGTTTGACAGAATAAGACCCTGTCTCAAAAAAAAAAAAAACAAAACAAACAAAAGCACACACACACAAAAAATACAAACAAAAAAACTCCACTATTTAAGATACTATTTTTATGTATCAGAACACCCAAGAGCTGAGACATGAGAAAAGAGGCACTTACATACTGGCACAGGAGCATGAACTGGTATAAACTCTTTTGAAGACAACTTGGCAATATCTATAAAAATTAAAAATTTGGGCCAGGCACGTTGGCTCATGCCTGTTATCCCAGCACTTTGGGAGGCCAAGGAGGGTGGATCATGAGGTCAGGAGTTCAACATCAGCCTGGCCAACATGGTGAAACTCTGTTTCTACTAAAAATACAAAAATTAGCCGGGTGTGGCAGTGTGTGCCTGTAATCCCAGCTACTCGGGAGGCTGAGGCAGGAGAACTGCTTGAACCTGGGAGGTGGAGGCTGCGGTGAGCCAAGATCATGCCGCTGCACTCCAGCCTGTGCGACAGAGCAAGATTCCGTCTCAAAAAAAAAATAAATAAATAAATAAGAAAATAAATAAATAAATAATTGCATTCCCTTTGACACAGATACTTCATTTCTAGGAATTTATCCCATAGAATATACATACTCAGGATTGGGCAAAAAGAGACAGGGAGAAAGATGCTCTTTACAGTATTGCTTATAGTACTGTGAGATTTGACACAACCTGACACAATCAATAGGGAACTGGTCAAAATTACTATGGTAGGTCAGGTGCAGTGGCTCATGCCTATAATCCCAGAATTTTCGGAGGCCAAGACAGGAGGATCACTTGAGGCCAAGAGTTCAAAACTAGCCTGGGCCATATGGCAAGACCCCATCTCTACAAAAAAATTTTAAATTGGGCAGGCATGGTGGCACACACCTGTAGTCCTAGCTACTCAGGAAGCTCAGACTAGGAGGATCACTTGAGCCCAGGAGCTGGAGGTTGCAGTGAGCTATGATTACACCACTGTACTCCGGCCTAGGCAACACAGCAAGACCTTATTTCAACAACAACAACAACAAAAATAATTATGGTACATCCATGCAATGAAACAGCATGCAGATGTTACACAAAGATCAGGACAGATTTAGATGTGCTAGTATGAAAAAAAGTCCAAAAACATATTTTATCAAAGATAACACCTACATTCTATTTTTGCAGAGAAAAGATTATGCATGTGAGATATTTATGTGGGCAGAGCTAAACATCTAGAATAAATATTCACTAGTACTGGATAATAATGGTTAACACTAGATAGCAGGATCTAGGGGGTGAAAAAGAACTTCCTGTTTTGCAGGGTGTGGTGGCCCACACCTGTAATGGTAAAACAATCTCTACAAAAAATTAGCCAGAGGCCAGGTGCAGTGGCTCACGCCTGTAATCCCAGCACTTTGGCAGGTGGATCACCTGAGGTCAGGAGTTTGAGACCAGCCTGACCAACATGGAGAAACCCCGTTTCTACTAAAAATACAAAATTAGCCAGGCATGGTGGCACACGCCTGTAATTCCAGCTACTCCGGAGGCTGAGGCAGGAGAATCGCTTGAACCCTGGAGGCAGAGGTTGCGGGGAGCCGAGATCACGCCATTGCAGCCTGGGCAACAAGAGTGAAACTCCGTCTCAAAAAAAAAAAATTAGCCAGGGCTGGTAGTGCACAGCTGTAGTCCAGCTACTTGGGAGGCTGAGGTGGGAGCATCACCTGAGCCTAGGGAGGTGGAAGATGTAGTGAGCTGGCCGAGTGCAGTGGCTTATGCTTGTAATCCCAGCACTTTGGTAGGCCGAGGCGGGTGGATCATGAGGTCAAGAGATCAAGACCATCCTGGCCAACATGGTGAAACCCCATCTCTACTAAAAATACAAAAATTAGCTGGGCGTGGTGGCGTGCTCCTGTAATCCTAGCTACTTGGGAGGCTGAGGCAGGAGAATCGCTTGAATCCAGGAGGCGGAGGTTGCAGTGAGCTGAGATCGCGCCACTGCACTCTAGCCCGGGTGAGAGGGAAAGACCCTGTCTCCAAAAAAAAAAAAAAAACCCTTCCAGTTTAAACTCTATTCTTTATTCTTTAACACAGTTGTTCAATTTGTTAGGGTGCTGAAAGTATAGGGTAATTTTAAATTTTTCCTTCTATTAATTTTGTAGTGTTGTTTTTACAATAGCTTAAAAAAAATTTATTTTTGTTGAGACAGGGTCTCGCTGTTGCCCAGGTTGGAGTGCAGTGGTGAGATGTTGGCTCACTGCAGCCTCTGCCTCCCGGACTCATGTGATCCTCCTACCTCAGCCTCCTGAGTAGCAGGGACTACAGGTATGCACCACCATGCCCAGCTAATTTTTGTATTTTTAGTGGAGATGGGGTTTTACCATGTCGTCCAGGTTGGTCTTGAATTCCTGGGCTCAAGCAACCTGCCGGCCTCAGCCTCCCAAAGTGCTGGGATTACAGGCGTAAGCCATCACGCCTGGCTGGTAATTTCAATCAGTAGCAACTATCTTCCCAAATAATAGTAAATAAGGAATGTTATTGCTATGCTGTTTATGAGTTTTATGCTCCATATTCAACATCTTTTGCCTTTAACTCCTGCCCAAGGCCACAGTATATAACATTTCCAGCTTAGACAGTCTCCTTCCTAACTGCCAGTTCACAGCCACAATGGCTCAAAGAAGCCAAAGGCTCTGGATGGAAGAAAATTGCTTTTCACAGGCAAAAATGGAAGATATCTGCACACACTTCAGGCGCACAGACATCAGGAGAGAGCATTGCATTCCACATGGCATCCATCTGGTATGAAACCCCACATTTTTTAATAAATGAGAAGCCTGTTCCATACATAGGGAGACTCCTGAAAACCTGGTGATACGTATATTTGAAAATGAGGGTGTTTCCATAGGAATGAAAGAAACTGTCTGTTTATAGAGCCTGTTACAACAGAACAGACCAATTGTACCTACCTTCTTTCCACAGACTGCTTTTCCTTTAGGAGATCATTTAGTTTGTGCTCTAGATTATCACACTTCTCAATTGTTTCTTTAAACTTGGTCTTCATGTTGTTAATCTGAGAGAGCAAACAGAAATCAGATTCATTTCACAAAGGTAATGTGGTGTGCTCTTTGGGACTAACATCATATTTTCCCCCCCCAATTATATGTATGTAACTCTGACAAATCAAAATTAGAAAAGGTGAGATATGGCAGTTTCCAGACAGGGAAAAAATATAAAGAAAAGGTGAGGTAATCATTTGAAAGAATTTCTGTAATAGGATTAAAAATGCTGGGAGATCTTTTTTTTTTTTTCTTTTTTTGAGACGGAGTCTCGCTCTGTCTCCCAGGCTGGAGTGCAGTGGCATGATCTTGGCTCACTACAATCTCCGCCTCCTCGGTTCAAGCGATTCTCCTGCCTCAGCCTCCCGAGTAGCTGGGATTACAGGCACGTGCCACCATGCCTGGCTAATTTTTGTATTTTTAGTAGAGATGTGTTTTCACCATGTTAGCCAGGCTAGTCTTGAACTCCTGACCTCAGGTGATCCACCCGCCTCGGCTTCCCAAAGTGCTAGGACTACAGGTGCCTGCCACCATGCCCGGCTAATTTTTGTATTTTTAGTAGAGACAGGGTTTCACCATGTTGGCCAGGCTGGTCTCAAACTCCTGACCTCAGGTGATCCACCTGCCTCGGCGTCCCAAAATGCTGGGATGACAGGCATGAGCCACTATGCCCCGCCTAATTTTTTTTTTATTTTTTTTTGAGATGGAGTCTCACTCTGTCGCCCAGGCTGGAGTGCAGTGGTGCGATCTCGGCTCACTGCAAGCTCCGCCTCCCAGGTTCACGCCATTCTCCTGCCTCAGCCTCCTGAGTAGCTGGGACTATAGGCGCCCGTCACCACGCCCAGCTGATTTTTTGTATTTTTAGTAGAGACAGGGTTTCACCGTGTTAGCCAGGATGGTCTCGATCTCCTGACCTCGTGATTCACCCGCCTCGGCTTCCCAAAGTGCTGGGATTACAGGCGTGAGCCACCGCGCCTGGCAATTTTTGTATTTTTTAGTAGAGATGCCATGTTGGCCAGGTTGGTCTCAAACTCCTGACCTCAAGTGATCTGCTCACCTCGGCCTCCCAAAGTGCTGGGATTACAAGTATGAGCCACCGCGCCTGACCTAATTTTTGTATTTTTTGTAGAGACAAACATTGGTAATATAAGAAACTTGTGACAGTTGACTCTAGTCGTTTATTTTTTCCAATTCCCAATAATTTTTTCAAGTATCATGAAGCCACATGGAACATAAGCAGTCCATGTTCTTTTGAGCCTATTTATAAAATCAATATACATAGACTAATTCATATTACACAGCCTTAAAAACATAAGGGAATTTAAAAATTCTGATGTATAACATGTCAGATGGCAGCAATCCTATCCCAGAGTATTTTGGAGTCTGGCTAGGTAGATACTGGATCCACTCCTGTGTGAAGATCTGTGAACTTGGGAATTTCCTCAACTCCACTGGTCTGAGGACACTAGCAAAAGATTAGGTGGGAAGGCAAAGTCGGGAGGCTGGGTGAACCACAAGGCAATATAACAGGAACTGAAAGTGGCTGAGAATTTAGGTCATACAGCCCAGGGATCAGCTGGACCTTTCTTTTTAATCATTTTCTATACAGCCTGCCTAGCAAGTCTCTAATAACACTAGCTTTAATAATAATAATAATAATGATAATAAGCCGGGCATGGTGGCTCACCCCTGTAATCCCAGCACTTCGGGAGGCCGAGATGGGTGCATCACGAGGTCAGGAGTTCGAGACCAGCCTGGCCAAGATGGTGAAACCTCATCTCTACTAAAAATACAAACATTAGCCAGGCACAGTGGCAGGTGCCTGTAATCCCAGCTACTTAGGAGGCTGAGGCAGGGAGGGGCTTGAACTAGGGAGGTGGAGGTTGCGGTGAGCCAAGATCTCGCCACTGCACTCTAGCCTGGGTGACAAAGCAAGACTCCATCTCAAAAAAAATACAATACAATACAGTAAAACAAAAATAAATGTTCCATTCAAATTAACTTTACAGTCAACCTCCATTGGAAGAACACGGAAGAGAGTTTTTTTTTTGAGACGGAGTCTCCTTCTCTCACCTAGGCTGCAGTGCAGTGGCACTATCTTGGCTCACTGCAACCTCCATCTTCCGGGTTCAAGCGATTCTCCTGCCTCAGCCTCCTGGGCAGCTGGGACTACAGGTGCATGTCACCACGCCCAGCTAATTTTTTTATTTTTAGTAGAGAAGGGGTTTCACCATATTGGCCAGGCTGTTCTTGAACTCCTGACCTCATGATCCGCCCACCTCGGCCTCCCAAAGTGCTAGGATTACAGGCGTGAGCCACCACACCCAGCTGGAAGACAGATTTCTAAATGTTGTTCTATGTCATAAAAATCAAAATAGCTTTAAAATTGCTCAAATTCTATTTAGGTATTACTTTTCTCTTCAATATTGTTTTAAAATAACAGAGCACTAGATCCTTTTGAAATTTTCTCCTAAACTGACTCGTCAGTTAAAGGAAGTTGAAAAGGACAGAAATTACTATCATAAGGAACCAAACGGTGCATGTCTTGGACAGTAAAGATACTTAAGCTAAACATATTTAAATCAAGATGAAAATATGAAAATACAAAGGTAACCCTAAAAAGGTTTTTTTGTTGTGTGCTTTTTTTTTTTTTCTTGAGATGGAGTCTCGCTCTGTCGCCCAGGCTAGAGTGCAGTGGTGCAATCTCAGCTTACTGCAAACTCCGCCTCCTGGGTTCACACCATTCTCCTGCCTCAGCCTCCCAAGCAGCTGGGACTATGGGCACCCGCCACCATACCCGGCTAATTTTTTGTATTTTTGGTAGAGACGGGGTTTCACCACATTAGCCAGGATGGTCTTGATCTCCTGACCTTGTGATCTGCCTGCCTTGGCCTCCCAAAGTGCTGGGATTACAGGCGTGAGCCACTGCGCCTGGCCAAAAAGGTTTTTAATATTGCTACAGACAAATGTTAACGATTTAAATTAGTGCTTTTTAAAACATTTCTGGTCCAGTGCCATGGCTCACACCTGCAATCCCAACACTTTGGGAGGGCCGTGGCAGAAGGTTTGTTTGAGCCCAGGAGTTGGAGATCAACCTGGGCAACATAATAAGTGCTCCCCATCTCTCTTTTTTTTTTTTTTTTCTTTGAGATGGAGTCTCACTCTGTTGCCCAGGCTGGAATGCAGTAGCGCAATCTCAAAAAACAAATGAAAAATTCTGACCATTAGCCCACAGTAAGAAACATCCATGCCACACACAAACCTGAAACGAGTTTCACAAAACAATATTAATTGTCAGCGGGGCGCAGTGGCTCATGCCTGTAATCCCAGCACTTTGGGAGGCCAAGACGGGCGGATCACGAGGTCAGGAGATCGAGACCATCCTGGCTAACATGGTGAAACTCCGTCCTACTAAAATTACAAAAAATTAGCCGGGCGTGGTGGTGGGTGCCTGGAGTCCCAGCCACTCGGGTGGCTGAGGCAGGAGAACGGCATGAACCTGGGAAGTAGAGTTTGCAGCAAGCCGAGATGTTGCCACTGCACTCCAGCCTGGAAGACAGAGCAAAACTCCATCTCAGAAAAAAAAAAAAAAAAGTTAATTGTAATACACCCTAATATTTACATCTACACTATTTTATCTAATAAAAATGCTAGTTGTGGTCCACCAAACTCATTTTACAATCCACAGCTGGCAAAATACTGATTAACATGAAGCTAGACATCCACAAGAAAAGATACACTTCTAGAGGAGTTCACCTTACAACTACCTCTACCTACCATGTGTTCTTCATACATGGCCATGAAAACTAAGAACCTTTGAGTGTCTGTGAGCTTCGTCATCTAGAATAGGCTCTGCTCACATGCTACTATAACGGCCCTACCTAAGGCACTGGGGGAAAGAAACAGTGTTTATAACTGAAGCCTACAATGAATTTCGACCTTGATCCACACTCCTCCTTCACACCAACAGGAGGCCCACAAACAAGAATCTCTGTCAGTGAGACCCAGGGTCTGGGTTACTGGTTCTCCCTGAACATGTTCTACTGCTGGGGGTGCTAACGGACAAGAGACTGGCCAAAAGAAGGACGGTGGTGGAACAAAAGGTTTGCATCATCAATTAACTTATGGATAAATGACATTTGTTACCAGAAAACAAAAGCACCCTTTTAAGCACCCCAAACGTTTTATTTAGAGCTGCTCTGGCTTCCATTTCACCTGACCTAAAAGCAAACATGAGTTTCAGTGTTTCGTTTCCCTGCCCCTTGACTTGCTTTTCATTGGCATGTTTTAGGGAATGAAGTTAACCCTAAAGAATCCTGCAGGGCAGAGAGAATCCTGAGCTTAGCTCTCAAGCATCTGGATGAAGCACTTGAGATAGTCACGCTGGTATATCCTATGGAAAAACCCATGAGTGCAGGTGCAGCAGAGTTGCCAATGCACTTCCTGTGAGCCATGACTTTACAGTATGCGGCAGTGACCTGTGCTCTGCCTCCATCAAGAGCACTGGGAGGCGGTCCTCCCTGCACATACTCTAATCAAGCCCTATTCAGAACTAGTAAAGTCAAGTGACCTTGAGTGCCTTCGGAAGGGCACTTGTGTTGATTAGAAGGCTCTTGCAAGAATTTCATCCATAACTTTTAACTGCAAATCATTTTAAAACTGATTTTTTTTTTTTTTTTTTTGAGATGGAGTCTCAGTCTGTTGCCCAGGCTGGAGTGCAGTGGTGTGATCTTGGCTCACTGCAACCTCTGCCTCTTGGGCTCAAGCAATTCTCTTGCCTCACCCTCCCGAGTAGCTGGGATTACAGGCGCCTGCCAGCACGCCTGACCAATTTCTGTATTTTTAGTAGAGATTGGGTTTCGCCGTGTTGGCCAGGCTGGCCTCGAACTCCTGACCTCAAGTGATCTGCCTGCCTCAGACTCCCAAAGTGCTGGGATTACAGGTGTGAGCCACTATACCGGGCCTAAAGCTGATGTTAAGCATTAATTTTTACAAACCCTGATTTTGCCCACTTATGGCATATCCAGAAACTGGGGCCCATGGCCCTGCCTGCTAAGCTCCAGGATATTCCTAGCCACCTCAGAGGTGGGCCCCAAGCCCAGCTCTGTACTGCCTATCTGAAGGCCCAAGTATAGGTGGGGACTCACAAAGTTACTAAAGTAATCGAGAAATTTTACAAGATTTTATTTCATACTAAGGTAATCACTGAATTACAGACAGTGTCCCTAGGTCCAAAGAAAGGTTCCTAGAGCCATAATTATACACAATTATACACAGGTGCTTACTAGTTTTCAGACTACCTTCTTTGGAAGTCACAGGGTTCCTTGCACATACTGGAGACAGAGCTCTGGGCCTTCCATCTAAGTTTCCACCAAAATCATACCACTGTTTAATTTTGCTAAAGTAGTGAATGGCATCTTTTTTAAAGGACTATTTCATTAAAATTTGAAAACTGCTGCCCTAGACCTTCAGGGTGAATAATCAAGTGCCAATATCTCTGCCCAATTTTATTTCCTTCCATTTAAAAGGGCTCTGCGCTATTTCACTGCCTTAGAAGTTCATGTTTAGCTCCCAAAGGCAACGGTTCCCAAGTGCCTGACTCAAATGACAAACCCTTATGTAGATACTTCTATCTTTTTAGTGGAACTTCACAAAGCACTAGAAAACCAGATTGAGGTTTAAAAAAAAAAAAAAAGCAAACAAAACCCCCTAAGACCCCAAAATATCAAAACAGTCAAGCATTTAAAACCAAAGTTTCTTTTTAGTGGCAAAAGTTTTCCACCTGTTACCAGCCTGAGACGGGAAGATGGTAAGATTCCTCTTTCCCTGTACTCTGCCTTCCACACCCCCCATCAAAGTGCCCTGCCATGTGGCATTTCAGCAGTCACCAAACCAAATAGACTTACTTCCTCTGCTGTGTCCTTCTCTATCCGAACTATCTTGTTTTCCCAGTAGATTCGCTGAGATTCCAGCTGACTTGTTAGTAAATATGAATACTAGAAACATAGAGAATAAAGACCAAAATGTAAGTCACTGTTGTCAATCTCTGAAATCCAATTTAAAAATCTGATCTTTAATGATCCACAGAAAACTAAAACTAACCAACAGAATGTATATTTACACCCTGGTTCCACTCTTCTCAATATATACTGGATGAGGGGACAGAAATGACATTATGCTTCTGTCCTCCTGCGGTTTACAATCTAGTCAGAATAAATGTACTTATAAAAAAATTTATTCTGGTCAAGCTGACTTTAACAAGAACCACAGTGGTTTTAAATCTATGTATAACTCAAACTTACCTGTCTCCCTGCCCCCATGAAGCAGTCCTGTCCCATCCTGTCCCATCCAGCACTTGAGTCAGGCGCCCCCTTTCAGCTCCCTTAGCACTGTGCCTATCAGTAACAGCACTCAGGACAGCAACACTTCATCACCAATTTACCTGCCTGTCTCCCTGACTGGACTGTGAACTCTTTGAAAGTGAGGGTTATATCTCTACTGCTGTATCTCCAGTGCCTGGCACACGGTGGATGTCAAGAACTGTTTGCTGCGTGACTGCATGAATCAATGAACAGTGCTGTGTAACCACAGGGAAGGGACAGATGGCATATGACAGTAAGATCTGAGAGAAGCCGAGATTTGAGAGGGCACTGACAGATAGGAGGAGAACAGATAAAGACAGAGATACGAGTCCAGAGAACTACTTGGCCAAGACAGAACTGTGGACATTAGAATCTCTTCAGAAATGAACGAGTAACACTAATAAGGCTGGTGTGCCAGGTTAGAAGACATGGCGCCAGTGGAAGGCTTTGGGGTATTATAATATCGACAAATATGGGCAACGGGGAACCCAAGGCCAAGGAGTGGTAAGGTCACATCTCCATTTTGGAAAAACCATTCTAGAAGACTAGAAGAGATATAAACATGTCTGCAGGCTACAGAGAGGGCAAGGAGAAGAATGTCTATGCTACTGAACCCTAAGCTCCACAAGAGCAGGGAGTTTGTTCAATGCTGTGTTTGCAGCACTAGCACCAGTGGGTGAGAGCAAATATTTTTCTTTTTCTTTTTTTTTTGTTTAAACCTGGGTCTCACTCTGTTGCCCAGGTTGGAATGCAGTGGTGCAATCATGGCTCACTGCAACCTCAACCTCTTGGGCTCAAGGGATTTTCCTGCCTCAGCCTCCTGAGTAGCTGGGACTACAGGTGCATGCCACCACACCTGGCTAATTTGTTTTTAAATTTTATTTTTAGTAGAGACAAGGTCTTTTTATGTTACTGAGGCTGGTTTTGAACTCCTGAACTCAAGCGATCAAGCCTTGGCCTCCTGAAGTGGTGGGATTACAGGCATAAGCCACCACGCCTGGCTAATAAATATTTCTTTCTTTTGGAGACGGAGTTTCGCTCGTCATCCTGGGCTGGAGTGCAATGGTACCATCTCGGCTCACTGCAACCTCTGCCTCCCAGGTTCAAGCGATTCTCCTACCTCAGCCTCCCAAGTATCTGGGATTATAGGCGCCCCCCACCACACCCAACTAATTTTTGTATTTTTAGTAGAAGTGGGGTTTCATGTTGGCCAGGCTGGTCTCAAACTCCTGACCTCAGGTGATCCACCCACCTCGGCCTCCCAAAGTGCTGGGATTACAGGTGTGAGTCACCGTGCCTGGCCAGTATTTCTTGTATGAACAGAATGCATGTACATACTTAATGCGGAGGATGTACTTATTCTAAATACTTAAAAGTGTTTGATCGGCCGGGCGCGGTGGCTCAAGCCTGTAATCCCAGCACTTTGGGAGGCCGAGACGGGTGGATCACGAGGTCAGGAGATCGAGACCATCCTGGCTAACACGGTGAAACCCAGTCTCTACTAAAAAATACAAAAAAAACTAGCCGGGCGAGGTGGCGGGCGCCTGTAGTCCCAGCTACTCGGGAGGCTGAGGCAGGAGAATGGTGTAAACCCAGGAGGCGGAGCTTGCAGTGAGCTGAGATCCGGCCACTGCACTCCAGCCTGGGCGACAGAGCGAGACTCCGTCTCAAAAAAAAAAAAAAAGGTGTTTGATCTTTTTTTATTAATACAATAATTTATTAAAGATAATATAAACCTCGTTTTAGGCCATTTTACAGACTATCAGACTTTTAAGTCTTGAAATAAGCAAATTTTCAAACGTCCATTTCCTCCTAAGGTTAAGGTACGTTTCTAAAACAACCTTTTTCAAAATGTATATAAAACATGACTCATGGCCAGGCGCGGTGGCTCAAGCCTATAATCCCAGCACTTTGGGAGGCCGAGACGGGCGGATCACGAGGTCACAAGATCAAGACCATCCTGGCTCACTGCAACCTCTGCCTCCCAGGTTCGAGCAATTCACCTGCCTCAACCTGAGTAGCTGGGAGTACAGGCACGTGCCACCATGCCCAGCTAATTTTTTGTATTTTTAGTATAGACAGGGTTTCACCCTGTTAACCAGGATGTTCTCAATCTCCTGACCTCTGACCTCGTGGTCTGCCTGCCTCGGCCTCCCAAAGTGCTGGGATTACAGGCGTGAGCCACTGTACCTGGCCATGAGTCATGTTTTTTGTTTTTGTTTTTGTTTTGTTTTTGTTTTTTGTATTTTTTTTTTTTTTTAGTAGAGACGGGGTTTCACCGTGTTAGCCAGGATGGTTTCGATCTCCTGACCTCGTGATCCGCCCGCCTCGGCCTCCCAAAGTGCTGGGATTATAGGCTTGAGTCACCGTGCCCAGCCTCTTTTTTGTTTTTTTGAGACAGGGTCTTGCTCTGTCACCCAGGCTAGAATGCAGTGGCACAATCTCAGCCCACTGCAACCCCTGCTTCACGGGTTCAAGAAATTCTGGTGCCTCAGCCTCCCAAGTAGCTGAGATTATAGCCATGAGCCACCACGCCCGGCTAATTTTAGTAGGGACAGGGTTTCACCATGTTGGCCAGGCTGGTCTCGAACTCCTAACGTCAGGTGATTCGCCTGCCTCAGCCTCCCAAAGTGCCAGGATTACAGGCGTGAGCCACTGCGCCCAGCTGAAATTTAGACTTTCAAAGAAAAACAGAATAAAAATACTTTAATAACACTTCACAGCAATGACCGAACATTTTTTTTTTTTTTGAGACAGACTTTCGCTCTTGTTGCCCAAGCTGGAGTGCAATGGCATGATCTCGGCTCACTGCAACCTCTGCTTCCCAGGTTCAAGCAATTCTCCTGCCTCAGCATCCCAAGTGGCTGGGATTACAGGTGTGTGCCACCATGCCCAGCTAATTTTTTGCATTTTTAGTAGAAATGGGGTTTCACCACGCTAGCCAGGCTGCTCTTGAACTCCGGACCTCAGGTGATCCGCCTGCCTCAGCCTCCCAAAGTGTTGGGATTACAGTCATAAGCCACGGCGCCTGGCCATGACCAAACTTTTTTTAAAAAACGTACATCCAGGTAAATGACAAATATTTCAAATTAGAATAGTAAACAGCAGTAGAAACAGATATTGAGTGGTAACTCATTCAGTCTCTTACCTCTAATTGTAAGGCATCTATTTTCTCTTCCTGGCAAGTATCCCCCTCACATTCATACTGTACTATTTTTCCGTCTGTTTTACTGGCAACCAGTCGATGAACATAGTTATCTAAAGAAAGAGTCAATAAAAGTGTGTTTCTTTATAATGAAAACTTTTAACTCTGACAAAATTTTTGTTTTTTTCAGATCAATCTTTATAATATTTCTTTAAAAGTGTCAAATCATTTGACTTTTAGAGGGGAGGGAGAAAGGAAGAATGGAAGTATTAACTCCCTTTATAATGTGTATGATTCAAGCCATTCCTAGAAAAATAGTGCCCTCAGGGAAACTGAGAATTTGGGTTTGCAACAGCTGTCAGAAGATGACATTTCAAGCTGGGAGGGAAAGTGAAGAGGTTGCAAAGGCAAAGTTTCCACACAGAATGAGTCCAAATTAGAAAAGAGAGTGGTGTTCACCTCCAGCATAGTCCCAGACTCGATGGTTGGTAAGCTGCATGGCATACGTGTGCTGTGTTTCCTCAAAGTGCTTATAAGCATGTCGACTGACATACCGTCCACATCCTATGTGGCCGCATATTAAACAAATCCAAAGATTCTGCCGGAAGAGGTAAGATCTTAATTAGTTAAATAAAAATAAGTGATCTGGCCGGCCGCGGTAGCTCAGACCTGTAATCCCAGCACTTTGGGAGGCCAAGGCAGGTGGATCACCTGAGGTCAGGAGTTTGAGACCAGCCTGGCCAACGTGGTGAAACTCCCATCTCTACTAAAAATACAAATATTAGCTGGGTGTGGTGGCTGGTGCTTGTAATCCCAGCTACTCAGGAGGCTGAGGCAAGAGAATCGCTTGAACCCAGGAGGTGGAGCTTGCAGTGACCCGAAATCATGCCAATGCACTCCAGTCTGGGCGGTAAGAACAAGACTCCGTCTTAAAATAAACAAACAAACAAACAATCAATCCAGCTCACTCAGAGTGGGAGGGGGCCTGAGGCACAAGAAGACAGAATTGCTTGTCTGGCACAGTGGCTCACACCTGTAATCCCAGCATTTTGGGAGGCTGAGGCAGGAGTATCGCTTGAGCCTAGGAGTTTAAGACCAGCTTGAGAAACATAGCAAGACCCCAACTCCACCAAAACAAAACAAAACAAAACAAAACAAAAACACTAGGCCATGGTGGCATGCACCTGTGGTCCCAGCTGCTTGGGAAGCTGAGATGGGAGGAAGGCTTGAGCCCAGGTATTTGAGGTTACAGTGAACTATGATTATGCCACTGCACTCCAGTCTGGGTAACAGAATGACACCCTGTCTCAAAAAAAAAAAAAAAAAAAAAAAAAAAGAGAGAAAGAAAAAACTATTCCTACAGGAGCCTGATTAAATGTATGTTTAAAACCCAACAATCAAGGATGCTTTTTTATGGGTCATTTTTTTGCTGATTTCTAAGAAGCACTTATGTGAACAGCAAGAAAAAAATTCACAATTCATCAGTAAAAGCCTAACCCTTTCAAAAGTGCAAAGAAAAAAGGAATAAATTTAGCTCAGGAGTAATATAATTTGTGTATTCATGTCTTGCCTGACCCTAGACAAAAAGAAAAAAAATCAGTCTCAAAACTTTAAAAGAATTTAGGCTGGGTGCAGTGGCTCACACTTGCAATCCCAGCACTGTGGGTGGCTGAGGTGGGAGGACTGCTTAAGACCAGGAGTTCGAGACCAGCCTGGGCAACAGAGTAAGCCCTGTCTCTTAAAATATATAAAAAAAAAATTAAAATAAAGAACTTAAGTCATACCAGGCAGAAGAAAACTCATGACAATTAAAGCTGCGTTCTTTGTTCTTTTCCATCACCCATTACTTACTTCCTGAACACCACACTCAAAACACTTATTTTCTTCTACTGGCTCGGGCGTTTGACAGTACCGGCAAACAGGACACCTATCCAGGACACCAAAAGATAATGGTGCAGGTTAAATATAAATGACAGCTGTTACAGAATCCAAAAGTCAAACACTGGATTTTATATCCTCCTCCTCTTATATGCTATTTTTATCATAACTAAGGATATCACTTAAAATATACAAAATAAAAATATACAAAATCTCGATAAAACAGAGAAGAACAGAGAAATTGGGATCTGCCTCATGTCCTTTTCTGCTCTTCTGTCTAAAGGTTAGATGATCAAAGAGCTAAGTATTTGCAGGTTACAATTAGGACTTCATTTCATGTCTGATTATTTATAATGGTTTTTTTTTTTTGAGACAGAGTCTTGCTCTGTTGCCTGGCCTGGAGTGCAGTGGCGTGATCTCAGGTCACTGCAACTTCTGCCTCCCAGGTTCAAGTGATTCTCCTGCCTCAGCCTCCCGAGTAGCTAGGACTACAGGAATGCGCCACCACACCCAGCTAATTTTTCTACTTTTAGTAGAGATGGGGTTTCACCATGTTGCCCAGGATGGTCTCAATCTCTTGACTTCATGATCCACTGGCCTCAGCCTCCCAAAGTACTGGGATTACAGGTATGAGCCACCACTCCTGGCTTGTATTTTTTTTTTTGAGACGGAGTTTTGCTTTTGTTACCCAGGCTGGAGTGCATGGTGTGGTATCGGCTCACTGCAACCTCTACCTCCTAGGTTCAAGCAATTCTCCTGCCTTAGCCTCCCGAGGAGCATGTGCCACTACACCAGCTAATTTTGTATTTTTAGTAGAGACGGGGTTTCTCCATGTTGGTCAGGCTGGTCTCGAACTCCCAACCTCAGGTGATCTGCCTGCTCAACTTCCCAAAGTGTTGGGATTACAGGCGTGAGCCACCGTGCCTGGCCTATAATGTATTTTTACTCCAAACAACTGCCTTATCCCCATTTCCCAAAGATTTAAATCATTCAAAAAGTACCCTATCTTCTCCAGGTTGCTCCTAAGAATTGGATTTAAAATCCGTAGTAAAAAACAAAGTTTTTTTTTTTTTTAAGACACAGTCTTGCTCTGTCACCCAGGCTAGCGTGCAGTGGCGCGATCTCAGCTCACTGCAGCCTCTGCCACCCAGGTTCAAACGATTCTACTGCCTCAGCCTCCCAAGTAGCTGGGACTGTAGGCGTGCACCCCCACGCCCAGCTAATTTTTGTATTTTTAGTGGGCATGAGGTTTCACCGTATTGGCCAGGCTGGTCTTGAACTCCTGACTTGAAGTGATCCGCCCACTCGGCTTCCCAAAGTACTGGGATAACAGGCATGAGCCACCGCACCTGGCTAAACACAAGGTATTAATATACTTATTGAAATGCACATGATATCTCACTGCACCATGAACATCATGTGGAAGATATCAGTGCTCTATCAGGCATTCATGTCTCAATTTACAAAAAGCCAATAAAAACAAAGTTGAAAAAGTCCATTAACTGTTTTCTATTATACTCCACGTAATTAATGTTAGGCTGGGCACGGTGGCTCAAGCCTGTAATCCCAGCACTTTGGGAGGCCAAGACGGGTGGATCACGAGGTCAAGAGATCGAGACCATCCTGGCTAACACTGTGAAACCCCGTCTCTACTAAAAAAATACAAAAAACTAGCCGGGCGAGGTGGCAGGCGCCTGTAGTCCCAGCTACTCGGGAGGCTGAGGCAGGAGAATGGCATAAACCCGGGAGGCAGAGCTTGCAGTGAGCTGAGATCCGGCCACTGCACTCCAGCCTGGGCAACAGAGCGAGACTCCGTCTCAAAGAAAAAAAAGTAATAATAATGCTAAATACTAGTCATGAGTATTTTTGTCAGATGGGCAACTAGGACAGAAAGTGGGTTATAGCTGAGGCTGATTAAACTGGCACCAGGAAGAAACAATTTTCAAGATATAACTAGTGGCTGGGCTCGGTGGCTCACGCCTGTAACCTCAGCACTTTGGGAGGCAGAGGCGGGTGGATCACCTAAGGTTGGGAGTTTGAGACCAGCCTGACCAATATGGAGAAACCCCGTGGTGGCACATGCCTGTAATCCTAGCTACTTGGGAGGCTGAGGCAGGAGAATCGCTTGAACCTGGGAGGTAGAGGTTGTGGTGAGCCGAGATTGTGCCACTGCACCCCAGCCTGGGCAACAAGAGTGAAACTCCGTCTAAAAAAAAAAAAAAAAAAGATAAAACTAGTAACAGTTTGTTACCCAACTGAGTAAATAAAACCAAGAAAAGGGAATAAACAGGAAGAACAAAGTGTGCGTCACAGATAACGCAGCTCTATCTGCGTAAAAGAAAGGAAAGGATCTAGTCCACTTCTTCCTTCAGCATCAGAAGAGAAGGCAGAAGACAAACTCAAAGAAAGAAATGGTAGCCAGAAAGCAGAATGCAGTCTTATTAGAGATGGAAATTGGTTTTGTCTCATTCCTTCGGTCTGTGTGGTGGCTGTGAAAGTGCTTGAAAAAGAAAACAGGCCAGGTGCAGTGGCTCACATCTATAATCCCAGAACTTTGGGAGGCCAGGGGGCCGAGGCAGGAAGATGGCATGAAGCCAAGTCTACCCTGGCCAATGTAGAGAAAGCCCTTCTAAAAACAACAACAACAACAACAACAACAAAATTAGATTTCAGAACTGGTTCTGAAATCCAATTCTCTACACTGTGCCCAAATGATCAAAATGATCTTTCTGAAATGTAAATTTGATCTTGAAAAGAAAAAAAATTACAAAAATAAACTTATAAATAAACAATTAACATTCTATGATATACCAGCTCATCTGTCTACTAAAAAATAATCAACAGTTTATCAGCCAGGCACAGTGGCTAATGCCTGTAATCCCAGCACTTTGGGAGGCTGAGGTGAGTGGATCACCTGAGGTCAGCAGTTCGAGACCAGCCTGGTCAACATGGCAAAACCCCATCTCCACTAAAAATATAAAATTAGCCAGGTGTGGTGGTGCACGCCTGCAGCCCCAGCTACTCAGGAGGCTGAGGCATGAGGACTGCTTGAACCCGGGAGGTGGAAGTTGCAGTGAGCCGAGATCACGCTACCGCAGTCCAGCGTGGGTAACAGAGTGAGACTCTGTCTCTAATAATAATAATAATAATAATAATAATAATAATAAACAGTTTATTAAATTCTTCCTGCCTTTCTCTGCAAAAAATAATTTTATCTTATTTTCCTGATGAGATCTTTGGGAGCTCTTCCCAGAATAGCCTTCTCTGACATCTCTCTGTATCAAAAAGACGAACACCGCCTCCTACTGCAGCCCTTCCTGAGTACTCCTGGTTAGGGATGCCATCACTCTCTCTTCCAATCTCCACCCTGAACCACATGAATTTATGTACAAGTGTAAACTCTCTTAGACCAAACCACCCCAAAGAGGACCTGAATTTGCTTCCTCTGTCTCAGCATCTCTCACAGTTCTATGCTTATACCAAGGCTCAAAACTCACTAAATGAACTGCATGATTTTGAGGGCAAATGGCCTGTCTTACACCCCATATGAGAGGTTGAATTTTAGTCCCAGTTCCAGCATTCTCCGGCCTTGACACTTTTCGCTTGCAAATTCTTATCTCTGGGCCTCAGTGTCCTCCTCCTGTATAAACTCAGGTGGTTGGAAAAAATGGTCCCTGAGGAAACTTCCAACTTTAAAATGCTATGGTTCTAAAACAGTTCATTTATATCAAAAGGTATACTGGGGATGGGTATCGTGGCTCATGCCTATAATCCCAGCACTTTGTGAGGCCAAAGCAGGAACACTGCTTGAGCTCAGGAGTTCAAGATCAGTCTAGACAACATAATGAGACCCCATCTCCATAAAACAAACAAAAAAACAATTAGCTGGGTGTGATGGTGCACACCTGTAGTCCCAGCTACTTGGGAAGCTGAGGTGGGAGGATCACTTGAGCCCAGGAGTTTGAGGCAGCAGTGAGCTGTGATCATACCACTGCACTCCAACATGGGTGACAGAGCAAGACCCTGTCTCAAAAAAAAAAAAAAAAAGTAAAAGTGGAATGGTGGGGAACAAAGAAGTGCCTAGAACTTAACTGGTATAGCGGATGGACTGAAGATACAGATAAACACTTTAAGGAATGCACATATCTCAGTATGGCTTTGTTCAAGGCAACTGGACAATTCCTTGAAAAACTCCCAAATGATACCCAAGAATTGACTGAGAACTCCATGGAATTGGAGCAAGACGCTTGTCCAGCTAAATAAGCAGGGCAGTGATAAGCTGCAGAAACCCAGTTTATTTATTTTTTTTTTATTTTTATTTTTTTGAGACGGAGTCTCGCTCTGTCGCCCAGGCTGGAGTGCAGTGGCGCGATCTCAGCTCACTGCAAGCTCCGCCTCCCGGGTTTACGCCATTCTCCTGCCTCAGCCTCCCGAGTAGCTGGGACTACAGGCGCCCGCCACCTCGCCCGGCTAGTTTTTTGTATTTTTTAGTAGAGACGGGGTTTCACCGGGTTAGCCAGGATGGTCTCGATCTCCTGACCTCGTGATCCACCCGTCTCGGCCTCCCAAAGTGCTGGGATTACAGGCTTGAGCCACCGCGCCCAGCCTGAAACCCAGTTTATTTATCCTTAGTGTCCACCAAGCTCCTCCTGTGTGCCACGTCCCCTACCAGGTATGAGAGGTACAGCAATGAGCAAGCAAGGCACAGCCCCTGCTCTGTGAAGCTGACATTCTTCTTCCAGCCACCAGGCCACTAGTGGGTAGACAAAGATTCCTGTAGACTTTCACCCCTCATCACTTCCGTGCTTGGGAACATGATCTTCCCCTTCCCCCACTGCCTTCTCTGGGTTCTGCTCTTTACCCGGCTTAACTCCTAATTATCCTCCTGGAGATGCCGCTTCTCAGGCAGTCCTGGCTTCATTAGGGCCCCAGTTCTCAGTCCCAGTGCTGCACACTGCTCTTCTGTAACACTGGTTATGGCTGTGATTTATTTACTTGTGTGATTTCATTCTGGGTTCTCCTCTGTGCTGGGAAATCCAGAAGGCCAGCATCTGATACACCTTTCTGGTTAAGTCCCACAGTGCAGTCTGCAAGGGGAGCAACCACCCTGGATTTAGGGGGTTAAAAAAAAGGTACAGGCCTCACCTGTTCTTTGTCTGTAGTAACATCACCTATGACTAAGACCTGGTACGTTGGGAATCAGGAGACTGTAGAGTAGATCTCATACTTAGTAACTGCTATTTCTACTGGCTGCCAAGCCATCAAGAGCCCAGCAGAGCTAAAATATTAGGCTGCTGTAGCCCAGCTGATAAGAAGCCCAGAGTGAATGGCAGACACCAAGTGCAGCTGATACAAGAGATTCTAGATCTAGATTTCATTGCAGCATGAGAGCCTCAAACAAAGCTTTGCTTTTTTTTTTTGCTTTTTTTTTTTTTTTTCCCCCACTTTCTGGCTCTTGGAAGGAAAGAACAACTCATGCTGCTTTGGGGAATTCCACAAGGGTTCAGAATCAGCACACAAAAAAAGGACTTGGTCTCAGAATGCTGATTCCCTGAACTTAGGATACGGAAGGAGAAAAAGGACCTCTTGAATAAAGTCAAATACTTGGAATGGTTCATTTCTGCTGGTGGCTCTTTTTATTTTTATTTATTTTTATTTTTTATTTTTTTTGAGACGGAGCCTTGCTCTGTCGCCCAGGCTGGAGTGCAGTGGCGCGTTCTCGGCTCGCTGCAAGCTCCGCCTCCCAGGTTCACACCATTCTCCTGCCTCAGCCTCCCGAGTAGCTGGGACTACAGGCGCCTGCCGCCATGCCCGGCTAATTTTTTGCATTTTTAGTAGAGATGGGGTTTCACTGTGTTAGCCAGGATGATCTCGATCTCCTGACCTCGTGATCCGCCCGCCTCGACCTCTCAAAGTGCTGGGATTACAGGCGTGAGCCACTGCGCCCGGCCCCTGGTGGCTCTTTTTAATTCTGGGAAGGGTTACAATGGGCTTGTACACAGTGGGGTTCGGCCCCTGCACTCACGTGGTGTCGTCCCAGCGCTGTAGACACTGGCTGTGGAAGCTGTGGTTACATAACGTTGTGAGGATGCCATTCACAGACTCGTCCATGCGCTCCAGACACACCGTGCACTTGGGGAGCTCAGTCAGGTCCATCACTGGGAGGCTGGCGCCCTACAGGAAACACCTCACATAAACCTTACTCTTCATCTACCAGCAATACTTTATTTTTCCTTCTTTTTTTTTTGAGACAGGGTCTCGCTCTGTCACCCACACTGGAGCCCAGTGGCGCAATCATGGCTCATTACAGCCTTGACCTCCCAGGCTCAAGTAATCTGCCACCTCAGACTCCCTGGTAGCTGGGACTACAGGCGTGAGCCACTGTGCCAGGCCTTTCTTCTTTTAATACTAATTTTCTAGTTGCTTTTTTGACTCCTGGCAGGATACCCTCAATATCATTGCTCTAAGCAAATAATTTAAATTGGTAATATTTTCATTCATTTATTCATTCATTCAAGAAACACACAAGTACCTCCTATATTCCAGCACTGTGCCAGGTATTGGGAATACAGCGGTGAACAAAACAAAGATCTCTGCCCTCACAGAACTGACATTCCAGGAAGGGAGACTGCTGCCAAAACCTTAACATATAAATCTCAAATGTGACCAGACTCCTAGCTCAAGCTCTAAGTGTCTACGACTATAATAGAATACAAAGGAACAAAAGAATAGCTAGACCTGAAGGATTTTTCCATAGAGTAAGTTATAACTTAACACTTTCTACTCAGTGATAACAGCACCAACAACACTGATTTTTCTTTATTCCCTCATTTGACAGATAAAGATTGAGCCCCTGCTATGTGCAGCAGACAGACACTGTTCTAGGTGTGGAACAGTGATGAGCAAAAACAGATTCATTAAGTCCAAAAAACAGTCAGTTCCTGTCCCCACAGAGCTTAGAATCTAGTGGAGGGAGAGACAAAAATCAAATTAAAAAGCAAACAGTACAGGAAGCCACAACAGGGTGTGAATTACGGGGCATGACAGTCTAGATGGTCAGGAAAGGCATTCCTAAGACATTGCTTGACTTGACGTTTCCAGCCAGAAGAGGAGAAGGAATTACTTAGGCATAGGTCGGGGAGCACACACTTATGGACAGAGAAAAAGCACATTAACTATAGTCCCTGAAGAGTAGATACTTACAGGAAATCTCTCAAGAAGCCACGTTAAGAAAGGAATCTCTAAAACTGAGGCCTCGTGCAGCATCCAGCACAAAGGATGCCCAATTTTATCACATCAAATTTTTTGAGTTTGACAAATTTATTGGTATTTTAGTAAAGACATTCATCTCAGATGTTTCTCTCTCCCAGCTTGACCTTAGGTTAATATTTCATTTGGGTCAGGAAATGAGTATGTAGGAGAGTTATGTTAACAAACAGGAAAATGGACAAAAATGGATAGTTTGCCTACATTAAAGTAAGTTAAATTCATGTATTTTGATATAATTAAATCATGTAAGAACTAAGAGTTCTATATACATTTCCATTGTTTTACTTGGGGCTTATTCTAAACTTAAATGCTAGTGAACAAGTGTTAGGAATACACACAGCATGCTTCTCTGGAGTTATTACCAACTAAAAGAGCTCAGCGAGCAGTTACCACCAATAAAACAGTCTGAAGCTGCCTCCAAATATAATATTGTAGGAATTTTCAAGGAAATTTTTATACTGTATGCTTCTTCTGTGACTATGCTTTTAAAAATGTGTTTAACTAGGCCGGGCGCGGTGGCTCAAGCCTGTAATCCCAGCACTTTGGGAGGCCGAGAAGGGCGGATCACGAGGTCAGGAGATCGAGACCATCCTGGCTAACACGGTGAAACCCCGTCTCTACTAAAAATACAGGAAAATTAGCCGGGCGAGGTGGCGGGCGCCTGTAGTCCCAGTTACTCGGGAGGCTGAGGCAGGAGAATGGCGTGAGCCCGGGGGGGTGGAGCTTGCAGTGAGCCAAGATTGCGCCATTGCACTCCAGCCTGGGGCACAGAGCAAGACTCCGTCTCAAAAAAAAAAAAATGTGTTTAACTGTCACATTAAGAAAGATGCCAGGCAGGGTGGCTCACACCTGTAATTTCAGCATTTTGGGAGGCTGAGGCAGGTGGATCACAAGTTCAGGAGTTCAAGATCAGCCTGGCCAAGATGGTGAAACACTGTCTCCACTAAAAATACAAAAAATTAGCCGGGTGTGGTGCTGGGTGCCCTGTAATCCCAGTTACTTGGCAGGATGAGGCAGAGAATTGCTTGAATTTGGGAGGCGGAGGTTGCAGTGAGCTGAGATCGCGCCACTGCACTCCAGCCTAGGTGACAGAGTGAAACTCCGTCTCAAAAAAAACAAAAAAAAAAGCATATGCAATACAAAATACAAAAACAAACACCCTACGATACACAAATCTCACAAAGCGTATGTGGTGAGATTCCAAAAAAATGTTTGAAGATGCATTTTCTTTCCTTCTATTCCAGTATCTAGCATGTGCTTTTTGAGAGGCCATTTATTATTTTATATATACATTTAAATCACGTAATTTTACTAGTAAGAAAGCCAGGTCAGCACGGTGGCTCACACTTGTAATCCCAGCACTTTGGGGGCCAAGGCAGGCAGATCACGAGGTCAAGAGACCAGCTTGGCCAACGTGGTGAAACCCCGTCTCTACTAAGAATACAAAAATTAGCTGGGTGTGGTGGCACGTGCCTGTAATCCCAGCTACTCAGGAGGCTGAGGCAGGAGAATCGCTTGAACCTGGGAGACACAGGCTGCAGAGAGCCGAGATTGCTCCACTGCACTCCAGCCTGGGTGACAGAGCAAGACTCCATCTGGGTCGGGGAGGAAGCCAGTAGTTAAGTTCAATTTAAACTGGATTTCACAAGTTAGTAATTTAAATCCTTAGACAAAGTTAAAGAAAGTGCATCTTCTTGTTTTCCATCTTCATACAATGTTAAAATTTTTTTTTGGTGTTTATACTTTTAAATAAATAAAAACAGCCAAATGCTTAATATGTACATTTAATTTTTTGGTGGTGGTGGTTCGTATTTTAAAAGAAAAGCTTCCTTATGATTTGCCTCAAGTTCTGGTGGAAATGTTTACAGCAACTAGTTAATAAACAAAAAACAAGAGAAGCACATTCAAACTACTGATTTACTTCAGTAGCAAATGGTTTTTCTTTGAAGACTAATGAAGATACACAAGACCCATTAAGGTGAAGTGGGCTATTTCAAATATTCAACAGGTTACATTTTTTAAAAATTCTTTATTATTATTTTTTTAATCTCGGTTCACTGCAAGCTCCGCATCCCGGGTTCATGCTATTCTCCTGCCCCAGACTCCCGAGTAGCTGGGACTACAGGTGCCCGCCACAATGCCTGGCTAATTTTTTGTACTTTTTTTTTTTTTTTTTTTGAGACGGAGTCTCGCTCTGTCACCCAGGCTGGAGTGCAGTGGTGCAATCTTGGCTCACTGCAAGCCCTGCCTCCTGGGTTCACACCATTCTCCTGCCTCAGCCTCCCAAGTAGCTGGGACTACAGGTGCCTACCACCACGCTCAGTTAATTTTTTTTGTATTTTTAGTAGAGACGGGGTTTCACCATGTTAGCCAGGATGGTGTTGATCTCCTGACCTTGTGATCCGCCCACCTCGGCCTCCCAAAGTACTGGGATTACAGGCGTGAGCCACTGCGTCCGGCCAAAAAAAAAAAATCTATTAAGAGCTAAACGTCTGTATCCACTGATAGCAATGCAATACCTAGTTTATGATGACTTGAAACAAAACAAATGCATATAAGGAAAAAAGCTGCATTGTAATTTTATCTAAATTTACTTTCAGTCAATAGTTCAGCAACATTTTCTTCCCAATGCAATACTCCCTGTCTCCATAAGGCTGTTCCTGGGAGCCAGACAAGTTTAGGTAATAAGCGAGTTAAGAGAGTAACTGCTTGCAGTTTTAAACAGCCAATAACGTTTTGCTTCTCTCTTTTTTGAGACAGAGTTTCGCTCCTGTTGCCCAGGCTGGAGTGCAATGGCGTGATCTTGGCTCACCGCAACCTCTGCCTCCTAGGTTCAAGTGATTCTCCTGCCTCAGCTTTCTGAGTAGCTAGGATTACAGGCATGCGCCATCATGCCTGGCTAATTTTGTATTTTTGGTAGAGATGGGGGTTCCTCCATGTTGGTCAGGCTGGTCTTGAACTCATGACCTCAGGTGATCTACCCACCTTCGCCTCCCAAAGTGCTGGGATTACAGGTGTGAGCCTGTAATGGCTCACTATAGTCTGGACCTCCCCCGACTCAGGAGATCTTCTTGCTTTAGCGGCCCGAGTAGGTGGGACCAAAGGTGCTCAGCATCACACCCAGCTAATTTTTGTTATTTTTTGTAGAGACAGGGTTTCATCATGTTGCCCAGCCTGGTCTCGAACTCCTACGCTCAAGCGATCCATCACCTCGGCCTCCCAAAGAGCTAGGATTATAGGTATGAACCACCACGCCCAGCCAGGGTGATCTTGTCTCCACAAAAAATTTTAAAAATTAGCCAGGTATGGTGGCGCATGCTTGTAGTCCCAGCTACCGAGGAGGATGAGGCTAGCAGATGCTTGAATCGGAGAGATCGAGGCTGCAGTGAGCCAAGATCACACCACTGTGTTCCAGCCTAGGTGACAGAGCGAGACCCTGTCTCAAAAATAAAAGGCAGAAACAAGAGTTAGGAAGACAATTAAGGGTTACTATTGAAAACAAAAACATTTATTTTCAGCTTCAGGCTTCACTGATCTAGAATTGATAAACACTCAATTTCAACAATGCAGTATCATTTTTTCTCTTTTTTACATTTTTTAAAATTTTAGAAAATGAGATGAAATTCAATAAAATTCTCTATTTTAAAGTGTACAGTTCATTGGCTTGTAGTATATTCATAATGTTGTGCAACTGTCACCACTATCTAATTCTGGAACACTTCCATCAGTTCCAGAAGAAATCCTGTATCCTGTTAGCAGGCACTCCCCATTCGTCTCTTCCTGCAGCCTTGACAACCACCAGTCTACTTTCTGTGTCTATGGACTGGCCTATTCTGGTTATTTCACAGATACCTTAGCATTCAATTTTATACCAATCTGATATATTTTAATTAAACATAGGAACAATTCACACTTACATCTTCAGATTTGAGCACTTCAGCTCTTTCCACATACACTAGCTGGCAAACATCATCTTCTATTGAGTTGAACTGGCGGCCATTGCATGCCATGTAAAAACTATCTGCATCAGCCTATGTACACCAATGGGGAAAAGGAAAAAAATTAAGACAGATACCCTGAAAATCTGCTTTATATTCAATACGCATGGCTCTATTCATTCTCATCGGCTTTAAAATTTATACATAGGAGAGAAAGCAACCACCAAAAGTCACATCTACTGAAGCTGATTGGTAGGCAAATCGCACTCTGTAAGTCAATAGTCTATGTTTACAATATTTCCTGGGCTACAACAGAGTTTTTACTTGAATTGGCAGAAGGTACTGAAGTGCAACAAGCTGAAAGCTGGTACAATTTTAATATTCAACCAGCAACAGTCAACATTTCCCTTAATAGCAGTTTTTTTTTTCCTCTAGTCATCACTTGTGCAGCTGCAAGTAAATACTCATTTCTGCAAAGCCTGGAACCAAATAAGTGACGCTTGTTATGAAAGAACTCTTTAAGGAAATGTCAGCATTGGGCTGGGCGTGGTGGCTTAAGCCTATAATCCCAGAACTCTGGGAGGCCGAGGCGGGCGGATCACCTGAGGTCGGGAGTTTGAGACCAGCCTGACCAACATGGAAAACTCTGTCTCTACTAAAAATACAAAATTAGCCAGACACGGTGGTCCATGTCTGTATTTCCAGCTACTTGGGAGGCTGAGGCAGCAGAATTGCTTGAACCCAGGACGCAGAGGTTGCAGTGAGCTGAGATCGCGCCACTGCACTCCAGCCTGGGCAACAAGAGCGAAACTTCGTCTCAAAAAGAAGAAAAAAAAAAAATGTCAGCATTTATGTTAGAAAAAAATAAAAGACCAGGGGAAGTGGTATGAGATGAAAAACCAACTACTCTTTAATAAACCAAATAAGTCTTAAACCGCCACCTAGTGTCCAATACCAAAAGCAAAGCTCTAGGTCAACGTCAAGAAGCCCAAGATGGACCAGCCTTTAAAATACTAACAGTCGCATTCCCTAGCGGTAGAAAATGGCTGAAATGTGGAGAAACAGCCCCCTTGAGGCAAAGTTGCAAAGGCACATGTGCGTCTATGAAATGGACACAGGTAAATAGAACCTCCTAGTCTAGCCTTAGTAGAAAGCAACAGAGATGACTCTAGTTTTTAAACTCAGCCAATTTTCTGAGGCAAGCAGGGAGGCCAAGGCTTGTCTGGATTTAATTCCCACACAGGCATTAGCCCAAACAGAGAAAGTTGTGTGCTTTGGCCCTACCAACATTGACAGGCTGCTTCTGGGAATTCTGCAAAAGGAAACGCTGCATCATCAACCTTAACGAAGAGATTCAGTGCTGCACCAGGCAAAAATAGTCCTGCCTGTCCACCCTCACAAGGTTCTGAATCTCACAGACACTGTAAGCTTCTCAGTAGCTTTTAATTCCCCTCCAATGAGGTAAATGAGGTAATTGTGAATTCTTGATTACTTATGCTTCCCCCCAACATTTTTTTCTTTTTTTCTTTTTTTTTTTTTTTACCTGAGATAGAGTCTCACTGTCACCCAGGCTGGAGAGCAATGGCACAAGATCAGCTCACTGCAACCTCTGCCTCCTGGGTTCAAGCAATTCTCCTGTCTCAGCCTCCTGCGTAGCTGGGATTATAGGCATATGACACCATATCCACCTAATTTTTTGTATTTTAGTAGAGATGGGGTTTCACCAAGTTGCCCAGGCTAGTCTTGAACTCCTGAGCTCCGGCAATCCACCCGCCTCAGTCTCCCAAAGTGCAAGGATTACAGGCGTGAGCCACTGTGCCCGGCTACTTATGCTTTCTTAACATGACCAAGTGAGCTAAGCAGCTGAGGAAGGGTGATCAATTCTGAATGTACTTTTATTTTGGAGGGGCAAATTGGCGGCAGGTTGGGGTGGAGAGGCTTTACTTAAGGAAATAATCAGTGTATTGAGCATAGTGCATTTTAATTTCAAAATGTTTAAAGCCAGCTGTTGGACAAGAAGCCTCTTTAATACTAAGAGGTTACAACCTAATATGGCTTCCCCCATTCTTCAGGAGCAACAGCTTCTTCTTGAAATGCTTTTGGCTGAGTAAGTGGCAAGATCAGCACATGGATTCACCAGGAGAAAACCGACTGTCTGAAAGTCAGGGCCTTCTCTCATCTCTTCAGAGCCTCAAGCACCACCAGGGGCTGGCAGAGACCTCCTGGGGTCTAAGCTCTGCAAATGCTCAGTAAATGACCAGGCCTCCTCAGAGGAAAGGATAAGACATGTGACCAAAACCATTCAATGAATTATTCCTTTCTGCTACCTGAGCCCAGGAGTGTAAGACCAGCCTGAGCGACGTGGGGAAACCCCATCTCTACAAAAAATACAAAAATTAGCCGGGCATGGGAGCGGAAGCCTGTAGTCCCAGCTATTTGGGGGCTGAGGTGGGAGGATCACTTGAGCCCTCTCACCTCAGCCCCCAAAGGAGGAGGTGAAAGTTGTAGTGAGCCGAGATCGTGCCACTGCACTCCAGCCTGTGCAGCAGAGTGAGACCTTGTCTCCAAGTAAATAAAGAAATTAATAATTAATTAAATAAAATAAAAAACGAAAAGAGGCATGCAGGTGAGTCGCCATGGTGGCCTAAACTAGGATGATTGTGGCAGAAATGAAAAAAGTAAAAAAAAAAAAAAAAGTACTTTTTTGAAACGACAACATCACTACATAGCTGAGATTTCCCAGTTAACATATTGATCTCTTCTTTAAAATCTTGGTATTAGAAATGTACCTTCTCCTGTTTATGTATTTTCTGAGCATCTGGTATGTGCCAGGCCCTGTGCCATGTATTAGGTAAAGAATATGGAACAAAATTCATATGGTACCTACTTCAACTCACCACCTAAACGCACTAAACAAAAGCCTGAAGCTAACTGCAAAGAACATAGAAGAAACAGCTTTTATGGGGATGAAAATGTTTGCATTGTATGGACCCAAAACTTTAAAGAAACCTGGCTTTTGTTTCCTTCTAGTCCTTTGGTTTTATTGTTCTCTTCTGAGGATGAACTCAGAAAAAGACAAATCCATTATGATCAAGGTCCTTCACTGTCACAGGAATCAACTACAGAGTTGAGAACATACCTCTACTTCTCCAAGGAGGCGTCTGCTAAGGCTGTGGTAACTAAGCATGCATGTGAAAAGGAGCCAACATACTCTATTAACTGGTCATCTGTACTTTTCTGCCCCCCAAAACAACAAAACTGAACTTCCTTCTGTTTTTCCTATGTCCTGAAGAATTGTAAATTCTTTACCCAAAGACAAAGTTTCCTAACGGTCACACTACAAGTTTGTAAGCACAACTCCCCTGCTTTTTTTTTTTTTTTAATCTTTTAAAAAAATTGTTTTAAGAGACAGGGTCTTGCCATGTTGCCCAAGCTGGTCTTGAACCCCTGGCCTTAAGCGATACTCCTGTCTTGGCCTCCCAAGGTGTTGGGATTACAAGCATGAGCCACCACACCTGGCCTCACAACTCTTCCAGCTAAAGCTAAGGCCAACAGAAATTCAAAAATTGCCAAAGATACAGAGAAGGCTTATGAGTCCTTAATTAAAAATCTGTGGTGAGGAAAAGAATAAAAACGTAGTTAGCTGCCCAGGCTATGGAGTCAGGCTGCCCAAGTTTGAACCCTAACTCTGACACCTACTAGCTGTTTAGCTGTGGGCAAGTGACATATCTGTGCCTGTTTCCTCAACTGTAAAATACACGGCATCTTTTTTTTTTTTTTGAGACAGTCTCGCTCTGCTGCCCAGGCTGGAGTGCAGTGGTATGATCCTGACTCACTGCAACCTCTGCATCCCAAGTTCAATCGTTTCTTCTGCTTCAGCCTTTCAAGTGGCTGGGATTACAGGCGTGCACCACCACATCCAGCTAAGTTTTGTATTTTTAGTAGACATGGGCTTTTGCCATGTTGGCCAGGCTGGTCTCAAACAACTGCCCTCAAGTGTTCCACCCACCTCAGCCTCCCAAAGTGCTGGGATTAAAGGCATCAGCCACTGCACCCAGCCAACATGGCATCGTTGAGAGAATTTAAGGAGACAATGCATGGAAAGCACTTGGCACAGGATCCGGTCTCTAGTAAGTGCTTCATAGTTGGTAGCTACTGAGCCCACTATTCTCATTACAGTCGATATTAGTTTAACTTCCAGTCTTACACCAAGAGGGTATTATTAGGTCTTAGAAAATCCTTGATGGGATGATAGGGATCAGCCCCTAAGATCCAGAGTTAGCAATAAACAATACAACTCATGATACCAAGATAAAGGGCTCTAGCCCCACGGGGAAGAACATGCAGCAACCTGTTTCACAGTCACAGAAAAACATCTGTCAACTTGAGCAACCTTCACTTGATCAAAAGACAGAAGGGGAAGGACAGTGCAGAAGTACAAGGAAAATCCATTCACAGTAAATATTCACAGTATTACCTGCACATTACGAAGGGCAGTACTTGTTGTAGGGAACTGTGTGGGTTTATTAAACAGGTGAGTGTGGTGCATTTATAAGACTTCAGACTATTTTAAAAACCTAAATGTTCTTGAACATTTTTGTCTGGGTCTTTTCCTTTGTTATTTGCTTATTGCCCTGGTTGTTAAGTAGAAACTATTAACAATACTGCTGTCATCGAATGTCTCACAACCAACTGCCTCCCTTCCCCACACCTTCATCTCACTTCCTACTAGAAGAGGAACGCGTCCCTGGAATTAAAAGTGAGGATGCCACTCTTGCTTGCCATTTATGTCTAGCTATGTAACCCTGGGCAAACCACTTATCTCCCTCTGCAGTCACCCCCCACATCTGTAAAACAAGGATAACAATACCGTTTCCGCAAGGGATTGTAGTGAGGATTAAATGAGACAAAGCGTATTGAACACTTAGCATAGTGAGTGATACAGAAGCCATCGATAAACGCTGGATATTATCATCGTTATCCTTATTATTACATGTGCTACCAGACTGAAATGGCTCAAGGCAGGATTTTCTCATGGTTTGCAAAGCTCCTTGGCAACCTTGGAAGGCTTTCTGACGGTCAGTGAAAGGAGCTATTCAAGTGCTTTTCTGTTCTTAATGTCAACTTGTAAACTTTAAATCTACAGGATAATTGAAACGTGTTTTAAATGTCTCCCTAAATGATAGGGTACTTTGTAAAGATAAAACATATTAACTGTGTACTCTCTTGTAGACAGAACTCCACACTAAAGCTTCTCTCTGGGGCTCACAGAACAGGTACACTCTTCCACTTCATTAAAAAGACAATGAAGCCAGGCATGGTGGCTCACGCTTGTAATCCAAGCACTTTCGAGGCCGAGGCGGGCAGATCACCTGAGGTCTGGAGTTCGAGACCAGTCTGACCAACATGGAGAAACCCCGTCTCTACTAAAAATACAAAATTAGCCGGGCGTGGTGGTGCATGCCTGTAATCCCAGCTACTCTGGAGGCTGAGGCAGAAGAATGGCTTGAACCTAGGAGGCAGAGGTTGCTGAGAGTCAAGATCGCACCATTGCACTCCAGCCTGGGCAACAAGAGCTAAACTCTGTCTCAAAAAAAAAAAAAAAAGAGAATGAAAGAAGTGGGGCTAATGGAAAATAATAAGATGGTGTTAACTTCAAAAAGTTTGGGAACTACTGCTTTTCTGGAATAGTTACCACTTGTTTAAAAAAACAAGCAGGCCGGGCATGACGGCTCATGCCTGTAATCCCAGCACTTTGGGAGGCTGAGACGGGTGGATCACGAGGTCAGGAGTTCAAGACCAGCCTGGCGAACATAGTGAAACTCCGTCTGCATTAAAAATACAAAAATTGGCCAGGCGCGGTGGCTCAAGCCTGTAATCCCAGCACTTTGGGAGGTCGAGACGGGCGGATCACGAGGTCAGGAGACCGAAAGCATCCTGGCTAACATGGTGAAACCCCATCTCTACTAAAAAATACCAAAAAAACTAGCCGGGCGAGGTGGCGGGCGCCTGTAGTCCCAGCTACCTGGGAGGCTGAGGCAGGAGAATGGCGTAAACCCGGGAGGCAGAGTTTGCAGTGAGCCAAGATCTGGCCACTGCATTCCAGCCTGGGCGACAGAGCGAGACTCTGTTTCAAAAAAGACAAAAAATACAAAAATTGGCCAGGCATGGTGGTGCATGCCTGTAGTCCCAGCTACTCAGGAGGCTGAGGCAGGAGAACTGCTTGAACCCGGGAGGCGGAGGTTGCAGTGAGCCAATACCACACCACTGCACTCAGCCTGGGTGACAGAGTGAGACTTTGTCTCAAAAAAGAAAAAAAAAAAAAAAAAAACTAGGGTTTTTTTTTTTTTTTTTGAGATGTTGTCTCACTCTTGTCACCGAGGCTGGAGTACAGTGGTGTGATGTCAGCTTTCTGTAACCTCTGTCTCCTGGCAAAACCTTAGATTTTATACCGAATCTGATCTATAAAAAATCATGGGCATAAGGCCAGATGCAGCGGCTCAGAGCAACTGTAATGCCAGAACATTGGGAGGTCAAGGCAGGAGGACTGCTTGAGGCCAAGATTAGCCTGGAAAACATAGCAAGATCTCATCTCTACTGGAAAAAAATAAAAAAAATAAATAAAAATACCATGGGTATACGTTATAATTGTATTTCTGCTAATGAATTTAGAAATACATCTAGAATTAGAATTATATCTTAGAAGACATATCAAGAATCTTAAGTGCAAAATGCCATAAATCAAAACAGCTACCATCATACAGTTTCAATAACACAGTTTCTGTGGCAAAGAGATTTTTAATAACTTTAATAACTTTTACCTGTGTACTAAACTTTATCAGCACCATATATTGGTTGGGAGTAGAGTCTCTGATGATTTTCATTTGTTCAATTACTTCGTTAAATGGGGCGACGAACTTCATAAGGTCATGACTGGTCATTGCAGCAGGGACTGTGAGAATACACAGCATGGCACTGCGCCGCACATCTTCTTTTAAGGAGGTCATCTTACTAACAAAACAATAATTAGAGGGTCGTAAATAGATGAGGTATGGTTAAACAACAGTAGACAACTTTTATGTCCAAGAAAACAGGAAAAAATAAAATTTTAATATTTCATTAATGAATTGTTCTACATTATACCCCCCCACTGGACTTTTTAATCTTCACTTCAATGTTTACTATGGTTATAAATCTGCATTAGGCAAATTTGCAGTGTTTTACTCTTATCTATGTTTGAATAATAATCTGTCACTGGTGGCTAGGCGCACTGGCTCAAGCTTGTAATCCCAGCACTTTGGGAGGCTGAGGCAGGCAGATCACGCGGTCAAGAGATCAAGACCGGCCGGGCGCGGTGGCTCACGCCTGTAATCCCAGCACTTTGGGAGGCCGAGGCGGGCGGATCACAAGGTCAGGAGATCGAGACCATGGTGAAACCCCGTCTCTACTAAAAATAGAAAAAATTAGCCGGGCGCAGTGGCGGGCGCCTGTAGTCCCAGCTACTCGGGAGGCTGAGGCAGGAGAACGGCGTGAACCCGGGAGGCGGAGCTTGCAGTGAGCCGAGATTGCGCCACAGCACTCCAGCCTGGGCGACAGAGCGAGACTCCGTCTCAAAAAAAAAAAAAAAAAAAAAAAAAAAGAGAGATCAAGACCATTTGGCTAACATGGTGAAACCCCATCTCTACTAAAAACACACAAAAAATTGGCCGGGCCTGGTGGCGGGTGCCTGTAGTCCCAGTTACTTGGGAGGCTGAGGCAGAAGAATGGTGTGAACATGGGAGGTGGAGCTTGCAGTGAGCCATATCGCGCCACTGTACTGCAGCGTGGGCGATAGAGCAAGACTCTGTCTCAAAAAAAAAAAAAATCTGTCACTGATTAACTTAAAAGCACAACTCTGGCTATGGACCTCTCTTAAAGGGCCTAAAAAAAGAGCTCTAAATATAAGAGAGAATTCTCTATGTCTTTTTTTTTTCAGATGGAGTCTTGCTCTTGTTGCCCAGGCTGGAGAGAAATGGCACGGTCTCGGCTCACTGCAACCTCTGCCTCCTGGGTTCAAGCAATTCTCCTGCCTCAGCCTCCCAAGTAGCTGGGATTACAGACGTGTGCCACCACGCCCAGCAAGAGAGAATTCTAAACTACGAGGATGTAACTGAGTATTACAGGAAATGTTACCAAGTTGGGATAGCTGGAATAGAGAGGAAAGAAAATCCTCCCACAATGCAATTTGTTTTTTGAAATGCTGTAAAACTCACTTGACAGTTGTGATCCAGAATGGCTACCTGGGCCGGGCGCAGTGGCTCACACCTGTAATCCCAGCACTTTGGGAGGCTGAGGTGGGCTGATCACTTGAGGTCAGGAGTTTGAGACCAGCCTGGCCAACATGATGAAACCCCGTCTCTACCAAAAATAAAAAAATAAAAAAAAAATTAACTGGGCATGGTGGTGTGCACCTGTGGTCCCAGCTACTCTGAGGTGGGAGAATTGCTTGAATTCGGGAGAGGAGGTTGCAGTGAGCCTGGATTGCACCACTACACTCCAGCCTGAGTGACGGAGTGAGACTCTGTCTCAAAACAAAACAAAACAAAAAACAAAATGGCTACCTGAATAGTCACTGTTTTCCCAGTAGGGATCCGGCAAATGAGTTAGCACAGGAATGGCCTTAAGGTATCAGCCACTGATAACCCAAGGAGGTAGTGGCTGGGCTTGTGGATTATCTAGCCAAATGCTTCCTTTCCTTGGGGCTCCAGCAAGCCTTATTTGAACCACAGAAAATGGTAAAAAGAGGTAATAAAATTGAAATGAGTTAACTGACTTCTTAGCAACCTCTTCAGTAAAGATTTGGTGGGGACATGAGACTACAAAGATGCTGAGGATCATTTTCTTTGTCCTTTCAATTCCCCATCACCTTCCATGCCTATCTGCTAATAAAACATTTTCTGGCCGGGCGCGGTGGCTCAAGCCTGTAATCCCAGCACTTTGGGAGGCCGAGACGGGCAGATCACAAGGTCAGGAGATTGAGACCATCCTGGCTAACATGGTGAAACCCCGTCTCTACTAAAAAATACAAAAAAACTAGCTGGGCGAGGTGGCGGGCGCCTGTAGTCCTATCTACTCGGGAGGCTGAGGCGGGAGAATGATGCAGTGAGCTGAGATCCGGCCACTGCACTCCAGCCTGGGCGACAGAGCGAGACTCTGTCTTAAAACAAAACAAAACAAAACAAAACAAAACATTTTCTTGGCAGGGCGCGGTGGCTCACACCTGTAATCCCAGCACTTTGGGAGGCCGAGGCGGGCGGATCACCTGAGGTTGGAGTTCAAGACCAGCCTGGCCAACATGGTGAAACCCCATCTCTACTAAAAATACAAAAAATTAGCTAGGTGTGGTGGTGGGCACCTGTAATCCCAGCTACTTGGGAGGCTGAGGCAGGATAATCACTTGAACCCAGGAGGCAGATGATGCAGTGATCCGAGATCGCGCCATTGCACTCCAGCCTGGGCAACGAGAGTGAAACTCCGTTTCAAAACAGAAAAAAAGAGAACATTTTCCCCACATATTCCCTTAAGTGTATCTACAGGCACTTCTTTTATAAGGAAAAGCTTTGACCCAATCCACAAGATTAATCAAATGTAAAACATCTGAGAATTCTCTAACACACAATACACAAAAGTATTATTTTGAACCTTAAAATACCCACTTTCCTTCAGGGCAAGAGACTACACTAAAGCAAAAAAAAAAATTAGACTAACCCCCAAGAAAAAAGGATTTTCTTACTTTGTCTTATATAGGTGCATAATACCATGAACTATTTCAACTGACGGATTTCCACTGAAGAATGAAATCTGGTCTGGAAGCTGTTTGGATGGAGAATCTGGGGCAGTGTTTATGCATTCCTTACTGTGATCTTTACTTCTTTGTGCAGTGGGGGAGGCTTCTGAAGACTTCCTTTCTTCCACTGTAGTTTTTAGTTCATCTTTCACCATTTAAAAAATAGCAGATTATAAATGGATAGGACATATGCTCAAGGACTTGAACTAGATTAAAATTTCAAGTCAGAGGAATAAACTTTGATAATTATAATGTAATGCATTTAGAGCTATTACTTATAGAACAGCTGAGTTTATGAGAGCATCATACTTTAAAGCTCTCTTTGCCCCATAAAAATCTCATTAACACCCTCAGAAACTTAAGGATGGCTATTACATTTGGCAATACCATAATGCAAGCAGGTGTCTTCTATCATGAAATCCTAACTGGGACAAACATGCAGGGTTACTAAGTTTGAAATCCAAACCTACCAGTTCTGAACACCTCCATGTTGGAGATGTAGTACTATCTACACATCCACTTCCACAGATGAAATGAGCTGGCTGGCTGGGTGCAGCGGCTCACACCTGTAATCCCAGTACTTTGGGAGGCCAAGGCGGTCGGATCACGAGGTCAACAGATTGAGACCATCCTGGCCCACGTGGTGAAACCCTGTCTCTTCTAAAAATACAAAAATTAGCTGGGTGTGGTAGCGTGCACCTGTAGTCCCAGCTACTTGGGAGGCTGAGAGAGGAAGGAGAATCGCTTGAAACCGGGAAGTGGAGGTTGCAGTAAGCCGAGATTGTGCCACTGCACTCCCACCTGGCGACAAAGTGAGACTCCGTCTCAAAAAAAAAAAAAAAAAAAAAAAAGAAAGAAAGAAAAAAATGAGCTAGCAGAGCAGGGGAAGGCACAACATGTTTATTTAGACACATTAATGATCTGCCACTGAACTAGGTGGTAAGAAATTCTCCCCAGTGGCCAGGTGTGGTGGCTCACACCTGTAATTCCAGCACTTTGGGAGGCCAAGGCAGGCAGATCACTTGAGACTAGGAGTACAAGACCAGCCTGGCTAACATGGTGAAACCTTGTCTCTACTAAAAATACAAAAATTACCCAGCTGTGGTAGAGGGCATCTATAATCCCAGCTACTTGGGAGGCTGAGGCGGGAAGACTGCTTCAGCCCAGGAGGCGGAGGTTGTAGTGAACCGACATTGTACCACTGCACTCTAGCCTGGGCAACAGAGACCCTGCCTCAAAAAAAGAAAAAAACGTCCCCCCTGCACTGAACTGAATTGTCAACCCTGACTGTTAGGATTAATTTGGAAGAAATATTTAGAAACACTAAAATATGGCTTAACAGTGTCATATAAAGCACACAAGCAGTGAAAGACAAAAGTATGCTAGATGTTGAAATCATAGGCTCATTAAACACCGTGTATAAAATAGGAAAGCAGGGTTCACATTACAAAAGAGAGTCCAGGGTTTTAAAAGCATACCTGGGTTGGACTTCATGGTCTCAATGATCACATCTGTCATTTCTCGACGGCCGAGATGCTGATGGATAATTGATACTTTCTCTCCTGGTGACTTCCCTTCTAAACAAGCTACAGCTGAAGCTAGTGTCGTCTTTTTAATCTCCTCATCAGACATTTCCCCGGCTAAAGAATACATGAATGATTAATACAAGGTAATAAAACAAGCTCCTCTCTGTTCTCTATTCCTCCATCATTAGGTTTCCCTTTTCTTTCTCCTGCCTCCTGCCAAGATGATAAAAAGCCTTTGTAGTATCCATCTCACTCACCTCTGGGACCACTGCAGTACCCAGCAAACAGTCAGTAAGCAGCTAGGACAATATACTCAGAAATGCAGGGCTGTTCTGAAATCATGCACTTTATTTTTATTTTTTGAGACAGAGTCGCACTCTGTCACCCAGGCTGGAGTGCAGTGGCGTGATCTTGGCTCACTACAACCTCCACCTCCCAGGTTCAAGTGATTCTCCTGCCCCAGCCTCCCGAGTAGCTGGGATTACAGGCACGCACCACCACGCCTGGCTAATTTTTGTACTTTCAGTAGAGATAGGGCTTCATGTTGGACAGGCTGATCTAGAATTCATGGCCTCAAGTGATTCGCCCACCTTGACCTCCCAAAGTGCTGGAATAACAGGTGTGAGCTACTGCGCCTGGCCCGAAATCATGCACTTTAAAGCAAATTGCCAAAGGGGGAGCCTTAGAGAAGGTTCAACAGTGATCATGCCCAGAAGAGCTAACATTTTAGTAACACCTGATAAAATGAAATTGTGTTCAGCCCAAAATGAAGATATCAAGTCCATTAATAAACAAAATTTCAAAAACTTGTAGGGGTAGTCTTAAACATCCTGGCTTATGCTCATGCCATGAAGCAAACCATGAAAATCTGTGATTACTGTCTTAAATCAATGAAACACATGAAAAGGGATATGGTATTTGGAGGCTTAACTGAAATATCCCGAATATATGTTCTGTCAGGGCAGGGACAAGGCCTGTTTTGCCCACCACTGTATTCCCAGCACTTAAACCACAGTGCGGAGCACATAGAGGAAGCTCTCTAAATATTTGAGGAATAAATGACTACATGACTGACCCACGCGGATGTCTATATGCGGCTAATATCAATTCAGCTGACTTTCAGAACTCAGAAGCCACTTTTAGCCTTTGGAAAGGTGCTCATAAGCTATAAAATCATATTCAATCTTTAATTTGCAGCTCCAAAGGTCATATTCTCAGGAAGTTTCCAATGACACCATCTCTACCTGACCCCATCCCTCTCTCCAAACCAAATATATCTTCTTGTAATAGTTTCCCAAACTGTTTCTCCTTTCCTTCACAGCACTTACCACAGTTGTAATTCTACACGTATTCTGCACTTATTTAAATAATCTGTTTCCTCCACAAAACTGCTGCTGCCATTAAAGCAGAGACCCTGTCCGATTCAGCACACAATAAAAGCTCCAGCAAATATGAGCGTAAGTTTTTGGGTTTTTTTTTGTTTTGAAATGGACTTTATCTCTTGTCACCCAGGCTGGAGCGCAGTGTCACAATCTTGGGTCACTGCAACCTCCACCTCCCGGGTTCAAGTGATTCTCCTGCCTCATCCTCTCCATGAGCTGGAATTACAGGCACCTGTCACCACGCCCAGCTGATTTTTGTATTTTTAGTACAGACAGGGTTTCACCATGTTGGCCAGGCTGGTCTCGAACTCCCAACCTCAGGTAATCCGCCCGCCTCAGCCTCCCAAAGTGCTAGGATTACAGGTGTGAGCCACCGCGCCCGACCAAGTATTTCTTGAATGAACGTTATTATTAGTTAATTATCTGAGGACCAAGGAACAGAGCTAGAGCTGCATTCCCCACTAAGGAGCTTCCTTGTGTTACTGGTGTGAAAAGCTCAGACTCAAGTCCAGCTCACTGAGTGAGAATCCCAGTTTCACCCATCATTTCACCTTGGGCAAATGATTTAAATCACTAAACTTCAGTTTCCCAATGTGTAAGAGGCACATGCCACAACCATCTGCCTCTCAGAGCTGTTGCCAAGATAATTAAAGAATACAATACACAAAAGGTGCTTAGTACAGTGTTGGCATATAGGGAGTGTCTAAATTTTAGTTATGACTATGGTTGGGGGCACCTAAATGGATGTCCTTCCAAAAGGGAACAATTTAATTAATCCAGGGACCGTCCAGCGTTGCTGGGGACCCAGTCCTTGCCTTTACGAAGCCCAGAGGGAAGCAAGTGAGACAAACACACCACTCGACTCTCTCGAGAGGGAGCCGTGCCAGGTATAAACGGAACGCCCTCAGACGGCACAGGGAAGGAGGTTCGGGGGCAGGGCTTCCCTGAGATAACAAACGGGAAGGCCTCTCAAGGGTGGATGGGAGAGGGATCCTGATCACCTCTCCATGTCTTCCTGAGGCAAGAGCCCTAGCCGCGGGCTTTTCCCGGGCCAGTACTTTGGGAGAGGGAGCCCTCCGGACCCAGACCCGGCTACAGGGAATGCGGCGAGGCCGCGGGACTCACCCGCGGCGCTGAAGCCGAAGCCGGCGGGGACGGGCGAGTGTTCCGCGAGCTCCAATCGGATGACAATCAGTGACACACTCATAGGGCAGGCGCTGGCCGGCGCGGGCCCCGGCGGGCTCAGGCGAGGCTGGAAGGCGAGCCGAGAGGCCGAGCGGCCCGGGGCCGGCAGCCCCGCCACCGCCTCAACGCAGTGGCCGCCGCCTCAGCAGCAGCAGCTCCTCGAACAGCCCTCGGAGCCACAACAACCTCCACTTCCGCCTCCCGGCCGCCGTCGCTGACCCGCGGTTTACGCATGCGCGCAGGACCGCGCACCGCGATTGGGCTGCGCGGCATGGGGTCAGCCACTTCCTTTCCGTACGGGATCTCGAGGAGGTCGGAGCGGAAGGACCTCGTGGCGATTGCTAACGCTGGGGTCCCGCAGTTAGGCCGAGCTGCGTGTTTTCGTACAGCCGCGAGTTAACCTCTGCCTGCCCTAGAGGCCTGGTCCTAACCCACCTCGGCTGACGGCGCGGGATCCCTGGCTCCGCGAGGTCTCTGAATTGTCCGAGCTATCTGTTACGCAGAACTTTGCCCGTTTGGTTGTGTTTGACTCCTCTCTTTAAACCTAGTATGGGTGGTTTTGTTTCTCTCCCACTTTACAGATAGGTACAATGAGGCTCAGAGAGGTGAAGTTGCTTCTAAGGGGCCTTAGAGAGTGGTGACTCGATCGCTATTCAGATGGCGGTCTGGCTGGGCGCGGTGACTCACGCCTGTAATCCCAGCCCAGAGGCTGAGGCGGGCGAATCACCTCATATCAGGAGTTCGAGACCAGCCTGGCCAACATGGTGAAACCTCTCTACTAAAAATAGAAAAAATTAGCCGGGCGTAGTGGCGAGCGTCTGTAGTCCAAGCTACTTAAGAGGCTGAGACAAGAGAATCGCTTGAACCCGGGAGGCAGAGGTTGCAGTGAGCCGAGATTGTGCTACTGCACTCCCGCCTGGGCAACAAGAGCGAAACTCCGTCTCAAAAAAAAAAGAGAAAAGATGGCGATCTGCTGGTTAGGAGCGCAGTGCTGCAGTTAGACCTGGGTCCTCCTCCCCGCTTTGACTCCTCCCCTCGCCTAACTCCTAACCACCTAAACTCCTGGCTTTAGTTGATCTGACCTCCTTGGTCTCCCAAAGTGCTATCACTTCACAAATGTTTACTGAGAGTCTAGACACCCTTGGAATGCTTGAGATACATTGGCGTATAAGATAAACACAGTTCCTGTCTGTACTGTGAGGTCGACCTACATCAGCAGTTGTGCAGTCTTGATAGTATAGTCATTGCATAAAGTTGGCATGATATATCCTCATGCAGTTGTGAGGATGAAATGGAATTATGTATATGGAGATAACATTAGCTTTTCTGAGGCTCAGCATTCTTTCCAGTATGTCAAACTGGCTTCTGTATGTAGATATTGACACAATTAATGCATATGGGACACATACATGACAGGATGCTACTCTAGGTACATTGTATAATACATATTTAAGTACATAGTACATTCTAGATGTGTGTGTATGTGGACTATATGTCTATGACATGACTACAAGATACATGTGTATATAGATCTTGTGACTACATCCTATGAAATACGTTTCCACATGCCCTGTTTAAATCAGGGTTTCTCAACTCTGCAGTATTGACATTTTGGGTCCTGATTACTCTTTTTTGTTTTTGGCAAGGGGGCGGGGTGTCCTCAGCATTGTAGAGTGTTTAGAAACATTCCTGGCCTGACCCAGTAGATGTTAGTAGCACCTCTCCCCAGATGGTGACAACCAATGATGTCTCTGGACCTTGCCAAATGTCTTCTTGGGGTTAAAAAACAAAACCCCGTTGAAGAATCACAGGGTTAGGTGAAAGTGCATAAACCATACACACATACTATATGCATAAAACCTATGAGACCTCTTGTGAACTTTTTTAGTATATTACTGTAGTAGATAACATTTCAACATGTGCCAGGTACCAATTTGAGTGTTTCATATACCTTGTCTCATGCGATGGTGATGGTAACAACAACTTTATGAAACTGGTACTATGTCCCTATTCTACAGAGGTGTAACCTGAGGCTCAGAGAAAGAGTAACTGGCTCAGGATTTCAAAGGTAGTAGTGGGAGAGCTGGAATTGAAATCCAGGCAATCTGAATCCAGAACCAATACTCTGTATCTCTTTACTAAACAAACCTTTTTTTTTTTTTTTTGAGACAGAGTCTCACTCTGTTGCCGGGGCTGGAGTGCAGTGGTGCGATCTCGGCTCCCTATGATCTCGGCTCACTGCAAACCTCGGCTTCATGGGTTCAAGTGATTTTCCTGCCTCAGTCTCCCAAGTAGCTGGAGCTACAGACGCGCAGCACCGCGCCCAGCTGATTTTTGTATTTTTTTTAGAGATGGAGTTTCACCATGTTGGTCAGGCTTATCTCGAACTCCTGACCTCGTGATCTGCCCGCCTCGTCCTCCTAAAGTGCTGGGATTACAGGCGTAAGCCACCGCGCCTGGCCCCAAGCATCTTCTTAATGTATGACAACACACACTGTGTGTGCATTTTTATGAGAGCATCATTTAGGTAGCAAGTCTGCATTATCATGCTAATCCCATTTTGAGTGTCAGAAAGAAGATAAATAAATCTTTTTATTTTTTTTGAGACAGTGTCGCTCTGTCGCCCAGGCTGGAGTGCAATGGCACGATCTTGGCTCGCTGTAACTTCCGCCTCCTAGGTTCAAGTGATTATCCTGCCTCAGCCTCCCGAGTAATTGAGATTACAGGCACCTGCCACCATGCCCGGCTAATTTTTGTATTTTTAGTAGAGATGGGGTTTCGCCTTGTTGGTCAGGCTGGTCTCAAACTCCTGACTTTAGGTGATCTGTCCTCCTCGGTCTCCCAAAGTGCTGGGATTACAGGCGTGAGCCACTGCGCCCAGCCTGACAAATCTTCTCTATGGTAGATACCAGTAACAGAGAACTAGAACTGTTAGCCAGAGTTGGGCAGGTTGGGAATGTTACAGCTCTTTGTGGCTGCCAAGGATTAAACCTGTACCTAGCTTTTCCTTATTTTCTGATATCTCCAGTTTATGCATCCTTCCAACTCATATGAAGCACCTGCTATGTGTCTAAAACCTGTACTAAGTCCCAGGGAATGTATATATATATACTGAGATGAATAAGATAGTCCTTGTCTTAAAAGGAGCTTATGAGTTCAGGAACACGTAGATGTGAAAACAGGCCGGGCACGGTGACTCTTGCCTGTAATCCCAGCACTTTGGGAGGCTGAGATGGGAGGATCACTTGAGGTCAGGGGTTCAAGACCAGCCTGGCCAACATGGTGAAATCCCGACTCTACTAAAAAAAAGTACAAAACCTTGTATTCCCAGCACTTTGGAAGGCCAAGGTGGGCGGATCACGAGGTCAGCATATCGAGACCATCCTGGGTAACACAGTGAAACCCCATCTTTACTAAAAATACAAAAAATTAGCTGGGCGAGGTGGCGAGCGCCTATAGTCCCAGCTACTCAGGAGGCTGAGGCAGGAGAATGATGTGAACCCGGGACGTAGAGCTTGCAGTGAGCCGAGATCGAGCCACTGCACTCCAGCCTGGGAGACAGAGCAAGACTCTGTCTCAAAAAAAAAAACAAACTTAGCCAGGCATGGTGGTGCTCGCCTGCAGTCCCAGCTACATGTGAGGCTGAGGGAGGAGAATTGCTTCAACCTGGGAAGCAGAGGCTTCAGTGAGCCAAGATTGCTCCACTGCCCTCCAGCCTGGTCATCAGAGCAAGACTCTTGTCTCAAGAAAAAAAATGAAAGCAGTTACTGTGTAATGGGGTAAGTGCTCTGCCGAAGATTTGGAGAAGAGGCAATGGGAGTGAAATAAAAAAGTCCCACACTCTACCTGGAAAAAGAAAAGAAAAGGCTCCCCAGAGGAGCTAAAACTGAGGTTATGATGTCAAAGTGAATGGAAATTCATCTAACAGATAAAGCAGGGAAAGGTGTTCCAGTCAGTGAGCGCAGCAGGTACCAAGGCCAAGAGGTACAAGAAATGACAGCATTTCCTGCCTTGGGAAGTGGCTAGAGCAGAACAGTCTTCTGTAGTTGAAGGAATAAGGAGACTGCTTGTGGGAACATTGCCCACATGTTGGTTAGCGGGACTACGTGGAGGACAGTGTCCTCCATAAGGATTAAAGTTGCCCCTTCAGGCCCCAAAAGCATTTTTCATCTCCACTAAGCCCTCACACAAAATGTATTGACCACTTTTACAAGTGTGTAAGTAAATTTCTCCTTCTATCATAAACGTTGGCCTTGGCATAGGAACGTAAGTAAAACTGAAAATACGAATGAACCTTGACATTTTTAGTTTCAAATATTGCCCGCAAATTGAGCAAATTTCCACTTACTGTCATTGCATGGTGGTATCCTCAGCAGATGGTTGCAGGACTCCCTGCAGATACCAAAATCTGTGGATGCTCAAGTTCCTGATATTCAATGGTGTAGCATTTGTTTATAACCTATGCACACCCTCCTATATGCTTTAACCCATTTCCCGTTTAGAAAAAAAAAGTACTTGGCCAGGCACAGTGGCTCATGCTTGTAATCCCAGCACTTTGGGAGGCCGAGGCAGGTGGATCACTTAAGGTCAGGAGTTCAAGACCAGCCTGGCCTACATTGTGAAAACCCCTCTCTACTAAAAATACAAAAAACTAGCTGGATGTGGTGGCAAGCCCTGTAGTCTCAGCTACTCAGGATGCTGAGGCAAGAGAACTGCTTGAACCCAGGAGGTGGTTGCAGTGAGCCGAGATCACGCCACTGCACTCTAGCCTGGGCGACAGAGCGAGACTTTGTCTCAAAAAAAAAAAAAAAAAAGAGCAAAAAATGTGCAGCACGCTGCCAGCACAGTATTCTCAGGGCAAGCAGGATATGAATTAAGTAATCCCTAGATTACTTATAATACTGGCCGGACATGATGGCTCACGCCTGTAATCCCAACACTTAGGGAGACTGAGGTGGGTGGATCACGAGGTCAGGAGATCAAGACCATTCTGGTCAACATGGTGAAATTCTGTCTCCACTAAAAATACAAAAATTAGCCGGGCGTGGTGGCGCACACCTGTAATCCCAGCTACTTGGGAGACTGAGGCAGGAGAATCGCTTGAACCTAGGAGGCGGAGTTTGCAGTGAGCCAAGATCACGCCACTGCACTATAGCCTGGTGACAGAGGAAGACACCATATCAACAAATATATATATTTAATATATACGTATCAAATTATACTCATATCAAAATATATACATACATATATATGTATACCTAAAACAGTGTAAGTACTATGTAAATAGTTGTTAGCCTGTATTTTTTTGTTTGCATTTGTTGTTGTGTTGTTATTTGATTGGGTTTTTTTGTTTGTTTGTTTTTGAGATGGAGTCTCGCTGTATAACCCAGGCTGGAATGTGGAGTGCAGTGGTGCAATCTTGGCTCACTGCAACCTCCACTTCCTGGGTTCAAGTGATTCTCATGTCCCAGCCTCCCGAGTATCTGGGATTACAGGTGTGCACCACCACACCCAGCTAATTTTTTGTGTGTGTATTTTTAGTAGAGACAGGGTTTCACAATGTTGACCAGGTTGGTCTCGAACTCTCAACCTCAGGTGATCCGCCTGCATTGGCATCCCAAAGTTCTGGGCATTACAGGTGTCAGCCACTGCGCCCGTACTGTGTGTGTGTGTTTTGTTTTACTTAGAATATTTTCTATTGTGGTTGGCCGAATCTGCAGATGTGGAACTCACAAATACAGAGGGCTGACTATACATGAGAAACACATTATATTCAGGATTTACCACTTAAGAGTCCTTTCTTTAGGTGCTTATAGAGGTTGAGTATCCCTTATCCCAAATGTTTGGAACCAGAAGTAGTTCAGATTTTGGATTTTGGTATATCTGCATATGTATAATGAGATATCTTGGGGTTGGGACCCAAGTCTGAACATGAAATTCACTTATGTTTCATATACATTGTATACACATAGACTGAGGGTGATTTTATACAATATTTTAAATAATTTTGTGCATGAAACAAAGTTTGTGTTAAGTACTTACGTGTGGAATTTTTCACTGTGGCATCGTGTGGGGGCTCAAAGAGTTTTGGATTTTGGATCACTTTGGGTTTTGGATATTTGGATTAGGGATGCTCAACCTGTGCAGTTTTTTGAGTCCTGGCCGGGCACTGTGGCTCACGCCTGTAATTCCAGCACTTTGGGAGGCCAAGGTAGGTGAATCACCTGAGGTCAGGAGTTTGATACCAACCTGACCAACATGGCGAAACCCCATCTCTACTAAAAATACAAAAATTAACCAGGTATGGTGGTGCCTGGTACCACCTGTAGTACCAGCTACTTGGGAGGCTGAGGTAGGAGAATCACTTGAACCCGGGAGGCAGAGGTAGCAGTGAGCCAAATTCATGCCACTACACTCCAGCCTGGGCAACAGAGTGAGACTCTCAAAAATAAAATAAAAAAGTTTCTAATTTTGGAGCATTTCAGATTTCAGATATTTGGATGGGGGATGCTCAAACTACATAGTTATGGAGTCCTTTTGGCCCCACGGAATTGACTCCTCTAAACTCAGAGGCTGTCTTAACAACCTGTTTTGCACTCTCCTGATTTTTAGTAAGCTTTTTAACTGTAGAAATCACATCAAAAGCTTAAAAATTTTCATGAAGAAACTAGAATTTGCTTTCATTATTTTGTTTTTTTCCCCATCTTTTTATTTCAAGCTTATAGAAAAGTCAAAAGAACAATAATCTCCCGTTATACCTTTCATCTAGACTCACTATTAACGTCTGGCCATGTTTGGTTTTCTCTATACACAGGTGTATATAGGTGTGCATCTGTATACGTGTGCATGTATGTGTGTTGTGTCTGTCTTTTTTTTTTTCTGAACCGTTTGAAAGTAAGTTTGGGGAACAGTTACCAGATTGCTGCAGTGATCTGTAAGTGGAAATGATAGTGTTTTGTGGTGTGAGGGTGTCATCGTAAGTGCTAGGAGGAGGCGAGTACAGGACATCTTAGGAGCACACAGGAGAGACTCCTAATGAGTCTTTTCTGACTTCCAGAAGAGGCTTCATGAAGACAGTGACTGGTAAACTACAACCCAAACGACAGGCAGCTGGTGGAACACAGCAATGCAAAGGAGGAGAACATGGGTTTCAGGAAACTGCATGTAGATATGCGTGTCCAGATCATCCCAGGTTGAGGAGAAAAAATGGGGAGTTGCTGCAAAAAGGAATGAGATTTTTTTTTTTTTCCTGAGATGGAGTCTGGCTTTGTCAACCAGGTTGGACTGCAGTGACACAATCTCAGCTCACTGCAACCTCCGCTTCCCAGGTTCAAGCAATTCTCCTACCTCAGCCTCCCGAGTAGCTGGGATTACAGGCGCCCAACACCATGCCCAGCTTATTTTTGTGTTTTTTAGTAGAGATGGGGTTTCGCTATGTTAGCCAGGCTGGTCTCCAACTCCTGACCTCAAGTGATCTGCCCATCTCAGCCTCCCTAAGTGAAGAGATTACAGGCCCGTGCCATTGTGCCTGATGGGAGTAGACCTTAGAGGGCCTTTTAAGCCAGGCTTAGGAATTGAGAGTTTATTTTAAGGGCAATAAGGAGCCGTTGAAAGAGTTGTTTGTTTGTTTTTTGAGATGGAGTTTTGCTCTTGTTGCCCAGGCTGGAGTGCAATGGCACGATCTTGGCTCACTGCAACCTCCGCCTCCCGGATTCAAGTGATTCTCCTGCCTCAGCCTCCAGAGTAGAGGGGATTACAGGCATGTGCCACCATGCCCAGCCAATTTTGTGTTTTTAGTAGAGATGGGGTTTCTCCATATTGGTCAGGCTGGTCTCAAACTCCCAACCCCAGGTGATCCACCCACCTTGGCCTCCCAAAGTGGTGGGATTACCCGCATGAGCTACTGTGCCTGGCCCAGATTTGCAATTTTGAAAGAATACTCTGACTGGAGGGTGAAGAAAAAATTGGAGAGAGGTCTGAGAAGAGGCAAGGGGGCCAGTTAGGATCCATGGGCAAGATGGTGGCCGTGAGAATGCAAAGAGGTAGATGAGATTTTCAGGAGGAAGACTTCACAGCACAGAACTATATGGGGCGTGGTGAGGTAGAGACTGCGGAAAGTTGCCAGGTGTGGTGGTTCATGCCTGTAATCCCAGCATTTTGGGAGGCCAAGGCGGGTAGATCACGAGGTCAGGAGATTGAGACCATCCTGGCTAACACAGTGAAACCCCGTCTCTACTAAAAATACAAAAAATTAGCCGGGCGTGGTGGCAGGCACCTATAGTCCCAGCTACTCAGGAGGCTGAGGCAGGAGAATGGCGTGAACCCAGGAGGTAGAGCTCACAGTGAGCTGAGATTGTGCCACTGCACTCCAGCTTGGGTGACAGAGCAAGACTCCGTCTCTAAAAAAAAAAGAAATTGCGAAAAGTGAGGGCGAGTCCCAGCTTTCTAGCTTGGGCAGCCAAGTGGGCGATGGAGCCCTTGACCGAGTAGCCAGGGAGGGAGGAGACACTGAGGTCAGTTGTGGGTGTGATTCGAAGTGCCTGTTGGAGATGGGTTAGAGATGTCTGGCTGGCCCCTCTGACTCCAGGATGGAGGCCTGCGTGGGAGGCAGTGCAGGCACGTCACGCCCTGTGCCTTCTTCCCACACAGCCTCGGCTTTACCATGTGTGTAAGGAGCTGTTTCCAGTCCTCCTGTCTCCAGTGGGCGTGGAGGACAGCCTTCCTGAAACACATCCAGCGCAGGCACCAAGGGTCCCACCGATGGACGCACCTTGGAGGCAGCACCTATAGAGCAGTGATTTTCGACATGGGCGGAGTTCTCATTCCTTCTCCCGGGAGAGTCGCTGCGGGTGAGCTATTCATTCTGTTTCACTTTGGGGGACTAGGGTGGCGGTGGGAGACTGGAGGGTGATCAGGAAGGCAGAGGGGAACACTTGGGCAGCAGTGTGTCCTAGCAGGCCATGCTCTGGCTCTCGAGTCAAATTCCAAGCACCACTAGAGGGCTGAGTGTCTTGGGCGCACGGTTTAGCTTCTCCAGATCTTACTTTCCTCATCATTAAATGAGAGCTAATGGTAGTGCCTTCCTCCTTGGGATCTGGCGGAGAGTTATCCATGGGAAGCACTTGCTTAGCACAGTGATTGCTCAGTGCATCCTAAATTCTCAATCAATGATGAGCTGCCATGAGTACTGTGATTAGAATTTAACCACCAAGGCAGGGCACAGTGACTGAGGCCTGTAATCCCAGCACTTTGGGAGACCGAGGTGGGAGGGTCATTTGAGCCCAGGAGTTCAAGACCAGCCTGAACAACATAATGAGACCCCATATCTGCAGAAATTTAAAAATTATCTGGGCACGTTGACATGCACCTGTAGTTCTAGCTACTCAGGAGGCTGAGGTGGGGGGATCACATGAGTCCAGGTGGTTGAGGCTGTAGTCAGCCATGATCATGCCACTGCACTCCGGTCTGTGTAACAGAGGAAGACCCTTACTCAAAAACAAACAAAAAACCCAAAGAATTGAACCACTTTTTCTTGGGAACTGTGCTGCTTCTGAAATCTAGAATGCTGAAAGTCCCCTTTTGATTACAGCTTTCCTCTGTTCTACCCCACTCCCTCTAAACCTGCTTCTGGACTGACAGGGTAAGGGTCAGCCCTCTGGTCTCTGGTCTTCTCTTTACCTGCCCCTTCCTGGTTTTACTTCTTTTCTACTCAGTTCAGCTTTTATTAGTTAGAGTCGTTTTGGCTTCAAGCAGTAGAAAACCTAAAAAAAATAGTGACTGAAACAAGCTAGAAGTTTCTCTTGCACATAAAAGCCCAGGTATGTGGTCTGGGGCACTGTGTGATGTGACTCTGTGGTATCAGGGACTCCAGCTCTTTCTAGCATGTTGCTCTACTGTGACTTTTCATTTCAAGTCTCACCTCGTGGTCTGTCTTGGCTGTCTCACCTGCTGCTACCACATTCTCATGCCAGCCAGCAAGAAGGACAAAGGGGCAGACAGACAGCCATCCCTCTCCTTTTGAGCTTCTGCGGTGGCCAGCTGGCCAGTTCTCCATCCTGAATCAACCCAGGCACAGGTTTTCTATGCCTGCATGTCTAGGCTTTCCAGCACTGCTGACCAAATTACTCAGCCGTGCAAACTGGCTGCACAAGCTAGTTTTGAGCTCCAGCCTCAGGTGGGCCCTTGGTGCTACACCTGAGCCTCTCTGTTCCTTCACTCATATCTCTGTCATGTTCACCTCAGGGGCTGTTCCAGACTGTCTGCTCCCCCTGCTCCTTACCACCCCCAAATATTCTTGTTCTGCAGACAGCTGAATCTATTCTTTTACAAAGAACGTAAAGACCAAGCCTGAGCATCACAGTGAGACCCCATCTTGAGCTAGGATTGCACCACTGCATCAGGCTTTTTTAGAGAACCTGTCTCTAAAAAAAAAGGCAGTGGGGAAGAACATAAAGATCAGTGAACAGAAAGTTTCTTGAGTTTCTCCAGAGTATCTTAAGAACCAATTCACTTCTCTCCATTCCCACTGCCTCCACCCTTGCCTTCTCTCACCCAAATGATGTCATCAGCCTCCTAACTCTTTCCCTGCCTCTGGCTCTCTGGATTTTACAAAATCTCCTCCCAGCTCCAGAATTACCTTTCTAAAACATAGATCTTGCTTCTGCGCTTAGAGGCTCACACCTATAATCTCAGCACTTCAGGAGGCCAAGGTGGGCAGATCACTTGAGCACAGGAGTTCACGACCAGCCTGGCCAACCTGGTGAAACCTCATCTCTACGAAAAATACAAAAAACTTACCTGGGTGTGGTGGTGCATGGATGTAGTCCCAGCTACTTGAGGGGCTGTGGTAGGAGGATCACTTTAGCCCAGGTGGTTGAGGCTTCAGTGAGCTGAGATTGCACCACTGCACTCCAGCCTGGGTGACAAAGTGAGACCCTGTCACAAAATAATAAATAAAATAAAAATAAAGCATAGATCTTGTTCCTTTCATCCCTGGCTTGAAAACCTTGAATGCCTGCATGTAGTCCCCTAGATTAAGTCTGGAAGCTTTCGCCTGGGATTCAGGGCTCCTCTCAGTTCTAGCTTTCCTGCTATGGACTACCTGATGCTCCCCAGGCATGCCAGGCGCATTTGCATGTTTGTGCCTTTGCAAGCTCTGTTTCCTCCCTGTCTCCTCTGCCTGTTCAAATCCTACTGATGCTTTTAATGGCAAATTTAAGGGGATATTATTCAGCAATGACTGGAATCTTTTGAACACTCAATAAATCTCATGGTTGTTACTAACTTCAAGAGTCCTCTTCTGTCAAGACTTCTCCAACCTCATTTGCAACCTGGGCAGAATGTTCCTGGATAGCCAATTCCCATGCAAGTTTCACCTTCACCGAGACATTTTAGTTTGCAATGGGATGTGTTCATGTCTCCTCTATGGGGCTCTTGGATTCCAGGACCCCAGATCTGGGATTTCTTCACTTCACTGTTGCAGTGTTAGCTCTGCAGGCTGTCTCAGTCATTCAGGAAATATTTGATGGGTAGGTGTGTGAAAAAAATAGTGATGCCTTATACTTTGTCTTTTGCTTGACTGGAGCTTCTGATGTTTATTTCAAATGAACCATATCAAGGGTCATTTGATAAGAATACGCTAGAATTGGCAAGGTGCGGTGGCTCACGCCTGTAATCTCAGCACTTTGGGAGGACGAGAGATGGGTGGATCACTTGAGGTCATGAGTTTGAGACCAGCCTGGCCAACATGGCGAAACCTTGTCTGTACTAAAAATACAAAAATAAGCTAGGCATGGTGGTGGGCACCTGTAATCACAGCTACTCTGGAGGCTGAGCAGGGAGAATCGCTTGAACCCGGGAAACAGAGGTTGCAGTGAGCTGAGATCACACCATTGCACTGCAGCTTGGGAGACAGAGCAAGACTGTCATTGCAGTCTGAAACTCCTGGGCTCAAACAGTCCTGCCTCAGGCTCCCAAGTAGCTGGACTACAGGTGTTAGCCACTGTGCCTAATTTTTGTTTGTTATAGAGTTGGGGTCTTGCTATGTTGCTCAAGCTAGTCTCAAACTCCTGGGCTCAAGTGATCCTCCTGCCTTGGCCTCTTGAGTCATTGGAATTACAGGCGTGAGCTACCATGCCTCACCTGCTGTCTGTTTTTGTATGGCCTGTCAGCCAAGAATGACTTTTATGTTTTGAAATACTAATTGAAAAATATCAAAACAAGAATAATATTTTGTGACATGTGAAAATTATGTGAAATTCACATTTCAATGTCCATAAAAATGAAATTTTTTTAGAAAACTGTCTTGCCCATTTGTTTACATATTGTCCATGACTGCTTTTGCCCTGCACTGGCAGAGCTGAGTAATTTCAACAGGGTCCCTAATGCCTTCAAAGCCTAAAATATTTATCATCTGGCCCTTTTCAGAAAAGCTTGATTTAAGCTATTAGTTTACTATAAAATTAGTACACACAACAAAGAATTCAAAGTACAGCCCAAACATTTTAGTTTTTTATTTTACTTTATTTTTCTCCAAAAATGCATTTTCATACCAAAGCTCAAACACTTTAAGATTGAATTTAGGCCGGGCACGGTGACTCACGCCTGTAATTCCAGCATTTTGGGAGGCCAAGGCGGGTGGATCACGAGGTCAGGAGATTGAAACCATCCTGGCTAACGTGGTGAAACCCTGTCTCTACTAAAAATACAAAAAATTAGCTGGGTGTGGTGGCAGGCACCTGTGATCCCAGCTACTTGAGAGGCTGAGGCAGGAGAATGGTGTGAACCCGGGAGGTGGAACTTGCAGTGAGCCAAGATCACACCACTGCACTCCAACCTGGCCGACAGAGCGAGACTCTGTCTCAAAAAAAAAAAAAAAAAATTAGTTGGGCATGGTAAACCATGCCTGTAATCCCAGATACTCAGGAGGCTGAGGCAGGAGAATTGCTGGAACTCAGGAGGCAGAGGTTGCAGTGTGCCAAGATAGCACCACTGCACTCCAGCCTGGGTGACAGATCAAGACTCCATCTTGGAAAAAAAAAATTGAATTCAGAGGGTATAATGATTTTGAAATTTCAGAATGTTTGACTTTAAAATTTTTGTTAGTGTGATAGATGAAAATTCCATCTTTGTCGTTTCTTTCCTTTTCCTTTTTTTTGAGACAGAGCCTCACTCTGTTGCCCAGGCTGAAGTGCAATGGCATGATCTTGGCTCACTGCAACCTCCATCTCCCAGGTTCAAGCAATTCTCATGCTTCAGCCTCCAAAGTAACTGGTATTACAGGTGTGTGCCACCATACTCGGCTAATTTTGTATTTTTAGTAGAGACAGGGTTTCGCCATGTTGACCAGGTTGGTCTCTTTTTTTTTTTTTTTTTTTGAGACAGAGTCTTGCTCTGTCGCCCAGGTTGGAGTGCAGTGATGCTATCTCGGCTCACTGTAAGCTCCGCCTCCTGGGTTCACACCATTCTCTTGCCTCAACCTCCTAAGTAGCTGGGACTACAGGCGCCTGCCACCATGCCCTGCTAAATTTTTGTATTTTTAGTAGACACGGGTTTCACTGTGTTAGCCAGGATGATCTCAATCTCCTGACCTCGTGGTCCGTTCGCCCCAGCCTCCCAAAGTGCTGGGATTATAGGCGTAAGCCACCGGGCCTGGCTTTTTTTTTTTTTTTTTCTTTCTGTTATTTTAATGTTCATTTGCCTGATTGTGACTGAGTTTGAGCCTTTTATTTTTTATTTTTTTTGAGTCGGAGTCTCACTCTGTCACCCTGGTTAGAGTGCAGTGGTGTGATCTTGGCTCATTGTAACCTCTGCCTCCCTGGTTCAAGCTATTCTCATGGCTCAGCCTTTCTAGTAGCTGGGACTACAGGCGTGTACCACCACGCCTGGCTAATTTTTTGTATGTTTTTAGTAGAGATGGGGTTTCACCATGTTGGCCAGGCTGGTCTCGAACTCCTGACCTGAAATGACCCGCCTGCCTCAGGGTTTCAAAGTGCTGGGATTATAGGCACAAGCCACTGCATCTGGCTGGCTTTGTTTTGTTGTTGTTGTTTGTTTGTTTTCTGAGAGAGCGTCTTGCTGTATTGCCCAGGCTGTCAGGCTGGTCTCAAACTCCTAGTCTGAAGTGATCCCTCTGCCTCCTGAGTAGTGAGCCTTTCTTTTTTTTTTTTTTTTTTTAATATTATTGGTCATTCAGTTTTTCCATGATTTGCTCACTTTCCTTGCTGATTTTCAGTAATAACCTTTTTTTCTTTTTGAGATGGAGTTTTGCTCTTGTTGCCCAGGCTGGAATGCAATGGCGCAATCTTGGCTCACCACGACTTCCACCTCCCAAGTTCAAGCACTTCTCCTGCCTCAGCCTCCTGAGTAGCTGGGATTACACGCATGCACCACCACGTCCGGCTAATTTTGTATTTTTAGTAGAGATGGGGTTTCTCCATGTTGGTCAGGCTGGTCTTGAACTCCCTACCTCAGGTAATCCTCCTGCCTCGGCCTCCCAAAATGCTGGGATTACAGGCGTGAGCCACTGCGCCCAGCCAGTAATAACCTTTTATCTGTTGTATCACTTGCGAATATTTTCTCGTTTATGCATTGTCTTTTGATTTTATTGATAATGGTTTTAGCTGTACCAAAGTTTTGTTTTTCTTTCAAGATGAAATTTCACTCTGCCACTCAGGCTAGAGTAAAGTGGAGTGACCTTGGCTCACTGCAACCTCTGCCTCCCAGGCTCAAGCTGTCCTCCCACTTCAGCCTCACAGGTTGCTGGGACTACAGGCTCGCACCACCACACCTGGCTCATTTTTGTATTTTTTGTAGAGATAGGGTTTCACTATGTTACCCAGGCTGGCCTTGAACTTGGGAGTGTAAACAATCTGCCCACCTCCACCTCCCAAAGTGCTAGGATTTTAGCCATGAGTCACCATGCCTAGCCTTCTGTATTGTTTTCAATTTTTTAGAATTTTATTTTTCTGACTTGGATATTTACTGTATTGGGAATTGGTTTTGTGATGGCCTGAAAGAGTATTTAATTTAATTTTTATTCCATATTGAAACCTAGTTATGCCAACCCCATTTATTGAATAGTAACTGCTAAAAGAGTATAAAATACAGAGGAAATTTCCTGCTGCCACCTCTACCCTTTCCCAGTTGATTCCAGACTTCAGTGATTATCATTGTGAAAAGTTTCTTGTTTATTTTCAAAAAATTGCCCGTGTGTGTGAGTGTGTGTGTGTGTGTGTGTATACAAACTGGATCATATGCTGTAGACTGTTCCATACCTTTTTTTGACTCAGTATGATATTTTGCCATCTTTTTCATATCAGTTGACATATGTCTATGATCTAGTTTGGGGCTTAGCAAACTTTTTCTGTAAAGGGCTAGACATAGTGGATGCAATGACTCATGCCTACAATCCCAGCAGTTTGGGAGGCCGAAGTGGGAGATTGTTTGAGGCCAGGAGTTTGAGACTAGCCTGGGCAACATAGTGAGATCCCCATTTCTACAAAAAATAAAAAAAATTGCTCGGCATGGTAGCATGCACCTGTAATCCCAGCTACTCAGGAGGCTAAGGCAGAAGGATCACTTGATCCTGGGAGCTTGAGGCTGAAGTGGGCCATGACTGTGCCATAGCACCCCAGCCTGGGCAGCAGCAAGACCCCATCTTTTTTTTTTTTTTTTTTTTTTTTGCTGTTGTAAATGCTACTTGTATTTTAAGACCCCATCTTAAAAAAAAATAAATAAAGAAGGGCTAGATAGGCCTTGTGAGCCATACTCTCAGTCATAACTATTAACTTCTACCATTGCAGCAAGAAAGGAATAATAGACAATAGTAAACAAGTGTGGTTGTGTTCCAATAAGACTTTATTTATGAAAATAGGTAGAGCCAGGCATGCTGGTGTGTGCCTATAGTTCCAGCTACTAGGGAGGCTGAGGTGGAGGTTCATTTGAGCCCAGGAGTTCGAGGCCAGCCTGAGCAACACAGCAAGACCCCATCTCTTAAAAAAATAGATAGGAGACAGATTTGCCCCCAAACCATATTTTGCTGACCTTTGGGCAAGTTTATATGTTTTAACATCTGTGTGGTATTCCGTCATCTGAATATATCATAATTGATGTAATAAGCACTTTATTAATATACATTTAACTTTTCTAGTTATTTTTATTATGAACAATTCTGCACAAACAGCCTTGTACATAACCTTTGCTTACTTTCATAAATATGTATGGAAGAAATTTCTGGAAGTAGAATTACTACATCAAATGTATGTGCGTTTCAGATTTTGACAGGAATTATCAAATTGCTGTGTCTGCAGAGGTTGTGCTTGTTTACGCTCCCATCAACAGCATATGAGGTGCTAGTTTCCTCACATGCTTACCAACTCCAGGGCTGTGAAAAATGCTATATGCTTTAGCTCTAAAATTAAAGAAGTATTTTTTGGATTGAGTTTTAACAGTCTCGTTATTTTCAAAGGACATATACCAGATTGTTAACATTGGCTATTTCTGAAAGATAGGATTGCTTGTCCTGTTTCCTTCCTTTCTTCCTTCCTTCCTTCCTTCCTTCCCCTTCCTCTTCTTTTTTTTTTTTTTTTTTTTTTTTTTTAAAGAGGTGGGGTCTTGGCCGGGCGCAGTGGCTTAAGCCTGTAATCCCAGCACTTTGGGAGGCCGAGACCGGCAGATCACGAGGTCAGGAGATCGAGACCATCCTGGCTAACACGGTGAAACCCCGTCTCTACTAAAAAATACAAAAAACTAGCTGGGCGAGGTGGCGGGCGCCTGTAGTCCCAGCTACACAGGAGGCTGAGGCAGGAGAATGGCGTAAACCTGGGAGGCGGAGCTTGCAGTGAGCTGAGATCCGGCCACTGCACTCCAGCCCAGGCGACAGAGCAAGACTCCGTCTCAAAAAAAAAAAAAAAAAAGAGATGGGGTCTTGCTCTGTGTCCCCAGGCTGCAATGCGGTGGCACCATCATAGCTCACTGCAACCTCAAACTCCTGGGCTTAAGTGATCCTCCCACCTCAGTTTCCCAAGTAGCTAGAATTACAGGTGCATGCCACCACACCAAGCTAATTTTTAAATTTTTTCTAGAGACGAGGTTTCATCATGTGGCCCAGGCTGGTATCAGACTCCTGGCCTCAAGCAGTCCTCCTACTTCGGCCTCCCAAAGTGCTGGGATTATAGGTGTGAGCTACTGCACTCAGCCTACTTTCTTTTGTATAGCTTTCTATGAAATATATTGTCTGAAAAATTTTCAATGCACAGGCACTACTTTATCAGAAAAAAACAACAAAGGTGTTTTAATTGCAAAACAAAAGCTATATGTAAAGTGTATTTTGTCTTAGATATATAAGTATGAATGTTGTATGTATATATTTGCCCCCAGCATCTGTACTGTAGACAGAAAAAGCAACTGTGGATGAGGAGAAACAATCCTTGCACAAATGTTCCCAGTATTCCACAGATACTGATGCTGATCCATCCACTGCCTTATCTCTTTGTGGACAGAAATTTCCTTCTTGGCCAGGCGCAGTGGCTCACACCTGTAATCCCAGCACCTTGGGAGGCTGAGGCAGGTGGATCACCTGAGGTCAGAAGTTTGAGATCAGCCTGGCCAAAATGGTGAAACCCCGTCTCTACTGAAAATACAGAAATTAGCCAGGCTTGGTGGTGCACACCTGTAATCTCAGCTACTTGCGGGGCTGAGGCATGAGAATCACTTGAACCTGTGAGGCGGAGGTTGCAGTGAGCTGAGATTGTACCACTGCACTCCAGCCTGGGTGACTGAGTGAGCCTTTTTCTGAAAAAAAAAGACATTTCCTTCCTTATCCACAAAGACAGCATTTCAGGCAAACATTTCAGTGTATCCATTCCATGCTGTGAAGAATTACTATAGCTTATAGAAGGAAGGGCATGTTTTGGGGACCACCAGGATCTGGCTTATTCCTTCCTGTGCTTCCATAGTCTCTGCCAGGTCCAGGTAAGTGACCTAACATATGGTCTGATGAATATGAGACCAAGGAAGAAAATTCATCATGCAGTGCCCAGAGTCCTCTCAAGCAAGCACTAAGGACCTGATGCTTCACAGCAGTGTGCTCTCTGTCGTACAAATTAGTATTGTTCTTCCTCTGGGTGTCTAAGGTTGAGATTTTGCATTTTGTGAATGTCTGCAAATTTCCAACAGCATCCACCCTGGCAGTACGGCGAGGCCATAGGAACTGGTATGGTAATTTTCCTGAGCTCCCTAAACCCCATTGTGTATCAATGTATTCCACTTTTGCGTATTTTACTTCCTATAGAATGGGAGGTACAGAATCATATCCCTTCTGGAACTATTTTAAAGGCCTTGATGGAAGGTGGTGAAAATGGGCCCTGGATGAGATTTATGAGAGCAGAAATAACAGCAGAGGGTTTTTTACGAGAATTTGGGAGACTATGCTCTGAAATGGTGAGTGATAAACATACCTACATTTCCATATTTTTCTTTTTGCCTTGAGTAGTGGTTGCAACATTCATGTATAAGTTAGTTAAACTGAAAATAAAGTGAAACCTTATAACCCATTACATGTTTTAAAGTTATTTCTTAGGCCAGGCGCTGTGGCTCATGCCTATAATCCCAGCACTTTGGGAGGCCAGAGGGTGGATCACGTGAGGTCAGAAGTTTGAGACCAGTCTGGCTAACATGGTGAAACCTCGTTTCTACTACAAATACAAAAAATTAGCTGGCTGTGGTGGCGCACACCTGTAATCCCAGCTATTTGGGAGGCTGAGGCAGGAGAATCGCTTGAACCTTGGGGGTGGAGGTTGCAGTGAGCTGAGATCATGCCATTGCACTCCAGCTTGGGCAACAAGAGCGAAACTCTGTCTCAAAAAAAAAAAAAAGTTATTTATTTCACCCCAGGTGTTCAATTTATATATGAATAACTAAAAATATTCTTAGCCAGGTGTGGTGGCTCACGCCTGTAACTTCAGCACTTTGGGAGGCTGAGATAGAAGAACTGTTTGAACTCTGGAGTTTGAGACCAGCTTAGGCAACATAGCCAGACCTCGTCTCTACTAAAAATCAAAAAAATTAGCCAGGCATGGTGGCACACACCTCTGGTCCCAGCTATTCATGAGGCTGAGGCTTGAGCCCTAGAGACTGAGGCTTCAGTGAGCCATGACCATGCCACTGCACTGCAACCTGGGCAACATAACAAGACTCCGTCTCAAAAAAAAAAAAAAAAAAAAATCTTTACTAAGTTCCTCCAGCATATATATATATATATATATATTTTTTTTTTTTTTTTTTTTTGAGACGGAGTCTTGCTCTGTCGCCCAGGCTGGAGTGCAATGGCGGGATCTCGGCTCACTGCAAGCTCCGCCTCCCGGGTTCACGCCATTCTCCTGCCCCAGCTGCCTCTGAGTAGCTGGGACTACAGACACCCGCCACCTCTCCCGGCTAGTTTTTTTGTATTTTTTTAGTAGAGACGGGGTTTCACTGTGTTAGCCAGGATGGTCTTGATCTCCTGACCTCATGATCCGCCCGTCTTGGCCTCCCAAAGTGCTGAGATTACAGGCTTGAGCCACCGCGCCTGGCCAGCATGTATTTTTTTAATGTTTTCTAGCGTATTATAAAGGATATTATGAAGGATACGAAAGAACAGCCAGATAACAAGATACCTGGGGGCAAAGGTTTTAGAGCCATTGTACCCTTTCTGGGCCTGCCACCCTTCTCCCAGCACCTCCATGCATTCAGCAATCTGAAAGCTCCCCTCCAACAGATACCAAAACAGGAGCTATCTACATAATGGCTTTGATAAAACAGCTTATTTAAAACAATAATAATATGGAACATTTTTTTCTGTACTGTGCACTGTTCTAAGCTCTTTATATAGCTCATGTAACTGTAATGGGTCTACTAAAATATAATTTAAAATATAGTAAGAAGAGTTCTGTAGGTAGATGGTGGTGATGGTGATGGTTGCACGACAACATGACTGTACTTAATGCCACTGCCCTGTATACTTGAAAATGGTCAAGTGCGGTGGCTCATGCCTGTAATCTCAGCATTTTGGGAGGCCAAGGAGAGCAGATCACCTGAGGTCAGGAGTTCAAGACCAGCCTGGCCAACATGGTGAAACCCCACCTCTACTAAAAATAAAAAGTTTAGCCAGGCGTGGTGGGGGGCACCTGTAATCCCAGCTACTTGGGAGGCTGAGACAGGAGAATTGCTTGAACCTGGGAGGCAGAGGTTACAGTGAGCTGAGATCGAGATTACACCACTACACTCCAACCTGGGTGACAGAGTGAGACTCCATCTCAAAAACAAAAAACAAGGTTAAAATGGTAAATTTTGTGTTACATATGTTTTCCACAATTTATATATATACACATATATGTGTATATATAATAGGAAACCTTGAAAACATGCAAAGTGAAAGAAGCCAGTCAAAAAAGACCACATGGTGTGTGATTCCATCTGTGTGAAATGTTCAGAATAGGCAAATCCATAGAGATAGAATGTAGATTGGTGGTTTTCTAGTACAGGGAGACTTGGGGGAAATGAGGAGTGACTGTTAATGGGTATGGTTTACTATTTAAAAAAAAAATTTTTTTTTTGAGACAGAGTCTTGCTCTGTCACCCAGGCTAGAGTACAGTGGAGCAGTCTCGGCTCACTGCAACCTCTGCCTCCCGGGTTCAAGTGATTCTCCTGCCTTAGCCTCCCGAGTAGCTGGACAGACATGCGCCACCAGCCCCAGCTAATTTTTGTATTTTTAGTAGAGACAGGGTTTCACCATGTTGGCCAGGAAGGTCTCGATCTCTTGACCTTGTGATCTGCCTGCCTCTGCCTCCCAAAGTGCTGGGATTACAGGTGTGAGCCACCACACCTGGCTGGTTTGCTCTTTAGAGTAATGAAAATGTCCTAAAACTGATGGCAGTGATGGTTGCACAACTTTGTGAATATATTAAAAACCACTGAATTGCACTCCTTAAATAGGTGACTTGCATGGCATGTGAATTATATTTCAGTAAAGCTGTTCTAAAATCTGTGTGTGTATATGTATATATAAAATAGCAGACTTGCCTTTGCAGATTTTGAAATGTGATAATATAAGAGTTTTCTTTTCTTTTTTTTTTTTTTTTTTGAGACGGAGTCTTGCTCTGTTGCCCAGGCTGGAGTGCAGTGGCATGGTCTCGGCTCACTGCAACCCCTGTCTCCTGGGCTCAAGCTATTCTCCTGCTTCAGCCTCCCGAGTAGCTGGGACTATAGGTGCGTGCCACCACGCTTGGCTAACTTTTTGCATTTTTACTAGAGACAGGGTTTTACCATGTTAGCCAAGATGGTCTTGATCACCTGACCTTGTGATCCGCCCGCCTCAGCCTCCCAAAGTGCTGGGATTACAGACGTGAGCCATTGCGCCCCGTCTTATAAGAGTTTTCAAAACCCACACAGATTGAATTTAAAAACAAGAAAAAAATTGATCAGAAACTAAAGTTCATAATGGTGATGCTGAGGCAATACAAAAAGCATTAAATGACTTCTCAAGCATTAAAAATTAAATTACATATACTTAATATACTTTTAGAGTTCACTGTATCCTCTTATGATAAACTGGGTTTTTTTTTTCAACTAGCAAACCATGAGCAGAATAAAGAACTCATTTAATTGTAATATTGATATAAATAGCTCCATTCCCTACTCTGTTGCTCAGGCTGGAGTGCAATGGCTTGATCATAGCTCACTGCAGCCCCAGTCTCCCAGGCTCAAGCCATCCTCCTACCTCAGCCCCCTGAGTAGCTGGGACCACAGGTATGCGCCACCAAGCCTGGCTAAGTTAAAAAACTTTTTTTTTAGATCTCACTTTGTTGCCCAAGCTGGTGTCAAACTCCTGAGCTCAAGCAGTTCTCCCACCTCAGCCTCCCAAAATGCTGGGATTACAGGTGTGAGCCACTGTGCCTAGCCTGTAACTCTAGTCCTAGGTAACTTTTAAAAGTCTTATATGAGAGTTCAGCACAGGGGCTGAGGAAGTAAGGAACACAGTTCCTGCAGGCAGCAAGCTATGAGCCTCGGCTCCTGTAGCCAGAGAGCAGAAGGACTCCAGGAATAAGCTTATTTTTTTTTTCTGTTGGCCACGAGTGTTTGTCACTCTTAATGATTGCTGTTCTCCCCTGCCCTCTCCTGTTTTTAGTCAAAAACCTCCGTGCCTGTGGACTCATTTTTCTCTCTGCTGACTAGTGAGGGAGTGGCAAAGCAGTTCCCAGTGATGACTGAGGCCATAACTCAAATTCGGGCAAAAGGTCTTCAGACTGCAGTCTTGAGCAATAATTTTTATCTTCCCAACCAGAAAAGCTTTTTGCCCCTGGACCGGAAACAGTTTGATGTGGTAAGCTTGAGCTAATTGAAAACCATTGGAACAGAATCTGTGCCCTCGCTTCAGGGTGCAGCGTTAAATGCTGCCTTCTAACAGGTCTTGAGTGAGGGAGTTTTTCCTTCAGACACTTGACTAAGTTAGTTTTAAATGCAATAGGTTGAAAAGAGACCTTTTAAAATAACACTGTGTTCTTAGCAAGGTCAGACATTTATGGCATTTGATAACCGGTTGACACTTCAGCTTTACATTCTAAATTCGAACCTTAGTCTTCATATAACACAAGCATCTCTATCAGCCCTTACATCTTAATGGATCCTTTGGCCTTTTCTAGGACGAACTATGTTGCCTCCTATTTCTGTGACATTAATTCCTAGACCAGTGCTGTCCAATAAAACTTTACTGCCTTCCTTGGCCTGATTTACTTCCGTACTAAATCCATCTGCTCCATGTGTGTATCCCAACCTGTCATGTGATAAACCTATAGTTTTGACATGCTTGGCTGTATTTGGGTACTTTACTTATTTATTTATTTTTATTTATTTATTTTGAGATGGAGTCTCGCTCTGTAACCCAGGCTGGAGTTCAGTGGCGCAATCTCAGCTCACTGCAACCTCTGCTTCCCAGGTTCAAGCCTTTCTCATGCCTCAGACTCCTGAGTAGCTGGAATTACAGACATGTGCCACCATGCTTGGCTAATTTTTATATTTTTAGTAGAGACGGGGTTTCACCGTGTTGGCCAGGCTGGTCTTCAACTCCCAACCTCGAGTGATCCGCCCATCTCAGCCTCTCAAAGTGCTGGGATTTCAAGTATGAGCCACCGTGCCTGGCCTATTTTTTTATATATATATATATATATATATATATATTTTTTTTTTTTTTTTCCTGTTGTTGTTGTTGTTGTTTTTCTTGAGACAATCTTGCTCTGTTGCCCAGGCTAAAGTACAGTGGCACCATCTCGGCTCACTGCAACCTCCCTCTTCTAGGCTCAAGCAGTTCTCCTGTCTCAGCCTCCTGAGTAGCTATGATTACAGGCATGCACTGCCCCTGACACTACCACCCTTGAATTTTTAGTAGAGACAGGGTTTCACCATGTTGGCCAGGGAAGAAGGAGGCTTCCCCTCCATCTTCCTGGGATAGAGACTCCAAAGTTTGAACTCCTGACCTCAAGTAATCTACCCACCTTGACCTCCTAAAGTGCTGGGATGACAGGCATGAGCCACCATGCCTGGCCCCTATTTGGGTACTCTCTTTGTTTTTTCCCTGAGAGAGGGTCTTTCTCGGTCACCCAGGTTGGAGTTCAGTGGCTCAGTCTCAGTTCATTGCATCCTCCACCTGCCAGATTCAAGGAATTCTTGTGCCTCAGCCTCTTAGTAGCTGAGACTATAGGTGCATGCCACCACGCCTGGCTAGTTTTTGTTTTTTATTAATATTAGAGAGTGGGTTTCACCATATTGGCCAGGGTGGTCTCAAACGATCAACCCACCTCAGCCTCCCAAAGTGCTGAGATTACAGGCATGAACCACCATGCCCGGCCCTATTTGGATACTTTAAAAATGTTTATTTTTGTCTTATGACCAACAGCAGTGATAATTCCCTTTAGAGACTCCAAAGCCCAGATTGGCAGTTGATCTTCCAGCACCTTTTAGAGTTGTGATGGATCAGAAGAACCCTTCCCCTGGCCCATTGCTCCAAAGATATTCCGAGTCAGTGCAAAAGGGAACAGCTCACCAAATATAGTGAGAGTCATGGTAACCTCTGGAACACATTGAATGAAATTTCTCTGATAACTCAAGTATTGGACATTTTGCTACCAGAGCCCCTTTCTGATTCTTTCCATCTTTGGAAGAGCTACTTTGGCTGGACTCCAGGAAGTGGCATATTCCCTTAGCCCTACATCTGCCTATGCCTGGCTGTATTTGTACCCTTCGTTGGGCCAGTGAGATTAAAGATTTTCAACTCTGCCTACACATCACATGACCTGGAAGTTTGTAAAGATTCTGGGTCTGTTTCCCTGGAGGCTTTTGTTGAGTATGTCTAGTTGGGATCCAGGCATGTGTATTTCAAAAAAGCTCCACAGGTGATTCTGCCGTGCAGCTGGGGTGAGACACCCCAAGATGCAGTGAGGGACTTGGACTTCGGATTCTGTCCATGCTTCTCTCTTACCACACAGCCTCCGTCATGCTTACCTTGAGAAGGAGGCTTCCCCTCCATCTTCCTGGGATAGAGCCTTGATAAATAAAATCATTTTTATCTGATCCACATTTGGAAAAACACTGGCCTTGTTCCCACAGTTCCTGGTTTGCCAAGAAAGTAATAGAAACCCTGAATAAGTTCATGCCATCATGTGCAAAATAGAACAGAAAGAGAAGGCTAGAGATCTTATCAAACAAATCTTAAGAATTTATTTTACTTCCCCCAAATGTAATTCACCTAGTGAGAGGAGCTGTCTGCTTCCTGGAACTTTGCCCCATCCCCCACAGTTCCCTCCACTTTCCTGTCTCTTGTCTTAGCCAGTACAGCTCTGCCGCTTCCATCTGGTACGTTACATCGATCGGTGTCTGAGACACCCTGCTTCTGTACTTCTCACTATTGACGTTTTCTTTAGGGTAGCCTCTTAGACTTTTTTTTTTTTTTTTTTTTTTTTAAGCTCATTCAGGTCCTTAGAAGACAAGAGAAAGTAGAAAGGTCCAGTTTATTCCGGACATTTATTTACCTGAAAGGGCAGTTCTCACCCAACCCAGAATGCAAGTGTGGGATAGAGAGAGGGGCCATTGGGTTTGTCCTTGGCCTTGGAGAGCTTGGGTCATTCCAAATGGCAAGTCAGAGATTTAGTTCTGTTCTTAGGGCAGATCAGAGGGTATTGGTTATAGGCTATGTGGCTGTCTTGGGCCCACACTATAGGAGATTAAGCCCTGGGGACACTAAAAGGACTTTCGGGGAATCAGTGGATCAGAGACAGCCTGACACCGAGAAGGCTTTCCCGGGTTCTCCTGTACTCTCACCAGCACCCTCCACCCATTGCAGATCAGATACGTGGCTGAAGCAAGGTCATCAGAGTATAGGAGCCTCTTAGCATGTCAGGAACAGTGTCAGCCCTCCCATGGAATTTCTGTCTAAATGGAGTATGGATGGGTTTTTAAACCTCTAAAATAAACACTAAGTTCGTATTTATTTTATACCTGTGACAGTGTCTTCTTTCTGGAAAAAAAAAAAATGGTGAACTACTTCCCATAAAGCCGACATGTACAGCTTTTCTTCTGCTTTGTTTAGCCCCAAGATGTGACATTAGCCAAATGCTTTATCATTTTGGAACTCACTTAAGTTTCATTTAAGTTTCACAACTTACTGAGCTAAGATAGGTAAGATGACTATTAATATTATTCCCATTTTGTTGATGATGACACTGAGGCCCATTATAGCTTTGCTTGTTTGCACAGGGTCACAGTGTCTGAAACAGACATTTTGGTTTCTCGAGTTTGCCCCCATGTTGTAACCCAGTATTGTTAAATTCCTCAATTTAAGAAGGCAACATCATTTTATATCATAACAATCTTAAATTACTTGTTATAATAAATCTCAACTGTCCTTCTTATGCTTTTCCTTTCAAAAAGTTTACCAGCATGCGTGTGGGAGCTCCACCTTTAGGGACATTCATCTCTCATTCCCGTCCCTCCATCAGGTCGTGGAGTCCTGCGTGGAAGGGATCTGTAAGCCAGACCCTAGGATCTACAAGCTGTGCTTGGAGCGGCTCGGCTTGCAGCCCTCTGAGTCTATCTTTCTTGATGACCTTGGACCAAATCTAAAAGCAGCTGCCAGCCTTGGTATTCACACCATTAAGGTAATAGTCACTATTTTTTGACCCCCCTCCCATGCACGAGCCACTAGTGCAACATATTTCTCTGTAATCTTTTTACATTTGTAGCTCTAGCTTTCCTTAGGGTTTCCCCCTACATTTCCATAGTCATCTTATTTTGTGTTAATTATGAAATCTATGTGACTAGCTGCTTGAATTTTCAATGAGAAGCAAGACAAACAGGTACTGAGAAGGCAGCTTGAGAAAAGAGATAGGAAAGGAGGTGAATGGTAGGCTTAAGACCTTTGTGGGGGTGTTCACCCAGGAGGCAGAGCTTGCAGTGAACCAAGATTGCACCATTGCACTCCAGCCTGGATGACAGAGCAAGACTCCATCTCAAAAAAAATAATAATATTAGCAAAAAAAAAAGATGTTTGTTTCATAATTAAAACTCAATATTGTACCTTCGTTCCTAATAATACTGTCCCTGATGGACTATAACAAAAGTGCTACAGTATTAACCTCCCTATCTGATAAACTTCTAAACCAAAAATTCTAAAATAAATCACCCATTTTCTAAAATAATAAAACATTGGTTCAGTGGATAAAAAGAAGTTTTAACTTCAGTTCTCACCTCGTTTGCTCTTGTTATTGGTGTCCTTATTCTTGTAGGCTGTTATATTATTCCCGGCCTTCAAAGGTTTTTTTTTTTTTTTTTGAGATGGAGTCTCACTCTGTCACCCAGGCTGGCGTGCGGTGGCGTGATCTCGGCTCACTGCAAGCTCCGCCCTCACTGGATTCACGCCATTCTCCTGCCTCAGCCTCCTGAGTAGCTGAGACTACAGGTGCCCGCCACCACGCCCGGCTAATTTTTTGTATTTTTAGTAGAGACGGGGTTTCACAGTGTTAGCCAGGATGGTCTCGATCTCCTGACCTCGTGATCCGCCCGCCTCGGCCTCCCAAAGTGCTGGGATTACAGGTGTGAGTCACCGCGCCCGGCTATTTGTTTGTTTTGAGACAGAGTCTCACTCTGTTGCCTAGGCTGGAGTGCAGTGGCTCAATCTCGGCTCACTGCATCCTCTGCCTCCTGGGTTCCAGTGATCTCCTGCCTCAGCCTCCTGAGTAGCTGGGATTACGGTCACACACCACCATGCCCGGTTAATTTTTTTGTATTTTTAGTAGTGACGGGGTTTCACTATGTTGGTCAGGCTGGTCTCAAACTCCTGACCTTGTGATCTGCCTGCTTCAGCTCCCAAAGTGCTGGGATTACAGGCATGAGCCACCGTGCCCAGCCTTTGAAGTTTTATACAAAATCTTGTCTCTGCCACTCTGTACAGAGTTAACTCCTAACTCTCCTCCACCCTATTTGGAAAAATTACTTCTATTAGTGGGACAAACAAAGCAATTAAATCAAAACGTATTAAACAAATTTGAAGAGAAATTATAAAATAAAAAGGGGGGAATTGTAAAAAGTAAAGTAGAGGTTCCTCTTCAAAGACTTTCCTCCCCACTTAAGTAGGAATAAATAGTAACTTCTCTTAGAAGCAAAATTTATTTGAAGACCCGTGCTAGCATTCTTAAATATCTGCTAGCTGTGATAAAGAAATCAATGTACTTTATGTTCTTTACTCCCACAATTTAGCCTAAATATTTGCCCTGGCATGCTTATACTGGTCCAAGCAAGCATTAGGTCATAGCCTGTTCCTCTTCCTTATTTGAAGGTGTTTTTACTTTTCTCAGCATTCCACAAGTTACTTCTTCCTTCCTTTGTTCTCCTCTATCTTTGCCTCTTTCAAAAAGTTCTAGGCCGGGTGCGGTGGCTCACACCTGTAATCCCAACACTTTGGGAGGCCCAGGCAGGTGGATCATGAAGTCAGGAGATGGAGACCATCCTGGCTAACACGGTGAAACCCTGTCTCTACTAAAAATATAAAAAATTAGCCGGACGCAGTGGCGGGCGCCTTTAGTCCCAGCTACTCAGGAGACCGAGGCAGGAGAATGGCGTGAACCCAGGAGGCAGAGTTTGCAGTAAGCCAAGATAGCGCCACTGCAGTCCGGCCTGGGCGAAAGAGTGAGACTTCTATCTCAAAAAAAAAAAAAAGGTTCTAGGTTGCTAGCCAATCAGGATAAATACAGAATTTAAAAGTCCCATTCCAGCGAAACTAGACACAGCAGTAGGGTGGATGCGTCAGGTTATAAATGACCCTGTCTCCTTTGTTTGGTGTACTCTTGTGGCAAAACTGCTGGCGAGTGTACCCTTTCTGCAGGAAGTAAAAATGGCCTTCCTGAGTAAATTTGTGTTCAAGTGCTGTGTCTTTATGGCACTGGGGAACAAACATTTCGGACACCTCCTAGGAAACAGATAGGAGCCCCTGAGGCTAGGGTTGACTGCTGGCACCTGTTCAATATATACTCTCTACACCTGTACTACCATGAATTGTAAAATTTTAAAAAAATGTATATATATTCTCAACATTCTGTGAAAAGAAGGGAAAAATAACGACAACAAAATATATACATATACATATTCTCTCTGAAACCAGGTTAATGACCCAGAGACTGCAGTAAAGGAATTAGAAGCTCTCTTGGGTTTTACATTGAGACTAGGTGTTCCAAACACTCAGCCTGTGAGAAAGACGATGGAAATTCCGAAAGATTCCTTGAAGAAGTACCTCAAAGACTTACTGGGTATCCAGACCACAGGTATGTGGGTGTCTTTCATGTTTTGGTAACTCTCTCTGAGGCGAAGGTTTTGGTTTGTTTCTCACTTTTCAACCCTAATGGAATGGGCTGGAGACAAAGAAGCTTTACAGTGAGGAAAAGAGCCATTGGGCCTGATGCATCTGAGCGCTGCTTTCAGTTTTGCTTGGGAAAAAGCATTAACTTCCCTATTTGTGGATCTCCAAAAGTATACCTATCCCACTCTTACACCTGAGAGTGTGGTATGGCAGTGGTTGCCTGCTTTCAACAGGGAGAGGAACTTGGGGACTGCAGTATGTGCTCAGAGGATTTTACAGTTTCTAATGCTTTGAGATAACAGCCCATTTTGTGAAGATGACTTAGAAGTTACATTGGCAGGCGGGGTATGGTGGCTCACACCTGTAATCCCAGCACTTTAGGAGACCGAGGCAGGTAGATCACGAGGTCAGGAGTTCAAGATCAGCCTGGCCAACTTGGTGAAACCTTGTTTCTACTAAAAATACAAAAATTAACTGGATATGGTGGTGGGTGCCTGTAATCCCAGACACTCAGGAGGCTGAGGCAGGAGAATTGCTTGAACCCAGGAGGCAGAGGTTGCAGTCAGCCGAGATTGTGCTGCTGTACTCCAGCCTGGGCAACAGAGCAAGACTCCATCTCAGGAAAAAAAAAAAAGAATTTGCATTGGTGACCAGGGTGTAGTGGCTCACTCCTGTAATTCCAGCATTTTGGGAAGCCGAGTCAGGCGGATCACTTGAGGCCAGGAGTTCGAGACCAGCCTGACCAACAATGTGAAACCTTGTCTCTACTAAAAATACAAAAATTAGCTGGGTGTGGTGGTGCACAACTCTAGTCCCAGCTGCTCTGGAGACTGAGGCACAACAATCGCTTTAATCCGGGAGGCAGTGGTTGCAGTGAGCCTAAATTGCGCCACTGCACTCTAGCGTGGGTGATAGAGTGAGACTCCCTCTTAAAAAAAAAAGAAAAAGAATGAAAGGGGGCCAGGCTCAGTGGCTCATGCCTATAATCCCAGCACTTTGGGAGGCTGAGGCAGGTGGATCACCTGAAGTCAGAAGTTCGAGGTCAGCCTGGCCAACATGGCGAAACCCCATCTCTACTAAAAATACAAAAAAAAAAATTAGCTGGGCATGGTGGTGGGTGCCTGTAATCCCAGCTACTCGGGAGGCTGAGGCAGGAGTATCACTTGAACCCGGGAGACCGAGGTTGCAGTGAGCTGAGATAGTGCCACTGTACTCCAGCCTGGGCGACAGAGTGAGACTCCATCCCCCCCCCCCAAAAAAAGGAAAAATACAAAAATTAGTTGGGCATGGTGGCACATGCCTGTAGTCCTAGCTACTCAGGAGAATCACTTGAACCTAGGAGGTGGAGGTTGCAGTGAGCTGAGATCGTGCCACTGCACTGCAGCCTGGGCAACAGAGCAAGACTCTCTCAAAAAAAAAAAAAGTTGCATGATTTTAAAATGCAACAAGTTGTCTCCATTTCTTGGAGAGAAGTTTTCTCTTTCCTCCTTCACATTCTGCCCTCCGAAAACCAGGTGCCTTGTGTGCTTTAGAGGACACTTTTGGGTCAGGGGTGGTGACTCATGCCTATAATCCTAGCACTTTGGGAGACTGAGGTGGGCAGATCACTTGAGGCCAGGAGTTTGAGACCAGCTTGGTCAACATGGCGAAACTCCATCTCTACTAAAAATACAAAAATTAGCTGAGTGTGGTGGCGCATGCCTGTAGTCCCAGCTACTGGGGAGGCTAAGGCAGGAGAATTGCTTGATCCCAGGAAGCAGAGGTTGCAGCGAGCTGAGATAGTGCCACTGCACTCCAGCCTGGATGACAGAGCAAGACTCCATTTCAAAAACAAAAGAAAACAAAAAAAAGAGACTTAAAAATTTTTTTTAATTTAATTTAATTTTTTTTGAGATGGAGTTTTGCCCTTGTTGCCCAGGCTGGAGTGCAATGGCATGATCTCAGCTCACTGCAACCTCCACCTCTTGGGTTCTAGTGATTCTCCTGCTTCAGCCTCCCAAGTAGCTCGGATTACAGGCACCCGCTACCATGCCTGGTTAATTTTTTTTTTTTTTTTTTTTTGAGATGGAGTCTCGCTCTGTCGCCCAGGCTGGAGTGCAGTGGCGCAATCTCGGCTCACTGCAAGCTCCGCCTCCCGGGTTCACGCCATTCTCCTGCCTCAGCCTCCCGAGGAGCTGGGACTACAGGCGCCCGCCACTGCGCCCGGCTAATTTTTTCTATTTTTAGTAGAGACGGGGTTTCACCGTGTTAGCCAGGATGGTCTCGATCTCCTAACCTTGTGATCCGCCCGCCTCGGCCTCCCAAAGTGCTGGGATTACAGGCGTGAGCCACCGCGCCCGGCTCATGCCTGGTTAATTTTTATATTTTTAGTAGAGATGGGGTTTCACCATGTTGGTCAGGCTGGTCTCAAATTCCTGATCTCAGGTGATCCACCCGCTTTGGCCTCCCAAAGGGCTGAGATTACAGGCATGAGCCTCCGCGCCCGGCCAAAGAAGACATTTTTCCCAGGTGATAAAGGTTTCACCCACTTGCTCCTTGAAAAAGGCTTTTATTGATAGAGTTTCACGTTAGGATGTTTTCCAGCAATTGGATTATTGGTAGTGGCCTCTGCACAACTGTGATACCCACTCTGGCCAGCCGGAAGAACTCAGGCAGACTTCTGTTGCTTGCCTGCTCTTCTAACCAAGTGAAATCAATCTACACCCAGGGTTCAGTCTTCTTATGGAGCTGAGAATGAATTACTTTCACCTCAGCCAGGATCCTGCAAGGGAGCCATGGAATTCAGCCTAGTGCAGTGGGAAATTGCATCTCATGAAAGCAGCTTTGTGTCAGGCCAAAGGCCTCTGTGTCACTCCTTTCAGCTGTCCCAGCAGTGTCAGGCAGAGGGACGTGCAAGGGCACCTTTCATCCTCAGGCTTAAAGCATTCCATTTGGCAAGATGGGTTGCCATGGCTGCATTTGTGCTTGATAAACAGAATGAGCATGTTTTTATTCATGGAGCAGGAGTTGGCAGGAAGGACAAAATTGGACACCTGCACAAAATGAGAAAATTACTGTGGTATAAAATGAATGGCCTTTGACAAACTGTAGTGGCATGTGATCCTGGACCTGAGTTGGCGGGGTGTAGACCTGGGACTCAGTCACTCCTGGTAGGCAGGTAAGAGGTGCTTTTCTTGCACTGCATGGCAGATGAGGATATTTTGAAGCCCAAATGCAGAATTCATTAGAAAGAAAGAATGTCTGCTCAGATCTGTCCTCCAGGGCTGGTTTGAGTTTTCTTTGTTTTCAAACTTGCAGGCCCGTTGGAACTCCTTCAGTTTGATCACGGGCAGTCAAATCCAACTTACTATATCAGGCTGGCTAATCGTGATCTGGTTCTGAGGAAGAAGCCCCCAGGGACACTCCTTCCATCTGCCCATGCCATAGAGAGGGAGTTCAGGTAAGTTTTCAGGGCCAGGGGAGCACTTGCCCACCAGCCTCCACCGTGCACAAGCTCAGCCCTAAACAGAAAAGCCAGCACTCCATAAAAACACCCCAAGACATTTAAAACTACAATTATGGACCAGGTTTTGTGGGTCACACCTATAATCCCAGTGCCTTGGGAGACCGAGGCAGGAGGATCATTGAGCCCAAGAGGTCAAGACCAGCCTAGGCAATGCGGCAAAACCCTGTCTCTACCAAAAAAAAAAAAAAAAGAATTAGCCTGCACGTGGTGGCAGGAACCTGTAGTCCCACCTACTCAGGAGGCTGAGGTGGGAGGATTGCTTGAGCTGGGAGGTTGAGGCTATAGTGAGTTACTGTGGCGTCATTGCATTCCCGCCTGGGAGACATTGTGAGACCCTGCCCCAATCCCCAAAAAAGCCAAATGTAAATTAGAACTATTCTGGAAAACAATATGATACAATTTATTAAAAGCCTCAGAGTTTTCATACTTTCAGACCTAGTAATTCCAATTCTGGGTCTCTGTCTTAAAGAAATAATTCTAAGTAGGGGGAAACAGCTTTATGTATTAATATGCTCACCACAAAGTTGTTTAATAAGAAGAATTTGGAAGGCCAGGAGCAGTAGCTAATGTAGTCCCAGCACTTTGGGAGGCTGAGGCAGGTAGATCACTTGAGCTCAGGAGTTTAAGACCAGCCTGGACAACATAGTGAAAACCTGTCTCTACCAAAAATACAAATAGTTAGATGGGTGTGGTGGCATATGCCTGTAGTTCCATCTACTCAGCAGGCTGAGGTGAGAGGATCTCTTGAACCTGGGAGGTGGAGGCTGCACTGAGCCGAGATGGCACCACTGCACACTCCAGCCTGTGTGACAGAGTGAGACTCTGTCTCAAGAAACAAACAAAAGAGTTTGGAAACTACTTAAATGTACTATAATCTGTACTATAATCTGTACCATAATCAGGAAATAAGTAAACCTTGGTATATCTACTCGTTGCAATGACAGAAATAGTAATAGCTAACATTTATTGAATGTTTAGTGTGTGCCAGGCACTAAAATAAATGCTTTGAATGTCTTGTTACTGCAGAGCATCCTCACAACTCTATGATATGTTACTGTTATAATCCTCATTTATGACTAGGAGGAGTGAGGCTTAAAGAAACCAAGGCAGGCAGATTGCTTTGAGCTCAGGAGTTCGAGCCCAGTCTGGGCAACATGGTGAAACCCTGACTACAAAAAATACAAAAATTAGCCAGGTGTTGGTGGCTTGCACCTGTAGTCCCAGCTACACGGGAGGCTGAGGCTGGAGAATCACTTGAACTCAGGAAGCAGAGGTGTAGTGAGCTGAGATCGTACCACTGCACTCACAAAGTGAGACCCTGTCTCAAAAAAAAAAAAAAAAAAAAAAGATTAACCAGCATACCCAGGGTCATAAAACTAGTAAGCAAGTGCTAGAGTCTAGCTTTATAGCCAGTCCATGAGATTTCATAGCTCACCCTTGATGATTATGCTGTTATTGCAGCTAGTAAAACTATGCCTATAATAACAAATGTGTATGATAAAATTTTAAGATAGTAAAGGCAGATACAAATCGCATATATAGTATTAGCTGATTTTTTTTTTTTTAGGCAGAGAGTCACTCTTGCCTAGGCTGGAGTACAGTGGTGCAATGATACCTCACTATAAACTCGAACTCCTGGGCTCAAGTGATTCTCCTGCCTCAGCCTCCCAAGTACTACAGGCACATACCATCATGCCTGGCTAGTTTTAAAAATTTTTTTGTAGAAATGGGGCCTTACTATATTGCTTGAACTCTTGGCCTCAAGCAGTCCTCCCACGTTGACCTCCCAAAGTTTTGGGGATTACAGGCAGGAGCCAGCGTGCCTGGCCAAGGTTTTTGATTATTAATTTAATAAAAATATTGTTACTCAGATATTTTATTTCATCTTGTTTTAGTTTTGGTAAGTTGTAATTTCTAAGGAGTCTGTTCATATCACCCAAGCTATTGAATTTATTATTTATAATATTCCCTTACTATCCTTTTAATATATGTAGGATCTATAGTGATACCCTTTTTTTTTTTTTTCTGTCGCCCAGGCTGGAGTGCAGTGGCATGATCTTGGCTCATTGCCACCTCCATCTCCCAAGTCCAAGTGATTCTCCTGCCTTAGCCTCTCAAGTAACAGGGATTACAGGCACGTGCCACCATGCCCAGCTAATTTACTCTTTTTAGTAGAGGTGGAGTTTCACCATGTTGGCCTGGCTGGTCTACAACCCCTGACCTCAAGTGATTCACCTGCCTTGGCCTCCCAGAGTGCTGCAATTACAGGCGTGAGCCACTATGCCCACCCTAGTGATATCCTTTCTTTATCACTGCTGGTATTGATTGATAATTTGTATTCTCTCTCTCGTTAGTCTAGCTAGGGGTTTATCAATCACATTGATCTGGGAACCACAGTTTGGTTTTGTTACTTTTTTCTATTGTTTGTTTTGTTTTGAGGCGGAGTTTTTGCTCTGTCGCCCAGGCTGGAGTGCAGTGGCACAATCTTGGCTCACTGCAACCTCCGCCTCCCAGGTTCAAGCGATTCTTCTGCCTCAGCCTCCTGAGTAGCTGGGACTACAGGCACACACCACCATGCCCGGCTAATTTTTGTATTTTTAGTAGAGATGGGGTTTCACCATGTTGGCCAGGATGGTCTCGATCTCCTGACCTCGTGATCCACCCGCCTCAGCCTCCCAAAGTGCTGGGATTACAGGCGTGAGTCACCGCGCCCAGCCTTTTGTTTGTTATTTTTTGAGACGGAGTTTCGCTCTTGTCGCCCAGTCTTCATTGCAGTGGCATGATCTCGGTTCACTGCAACCTCCGCCTCCTGGGTTCAAGTGATTCTCCTGCCTCAGCCTTCTGAGTAGGTGGAAGTACAGGTGTGAGGCACCATGCCTGACTAATTTTTGTATTATTATTATTTTTTTTTTGAGACAGAGTCTCGCTCTATTGCCCAGGCTGGAGTGCAGTGGCATGATTTCAGCCCACTACAAGTTCTGCTTCCTGGGTTCATGCCATTCTCCTGCCTCAGCCTCGCGAGTAGCTGGGACTACAGGCGCCTGCCACCACACCTGGCTAATTTTTTTGGTATTTTTAGTAGAGACGGGGTTTCACCATGTTAGCCAGGATGGTCTCGATCTCCTGACCTTGTGATCCGCCCACCTCGGCCTCCGAAAGTCCTGGAATTACAGGTGTGAGCCACCATGCACAGCCCTAATTTTTGTACTTTTAATAGAGACAGGGTTTTGCCATATTGGCCAGGCTGGTGTTGAACTCCTGACTTCAGGTAATCCGCCCACCTTGGCCTCCCAAAGTGCTGGGATTATAGGTGTGAGCTACCATGCTGGGCTAGATTTTAATTTTTATTGAAATTTATTGAGATTTATTTTATGGACCAGCACATGACTTATCGTGGTAAACATATTGTGTTTACTTGAAAATAATGTATATTTTGCAATATCTGAGTTAGTGGTATACAAATATCCATCAGATCAGGTTGGTTGGTAGTCGGTTCAGATATATGTCTTTAGATAAATCTAGTTTTGTCTAATTCTATCATTACTGTGAAAGGAGTGTTAAAATCTCAGCTAAGACTTGTGGATTTCTTCATTTTTTTCTCTTTAATTTTGATCATTTTTACTTGACGTATTTCGAAGCTCTGTTGTTCAGCATGTATACATATTTATGATTGTAATACCTTTCTGATGAACTTGCAGTTGTATCATTTTCAAATGTCTCTCTTTGTCTCTGGTGGTACACTGTTGTAAAGCCTGCTTTATTTGATATTAAAGTAGCCACACCAGCTTTCTTATGCTTAGTGATTGCATAATGCTTCCATTTACATTCTTGTTTTTGCAACCTATCTATGTTTATATATTCAGCGCATATCTCTTGTAGACATCATATAATTAGGTCATGCTTTTCTGTCCAGGCTGAAAACTTCTGTCTTTTATTTTTATTTTATTTCATTTATTTTTTTGATTTTTGAGGTGGAGTCTCACTGTCACCCACCCGAGAGCGCAGTGGAACGATCTTGGCTCACTGCAACCTCCACCTCCTGGGTTCAAGTGATTCTCATGCTTCAGCCACCCAAGTAGCTGGGATTACAGGTGCACGCCACCACGCCTGGCTAATTTTTGTATTTTTAGTTGAGACAGGCAGGAGCCACCATGTCCAGCCAACTTCTGTCTTTTTTTTTTTTTTTTTTTTTTTTTTTTTTTGAGACGGAGTCTCGCTGTGTCGCCCAGGCTGGAGTGCAGTGGCCGGATCTCAGCTCACTGCAAGCTCCGCCTCCCGGGTTTACGCCATTCTTCTGCCTCAGCCTCCTGTGTGGCTGGAACTACAGGCACCCGCCACCTCGCCCGGCTAGTTTTTTGTATTTTTTAGTAGAGACAGGGTTTCACCGTGTTAGCCAGGATGCTCTTGATCTCCTGACCTCGTGATCCGCCCGTCTCGGCCTCCCAAAGTGCTGGGATTACAGGCTTGAGCCACCGCGCCCGGCCAACTTCTGTCTTTTAATTGGAATCTATTCATCTATTGAGTTTAATGTAATTATTGATGTGTTTGATTTAGGTCTATAATTTCACCATTGGTTTTTTGTTTGTCCCATCATTTTTTTTGTTCTTACTTACTTTTGGGTCAATTGAATATTTTTTAGAATTTCATTTTAATTTATGTACCATTTTTAATTCAGAAAAGTAATTTCAGGCAGTGGCTTATGCCTGTAATCCCAGGACTTTGGGAGGCTGAGGCAGGTAGATCACCTAAGGTCAGGAATTTGAGACCAGCCTGGCCAACATGGCGAAACCTTGTCTCTACTAAAAATACAAAAATTAGCTGGGCGTGGTGGTGCACCTCTGTAATCCCAGCTACTCAGGAGACTGAGTCCTGAGAATGGCTTGAACTCAGGAAGTGGAGGTTGCAGTGAGCCAAGATCGCGCCACTGCACTCCAACCTGGGCAACAGAGCAAGACTGTGTCTCAAAAAACAAAACAAACCAACAAAGAAAAGTAACTTGAAGAAAATCTCATCAATTCAGCCAGCGGTTTTGTTTATTTTCATTTGTCCTGGCAGGATTATGAAAGCCCTTGCAAATGCTGGAGTACCTGTACCTAACGTTCTTGATCTCTGTGAAGATTCAAGGTAAAGTTCAGATGTTTTTGCTATCGCACATTCAAGCTACAGGAGAGAACAGCCCATATGCTAACACAAATTCCAATTCATTAAAGACAAATAAAATTTGGGTAGGAGGGCAAAGAAACTTTATAGCAACCTCTCCCAGAAGTTCTCAGATATTTAAGTTATCCTGCCAGATAAGTATATGCCTGCTTTAGGGAGAATTGGTAGAAAACATCTTTTTTTAACATTCAAAAAATCCATATTTATCTAGTTTCATGTTGCTTGTTTTTGTTTATTCTTTTATAAGAGTCTTTCTAAACTGTTTGGTGTTTTGAGATGGAGTCTCATTCTGTCACCCAGGCTGGAGTCCAGTGGCCCAATCTTGGCTCACTGCAACCTCTGCCTCCTGAGTTCAAATGATTCTCTTGCCTCAGCCTCCTGAGTAGCTGGGATTACAGGCGCCCCCCACTATGCCCGGCTAGTTTTTTTATTTTTTGAGTAGAGACAGGGTTTCACCATGTTGGCCTTGCTTGTCTCCAACTCCTGACCTCAGATGATCCGCCCACTTCGGCCTCCCATGATGCTGGGATTACAGGTGTGAGCCACTGTGCCTGGACCTAAACTATTTTAAACAGCTTTGTAACATGCTTTTTGAGTGTCACTTCTTTCCTAACGTTTTAATTATGAAACATTTGAAACCTTCGGAAAAGGTGAAAGAAGAAAAAATAATATAATGAATATCTGTGTATATTTCATCTAGATCAAAAATTAAAACATTGTTAACATTTTGCCACATTTATTTTCTATATATGTGTGTGTATATACAGGTATACTTTTAACATGTATATAATGATTTTTTTTTGGCTGAACCTTTTGAAATAAGTTTCAGACAGCATGCATCTCTCAAGAATAAAGACATTGACCAGGCATAGTCGCTAACGCCTGTAATCCCATCACTTAAGGAGGCTGAGGCAGGCAGATCACTTGAGCCCAGGAGTTTGAGACCAGCCAGGGCAACATGGCAAAACCCCATCTCTACAAAAACAAACAAAAAATTAGCCAGGTGTGGAGGTGCACACCTGTAGTCCCACCTACTTACCTGGAACAATTGAGGTGGGAGGTGGAGGCTGCAGTGAGCTGTGATCACACCACCGCACTCCAGGCTGGATGATAGAGTGAGACCCTGTCTTTTTTTTTCTTTTCTTTTTTTCCTTTTTTTTTGAGATGGAGTCTCACTCTGTTGCCCAGGCTGGAGTGTAATGGCACAGTCTGGGCACACTGCAACCTCTGCCTCCTGGATTCAAGCAATTCTCCTGCCTCAGCCTCCCAAGTAGCTGGGATTACAGGCATGCACCACCACACCCGGCTAATTTTTGTATTTTTAATAGAGACAGGGTTTTGCCTTGTTGGCCAGGCTGGTCTCAAACTCTTGACCTCAAGTGATCCATCTGCCTTGACCTCCCAAAGTGCTGGATTACAGGTGTGAGCCACTGCACCTGGCCGACATTGTCTTTCATAACTACAACATCAGTACACGTAAGATAACTAACAATTATTTAATAATAATACTGAATATCCAGCCCATGTTCAAATTTCCCCAATTCTCTTGGAAACATCTTTTCTAATAGTTTTTCAACTTGAAACATTTGTAATGGTAGAATTTTCTTTTTTTTTTTTTTTTTGTTGAGACGGAGTCTTGCTCTGTCACCCAGGCTGGAGTGCAGTGGCCAGATCTCAGCTCACTGCAAGCTCCGCCTCCCGGGTTTACGCCATTCTCCTGCCTCAGCCTCCCGAGTAGCTGGGACTACAGGCGCCCGCCATCTCACCCGGCTAGTTTTTTTGTATTTTTTAGTAGAGACGGGGTTTCACCGTGTTAGCCAGGATGGTCTCGATCTCCTGACCTCGTGATCCACCCGTCTCGGCCTCCCAAAGTGCTAGGATTACAGGCTTGAGCCACCGCGCCCGGCCAATGGTAGAATTTTCAAAACAATTTTTTAGAGTAGTAAACTGGAGGCTGAGGCGGATGGATCACTTGAAACCAGGAGTTTGAGACCAGCCTGGCCAACATGGTGGAACCCCGTCTCTACTGAAAAATACAAAAATTAGCTGGGCATGGTGGTACGTGCCTGGAGTCAGGAGAATCGTTTGAACCCGAGAGGCAGAGTTTGCAGTAGGCCGAGATCGCACCACTGCACTCCAACCTAGGTGATAGAGTGAGACTCTGTCTGAAATAAATAAATAAATAAATAAATAAATAAATAAATAAATAAGTAAAGTACAGTAGAGTAGTAAACTGATTGCTAGTAATGACCAAAAGATGGATTAGTGACATGTCATTGGGTCACCTTAGTACTGCTGGGTAGTATATACACCATTCATACCACCGAAAAATGATAAAAATAACCTCAATAACAAGAAGGGATACTTACTGAACCCTTGTTGGAACCAGAGACCATGCCAGGCACTCTGTATGTTTGTTCCTTAATTCATTTTTTTTTTTTTTTAAGTAACAGATACCCTGGAAGCGCCCTTAATTCTTGCAATTACCCTTTGAAGTGGGTATGTCTTACAGATTAAAAAACAACAACACGGCTGGGCGCAGTGGCTCACGCCTGTAATCCCAGCATTTTGGGAGGCTGAGGCAGGCGGATTATGAGGTCAGGAGATTGAGACCATCCTGGCTAACACAGTGAAACCCCATCTCTACTAAAAATACAAAAAAATTAGCCGGGTGTGGTGGCACACACCTGTAGTTCCAGCTATTCGGGATGGTGAGGCAGGAGAATCGCTTGAAACCAGGAGGCAGAGGTTGCAGTGAGCCAAAATCGTGCCACTGCACTCCAGCCTAGGCAACAGGCAACAGAGCGAGACTCCATCTCAACAACAAAGCCTAAAGAGGTTTAATAAGTCTCTCAGGGTCACTCTTCAACTAAGGGCAGAGTTGGGATTTAAACCTGGTTCTGACCAGGTGCAGTGGCTCACACCCATAATCCCAACACTTTGGGAGGCTGAAGCAGGCAGATTATCTGAGGTCAGGAGTTTAAGACCAGCCTGGCCAACATGGTGAAACCCCATCTCTACTAAAAATACAAAAATTAGTCAGGCATGGCGGCACGCACCTGGAGTCCCAGCTGAGGCAGGAGAATTGCTTGAACCCAGCAGGAAGAGGTTGCAGTGAGCCGAGATCGCGCCACTGCACTGCAGCCTGGGCAACAGAGCAAGACTCCATCTCAAAAAAATTAAAAAATAAGAAATAAAAACCGGTTCTGTGTGACTCCAGAGGTCCTTCTCTGAGGCTTGCTGCTTGCTACATTATTACACTTTGAATCCATTCCTGTGGCTTATACAAACGAACCAGGGAGAAGAGAAAAGCATGCTGTCCAAGAAGCACAGATGGGTGTGCATGTGTGTGTATGCACGTGTGTATGTATGTGGATCAATCCGTTGCAAGAAGGATACTTCTAATGCACTGTGCTTATGTGAAAGGAAAAAGGAAGTATCCAGTGCTCTGGGTCTGAACTCTTCTCCAGATCTCAACCCGTACACCCAGGGACAGTGACAAAGAATAGGGTCATGACTAACAGCCTGCCACATTATGACTCTGATCCCTGAAACCCCTTCTGTGTTCCTCCCAGTGTCGTTGGCACCCCATTCTATGTGATGGAGTACTGCCCAGGTCTCATCTACAAAGACCCTTCCCTGCCAGGCTTGGAACCCAGCCACAGGCGAGCCATATACACTGCTATGAACACAGTCCTGTGCAAAATTCACAGTGTGGATCCCCAGGCTGTGGGGCTTGAAGACTATGGGAAGCAAGGTGAGCAGGATGCCACGTCTCCCATGCTGGTTGTTTCATCACTAGTGCTTCTGCTTTTAGGATCTGAATCATTTTGGGTATTAACACACCATGCGTAAGGCACACTTAGCTTCTTCCTTGGAAATCCAATTTAGTTTTAATGGAGGTGTTGCTGACTTAGGTATTTGGGCCTTCGATAAATCCCTTTATGAACTACACAATCTTTCTTCCCTGCAACTTTTTTTTTTCATTTTTTCTTTTTTTCCCTGAAGTATTCTACTATCCAATTCCCTGCTACTTTTATCTCACTAGACCATTTAAATTTTTTTTCTGATACTGACCAAAGGTATTTAAAATGTGTTTTTCTCTGTTTCTTACCCTTTTCCCTAAATACTCTTCAACAGGAATATATATATTTTTTGAGATGGGGGTCTCACTATGTTGCCCAGGCTGGTCTGGTCTCAAACTTATGGGCTCAAGCCATCCTCCTGTCTCAGCCTCCCAAGTAGTTGGGACTCTGGGCATGTGCCACCGTGTCCAGTTTCAACAGGGATAGTTTTTTTGTTTGTTTTTTGAGACAGGGTCTCTCTCTGTAGCCCACACTGGAGTGTAGTGGCGTGATCTTGGCTCACTGCAGCCTCAACCTCTTGGGCTCAAGTGATCCTCCCACCTCTCCCTCTTGAGTAGCTGGGACTACAGGTATGCACCACCATGCCCAGCTAATTTTTGTATTTTTAGTAGAGACAGGATTTCGCCATGTTGCCCAGGCTCTACCCAAACTCCTGCGCTCAAGTGATTTGGCCTCCCGAAGTGTTGGGATTACAGGCATGAGCCACTGCAGCCAGCCCTCATGTAGTACTTACCACATGCCAAGAACAGTTCTAAGGGCTTTACATATTTTATTCTCCCAACGGCTCTATGAGGACCATCTCAAGATGAGGAAACTAAAGCATGGAGATGCTAAGTAACCTGCCTGAGATCACACTGCTAGAGAACAGCAGAGCTGGGTTTCAAAGCCTGGCAGTCTGACTCCAGGGTTGATTTGCTCAGCTAACCACTGTTGTTTAGCCGAAAAGTGATTTATGAAAGGCTATTAGGAAGCACACAAGATCTTTTTTTTGGAGACGGAGTTTTGCTCTTGTTACCTAGGCTAGAGTGCAATGGTGTGATCTCGGCTCACTTCAACCTCCACCACCTGGGTTCAAGCGATTCTCCTGCCTCAGCCTCCCAAGTAGCTGGGATCACAGGCACCCACCACCACACCTGGCTAATTTTTGTATTTTTTAGTAGAGACGGGCTTTCGCCATGTTGGACAGGCTGGTCTCGAACTCCTGACCTCATGATCTGCCCACCTTGGCCTCCCAAAGTGCTGGGATTACAGGTGTGAGCCACCATGCCCGGCCATAAGGTCTTTAAGAGGACCAGAGATCATATTTGGAGACCACACAGCTAGGAACAGCATTCAGACCACACTAATCCAGCCAAACAGCCGATGATTTCCACCTTGGGGCAGCAGGAGCATCATGTGGGAAATTCTCCAGTCTTAGGAACGTGTTCAAAGACACCGCACCACCCACTGCAGAGCATGACAAAGGGTTTCACTGCACTGTTTTTTTTTTCCCATTACTTTCAGAGGTTGCTGAAATTGCATACCATGTTCTAATCATCTTTCCCACAGGGGCCTATATTCCACGCCAGGTGCGAACCTGGGTTAAGCAGTATCGGGCTTCTGAAACCAGCACCATCCCAGCTATGGAGAGGCTGATCGAGTGGCTCCCCCTCCATCTTCCCCATCAGCAGAGGACCACACTGGTGCACGGGGACTTCAGGTAGATGTGATGGCAGGGAGAGCTGAAAAATGACAGCAAGGACACTCCAAGGGGGAATTGAGCAATTGGTCTTGCTGCAATTTACAGTCGGGAATTATTCCTATTACAAAGCACCTCTCTGTGTGTGGCCTTTTCAGGCAGGGTTTCTCAGCTCTGGCACCGTGACGTGTTGAATTGGGTAAGTTTTTGTGGTGGGAGCTACTGTGCATTGTAGGATGTTAGGCATCATCCCTGGCCTCAACCCAATGCCAGTAGCACCCCTCCCCGCAGAGTGTGGCAACCAAAAATCTTTGCAGACCTGGTCCAGTGTTCCCAGGGAGGGCAGCATTTCTCTGTTGAGACCCACTGTTTGAAAGTAAGGCAGAGTCTACAGCCCCTGAAGAGACCTGATCTCATCTGAAAGTAAGGCAGAGTGAGGGTGCCACTCACCTCCCAAGAGGCCTGGGGATGGACATTCTCACTGGGTGTAGTGAAAGGATTGAAAGAGTGACAGAGTCTCTGGGGGTATGTGATGAGTCTGTAGCGCGGCTAAAATGGGAACTTCAGTATGCCTGGCATCCGGCGGCAGAGATGATAGCTTTATCTTATCATCTCTTGCTGTGAAAACTGCCCATTAGGTACTTTTATAGGGTAGTGTTTATCGTGTTTTCTGCTTCACAGTACCTGGAGACCTGCCTTTGATGCAAGAATGCCTTATTTGGCTTATCATTTTGCCCATGTGGGGACCCAGGCCTTTTATTAAACAAGGCTAGACAGTGAAGGTTAATTTTAAATTTTAAAGACCTTTCAGCTTCTTCTTTTTTTTTTTTTTTAAGATAGTTTCACTCCGTCACCCAGGCTGGAGTGCAGTGGCATGATCTCAGCTCACTGCATACCCCACCTCCCAGGTTCAAGCGATTCTCCCGCCCCAGCCTTCCGAGCAGCTGGGATTACAGGTGTGCACCACCATGTGCGGCTAACTTTTGTATTTTTAGAAATCCAAAAATACAATATATTTTTAGTAATACAAAAATATGAGATGGGGTTTTATCATGTTGATCAGGCTGGTCTCAAACTCCTGCCCTCAAGTGATCTGCCCACCTTGGCCTCCCAAAGTGCTGGGATTACAGGCGTGAGCCACCGTGCCCAGCCTTAAAGACACTTCTTTGCCCTCCAGATTTGATTGGCCTGTCTTCATTGGCTTGACCTGTGTCCCTCGCTCCTGGCTTCTTCTGTTATCCAGCCACCTTTGGGAATCCCCCTGGGTCTGAGAGTGGACAGCTGAGCTTTCTTTGTCATGTGGTCATCATGGGAGCTTGGGGAACCTGCTCCTGCATCAGAGACTGATGGGGCCAAGTGCTTCCCCCACACTGCCTTGAACTTGGCAAGCAGTTGGGCTGCATTTGACCCCCTCCTCCATCTTTCTCCACTTGGGACTCTAGAGCACTTGCCTGACAACACTTTCCTTGCCAGCTATTGCCATGTATTTCCTTTGGTGGGGAAGACCTCAGGTGGCCTTTGTGTCACCAGCCCATAACAGCTGCTCCGTGGACCTTGTCTTTGCTTCTCTTGGCACCTCAAAGATCTACGAATGTGATCAAGTATACAGCAGGCAGGAGATGTCCAGTGCAGTCTGAGCACCCCGTCCCCTAGCTATAGTGAAATATGATGATCATTTAGGATGTTGCCTCCAGAAAAGGCATCCTCTGATTTTAGAGAGTGTGCTGCTGCTTATTGATCAACATAGTTGAGATAATTCTGATTTTTGGTGGATGGAAGAATATTTCTTGCTAATGGAGTGAATCACTGGTGGTGAAAGCATAAACTGCCACAGCTACTTTGAAAAGTAGTAGGCGACTCATGCCTGTAATCCCAGCACTTTGGGAGGCCGAAGCGGGCAGATCACTTGAGGTCAGCAGTTCGAGACCAGCCTGGCCAACATGCCAAAATCCCATGTCTACTAAAAATACAAAAAGTACCTGAGTGTGGTTTTACCCGTGTAATCTCAACTACTTGGGAGGGTGAGGCAGGAGAATCACTTGAATCCGGGAGGTAGAGGTTGCAGTGAGCCAAGACCGTGCCACTGCATTCCAGCCTGGGTGACAGAGTGAGACTCCATCTCAAAAAGAAAAGAAAAGAAAAGTAATGGGCAGTAACATGGAAGATGGGAATATGCTGCAACACATTGTTTTTTGTAAAGAAGCATCTGCTGCAGCTTTGCACCAAGAGACTCAGGCAAAGATGTTTGTTTTGGTCATGCTTGTAATTATAATACATGATAAATAAAATGTAGTTTGGCCATATGTTGGAATTCTATTTAGTGGGTAAAATAAATCAATTTGCTGTACATAAGTCATAAGTCTCAAACAGATAATGCTAAGTAGAAAAAAGTAAGTTTCAAAAGGGTAATAAATCATTTATGAAAACTTAAAAATAATTGAAAGAACACTATATGTGGTATATAGGTACAGGTATAGATAAGAGAAATATAGAAATGTCTGAGACTGATATATACTAACTTCAGGATAGCAGTAAATCTGTCATTTTTTTAAAAATCTGAAGCAAATATAACAAAAAAGCAGATATAATATCTGCTAAATCTGGAAGATGGACACATGAGTTCTGACATTATATCATTCTCTGTATTTTTCTGCATGCTTGATGTTTACTTTTTCTTTTAAATAAAGCATGCATTACAGACAACCCTGGCAGGAAACAGAAAGCATGAAAGAGGCTATTAGGGGAGAGTTCAATATAGGGTTGTAGTGTGGTTTAGAGGAAACACTGAAGAACAGTGTGGAGTCAGTCTGACAGGGCAAGCATGTGCTGTGGTTATTGCTACTCTACAACAAACTTTGTCAGAACTGAGTGGCTATCAACAACGACAGTAGTCATTTTGCTCATGAATCTTTGCAGTCTGGGGACAGGACAGCTTATTTCAAAGTAGGGCGGCTGTTGGGCGGGGCTGAATCTTCTGAAGGCTTGCTAGCATGCTGGCCCTGGGCAGAGAAGATATGAACAGCCAGGCTCCTTGGGCCTCTCTTTCTGTCTCTTTATGGTTCCCACATCGTCTCTGCAGCGTGGCAGCTTCTGGGTAACTGGACTTTTTTCTTTGAGACAGGATCTTGTACTGTCACCCAGGCTGGAGTGCAGTAGCTATTCATAGGCTGGAACATAACTGACTGCAGCTGCCAACTCCTGGGCTCAGTGATACTCCCACCTTAGCCTCCTGAGTAGCTGTGACTATAGGCGTGCACTACCATGCTCAGCTAATTTTAAAAATTTTTTTTGTAGAGATAGGGTCTTGCTATGTTGCCCAGGCTGGTCTTGAACTCCTGAGCTTAAGCAGTCCTCCCAACTTGTCCTCCAAAAATGTGGGGATTACAGGCATGAGCCATTGCCCTCAACCCTGGACTTCTTACCTGGGGGCTCAGGGCTCCAAAATAGTGTGTTTCAAGGGACAGAGGGCTGGGCAGAAGCTGTATCACGTTTTCTGACCTAGTCTAGTCTCGGGAGTCCCTCAGCATCACTTCCATGTGTCTTGTATCTGTTAGAAGCAAGATGCTTCACTGGGCCAAGCGTAAGACTCTACCTTTTGTGGGAGGAGTGTCAAAGGATTTACAGATCTGTTTTAAAACCATCACAGGGAGGGAGTAATTCTCTGAACCCAGAGAGGCTAGCTCTCTGGGGAGGGCTGCAGAGAAGGAGCTGGGGAAATAAATAACCAGGCCCCTTCCCATCTCCTGCTTTTGATTGGCTGAGTCCAGCTGGAAGCCAGAGGGCAAGGGCGTCCTTGGAGCACACAGCCCAGGGAGCTCAGGCTCCCAGGCACAGAGGGGATAGGAGGGTGGGGAGCCAGTCTGAAAGGCAAACAGACCACGCAGAATCCTCCCTAGCCGGCAGTTTTCTTAGTGCTGTCTCTGTTCCTCCTGGGGCTTTTCAGGCTCGACAACCTGGTGTTTCATCCAGAAAAGCCAGAGGTGCTTGCTGTCCTTGACTGGGAACTTTCTACCTTGGGCGACCCCCTCGTCGATGTGGCCTACAGCTGCCTGGCTCATTACCTGCCGTCCAGTTTTCCCGTGCTGAGAGGTAGGAACTGCTGCTGGAGGATAGTGGAGGAGCAAGCCAGTTCTCAAAGCACTTGGGAGCAAACTCAGCTGAAGTAGTCCATGATTGGACAGGAAAGTGAAAGTGAGGTCCTGGTGGTTCTGGTGGGAAACATAGCTGGAATGCACTCCTGTCACATTTGCGGGGAAGTAGATATAGAATGTGTGTTAAGTGAAAAGTATGCTTGTATAGGCACCTCTTATGCTTTTACACAGCTAACTTCTATTTAGGGTTTCAAATTAAAAACACATTTATTATGGCTGGGTGCGGTGGCTCACGCCTGTAATCCCAGCACTTTGGGAGACCAAGGTGGGCGGATCACAAGGTCAGGAGTTCAAGACCAGGCTGGCTAACATGGTGAAATCCCATCTCTACTAAAAATAAAAAATTAGCTGGACGTGGTGGCATCCGCCTATAACCCCAGCTACTCGGGAGGCTGAGGCAGGAGAATCGTTTGAACCTGGGAGGCGGAGGTTGCAGTCAGCCGAGATCACACCATTGCACTGCAGCCTGCGCAACAGGGCAAGACTCCATCTCAAAAAAAACCAAAAACAAGCCACATTTATTATAAAAATCCTAGAGCCAACAGATAGCAACAACAACGAAACAATTAATATCATTAGTAGTCCCAGAGATAACCATTTGCTGACATTTCAGTATCTATCCATGTCATCTTTTCTTGTGTGTATATGTACATTTCCTAAAACAAAAATGTAACATGATCGAATGACATGCTTTTTTTCACTTCATTGTATACTGTAGACATGTTTTCATGACATTACATATTTCTTCTACAGCATAATTTTTAATGAGAGCATATAATCTTATTGTATAGAATTAAGGGAAGACGGCTGGGTACGGTGGCTCACACCTGTAATCCCAGCACTTTGGACTTTGGGAGGCCGAGACGGGCAGATCATAAGGTCAGGAGATCGAGACCATCCAAGCTAACATGGTGAAACCCCATCTCTACTAAAAATACAAAAAAATTAGCCGGGCGTAGTGGTGGGCGCCTGTAGTCCCAGCTACTCAGGAGCCTGAGGCAAGAGAATGGCACGTGAACCTGGGAGGCAGAGCTTGCAGTGAGCCAAGATGATTGTACCACTGCACTCCAGCCTGGGCGACAGAGCGAGACTCCATCTCAAAAAAGAAAAAAAAAAAAAAAAAAAACAGAATTAAGGGAAGACTTTTGGGTTAATTCCTATTTAGATATTCGATTTGTTTCCAATTTTTAAATATTACCTCCCCCACCCCTATGAAGAAAGGCAGTGAATGTCTTTGTAGTAATATCTTTGCCTATATATAAGGTATACTCCTAAGATTAATTTCTATGAATAGAATATATTACATGCTTCTAAATCATGAAAATGTCACAGATGGAGCAAATAAGTGAATTTTTTTGAGACGGAGTCTAACTCTGTTGCCCAGGCTGGAGGGCAGTGGTGCGATCTTGGCTCACTGCAAGCTCTGCCTCCCAGGCTCACACCCTTCTCCTGCCTCAGCCTCCCGAATAGCTGGGACTACAGGCACTTGCCACCACGCCCAGCTAATTTTTTGTTTTTGTAGTAGAGATGGGGTTTCACTGTGTTAGCCAGGATGGTCTCAATCTCCTGAACTCGTGATTTGCCCGCCTTGGCCTCCCAAAGTGCTAGGATTACAGGCATGAGCCACTGTGCCCGGCCTGTGAAATTGTTTTATTTGCTATAATTATCATTTTCATAATTTGGTGAGATCTTTTTGTTTATTTTTATATTTATTTATTTGTTTATTTATTTTTGAGATGGAGTCTCCCTCTGTCACTCGTTTATTTATTTTTGAGATGGAGTCTCACTCTGTCGCCCAGGCTGGACCACGGTGGCACGATCTCGGCTCACTGCAACCTCCATCTCCCAGGTTCAAACGATTCCCCGGCCTCAGCCTCCTGAGTAGCTGGGATTACAGGCGTGTGCCACAACACCTGGCTAATTTTTGTATTTTTAGTAGAGACAGGGTCTTCACCATGTTGGCCAGGCTGGTGTCGACCTCCTGACCTCAAGTGATCTGCCCTCCTCAGCCTCCAAAAGTGCTGGTATTAGAGGCATGAGCCACTGCGCCCAGTCAATTGTTTATTTTTTATTTTTTTTTTTGAGACGGAGTCTCGCTCTGTCACCCACGCTGGAGTGCAGTGGCGTGATCTCAGCTCACTGCAACCTCTGCCTCCTGGATTCATGCAATTCTCCCGTCTCAGCCTCCCTCCCAGGTAGCTGGGGTTACAGGCGCATGCCACCATGCCTGGCTAATTTTTGTATTTTTAGTAGAGACAGGGTTTCACCATATTGGTCAGGCCAGTCTTGAACCCCTGATCTCAGGTGATCCACCTACCTCGGCCTCCCAAAGTGCTGGGGTTACAGGTGTGAGCCACTGCGCTGAGCCTGAGATCGCTCTTTCCACATCATTTTTGATCAAATGACTGGTTGAAGATAATATGCATCCACCCTTAACTGTGGCCCAGATGGAGTTGGAAGCTCCTATTCCTTCCTTTACTGCCATTAGAGTCTGAAACCTGTAAGAGCCAATTTGTGAATAATGACTTCATGCCTGGATGCCCAGCCATCTAAGGGAATACGAGCCAATGCAGGAATAAGCTAACCCCTGGAACTGGTCGTGAAACTAATTTTCAAGGGACATGGCAATTTTCAGAATTTAAATATTTGCCAGCTACAGGGGTATGTCAAGTCAGTGACGACCTATGAATGGCTCTTTCTCCCAGGTTTTAATGACTGTGACTTGACACAGCTGGGAATCCCTGCTGCAGAGGAGTATTTCAGGATGTACTGCCTCCAAATGGGACTCCCTCCCACTGAGAACTGGAACTTCTATATGGCTTTTTCCTTTTTCCGTGTGGCTGCAATCCTACAGGGAGTCTACAGGCGATCACTCACAGGTAATGGGATGGCTGCCCTGAAGAATCGCTTGGGAGTGAGTCACAGTGAGGACCGTGCCTCCGCCTGGAAACCCTCTCAGGGCCACAGAGGCTTTGGAGAGACCGGTTTGGCCACGATTCTCTGAGATTCAGTTAATCCAATCATTTGTCACATGAGTATTTTCTTTACAATATTTATTATTTGTTTTTGAGACAGGGTCTTGCTCTGTCACCCTGGGTGGAGTGCAGTGGTGCGATCCCGGCTCACTGTAATCTCTACCTCCTTGGTTTAAGTGATTCTCCTGCCTCAGCCTCCCGAGTAGCTGGGACTACAGGCCTACACCACCACACCTCACTAATTTTTTTTTGTATTTTTAGTAGAGATAAAGTTTCACCATGTTGGCCGAGCTGGTCTCGAACTCCAGACCTCAAGTGATCCTAAAGTGCTGGGATTACAGGTGTGAGCCACCATGCCCAGCTTATTTAACAATATTTAAACTTGTTTTTTAATTATTAAAGTAATGCACAAAGAAATTTTTCCAGTTAAAGCATTCATGCTCATGATCAAAATTTGGTCATATAGAATTATGTAAAATTGTATTTCACCCTTTTCAACACCATTTCTCAAAGATAAATGTTACCGTTAAGAGTTTCCTGGGCCCTCCAGTTTTTCTGTTTATCTATTTTCTCTCTCTCCTCCTACTTTTGCACAAACGTGATCATCCTATGTGTATTTTTCAGAACTTTGATTTTAAAATTTTGTATGCTTAAGAATTTCTATGAAATATGTGTGTGGCCATTTGCATATTTAACAACTATATTAGGCAAATTTCTTGTTTTGTGAGTTTTTTTGTTTGTTTGCTTCTGTTTTTGTTTTTTTTTTTTTGAGACAGTTTCTCACTCTGTTGCCCAGGCTGGAGTGCAGTGGTGCGATCTTGCCTCACTGCAACCTCCACCTCACCAGCTCAAGCAATTCTCATGCCTCAGCATCCAAAGAAGCTGCGATTATAGGCACAGGCCACCATGCCCGGGTCATTTTTTTCTTTGTTTTTAGTAGAGACAGGGTTTCACCATGTTGGCCAGGCTGGTCTCGAACTCCTGACCTCAGGTGATCCATCCGCCTTAGCCTCCCAAAGTGCTGGGATTACAGGCATGAGCCACCGAGCCTGGCCAGCTCCCAAATCTTTAGGTAAAACCGTTGTGGTCTTTGACAACTTCCTTGCTTGCTGGTATGACAAAATGTTCCAGGTTCATCTTGGCTATCCAGCCTGTCCAACATGGTGAAACTGTGTCTCTACTAAAATTACAAAAACTAGCCAGGCGTGGTGGCGGGTGCCTGTAATCCCAGCTACTTGGGAGACTGAGGCAGGAGACTCACTTGAACCTGGGAGGGAGAGGTTTCAGTGAGCTGAGATCGTACTACTACACTCCAGCCTGGGTGACAAGAATTAGACTCTGTCTCAGAAAAAAAAAAAGACTTGGGAGCCAACCTGAACAGGCTCCCACTTGCTAACAATAGGAAACTTTGGGCATCACCAAGGATGATAGCTGAAATGGATGAAACACATCAGGTATGTTTAAATCCAGGAGTAGTAGCTGGGCATGGTGGCTCAGGCCTGTAATCGCAGCACTTTGGGAGGCCAAGGTGAGCAGATCACTTGAGGTCAGGGATTTGAGACCAGCCTGGCCAACATGGTGAAACCCCATCTCTACTAAAAATACAAAAATTAGCCAGGTGTGGTGGTGGGTACCTGAAATTCCAGCTATTCAGGGGGCTGAGGCAGGAGAGAGAATCTCCTGAACCCAGGGGGCAGAGGTTGAAGTGAGCTGAGATCGCACCAGTGCACTGCAGCCTGGGTGACTGAGGAAGATATTGTCTCCACCGAAAAAATAAAAATTAAATAAATAAATAAGTCCATGAGTAGTGATACAAAAACAGAGACAACAAAGTCTCATTGATGACCTCAGAGGATGCCAGGGAAGCAACTTATTATTCTGAAAATTGGTAAATGGGGTTGGGGGGTGGGGAGTCAAGCATTTGTCCTGTCTTTCCTAAACAAATCATACCTCAGGCTATCCAAATAATGGATGAGGGAATGTTTCTCTCTAGAGAAGTATCCTGGACAGAATAATGTAGAATTTGCGTATCACCAATTTGCAACTCCTAATGCATTAATGGATGTGGGCAATAAGCTTCAATGAAAGCCAACACCACTGAGAGAGAGAGACAGCCAGACATTACGTTCCTCCTGATGCTTCCCTCAAAAGTCACACCAACTCTGCCCAGGCCTCCAGTGCTAGCTGCCAACTCATGGAAAACACAGGGTTCAGAGGGAGATGTTCAGCAGCACGCTGGGCACAGCCACTCACAAAATCCAGATTCTGGAAAACATCACAGAGCACACAACTCAGTTTCTTCAAACACATACATTTCAAGGGGAGGAAAAGGGTGAAAAAGGAACCTGTAGATTGAGAGAAACTTAAAAGAAACATCAGGCTGGGCATGGTGGCTCACGCCTATAGTCCCAGCACTGTGGGAGACCGAGGTGGGTGGCTCACCTGAGGTCAGGAGTTTGAGACCACCCTGGCCAACATGGGGAAACCCCGTCTCTACTAAAAAACATAAAAATTAACCAGGCCTGGTGGTGGGCACCCATAATCCCAGCTACTCAGGAGGCTGAGGTAGGAGAATTGCTTGAACCTGGGAGGCCGAGGTAGTGGCGAGCAGTGATTGCATCACTGCAGTTTAGCCTGGGCAGCGACATGAGACTGTCTCAGAAAAAAAAAAAAAAAAAAAAAGGGAGAGAGAGACTTAAAAGATACATTAGCCAGTTACAGTGTTGGGACCTTATTTGGATCCTTTCTTAAACAAATTATTTGGAAAAAATTTTGATGATAGTCAGTGAAACTTGAATTCTGAGTGGATGGTCGATGATATGAAGAAGTTACAGTCAACGATTTTTTAAGGGTGATAATAGTATTGTGGGTTCTTTAAAAAGTACTTGTCTTTGGAGTTTTGAAAGAATCCTAGATGAGATATTTGGGATGCACTCCAAAAAATCCAGGACAGTGGGAGTGGGGATGGCAGGGAATGAAACCAGACTGGGCTGGCATCAATCATTGCGGAAGGTGAGCAATAGAACCCACAGGCTCATTATTCGCGCCTCTCTACTCCTGTGTGTCTTTGAAATTTTCCAAAAGGAGGCCAGTCGTGATGGCTTATGCCAGTAATCCCAGCACTTTGGGAGGCCGAGGCAGGTGGATCACCTGAGGTCAGGAGTTTGAGACCAGCCTGGCCAACATGATGAAACCCCATCTCCCCTAAAAATATAAAAAGTGCCTGGGTGTGGTGATGCCACCTATAATCCCAGCTACATGGGAGGCTGAGTCAGGAGAATCACTTGAACCCGGGAGGCGGAAGTTGCAGTGAGCAGAGATCATGCCACTACACTCCAGCCTGGGTGGCAGAGCGAGACTCTATCTCAAAAAAAAAAAAAAAGAAACAAAAACAAAAGGCCGGGTGCAGTGGCTCACACCTGTAATCCCAGCGCTTTAGGAGGCTGAGGCGGGGCAGGGGGATCACAAGGTCAGGAGATCAAGACTATCCTGGCCAACATGGTGAAACCCTGTCTCTATTAAACATACAAAAATTAGCTGGGCTTGGTGGCGCGTGCCCAGCTACTCGGGAGGCTGAGGCAGATGAATAGCTTGAACCAGGGAGTCAGAGGTTGCAGTGAGCCGAGATTGTGCCACTGCTCGCTCCAGCCTGGTGACAGAGCGAGACTCCATCTCAAAAAAAAAGAAAAAGAAATTTTCCAAAAGTGAAACCTAAAAACAAAAGGCAAGAAGAAAGAAGGAGAGAGGAACTCATCATGGGGTTTGCTGGTGCTGAGGGAGTGTTTAGCTTTGCAGTCAGCGACTCCCCAAGCTTACTGGCAGCCTGTGTTCCCAGCCAGGTTGCCAGAGTCTTCTGAGAGAAGCAGTTGCAGTAGGAGAACTGATCATTCATTCCCAAGTATATAAGCCTCTACTAAAAGCCAGCACTGTGCTAGGTGGTCCTGGAGATACACAGTCGTGGGGAAAACTGTCTGGAGAAAAACCAGTACCCAGAGAATTTCTAGTTTAACTCTACCTGGTCTGATAAGCAGGGGATGCAGGAAGCAGGAATTTCTGGAAACAATATTTTCCCTCTTTTGGGAAAATATAGTATCAGCTGTAAGCCACCATTTCACATTTTTTTAATGGTTTTCCGATAAACACTAACCAGAAATATGTACTTAAACAGAATGGCTGCTAAGTCCTTATGGTGATGAATAGGCCTGGTCGCTTCCGACATTTCCTAGCAGGCTGCCGAGTTTTCTCCCTGCTCTGCTCCAGTGACCTGGGAAGAGCTTAATAGACTTTGCCCATTTTAGAATCTCCACCACTGAGTGTCCTCAGCCTGTCTCTCAGCCTCTCCTTTGACATGTTTCTAAGATCCTGTGAGCCATCGTCGTGGCTTCTGGTTTCTCTCGGCCCAGAGCTAAAACACCCCACCTTTTGCCACCAGACAGAAAAATGTCTGTTTGTTCAAGCCTTTATTCCTCTTATCTTACTGTGCACTCTTTTCCCTCCCCCAGGAAGCCATCCAGACACACTGAGGAAATGGCTTAGTTTTCTCACATAAAAACAACAAAATCCATTTTTTGAAAGAATAACATAAAAATGTATGATGAATGGGGAAAAACCCAACTATATGAATATAAATATTACTTCTGTACATTTGTCTTCTACAATTAGCTTTAAAATCACTTTTGTTTGAACAGCTGAAATATTTGGTACTACCCAGGGAAAGTGGAGCTTAGAGAAGGGGTATCTGTTTCCAAGACATTCTCTCTATGGTGTCATTTACAAAAGACCTCAGATCAGCATTAGATTGGGAAAGGGATGAGAGAGACCAGAGCCCACTGAGCAGAAGATTTACAGTATGTACCTGCCCAGCCCATGTGTCCTTCTCCTTCCTTAATAAGTGGGTGCAGAAATTAGATTTCTGGCAGATGGCCACTGAAATTCTATAAAGTACTTACGACTGCAACTTAAGTGGACACCAGTGATGTGGTCTCTTCTGCCAGAACTACATTTGGGAAATATACCAGAAGCAATAGGTCGAAATCAATCCAAGCTTATACAAGTGACTTTTTCAGAGACAAAGTAGCGGTCTCAGATTGCGAGCCAACTAAATAGAAGAAAATTAAGAATACACCTCTTACTCTATTAGAAGAAAATCCTTATGAATAATAGGGAACATAAGGGAAGTATCTTTCCCCTTCAATGTGCTGTGTGCAGTCCGAGGAATAAGGGGAAAATGCAGCCCCTTGTACTTCTCAGCCCGCACTGTGTGTCTGCAAGGAAGGGGCTATCTGGTTTCCCACTGACTTCCCTGGGTTAGGTTCATACAAGAAGGTCCTCAGTAGAGACCTAGTGAGGTCCAGTGGGCTAATTCTCAGCAGGGTAGCAAAGAATTTGTTCCTAACTCTGTAAGGAATAGTTTAAACTATCTTTAACACCAAAGCTGCATGAAAATGACTGTCTCAGCTGGGCATGGTGGCTCATGCCTGTAATCCCAGCAGTTTGGTAGACTGAGACAGGAGGATTGTTTGAGGCCAGGAGTTCGAGATCAGTTTGGGCAACATAGTAAGGCCCCATCTCTTATTTAAAAATAAATATTTATTTTTTTGAGACAGAGTTTTGTTCTTGTCACCCAGGCTGGAGTGCAATGGCATGATCTCACCCTACTACAACCTCCACCTCCTAGGTTCAAGCGATTCTCCTGCCTCAGCCTCCCCAGTAGCTAAGATTACAGGTGTGCATCACCACACGTGGCTAAATTTTGTACTTTTAGTAGAGACAGGGTTTCACCATGTTGCCCAGGCTGGTCTCAAACTCCTGACCTCTGGTGATCTGCCTGCCCTCAGCCTCCAAAGTGCTGAGATTACAGGCGTGAGCCATTGCACCTGGCCGAAATATTATGTATCTTGATGGCAATGGTAGTTACCCAACTATGGGTTTGTTAAGACTTGCAGAGTTCTACATTAAGGAGGTGTGTGTACACCACACCCTAATTTTTTTTTTTTTTTTTTTTTTTTTTTTTGAGATGGGAGCCTCACTCTGTCACCCAGGCTGGAGTGCAATGGCACAATCTCGGCTCACTGCAACCTCTGCCTCCCAGATTCAGGTGATTCTCCTGCCTTAGCCTCCTGAGTAGCTGAGATTACAGGCATGCACCACCATGCCTGGCTAATTTTTGTATTTTTAGTAGAGACAGGGTTTCTCCATGTTGATCAGGCTGGTCTCAAACTCCTGACCTCAAGTAATCCACCCACCTTGGCCTTCCAAAGTGCTGGGATTACAGGCATGAGCCACCGCACCTGGCCACCTTAATTTTTTTTAATGGAGAAAAATGTGTTTGTAAAAAAAGTCTTGATGCACATTTTAAAAGAAGAAAGAGATGGTGCGAGAGCCAAATAGTGAGTTGAGTGATGCTGGAGTTGATTCCATCCAGAGACAGTTGTGTCTAGAAATCGGCTCTTCCTCTAGTCAGCTGTGGCATTGCTGTTATCAATTTTGTAGCAAGGTTGGTCTAGGATGCAGGACTTCTTATAGCCCACTGGCAATGGCAGAGGTGATCTGGGGTGTTACTGATTAAATGTAGTCTTTTAGGAAAGCAGAGATCAAGAGCAGGGAGCAGGAAGTCCTGAGTTGGACTCTGGCCCCCAGCCCCCTAACTTCCAGTTCGTCCAAGTCACCTCCTTCTCTAAGACTCAGTTTTCTTGCCTGCAAAGTGCAGGTGAAAGCAGTTGTATTGCTTTGGTGATTCAGTGAGCTATAGTGGCTCTTAGTGTTCGGTATTTAGCAAGTGCTCAGCAAATGACAATAGCTGTTGAAGTGACAATGTCATCACATGTTAACATCCCTGTGATGGGTTGTGTGGGAGTAATCACTGTTTTTCTTTGATTCTGCTTAGGGCAAGCAAGCTCCGCGCAAGCGGAACAAACTGGAAAGCTGACCGAATTTGTGTCTAACCTGGCATGGGATTTCGCAGTCAAAGAAGGGTTCCGGGTTTTCAAAGAGATGCCCTTCAAAAATCCGTTAACAAGGCCCTGCCACACGTGGGCTAGGTCCCAGTCCCAGTGGTACCCCATAGGTACCAGGAGTTATAGCTCCGTTCCAGAAGCTTCCCCAGCTCATGCCTCAAGGGGAGGTCTGGTTATCTCTCCAGAGAGCCTCTCTCCACCTGTCAGAGAGCTGTATCACCGGCTGAAGCACTTCATGGAGCAGCATGTGTACCCTGCGGAGCCAGAGCTACAGAGTCACCAGGCCTCAGCAGCCAGGTGGAGCCCCTCCCCACTGATCGAAGACCTCAAGGTAAAGCAGCCGTGGTGAGGTGGTAAGACCCCAATACCATGGCACACCCTCCCTGACCCCACCGGGCTCACCTGAGCCATCCCAGGCAGTGAAGATACAGGAGGGCCGAGTTGAATGATCTTTGCTTCCATCATCTCAGAAAGAGCCAGCTAGCTCTTCATGACTCAGTTTCCATCTCTTGCTTTTGCTGTGCCTGTGTCACAGGCAGATGGCTCAGGTGTGACTGCACAGCCCAGGCAGCGGAATGCTTGGCCTTAGAAAGCCAGGGCAGGTTGGGCCTATCTCATGCATATTTGAATTACGTAAATTTGAAACAGTGCTGTATCAGCTAATACATCTCTCTCTAGAGAGCCCGTAATGTCACAGCTAGAGGGCCAAATCCACTGTGAGCTGAGTTTCTGTGTTGTCTCCCAGTGCTATCACTTAAGCTGATAAACAGAAACACCTGCTGTTCCTTATCAGGTGAACCTTGGATTGTGTTAGTTTTGAAATTACTTGAGATCCTCAGAAGCATAATGCAATCATCATCTACTTTTCTTTTCCGCCCCCCCAGGTTCAAGCGATTCTCCTGCCTCAGCCTCCCGAGTAACTGGGATTATAGGCACATGCCACCATGCCCAGCTAATTTTTGTATTTTTAGTAGAGGTGGGATTTTACCATGATGGTCATGCTAGTCTCAAACTCCTGACCTCGTGATCTGCCCGCCTCGGCCTCCCAAAGTGCTGGGATTACAGGCATGAGCCACCATCTCTGTTTTCTTTTTCTTTTTTTTTTTTTTTGAGACAGGGTCTTGCTTAGTCACCCAGGGTGGAGCACAGTGGTGTGATCATAGCTCACTGTAGTCTCAAAACTCCTGGGCTCATGTGATCCTCTCACCTCAGCCTCCTGTGTAGCTGGGACCACAGGTGCAGCCACCACACCCAGCTCCTCATATCATTTTTTTGGGCACACATGCATGTTTGGTTGTCTGCCTTGTTTCCTCCAATCCATTTCATTGTTTTCCATGGTTCAAAATAAAATGAAATCTTCCACTATGGTTTCCTGACTTATTTTCCCCATGATAGGAGAAAGCCAAGGCTGAAGGACTTTGGAACCTTTTTCTACCCTTGGAGGCTGATCCTGAGAAAAAATACGGAGCAGGACTGACCAATGTGGAATATGCACATCTGTGTGAGCTCATGGGCACGTCCCTGTATGCCCCTGAGGTACCTTCTTTAAAGTTTTCCTCAGTGTGTGGGAACATCCTGATCTTCAAAAGAACTCACTCCTAAACAGATAGACCAGATTCAGAAGCACCAGCATGAACTTGAACTTTTTTTTTTTTTGAGATGGAATCTTACTCTGTCACCCAGGCTGGAGTGCAGTGATGCAGTCTTGGCTCACTGCAACCCCTGCCTCCCGGGTTCAAGTGATTCTCCTGCCTCAGCATCCCGAGTAGCTGGGATTACAGGCACATGCCACCACACCTGGCTAATTTTTGTATTTTTAGTAGAGACAGGGTTTTACCATGTTGGCCAGGCTGGTCTCGAACTCCTGACCTCAGGTGATCCACCTACCTCGGCCTCCCAAAGTGCTGGGATTACAGGCATGAGCCACCATGCCCTTCCAACTTGAAGCTTGAAATATTGACATGAGAAGGCCAGGCATGGTGGCTCACACCTGTAATCCCAGTACTTTTGGAGACCAAAGTGTGGGGGATCACTTGAGGCCAGGAGTTCGACACCAGCCTGTGCAACATAGTGAGACCCTGTATGTACAAAAAAATAAAAAATTAGTCGGGTGTGATGGTGCACACCTGTAGTCCCAGCTGCTTGGGAAGCTGAGGCGCGGGAGGATGGCTTCAGCTGAGGAAGTCGAGGCTGCAGTGAGCCATGATCATCCCACAATACTCCAGCCCGGGTGACAGAGCTTGACCCTATTTTTTTTAGAAGAGGACATGACAGTCGTGGTCACGCTCCTTTTCCTTCTCAGATATGTAACTGCTCTGCGCCTGACACGGGCAACATGGAGCTGCTGGTGAGGTATGGCACCGAAGCGCAGAAGGCTCGCTGGCTGATGCCTCTACTGGAGGGGAAAGCCCGCTCCTGTTTTGCTATGACCGAGCCCCAGGTACCTTGCCTGGGCTGCCACCCACTTGCCTGGCCCTGTTGTTGTCAGCCCCGCAGGAAACGCGGGCTGTCTACCGGCAGCTCTGACTGGAATGTGCTCCCCACTCAGGTTGCCTCTTCAGATGCCACCAATATTGAGGCTTCCATCAGAGAGGAGGACAGCTTCTATGTCATAAATGGTCACAAATGGTGGATCACAGGTATTTGGCCTAAAATGCAGTTTTCAAATGCACATCAGGGAGTCTGCACTGATAGGCACACCTCTCAATGCCTGGGAGGAGCCTCTGCTTTTTCAAGTTGACACAAAGGAGATTCTGTCACTTAGTGCCCCCAGCAGAGGCAGCTGGGAGAATAGGAGGGTTACTGCATGGAGCACGCTGTTCTCAGAGGCGGCGCTTTGCAGGGCAGGGACGTCCCCCGGTGCCCACACATGGACGGATGCCTCCCTGCATGTGACCCCAGGAATCTCTCCACTTCCTGCTGTTCATTCTGCCTTGGGCAGCTCCCCTTCCTTGGTGGCTTCCTGGCTCCTTGATCAGATGTGTTACATCCTAAGGGTTAATGACAATCCTGACGCTTAGGGAGTGTCCAGTGTTAACTTCTACAGGGCCCCCACAAGTAGCTGTGGCGCTTACCTCCCAGAGCCCATACCTCCCTGGACATTAAGAATGAGCATCCCCATTTTTCAGAGGAGGAAACCACACTCAGACTTAGGTCCCTTGCCTGGAATATGAGCCCCTAGCTGGCACGTAGAGAACCCAGAGTCAAAGGTTCACCTGATTCCAAGGCCCAGGCCCAGAGCCATTATGTGTGCACACCTGTGGGAGCCGAGCCAGCTGGCAGGGATCAAGTAGCAGTTTTCATCCTCTTGTCTCTAAATTATATTTTCTGCTCTATGTAATGCTTTTAAAAACTTGCTCTTATGATGTTGGATTCATTCCTCACTGAAATAAGAGCAAATCCCAATTTGCTCTTATTTCTGGTCATCAGTCTGCAGATGCTCATCTGATTACATGGAGCCTTAAAGATTTGATCTGTCTGCTTCCTTGCTGTGCCTTTCTTGGGCCAGGACCACGTGTGTAGAGATTTGATGGCCCTGGTGTCAGATGATGAGGTCTGTCTGTCTCCTTTCCTGGCAGGCATCCTGGATCCTCGTTGCCAGCTCTGTGTGTTTATGGGAAAAACAGACCCACATGCACCAAGACACCAGCAGCAGTCCGTGCTCTTGGTTCCCATGGATACCCCAGGGATAAAAATCATCCGGCCTCTGACAGTGTATGGACTGGAGGATGCACCAGGTGAGACGTCCAGGGGTGGTGTCACCCCTGGGTGTGGGTCTGGTCCCCAGGAAATGCCGTTGGGGAGCCCCTGCTCTTGTTCAGGACTTGCCACATCCCACGTCTGACAGTATGATATTTGGAGAGTCACATGCTCCTACATTTCATTTCCATACATGAATATCAACCATGCAGGCGGATTTCAGACAGGCATTTATGCATTTTTTTTTCCCTCTTCTTTTTTTTTTTTTTTTTTTTTTTTTTTTTTTTTTTTTTTTGAGACGGAGTCTCACTCTGTTGCGGCCCAGGCTGGAGCGCAGTGGCCGGATCTCAGCTCACTGCAAGCTCCGCCTTCCGGGTTTACGCCATTCTCCTGCCTCAGCCTCCCGAGTAGCTGGGACTACAGGCGCCCGCCACCTCGTCCGGCTAGTTTTTTGTATTTTTTTTTTTAGTAGAGACGGGATTTCACCGTGTTAGCCAGGATGGTCTCGATCTCTTGACCTCGAGATCCGCCCGTCTCGGCCTCCCAAAGTGCTGGGATTACAGGCTTAAGCCACCGGGCCCGGCCATTTTTTCCCTCTTCTAAGCTTAGAAGGTAAGCAGGAGTCTGTGATGCAGGAAGCCATACAGGGCAGAGGCAGGAAGTGGACCCCAGACCTACTCTTCCAGGCCCCAGTGTGTACAGCTGACCTCTAGGTCACAGCCCTGGTTTGGTCCGCTCCCAGTTTGGTTCTCTGCTAACAGTGTTCACGTTTTTCCTTTCAGTGTTTTCATAGGATCACTATATTATCACAAACCACTAGGAGCTTCAGCTTAAGGTGGCATTATGTTTTTATAAAAGGAATCACAGAATATTCATTTGCCATTATAAATCAGTAATTCATTTTCTGTGTTTAACAGGCTCCTTCCTGCCATCCTTTTCCCTTTAACCATGTCCCAGTAAGAAAGCTAAATAAAGGGCAGGGACATTGCCAGCAGATAACCCAGACTAAGGTGAGGAAGAAACACATCCAAGGGAAATGACTATGGCAACTGCTCACAGCGATCATTTGGGTCTTTCAGGTGGCCATGGTGAAGTCCGATTTGAGCACGTGCATGTGCCCAAAGAGAACATGGTCCTGGGCCCTGGCCGAGGCTTTGAGATTGCCCAAGGCAGACTGGGCCCCGGCAGGATCCATCACTGCATGAGGCTGATCGGGTTCTCAGAGAGGGCCCTGGCGCTCATGAAGGCCCGCGTGAGTGCTTCCTCCTGCGCCTAGCACTGACTCAGAACCACCACCTTCTGCTCTGCTGTCGGGCTTCAATTCCTACCTGTTTTCTGAGTGCAGTCCCAGCAGGTGAAGCAAGGTGATGTCCTTGCCAAGAAGTTGCATTCCTGTCTTTGCTTTGCATCTGCTACTTTGCTGCAGTTTGGATTCAGAGCAGGATAGAACCCATTCTGTCGAGGTGACCGGAAAGGCCAGGCTCTATAGCAGCAGAGGGCAAATTTCCAAGGTGTAAAGGTCATGCTGCTAGCACATTATTAAAAATCAGTCTGTGTGCAGTGGCTCATGGCTATAATCCCAGTACTTTGGGAGGTCTAGGTAGGAGGGTTGCTTGAAGCCAAGCATTTGAGACCAGCCTAAGCAAAATGAAAGACTCAGTCTCTACAAAAAAAGAAATTTTTTTTTTTCTTTGAGATGGAGTCTTGCTCACCAGACTGGAGTGCAGTGGGGTGATCTCGGCTCATTGCAACCTCCACCTCCCAGGTTGAAGCAATTCTGCCTCAGCCTTCCAAGTAGCTGGGACTACAGGCGTGCACCACCACGCCCAGCTAACTTTCGTATTTTTAGTAGAGACGGGGTTTCACTATGTTGGCCAGTATGGTCTCGATCTTTTGACCTCATGATCTGCCTGCCTTGGCCTCCCAAAGTGCTGGGATTACAGGCATGAGCCACCGTGCCGCCCGGCAAAAAAAAGTTTTTGTTTTTTTTTTTGTTTTGGAGATGCAGTCTCACCCTGTCACCCAGGCTGGAGTGCAGTGGCGCAATCTTGGCTCACTGCAACCTCTGCCTCCTGGGTTCACACCATTCTCCTGCCTCAGCCTCCTGAGTAGCTGGGACTACAGGCATCTGCCACCACACCCGGCTAATTTTTTGTATTTTTAGTAGAGACAGGGTTTCACTGTGTTAGTCAGGATGGTCTCGATCTCACCGTGTTAGCCAGGATGGTCTCCATCTCCTGACCTTGTGATCTGCCCACCTCGGCCCCCCAAAGTGCTGGGATTACAGGCGTGAGCCACCGCGCCTGGCCAAAAAGAAAGAGTTTAAGTGCCAGGCATGATGGCATGTGTCAGCTGGCATGTCTCAGACTACAAGTCCCAGCTACTCGGGAGGCTGAGGCAGAAGGATCGCTTGAACCTAGGAGTTTAGGGCTGCAGTGAGCAGTGATCACACCACTGCACTCCAGCCTGGGTGACAGAGTGAGACCCTGTCTCTTTAAAAATAAATAAACAAATAAATAAATAAATCAGACACCAGGGAGACCCCATGTGGCTTGTTTTTGTCCTTAGGGTTCCATCATCTGGCCTGTACCACCCTCCTCCACAGCACATCCAGAAAACTATTCTGCCATGACCCCACCGCCCCCAAAGTTTGGAAACCTAGGTTAAAAGACAGCTGCTGCCAGGACAAGAATTCAAATTGGTGATTATCAATTTCAGAAAGGTGACGCATACCATGAGACTAAAACCAGTGTCTCACAAGAACTGCTATTGAAAGAACAGAGGCAGTCTGCATTTTTGATTACTGAGCAAACCTGTGATTTATACCCTTTTTAGTTAAGACTGACCAGTTATTTTTTCTTTCTAAGTAAAACGCTCCTGTCTGTGGACTCAGGTATGGTGCTTCAGCCCCAGGCGGCATTAAATTCAACCTGGCAGAACAATTGGACTGAATGAATCAGACAGAAGTCTGCAGAAAGTACATAGCATGAACATGGCACCTCCACTGAGGACTTGGTTGGAGTAATTAGGAATCTACAAAAGATTTGCTACTAGGAGGTTCACCACAGTGCTCATTCAGATAGCAAAATTCTGAACAACTTATAAGGATAACAATGACTGTTGGACAAATGAACCACGAGATGACATACAGTGAGACTTTAAATGATGCTGTGGAAATCTGTTCCTTAACATGGAGAAATTGTTCACTATATACATTTAAATTTTTTAAAAAAAGACTGTGACCAGGTGTGGTGACTCACTCCAAGCACTCTGAGAGGCCGAGGCAGGCAGACTGCTTGAGCCCAGGAATTTGAGAGTAGGCTGGGCAATATGGCAAAACCTCATCCCTATGAAAAATAAAAAATAAGGCCGGGTGTAGTGGCTAATGCCTGTAATCTCAGCACTTTGGGAGGCTGAGGCGGGCGGATCACTTCAGATTAAGAGTTCAAGACCAGCCTCAACAACATGGTGATACTGTGTCTCTGCTGAAAATAAAAAAAAAGTTAGCTGGGCCTGGTGGCACATGCCTGTAATCCCAGCTACTTGGGAGGCTGAGGCAGGAGGATCACTTGAATCCAGGAGGTGGAGGTTGCAGTGAGCTGAGAACGCACCACTGCACTCCAGCTGGGGTGACAAAGCAAGACTCTGTCTCAAAAAAAAAAAATTAAAATTAAAAAATTAAAAATATTAGCCAGGTGGGGCTGGGCGTGGTGACTCACACCTGTAATTCCAGCACTTTGGGAGGCTGAGGTGGGCAGATCACCTGAGGTCAGGAGGTCGAGTCCAGCCTGACCAACATGGAGAAACTCTGTCTCTACTAAAAATATATAATTAATTGGGTGTGGTGGCACATGCCTGTAATCCCAGCTACTCGGGAGGCTGAGGCAGGAGAATTGCCTGAACCTGGGAGGCGGAGGTTGCGGTGAGCCAAGATCACACCATTGCACTCCAGCCTGGGCAACAAGAGCAATACTCTGTCTCAAAAATAAATAAATAAATGAATAAATTAGCCAGGTGTGATGGCACGCATTTATAGTCCTAGCTACTCAGGAGGCTGAGGTGGGAGGATCTCCTGAGCCTGGGAGGTCGAGGCTGCAGCGACCTGTGACTCTGCCACTGCACTGCAGCCTGGGTAACAGAGCAACACCCTGTCTGGGGGGAAAAAAAAAAAAAGAAACAGGCTGTTAGTTTTGATGCAAAATAATGTTTTTGGTTTTTTTTGTTGTTGTTGTTATTGTTTTAAGCAGGCTGGCCAGGTGCAGTGGCTCACGCCTGTGATCCCAACACTTTGAGAGGCCGAGGCAGGCAGATCACCTGAGGTCAGGAGTTCGAGACCAGCCAGGCCAAAATGGTGAAACACCCCGTCTCTATTTAAAAAATACAAAAATTAGCCGGGTGTAGTGGCAGGCACCTGTAATCCAAGGTACTTGGGAGGCTGAGGCAGGAGAATCACTTGAACCTGGGAGGCGGAGGTTGCAGTGAGCTGAGATTGCACCACTGCACTCCAGCCTGGGCAACAAAAGCGAAACTCCATCTCAAACAAACAAAAAGGCTACAAAACAATATGTAGAGTATGGCTCCCGTTTTTGGAAAAAATAAGTATATATACAAAAAGTCTAGAAGGATAGAGGAGAATATCCACCAAATATTAACTAGAGGTGACTAGATGGTGGGATTCTAAGTGTTCGTAATTACTGTCCTCTCTTTTTTTGTTCTGAAAATGGGTAGTTTTTCTGCCATGAGATAAATTATTTGTGTAGATTCTTTTAGTAAAAAAAGAAAAAAACTAGACTGGGTGTGGTGGTTCATGCCTATAATCCCAACACTTGGGGAGACCAAGGCAGGAGGATTGCCTGAGTCTAGGAGTTCGAGACCAGTCTTGGCAATGTAGTGAGATCCTGTCTCTATAAAAAATTGAAAAGTTAGTTGGATGTGGTGGTTCACGCCTATGGTCCCAGCTGCTCAGGAGGCTGAGGTAGGAAGATTGCTTGAGCCAGGGGAGGTGGAGGTTGCAGTGAGCCAAGATCATGCCACTGCACTCCAGCCTGGGCAACAAAGTGAGAACCTGTCTCCAAAAAAATTTTTAAAAGAAGGAAAAATAATCAATAAAACAGGAAAAAAAAGGAATACTTAGAACCTTTTCTGATGCCTTGTGACTTTCAGAATTTAAAATCCCCATTGCAGATACAGCCGCCCACAGCAGAAGGCTGGGAGCAAGAGAGGGGGCTGAGGAGACCTTGCTTCCACTGGAGCTGCAGGGTGGGAAGGGGTGCTGCGGTCAGCAGAGGGCACCCTTCGCCTGTGCCGTGTGCAGTGCCTGCAGTCACTCCCTCATTTCCAGGTGTAGCCTTGGACCAGACGCTGGCTCAGATCTGTAACTGCTCCTGTCTGGTAGCCAGGCCTGCCCAGATGTACAATGGCTGGAATAAAGGGTTCTTGGAAGCAATTTGTTACAGGTACCCTGTGCGCTATGGCTGGCTGTGGCGCACATGAAGGTTGTGTGTCAGACCTACTCCCTGGAAATGGCCCATGGCTGCACACAGGCACCTTGGCTGAGAAGCTGCACGGTCCTGCTTTCACTCTCCTCCCCTGCTGTGTCCTGTCTGCTTCCACCCAACTCTTCAGGCCACCAGCCCCCGCCTCTTGTGACCACCCCCAGCCCAGCGTGTCCTCAGCCCATCTCCTGTGTCGACAGGTGAAGTCCCGCGTGGCCTTTGGGAAGCCCCTGGTGGAGCAGGGCACAGTGCTGGCGGACATTGCGCAGTCACGCGTGGAGATCGAGCAGGCACGGCTGCTGGTGCTGAGAGCTGCCCACCTCATGGACCTGGCAGGAAACAAGGTAGGGGCAGGGGCACGAAGGGGCCTCCCAGAGGCAGAGATTCTTCCTCCTCATTCAGCAAAGCATGAGAGCCTGGCTTCTTGACATTAGAAACTATTTCACCTCTACTTGGAGCTGTTTTGGCAGTTTTTCAAAAATTGAACAAGAAGAGAGGACTGGTCTTTGTGTTTTACTGACCTGATGAGCTGCTTAGTCCAAGGCAGTGGGTTTGATGGGGCCATAGCGCCCCTGGGTGGCCCTGGACTCCCAGGGCCATTGGTGGAGGTGTTGGACAACCTAACAGTAAGTCAGGGAAAAGAGACCCTCTACTGGCCTTCATCTGAATATCGAATTAGCAAAATAGAAGCTTATTTTCAAGTGTGACATTAGTCATTAACTAAGGCGCTTTTTAACCTTTTATTTATTTATTTTTTGAGACAGGGCCTCACTCTGTAGCCAGGCTGGAATGCAGTGGTACATCATGGCTCACTGAAGCCTCAGCTTTCTAAGTAGCTGGGACTCCAGGTGCACACCTCCATGCCCAGCTAATTCTTTATTTTTTGTAGAGACCGGGTCTTACCATGTTACCCAGGCTAACTAAGGCTCTTTCTAAGTGCCTGTGATGACCAAGTACAATGCCATGTTGACCATGCTTTGTCCAGCCTTCTGTGGGGCAGCCTCCACCCCCACCCAAGATCCTCAGCCGTCAGGGACCAACCCAGGTTCACAGTTCCTGGTTCTTTGACACTGGCGTGCTAGATATGGTGGAGGCTGCTGGGTGTCCCCCTTGAACACCCTGCCCCAGGGCAGATCACTATAGCTCGGTTTCCCAGAGCCCTGACTGGCCTTGGTCCACCGCTGCTTGGAGGCAGAGCTGGCCATGACCCTGAGCAAAGCACAGGCCCCTCCCCCTTGTCCCTTCAGTGTGTGCTGGCTGTGTTCCCCATCATCTGGGAAGACAGCCACATTCTCCCAGCACTTGCTTCACATCTTGCAACATAAGATAGTAGTTGCTAACATGGCGCCCTTCATCCCTGGGTGCTGTCTAGTCGTATACCAGGCAGGGGCAGCCTCACCCAGCTCACATCAGTGAGACCTTGGGGCCTCTGTTGTGGACCCTGGTGTTTGACTTCCTCCTGGGAATCTGATCATTATTCCAAGCTTTCTGCCCTCGGGTCTTTTTTGTTGTTTGGTTTTTTGTTTTGTTTTTGAGAGATGGAGGCTCGCTTTGTCGCCTAGGCTGGAGTAGAGTGGCATGATCTCGGCTCACTGCAACCTCCGCCTCCCGGGTTCAAGCAGCTCTCCTGCCTCAGTTTCCCAAGTAGCTGGGACTACAGGCGTGCACTACCACGTCCAGCTAATTTTTGTATTTTTTAGTAGAGACTGGATTTCACTATATGTTGGCCAGGTTGGTCTCGAACTCCTGACCTCAGGTGATCTGCCTGCCTCGGCCTCCCAAAGTGCTGGAATTACAGGCCTGAACCACCGTGCCTGGCCTGTTGTTTGTTTTTGAGATGAGGTCTTAGTCTGTTGTCCAGGCTTGAGTGCAGGGTTGCAGTTTTGGCTTACTGCAGCCTCGACTTCCCAGACTCAGACAGTCCTCTTACCTCAGCCTCCTGAGTAGCTGGGACTACAAGCACATGCCACCATGCCCAGCTAGTTTTTGTATTTTTAGTAGAGATGGGGGGCGGGGGGTCTCACTCTGCCACCCAGGCTGCCCTTGGGTCTTCTATAACCACGTCTCCTCTTCCTTACAGGCTGCAGCCTTGGATATAGCCATGATTAAAATGGTCGCCCCATCCATGGCCTCCCGAGTGATTGATCGTGCGATTCAGGTGAGCACAGACTAGACAGTTGGCTTATTTGAACCATCAATACCAGATGCCAAACTCCCCTGTCTTCAGCCACCCAGCCTCCCGTAGACCCTGGCAGACACCCTGTGTCACCCACTCACCATGCATGCGACTTTCCTTTTCCTCTTCAGAATGACCCAGCAAGGTGTGGGGTGCCATCCTACCCCCATTTTTAATGTGAGGAAACAAGCACAGAAAAGTAAAGTGACTTGTCCAGGTCACTGAGCTTGCAAGTAGCTGACCTCAAATTCACATGAACTTGGGTTTTCATAAGCCCGGAGCCCAGGCTCTTTACCATGCAGGGAGGCCGCCTCCTCAGATCCTAACCCCCGGCCCCAACATGGGGCAGAAGGCACCTGCAGAGTGGACCTGGGGAGTCTGGAGGCTGTGGGATGGCAGGTGTGGCCCCACGGAAGCCCTGTGGAATATTAGTGATTGTATCACATAGGTGCCACGGGGGAAGTCTGGGAAGATGGTTGTTATGGCCCATCAAAAGCAGGCTATCATTCCTGGGGCCCTCAGAGACAAGGGCTGACCCAGGGCCGCCTTCCTCCACCCTGTGTCTGCCAGGCCTTCGGAGCGGCGGGCCTGAGCAGCGACTACCCACTGGCTCAGTTCTTCACCTGGGCCCGAGCCCTGCGCTTTGCCGACGGCCCTGACGAGGTGCACCGGGCCACGGTGGCCAAGCTAGAGCTGAAGCACCGCATTTAGAGGCTTGGGGCTGCAGGAGCCCAGTGTCCTGGCTGGACCAGCCGTGCTCAGATCTGTCACTGATGTGCCTTGAAAGATCCGGTGTGTGTGGCTCCTGCACCCTGCTCAGCAGCTCTGTCCCAGGACAGTCAGGGTGCGCTCAAGCTTTCTGGTTCTCCACAGAAGACGTCTCTGCAAGAAGCCTAAAGTCTGTTTCAGGCCAGGAGGAGGGGATTTGCTGAGGGCCAAGGGGGTTCCAGGACAGAGTGTGGAAAGCTGGTCTTCAGGCTCTCAGTCCCGGGCTGGGCAGGCACGGTCACTTCACTTCAGCCTCTCAGTCCCTCTCTCTGCCTGTGGGGATCTGGACACATTTTGGGAGGCCTCCCGAGGCTGTGGGACGTGCTTGCTCTGGCAGCTGCAGGGTTCCTGTCTGTCCTCCCTGGTGAGCAGAGGGGTGGCCACGATGGGCAGCGGCCTGGAGACCCAGGGCCTGGGCGCCTGGGAAAATGGAATGCAACCCACATTGTAAAGCCACTGGCATCTGATTGTCTCCATTTGAACACACAGCACAGAACACTCATTTAAATGTTGTTTTGGAAAGGGGTTTTGGGATCACAAAAGAATAAGAAAACACATCTCAGAGGCTTTGTGGACTTTCTGTGTCATACAAAGAGAATCGAGTGGAGAGGTTCCCTTCGTGCCTCCTCCCGCCTGTGTTTCCTTGAGGTCCAAGCTGCCATCTCAGTCTCATACATGCTGGGAGTGCAGAGGCCACGGGTCCGATAACTCCCGAGTTGGCTGCCTTCCCTCACTATGTAGCCCAGGGCTCTGTACTCATATACACTTCACCCAGGAGCTGGCATATGAGGCCCCTGCAGCCTCCACCTGCTCCATAGTCAGAATCATATCTGATGGAACAGGAGGTGGTGGCGCTTTCGCCATTACACTTTGGAGTGCAATCTCTCTTCTCTGAGGAAAGTGGAAACGCTCACTCACTTGCGGTCTGAGCTCCTTGAGAAACCCAGCGATATGCAAAGATGAGCCAGGGGCAGTGAGGACCCAGCCTACTGGTCTTATAACTCGTGGTGGTGTAGCCAAAACCTGTCACGGGTTAGACCAGACGGGCAGGGACCATCCCCCTGGCTGCCACATTGCTGAGGTGACCCTGTGGGAACTGCCTTCCCTGAGAATGGCCAGCCAGGACTGCGCCCCTGCACTATCGGCACCACGAGGGGCCCGTGAATGGCTCCTCAGACCCGTGTGCGTGGGGGTGTGGGGAGGCAGGTCCCCCTTCACCACACTTGAGAAACTGCTTGTTACTCAAGGAAGTTAAACCCCAAACAAATGCCTGTCACAACGCCTGCCACACTGGCCTCCTGGCCTCCTGGTCAGTGTGGCAGGAGCACAGCAGCTGAGTGCTCCCTTAGGCTCCAGGAGGAGGGGTTTTCTTCAAGAAAAGGAAGTGGTCATGGCCTGGCCTGTCTCGTGGGCCTAAGAATGTTTTTCATGGCCTCTGAGGTTAACCTTGCCTGTTCAGTAACACAGCTGCAGAGAGGAAAATGGGAGTCAGGCTGTGGGCACCCCCACATCTCCCTCAGATCCTCTGCCTTGAGGGCTGGAGGCCCTGGGGACCCTGGGAATGCTGCCTGCAGACAGGCAGGTCCCTGCAGGCCCTCCACCTTTGCTAGATGATTCTGCCCACCACTGTTGAGGGAGCCCCAGCTCTGGGCCCAGCACAAGTCCAAGCCTTGGGGGAATGTGCAAGTAAACAAATCAGGCCAACTGCTGGCCTTTGGGGTTTGCATCTCAAGTAGGGGATGGTGGTTAGTGCCCTGGAGGCCTGGGCACGTGATGGGGCAAGCACTGCTGGGGCTGGAGGCTGAGGGGAGGACTCTCTCCAGAAGAGGTGTCTCAGCCAAACCTGCCTGACAAGAAGAAAGGGCAGGCTAGGTGCTGCGGGTCACACACATAATGTCAACACTTTGGGAGGCCAGATGGCATCTGGATGCCAAGACCTGTGCTCGCCAGGGCCTGATTTCAGATACTGTCAGATCATTCCACAACAATCCTACAGAGGCTGCAAAGAGACAATTCCAGGCAACTTGTCTGGGCAGGTCCCCTTTAAGATGGCAGCTGGGAGTGACACCGAAAGAACAGGCTCCAGCGATCTCTGCTGCATGTCCCCATTGTAAGTCCCCTGGGGTTGTCTGTCACCACCCAGGGCTTCAGAGTTCCCCAGGAATGCCTTGGGTGTGCCAGAGCTGTCACTCAGAGACCGCTCTGGTTGGTATTTCTGCTGCCTTCCCTGCTGTGACATGGGTGCAGATTTCTCCCCTTCGTCCATTTTACCAAAATGGATGTGCGTTGGGACAGGTGAGTCCCGGACTCCAGCGGCCTGGGGCCCACATCTGCAAGTAACCTGGGATAGGGTTTCTTTTAATCAAGTTGACTGAATGGAGAAATGGCCCAGGGGATTTTCTATCCTATCAGCATTAGACAGATGACACAATGGTGAAGAGCTGTCAGAGGTAAAGGTGGACACTAAAGTGGTAGGAACAGGTTTTTATTTATTTTTCTGAAACAGAATCTCACTCTGTTGTCCAGGCTGATGTGCATCGGTGCCATCTTGGCTCACTGCAACCTCCACTTCCTAGGTTTAAGCAATTCTCCTGCCTCAGCCTTCCAAGTAGCTGGGATTACAAGCATGCGCCACCATGCTTGGCTAATTTTTGTATTTTTAGTAGAGATAGGATTTTGCCATGTTGACCAGGCTAATCTTGAACTCCAAACTTAAGTGATCTGCCTGCCTCAACCTCCCAAAGTGCTGGGATTACAGGCATGAGCCAGCGCACCCAGCAGGGACAGGTTTTAATCAGTCATAAGTCATTGCCATAGGGAGCAGGGCCCAGTGGGAACTGAGCTCCACTTGGATTTGTGCGTAGGTGATGGGAGGGGTGGTGTTTGGGAGGGGGGCTCAAGAGTCAGGAAGGGGAACTATGGAGAGCAGGAAGGAGCGTGGTTGGCGTGACACCCGTCTGGGTTTGCTAACTGGCTCTTAGGGTTAGGCTCCTGCCCTCCCTCAGAGGCTCAGGGACAGGGTTCATCTTCTAATGTTGCTGGAACAAACAGTAACTTCTTTCAGCAGCTTTGGGTTTTCTCAGGCAGGTATGGGCATCCCAGGGATGTGGTCTTGAGCTGTTAGACACCATGTAACTGTTAAGTCTTTTCATGAGAGTATGGGAATGTGGACTTAAGCATTTGTGTTGAAAGTCTGCAGTTTTTCTAGGCCAAGTTTGAGGTCTAGTGGAGATGGGAGCTCAGAGGGAGGCTGGCAAGAGTGTGGTCAAGGAGAGAATTTTTGTCAGGACTGTGGCTCTGGATTCAAGTGGCCCAAATTCAAATGGGTTTATTTTTATTTATTTATTTATTTATTTATTTATTTATTTATTTATTTATTTATTTTTTGAGACAGAGTCTCGCTCTGTCGCCCAAGCTGGAGTGCAGTGGCCGGATCTCAGCTCACTGCAAGCTCCGCCTCCTGGGTTTATGCCATTCTCCTGCCTCAGCCTCCGAGTAGCTGGGACTACAGGTGCCCGCCACCTCGCCCGGCTAATTTTTTGTATTTTTTAGTAGAGACGGGGTTTCACCGTGTTAGCCAGGATGGTCTTGATCTCCTGACCTCGTGATCCGCCCGTCTCAGCCTCCCAAAGTGCTGGGATTACAGGCTTGAGCCACTGCGCCCGGCCTCAAATGGGTTTAAATCCTGGCTCTGTGACAGAGTAGCTGGGCAACCTTGGGAAATGTTCCTTCATCTTAGAGACTTAGATCTCTTGTTTTATTTATTTATTTAAATTTTTTTTAGAGACAGAGGTCTCACCACGTTGGTCAGGCTGGTCTCAAACTCCTGAGCTCAAGCAATCCTCCTACCTTAGCCTCCCAAAGTGCTGGAATTACACCACACCTGGCCAGATTTCTCATTTGAAAAATGAATAGACCAGTCCTTGCCTCCCAGAATCACCTGAGGATTAAATGGGATGATGCGTGGCTTACCATAAGCCACAGCACACACCAGCTGTTCCTGTGTGGCTGGAGTCAGGAGCAGGACCAGCTAAAGAGGAGGTCTCGGCTATGCTCACACTGGGGTGCAAGCATGTGGGGCCTCATCTGGGCTGAGGACTAGCCTGGACCAGCTAAGGTGCCATGCTTCTCACACTTAACTAGCAAAGGAATGCCACTGAGATCAGGTTAAAATGCAGAGTGTGGTGTGGTGGGCCTGCTTTCCTAACACACTTGCAGGTCGTGCTCCTTGTTTTGGGACCCACTTTGAGAAGCGAGGATGAGAAAGGCTTGACTTCCCTAACCTGATACGCAGGGGAGGGAGAATGAGCGGACACCACCTGGCTGGAATCATAAGAGCTACTGGGTATTTAGTACATACCAGATGCCAAGAACTATCTGTATATTATTATTATTTTGAGACAGAGTCTCACTCTGTCATGTAGGCTGGAGTGCAGTAGTATGATCTCAGTTCACTGCAGCCTCTGCCTCCCAAGTTCAAGTGATTTTCTGTCTCAGCTTCCTGAGTAGCTGGGAGTACAGGCGTGCACCACCACGCCCGGCTAATTTTTGTAATTTCAGTTGCGACGGTTTCACCACATTGGCCAGGCTGGTCTTGAACTCCTGACCTCAGGTGATTGACCCGCCTCAGCCTCCTAAAGTGCTGGGATTATAGGCATGAGCCACTGTGCCCGGCTGGTTATTTTGAACTCTCTAACAATTGGCAGATCCTTTTATTCTGCCCCTGCTAGAGATGAGAAGACAGGGGTTCAAAGGAGTTGCACAACTTGCCTAAGATCACACAGCTTGTCAGTGAATTCAAACCTAAATTCAGAAGATCCTGGAGCTCTTTCTACTCCATGGCATAGATTGTTAAGATCACCTCCTGAGAGGTACTGGCCTCCTCCCCTAGGAAAGGAGGAAGATGATGAGGCTCACATCTTCAAGGAGAGCATGCTGTGCCCTCAAGAAGTGCATGAGCTTCTGATACTTCCAGAATAATCTCCGGGATGCCCCCCCCGACTGCCTCTTAGGGGGTCAGGCTCCACCAGGGGGTGTCTGCCCTGTGCCTTTGGCTGCATGTGGGGTGTTGAGCCAGCTGTGTGTCCGATAGAGAGAGAGAGAGACAGAGAGAGAGAGAGAGAGAGAGAGAGCATATGCAAACAAAGAGGGCAGAGCTGGGGCTCAGGGCTGACCACATTTTTCCTCCTACCTGTGAGGGCAGATGTCTTACTGTTTTTTGTTTTGTTTTGTTTTTGAGACAGAGTTTTGCTCTTGTTGCCCAGGCTGGAGTGCAGTGGTGTTATCTCAGCTCACCGCAACCTCCACCTCTCGGGTTCAAGCGATTCTCCTTCCTCAGCCTCCTAAGTAGCTGGGATTGCAGGCATGCACCACTACGCCTGGCTAATTTTGTATTTTTAGTAGACGGGGTTTCTCCATGTTGGTCAGGCTGGTCTAGAACTCCCAACTTCAGATGATCCGCCCACCTTGCCTCCCAAAGTGTTGGCCACTGTGTGAGCCACTGCGCCCAGCCAGATGTCTTCCTGTTAAAATGGAGCTTTGAATTCCCCGCCTAACATCACTGTTTGCAACAACAACAACAACGAGCTTCCATAGACTGAGTCAGTGTCCCAGAATGGGAACTAAACAACCAAACATCTAGAATCTCACCAGTCAGTGACCCTGAAGGAGACCTCAGTCCCCATCTTTGTTAGAGAGCAAGTGGAACTAGGATTTTTTTAAGCCTGAAAACACATCAGTTGTGCCCTAACAATGAAAGATTTCAGAGTAGTTGAAAGCTAAGAATTTGAATATCTTAGAGGAAGTTAAGTGGCTTGAGGTGTTTCCACAGAAGGTCTCAGCACTGAGAGAATGCCTGTGCTTCTGCCGGCCCCATTCCTGCCAGTGAGCCCACAGACAAGGGGCGATGAAGAACCAGGAAACAGATGGAAAGAAACGTGGAAGAGAGGAAAGCACTCTGTCAGGGCGAAATCTTGGTTGAGAGTTAAGTTTTAGTTCATGCTTTGGAGAGACTGAGCCACAAGGAGCCATAATTATATTAGAGTTTCAGCACATCCAGGTGATCTTTGTCTGCAGTATTTTGTTGAGGACAGTGTGAAAGCAGCTGAGGCCGGATGCGGTGGCTCATGCCTGTAATACCAGCATTTTGGGAGGCTGAGGCGGGTGGATCACTTGAGGCCAGGAGTTTGAGACCAGCCTGGCTAACATGGCGAAACCCTGTCTCTACTAAAAATACAAACATTAACCAGGCGTGGTGGTGCATGCCTGTAATCCCAGCTGCTTGGGAGGCTGAGGCAGGAGAATTGCTTGAACCCAGGAGGTGGAGGTTGCAGTGAACTGAGATGGTACCACTGCACTACAGCCTGGGCAACAGAGAGAGACGCTGTCTCAAAATTTAAAAAAAAAAAAAAAAAAAGCACCTAAGGAAGGCTACTATGGTCACAAAAGTCTTCCCAGAAGATGGGACTTGGGCTGGATCTTGATAGGGAAGATTTCCATAAGGAGAGAGGGCAGGACGTGGGTGGAAGAGGTGCATCAACAGTAGGGCACCAGGGATGAGAGAGCTGCTGATTAAGGTTATGGTGAGCACCACAGACCGCAGACAAACCAGAATAAATGAACCTGTGGACCAGCGTGTCCTGCACTGAGACACACACCACACACACCAGGAGGGACGAATAAGCACGTTGCCCACACGGTATCGATGTATGTGACTGTGGATAAGTCAGCTCATTTTCTCCTTCCCCTCCCCACAACCAAGTTTACTGCTGCTCCTGGCTCCCCCATCCTGAAGAAGAGCACATGGTAGGAACCTCAGCACCCCCTCCACTCCTCTCTCGCCCTCATCTCCACACAGCTACCTGTCAATTCCACCTTCATGCTCTCTCTGCCAACTGGGCCCTCCTCATCTCTCTGGCTGTGACCTGCCTCCCCTCTACAACTGAGTTTCCATGCAGTTCTCAGAGGAATCCCTCGAAGGCACATGTGCAACCTCTTCACTTCCAGGCTGAAAGATCTTGGTTAAGAGAAAGATTAGTACAAGCTATTAAAACAGGAGGCGGCCAGGCATGGTGACACATGCCTGTAGTCTCAGCATTTTGGGAGGCCAAGGTGGGCCGACTGCTTGAGCCCAGCAGTTCAAGACCAGCATGGGCAACATAAAGAGACCCTATTTCTACCAAAAAAAAAAAAATTAGCTGGTGCCTTAGTCCGTTTTCATGCTGCTGATAAAGAAATACTGGAGACGGGGCAATTTACAGAAGAGGTTTAGGCCAGGTGCTGTGATCCCAGCACTTTGGGAGGCCAAGGCAGATGGATCACCTGAGGTCAGGAGTTCAAAACTAGCCTGGCCAACATGGTGAAATCCCATCTCTACTAAAAATACAAAAATTAGCCAGGCGTGCTGGCATGTCTTTAATACTAGCTACTTGGGAGGCTGAGACAGGAGAATCGCTTGAATCTGGGAGGCAGAGGTTGCAGTGAGCAGAGATTGTACCACTGCACTCCAGCCTGGGTGACAGAGTGAGACTCTGTCTCACAAAAAAAAAAAAAAAAAAAGAAAGAAAAGAAAAAAGGAGTTTAATGGACTTACAGTTCCACATAACTGGGGAGGCCTCACAATCATGGCAGAAGGCAAGGAGGAGCAAGTCACGTTTTACATGAATGGCAGCAGGCAGAAAAAGAGCTTGTGCAGGGAAACTCCCGTTTTTAAAACCATCAGATCTCGTGAGACTCATTCACTATCAAAAGAACAGCGCAGGAAAGACCCACCCCCGTAATTCAATCACCTCCCATCACGTTCTTCCCACAACACGTGGGAATTGTGAGAGTTACAAATTCTAGATGAGATTTGGGTGGGGATGCAGCAAAACCCTGTCAGGCATGGTGGCATGCACCTGTAGTCACAGCTACTCAGGAGGCTGAGATGGGAGGATCAATTGAACCTGGGAGGTCAAGGCTGCAGCAAGTTGTGATTGCACCACTTCACGCCAGCCTGGGTGACAGTGAGACCCTGGTCTTGGGGGAAAAAAACAAAAAGGAGAAAGCTACAGTGATGAAAACAGTGTCATACTGGCACATGAATAGAGAGATCAATGACACAGAATATACTGTAGTTCAGAAATAACTACTTCCAGCACTTACTAGTAAAGAGATGACTGGCAGGATGTGTTTGTGCCATATATGATAGACAAAATGTTAATTGCCTGGATACATATAAAGTACCTACAAATCCATTTCAGAAAGACCAACAATCCAATAGAAAAGTGAGCCAGAAACATGAGCAGCTAGTTCATAGCAGAGGAAACATGCATGACTTCATCTAGGCAAAAATGTTCAAGCTCACTTGTAAAAGAGAAGCAAATTAATGTGGTAGCGAAATGCTACTTTTTTGTCTCTCAGATTAGCAAAGCTAAACAAAAATCCTGAAACTTCTACTGGTGAGGGTGTAAGGAAACTCAGACATGACAGGGAGTGGGGCATAAATTAACCAAACTTCTTTGGAGGGTAATATAGTCCTATCTGTATTTAAATTGTAAATATTCTTTGTTCCATTTCTACTAATTTCTTTTTTCTTCTTCTTCCTTTTTTTTTTTTTTTTTTGAGACATAGTCTCTATCACCCAGGCTGGAGTGCAGTGGCACAATTTGGCTCACTGCAACCTCTGTCTCCCAGATTCAAGCGATCTCCTGCCTTACCTTCTGGAGTAGCTGGGATTACAGGCATTGCCACCACTCCTGGCTAATATTTTTTCTTTTTTTTTTTTTGTATTTTTAGTAGAGACGGGGTTTCACCATGTTGGCCAGGCTGGTCTTGAACTCCTGACCTCCAGTGATCCACCCACCTCAGCCTCCCAGAGTGCTAGGATTACAGGCATGTGTCACTGTGCCAGCCTCATTTCTATTAATTTCTTAAGCAAATCAAGAACATATATTGTGGCATTGTTTGTAGTGCAAAAGATTGGAAGCAACCTAAATGTCCATCATAGGAAATTCATGAAATAAAACTACTTCATGTATCCAGAGGAATACCATGAAACTGTCGAAGAGAATGGGGACATGTTCCTTATGTGCTGTGACAAAGCGATCTCCACACACAGTATTAAGGGAAAAAAAGTACCTGGCGCAGTGGCTCACACCTGTAATCCCAGAACTTTGGGAGGCCGAGGCGGGCGGATCACCTGAGGTCAGGAGTTTGAGACCAGCCTGACCAATATGATGAAACCCCATCTCTACTAAAAATAAAAAAATTAACCAAGTGTGGTGGAATGCACCTGTAATCCCAGCTACTTGGGAGGCTGAGACAGGAGAATCGCTAGAACCTGGGAGGTAGAGGTTGTAGTGAGCCCAGATGGTGCCAGCCTGGGCAACAAGAGTGAAACTCCATCTCAAAAAAAAAAAAAAAAAAGGTGCTGTTGGGAAGGGGAATTTGGGGCCTGCATGGCTGCATTCAGAGAAGGAAGGGAGTCTTGCTTATCAGATTATCTCTGCAGCTGATCTCCAAACCTATTTCCCTTCTTCCTGGCACACAGGGCCACTCATTTCCCAGACTCTTGCATGGAGGCACTGTTGTGTGATTGAAATCCAGCCAGGCAAGCAGGCTCAGCCCACGGAAACCTCTCCTGGGCCACCCTCCATGCCTTTTCTTCCTCTGGTTTGTGTGGAATGGTGCTGAGCCCCAGGACGACTTTGGTGGAAGCTGGTATTCAAATCAGAGTCCCGCAAAGAAAGGAGCCTGGGTCCCTGAGTTCCCAGCTGGAGGAGAATTCCAGGAGTCCACCTGTTGGAAGCAACATGAGCAGGGACTTCATTGCATTTCTACTGGAATTCTGGGGCATCTCTCTTGCAGACCGTAATTAGCTGTAATATCCCTTTGGCATCGTATTAGCCCTTAAAAGCAAAGCAAAAAAAATTCACACACTCTGCAGGCCATCTTTGGCCCTGGAATCCACATTTTGCTTTAGCCAAACTCTCTGGCCTCAGCTCCAGGGGCTCCAGCCACAAACAGCTCCCTGGATGCTTGTTGCCTAGATGTGCCCCTTTTCTGCAATTCTCTGCTGTCCAAACATATCTCTTCTGGCACAGCTCAGTTCCTGTCACTTCTCCTGGCACAGCTGAGCTCCTCTCACCCACTCCTCCGGCTTTTGCTGACATTTATCTGGCTGAAATACACACATTTGACTGGGTATCCCACCTCCCTTCCCAGCCAGTGTCCTCTGTTCCTTCCTGCATGCCCAGTGCCCAACCCCAGCATGTCCCTAGAAAAAAAGAGTTGGCAAAATCCTTAGATCCACCTGAGAAGAGTTAAGAAGCAAATCATGGCCGGGCGCGGTGGCTCGTGCCTGTAATCCCACCACTTTGGGAGGCCGAGGCGGGCGGATCACGAGGTCAGGAGATCGAGACCATCCTGGCTAACATGGTGAAACCCCGTCTCTACTAAAAATACAAAAAATTAGCCGGGCGTGGTGGCAGGCGCCTGTAGTCCCAGCTACTTGGGAGGCTGAGGCAGGAGAATGGCGTGAACCCGGGAGACAGAGCTTGCAGTGGGCCGAGATTGCGTTCCAAGACCCTCCCTGCCCTGGCCCTGGTCGCCTGTCCCCCTCTCTCTCCCCTTGTTAACTGGGCTGCATTCATTCTTTCCATTTCTCTAACACGTGCCATGTCCCATCTCCTGGCCTTTGCCCTTGCTGTTCCCTCTCATCATTCAGGTCTCATTGTCATTTCCTGACCATGGTACTTACAAAAGCAGTGCCCTCTGCCCCATCCATGTCACCTCGTTCATCTCCTTCATCTCCGAAATGATCTCGCTTTTGGATTTACGACCGGTCTCTTCCCCTGGAGCATCAGCCGGGGAGGTCAGGGTCGTCCTGGCTCGGGCCTGTACACATTGGGGTCAAAGGCACACATTGGGGGCTCAACCAAGGCGAGCTGCGTTCGCGGGGCCGGGTCTTCCCGCACACGTGGAGGGCGGTGGCGGGTGCGGAGGCGCCGCGCGAGCCGGGAGGCAGCCAAGGGCAGGGGATACCTAGCGCCACCCGCTCCGCCTGCATCAGCTGCAGCTGCGCGCCCCAGCCCAAGGATGGGAAGACGCGGCCCCGCCCCCGGCCCGCCCCCGCCTTCCCATTGGCGGTCGCGCGGGGCGGGGAGCGGGGTCGGCTCTGTGGCCCTGAGCCCCTAGCCCTACCCTCCGTCCGCTCGCAGCCCGCTAGCCTGCTGCCATGTTGCGTGCTGCCGCCCGCTTCGGGCCCCGCCTGGGCCTCCGCTTCTTGTCAGCCGCCGCCACCCAGGCCGTGCCCGCCCCCAACCAGCAGCCCGAGGTCTTCTGCAACAAGGTGAGCCCCCCGGCCCGGCTCGCGCTTTGTTCTCCGGCCCAAGTTCCCCCAGGCCCCGCGCCGCCGTGGGCCTCAGTGTACCCATCTGGGGCTCGAGGGACTTGCAGAGGCTGAGCTGGAAGCACATCTGCCCCTTCCTCTCCTGCAAGCATTTTAGCCCCTTCGCCACCTCTGACAGTCCCCGTCCCGTTTCCCCTGACTTGGGCCCCCGCTCCGTCTTTGCCCAGCCTCGGTCTGTTTTCCAGCGCCAACTCTCGGGATTCCGTTCCCCCCACGGTCCTTGGCTTTCGGGTCTCCGCGGGGTCCCTACCCTCAACCACTTAGAAGACGCGGCCAAGTCCCTCTTTGCGGGAACTTTTCTGTCTTTTCCTTAGTCATCCCCTTTACCCCCTGACTCATGCCCTCATCCAAGAAGTTCAAAAGGAAAAACCAAGAAAGAGGTGATTTGCAGCCAGCGTTCTCCAGTTCGCCAAGGGCGAGGCCATGCCAGTGGGCGCTCGACTGCTTCCATCGCCGGGAGTGGGGAATCCTGGAGGACCTTAGGCCCCAGGGCGCCGACTCCAAGGGGTGTCTGCGGCTTGCAACGCCGGCTTTGACCAAACCAAGGAGGAGCTTTCCAGGATAAAACCGATTCCCGTGGTCCATTTATTGATTGCTCAATCAGTAGTACTTTGGAATATTTTTTATTTTGATCTTTGAGTTTGGGCAAAGTTCTAGACTTCACAGAGGTTGAAACTGGTAATGAAAGAGTTTGTTTTGTTTGTGCCAGTGCATGTTGGCTGCTTTCTCTGACTTAAGTTTCTCCTATAAATAGTAAGGGGCTCAGAGGGTGAGGTTCACACAGGTCCTCATCAACCGGTCACTTCATAGTTAATCACAGCTCCTGTCCTCTCTGCACAGCCTTTGTGCCTGGCACTGTTCTAAGGGTCTACCTGTTTTGCAATTTAAGGTAATTCTTACAACAGCCTCAGTAGGTAGGGACTATAATTCTCCATTTTATAGATGAAGAGACTGAGTCACAGAGAGGTTTAGTGACTCACCTGAAGACCAAAGTCAGTGGCATAGTTGGGGTTCACAGCTGAACTTCCAGGAGTAAGCCCCTGACCAGAACATTCCATGGTATGTTGTGACTCTGGGTGGGAGCAAAGGGAACACCGATCCTCTGGGACTGTTGCTGATTTGGGATGCTGTAGAGCTGACTCCTAGCCAGCTGCTTTCAACAGCACACCTGCTGGTCTGGCCCTGAGTGTGGCTGCAAATCTGGATATAGGTGATGGGTAAAGCCACATGCGTGTGATTTTAGGGGATGTTACAAAAGTCATTTGCAAGGGAATTTTTAAAAAGATAAAATAAAATGTCTTTTGTATAACACAAGCTAAAAAGGCAGCAGCTGTGGCTGCCTTGGCAGCCTGTGCAACTGAGGAGTTCATGCTTGGAAGACTTGAGCATCAAAAGATCTAGCAGAGGCCAGGAGCAGTAGCTCATGCCTGTAAATCCCAGCATTTTGGGGTGATCCCTTGAGCCTAGGACTTCGAGACCAGCCTGGGCAACAGCAAGACCCTGTCTCTAGTCTCTACTAAAAAAGTAAATTAGTCAGGTATGGTGGCACATGCCTATAGTCCCAGCTATATGGCAGGCTGAGGTGGGAGGATCCCTTGAGCCTAGGAGTTTGAGGCTGCAGTGAGCTATGATTGGGCCACTACACTTAGTCTGAGCAACAGAGCAAGACCCTGTCTCATAAACGTCCTCAAGGAACAGCCATCACACTAGGAACCCTTGTGGCCACAGGATCTGATTAAGATCTTTATCCTTCATCACATGCAGGTGAGGCAGCTGGGTCCAGAGGGGCACCCAGGCCTGTAGGTAACACTTCCTGTTCTCCAGATTTACTCTGTGGGTGTAGGCTGGAGGAGTGGAGCCAATTCCTGTGGTTGCTCTTCTTTATCAGACTTTTTGAGATCATTAAAGTAACACATGCCCACTGTATAAAATTGCAGAGGACTGACAACTCTCTGGACACAGTCGGCCAAGGTGGTTCATGCCTGTGATCCCAGCGCTTTGGGATGCCAAAGTGGGAAGATCGCTTGAGGTTAGATGTAAGGCTGCAGTGAGCTATGATTGTGCCACTGCACTCCAGCCTGGGCAATGGAGCAAGAACCCATCTCTTAAAAAAATAATAAGTAAATAAACCTCTCTGGATACCCCATTGTACTCCCTCCAAGAGCACTGTGAATAGGTAGGTGTGTCTCTTGTAGACATTTTTTCATTTACAAGTGCCTGCAGCAAGAGAGAGAGAGAGAATGCAAGCACACCAGAATTTTTTTTTTTTAAACATAAATGAGATGCAACCACTTATATTCTGAAGCTCCCCGTCTCACTGAACAGTGTACCTGGGTTATCATTCTGAGTACATTCAGATCTTATTTAACCCTTTCCAAGGACTACAGAGCATTCCACTTTGGCAGCACCATGCTGGAACTGGCCCTCTTAGAGCCCCCTGGGCTGTTTGCTGTGTGGCCTTGATGCCGACTCAGCAGGAAAGAGGGATGTTGTGTACAACAGTGGACTCTGCACCTCAGCTGCCTCATCTGTAAAATGGGGTAAAATGACTGGGTGCAGTGGCTCACACCTGTAATCCTAGCACTTTGGGAGGCTGAGGCGGGTGGATCACGAGGTCAGGAGTTCGAGACTAGCCTGGCCAATGTAGTGAAACCCTGTCTCTATTAAAAATACAAAAATTAACAGAGCGAGACTCCGTCTCAAAAAAAAAAAAAAAGCCAGGCATGGTGGCGCGCCTGTAATCCCAGCTACTTGGGAGGCTGAGGCAGGAGCATCACTTGAACTTGGGAGGCAGAGGTTGCAGTGAGCCGAGATCATACCACTGCACTCCAGCCTAAGTGACAGAGTGAGACTCCGTCTCAAAAACAAAAGGGGATAAAATTCCATCTGCGTCACCGAGTTGCTGGGAGGACCAAATGGGGTGAGGCTTCATGGCAGCTGGTACCTCCATATTGATTGCAGCCTTAAGCAGGAACTGGGATAATAGTGACGCTGTGAACTTGCAGTATCTTGGTGATCAAACTCCATTTGATATGGATGCTGTTATATTTGCAATTTGTTTCCTGAAGGGGTGAGCTAGGTTGTGGTAAAGTAGAATGGGAGTTTGGGGTGAATTAAAACTTGCATCTTTATTCTTACTCTCTCTTTCTGTTTTTGTTTTTGTTTTGAGACAGGGCCTCTCACTGTTGCCCAGGCTGGAGTATAGTGATGGTCACTGCAGCCTCAACCTCCCAGGCTCAGTCAACAAGTTACCCTCCTACTTCAGCCTCCCAAGTAGCTGAGACTACAGGCATACCCTACCACACCTGATAATTTTTGTATTTTTCATTTTATTTTATTTTATTTTATTATTTTATTTTATTTTATTTTTTTATTTGAGACAGACTCTTGCTCTGTTGCCCGCGCTGGAGTGCAGTGGTGTGATCTTGGCTCACTGCAACCTCCACCTCCTGGGTTCAAGTGATTCTCCTGCTTCAGCCTCCTGAGTAGCTGGGATTACAGGTGCCCACCACCATGCCTGGGTAATTGTTTTGTGTTCTTAGTAGAGATGGGGTTTCACCGTGTTGGCCAGGCTGGCTGGTCTTGAACTCCTGACCTCAGGTGATCCACCTGCCTTGGCCTCCCAAAGTGCTGGGATTAGGGCGTGAGCCACTGTGGCCAGCCTAATTTTTGTATTTTTTATAGAGATGGGGTTTCGCCATGTTGCCCAGGCTGGGTATTGAACGCCTAGGCTCAAGCAGTCTTCCCTCCTTGGCCTCCCAAAGTGCTGGGATGACAGGTGTGAGGCACTGAATTAAAGAGAGAACTGACAGAAAGGCAATTAAGGCTAGGTGTGGTGGCTCACAGCTGTAATCCCAGCACTTTCGGAGGTCAAGGTGGGAAGATTGCTTAACCCCAGGAGTTCGAGACCAGCCTGGGCAACATAGCAAAACCCCATCGCTACAAAAACTTCAAAAATTAACTGGATGTGGTGGTGAGCACCAGTAGTCCCAGCTACTTGGGAGGCTGAGGCAGGAGGATTGCTTGAGCCAAGCAGTTTGAGGCTTCAGTGAGCTTTGATCTTGCCACTGCAGTCCGTCCTGGGCAACCCTGCAAGTCTACATAGGCACCGTGCAGAAATGTTCATTGCAACTTCTTTTATGTCAGTAAAAGCTTAGGAAATAAGCCAGCTTGAGCTCCATTGGGAAATAGATGAACACCTATGTTACAGTTAATGTAGGGAATAATCCTCTGCACGTAGCAGTTACAAATCATTGGCTGGACCTGTACAAATAATGTATCTCAAAAAGAATATGTCAAGGAGGAAAAATGTCCAGTACTCTACACCATAAGAAACCATGAAAACTGTACAAAACAAAATTTTATATTGCATGTAGATAGACAGATCTCCATAAAAAATATGTAAGAATGTGCTGGAAGGAAAATTCTCCTTGGTGTAAGGATGGTTACTGCCTGAGTGGGCAAGACAGGATAGGGGACAGGCAGGACAGGATAAGGGTAGTAATGAACAGGGACTCTGGCTTCATTTAAATGTTTGATTTCTTTAAAAATTGCGCAGGCACAGTGGCTCACGCCTGTAATCTCAGCACTTTGAGAGGCTGAGGCCGGCAGATTGCTTGAGCACAGGAGTTTGAGACCAGCCTGGCCAACATGGTGAAACCCCGTCTCTGCTAAAAATACAAAAATTAGCTAGGCATGGTGGCCCACGGTTGTAATCCCAGCTACTCGGGAGGCTGAGGCATGAGAATCACTTGAACCCGAGAGGCAGAGGTTGCAGTGAGCCGAGAGAGAGTGAGGCCTAGCAACAGAGTGAGACTCCGTCTCGAAAAAAAAACAACAACAAAAAGAAATAGATTTAGGCAGGCTGGGTGTGGTGGCTCATGCCTGTAATCCCAGCACTTTGGGAGGCCAAGGCGGGCAGATCACCTCAGGTCAGGAGTTCAAGACTAGCCTGACCAATATGATGAAACCCTGTCTCTACAAAAAATACAAAAATTAGCCAGCATAGTGGCATGTGCCCGTAATCCTAGCTACCCCGGAGGCTGAGACAGGAGAAACGCTTGAACCCGGGAGGCAGAGATTGTGGTAAGCTAAGATCACACCATTGCACTCCAGCCTGGGAAACGAGTGAAACTCCATCTCAAAAAGAGAAAAAAAAGAAATAGATTTAGGCAGCCCAGAGAGTCTGGGGGTGTCACTGGGCCCCACCTTGGTTACTTCTGCTTCTAATAACATGTTTTTTTTTTAGATGGAGTCTTGCTCTGTCGCGCAGGCTGGAGTGCAGTGATGCGATCTCGGCTCACTGCAAGCTCCGCCTGCTGGGTTCACGCCATTCTCCTGCCTCAGCCTTCTGAGTAGCTGGGACTACAGGCGTCTGCCACCACACCCGGCTAATTTTTTTGTATTTTTAGTAGAGACGGAGTTTCATCATGTTAGCCAGGATGGTCTCGATCTCCTGACCTCGTGATCCGCCTGCCTCGGCCTCCCAAAGTAGTGGGATTATAGGCATGAGCTACCATGCCCGGCCCATGTTTTTTAATCAGAGAACACAAATAGGCATTCGGTACTTCCTGCCTGCCCAGAATCTGTAGGACACACTTGAGTTTCAGGTGATGGGGCTATAATAATGTTTGTGTTCCTGAGGGCAAGTTGAGTTGAGAATGTACATGTTGTGGACATGGGTATGTATCCCCTGCTCCAGTAATCATGATTATTCATCACCTGTTTTCTTTCTTTCTTTTTTTTTTTTTTTTTTTGTTGGAGACGGAGTCTCGCTCTGTCGCCCAGGCTGGAATGCAGTGGCGCGATCTCTGCTCACTACAAGCTCTGCCACCTCCCGGGTTCACGCCATTCTCCTGCCACAGCCTAACTAGAAGCTGGGACTTCAGGCGCCCACCACACCCGGCTAATTTTTTTGTATTTTTAGTAGAGACTGGGTTTCACCGTGTTCACCAGGATGGTCTTGATCTCCTGACCTCGTGATCCACCTGCCTCGGCCTCCCAAAGTGCTGGGATTACAGGCGTGAGCCACCGCGCCCAGCCTCATCACCTATTTTCTGTCAGGCCCTCTACTGAGGACTTCTACCTGCATTTCACCCTTCATCCTTCCTGCAACTCTATAAGCCATATGTCTTATATGTTGTCCCATCTTGCAGGTGAGGAAACTGAGGCTCAGGGAGGTCAAGTTCACATTAAGTATAACTAAGGGCATGCTGTGTGAAGGTTGGGCAGGGCAGAATTTGAAGCCCACTTTCAAACTTAAAACTTAGTGTGAACTTGACCTCACTAACTGATGATCAGACCATAAGAATGTATTAATAAACATTTAAGGGACAATTGAACAGAATTTTAAAATCAGAGAGGGGGAGCCATGTTTGTATTGTTCACTTTTGCATTCCTGGCACCTAGCACCTTGGCTTAGGATCATTGTTGGGTAAATATTCAATAATGAGTGGTTGCCATTTATGAAACTGTGTATACAGTTTTATGCTCCAGAAGTGAAGTAAAGGGTTGCTTAATGGGAACCCAGTATTTCTACTCAAAAGTGCCTTATTGCAAAGTATCTGGTAGTTTATAAGAGTGGAAATGTGGGGACGCATAGGGAGTGGTGAAATTGGCCCAGGGACAGTCCATTGCAGCAAGATAGAGGTTGCCAAACTGTAAGCAGAACGACAAGTTGAAACCGCGCCTGTCTGGCAAACAGTCCAGAGTAGAATCGAACCTCCCATCTTTGAAGTGGTGAAAAAAGGCCCTGGGGTGGAGGAGTGGGGCGGAGGGCCGGCGTCGGTTAGTCTTTGTTCGGAAGCGTCACGAGCAAGCCTGGGGAGATGGCTGCCCCTCACCTTGATCCCGAACTAACCTGGGGTTCTGGATGATGTGTGGGGAAGAGGAAATGTATGTGGCATTCCATGTTTGTCTTGGACTTTACTCCCTGGGATCTTGTAATACAAGCAATGGCATCTGCTTTCCATCAGACTTAATTACCTAACCGCAGATTAGCAAGTGAAAGAGCACATGCCGTTGGGATCCCAGGCTGCAAAACCCCGCCATTAGCTTGTACACTCTGGGAAAATAAGGTGTTCCAGGGACGGGGATTTCCTAGGTAACATGCCCAGTTCTTTCATGCTTCAAAGCTTAAACTGAAATCTTTCTAGAATGTGTCCTACCTCCTTAAATCAGAACTAATGAACACAGTTTAGCCTTTCATTGGAGACCCTGGGCATATGATAACCACCCGTTGTCTTGAGGTCTGGGGGTGGTGGCCGGAATTTCATTCTCTCCTGGCCTTGGTCTGGCCTCCGCCCCCAAGGTCCAGCTGTGCTGCTCTGGGTACTGACCCTGACCCAACTTCTGAGCCCCTCGGCCACCACCATCACCACTAAGTCTTCGCCTGGCATGGAGAACAAGATATCCAAGGTGAAGAGGGATCCTGTTACCCTCTAACTCAGTAGTTCTGATTTCTACACGGTAATCTGCCCCACGTTTGCAAAAACGCATGGGAAAGGATTCGCCACAGCTGTTGCTGGAATGATGATCACTTGCCCTAAAAGTGCATTTGTAGGAAATCGTTAAATAAACCATGGCCTGACCATGTTGAGGAATGCTGTGTGGCTTAACATGAGGCAAAGCTGCCTGTGGAATAATGTCCAAGAGAAACTGAGAAAAATGAGTTAGCAAATAGCTAGTCTATTACCCCCACTTAGAAAGGACACGGCAGTGTCCCGATTCCCCGGTCTCCTGGGTCCTCCCAGCACCAAGTGCAGATCCTGGCACACAGTGGGTGGAATTGCGAGCCCCCCCCCCCCGCCCCCTCTACCCTCACCTACACCCTGCAGCCATATCAGCCCATTCTGTTCCTCCTGTCCCCAGGCTCTTGCTAGCAGTCACCCTTCAGGTCCCCTCTTAGCGCACCGTCTGACCCCTCAGCTGGCCAAGCCTCCTTCCACTTCTCACTTGCTTGGTTTTGCGTGTTTACCGCGCCCTCTCCTCACCAGGACTTCAGCTCCCAGAAGCCGGGACTTGGCTGTTGGACTTCCAGTGCTGGAGTGGCCAGGGCTGTCAGTGAAAGCTTATGGAACGCGTGGGTGAATGAATCCCAACTTTTACAAAACAAAGTGAGACGTATTTATTAAAATATGTAGGAATTAGAGTATTTTGATAGAAAATCTTTATGTTTTGCCAACAGTCTAGATTGAAAGTGTCAACTCCAGACATCACTCTGCTTCTAGAAACTATAAAGAGGAAGTGGGAGCTAGGACACCCCCACCCTGCTCAAGAGTGTTATGTGTGTTATGTAAGTCGAGCTTCGGGTTTTGGGTCAGGAGGTTATAAAGCATCCACCCCGCCCAAGAGTGTACGGGTTAAGTGCATTATGTAAGTCGAGTTTTGGGTTTCGGGTCAGGAGGTTATAAAGCATTTGGCCCAGAGTCTGCCCTGGTGTTTATTCAGGAGAGCTGCTCCTCACTTGAAGCAGAACTTTGGCAGAGACTCAGTGTGAGAACAGTTCCTACCCAGTCCCCCACTGGGGAGGGAGGCCACTAAGTCTGGCCCTAGGAGAAGGGAAATGGGAAATGTAAACCAGAGGATGTGTCCAGGGTCCTACTCGGCAGACCCAGGTTTATCTTATCAGTGGAGAAGGGAGAGTGGGTTGTTGAAAGTGCAGCCTGATTCAAGGGTGAAGGGTGACTGAGAACATTCTGGGCTTTGAAAGGCAAACATGCCGGGGAGTGGTCTTTCCAGGATCCTAATCTAAATCAGAGGGGCCAGCCCAGTGAGGAAGGGGTGGGGCTGGTGGGGCTTTAGCCAGACTGGCCCACCTCTCCCCTTCCTACTTCCTGATCTTTGCAAAGTAGAGTTTAAAATCCAGGACAATTTAGTAAGCTTTGGTGCAGGGAACAACATAAAGAGTATAGACCTGGCCCTCGCTTCTAAGAATCTTTAGGCTGTGACAGCTGCAAGATCTAGAACACTGCAGGACCCCCTGCGGGCAAGGTCCTAGCTTAGGAACTGTACACCCATTCATGCATTTAACCTTCACATCTGGCCGCCGGAAGTATTCGGTGAGGCATCTGGGAAGTGAAGGGATTTGCGCAGGGTCAAATCTGTGAGGGATGGAGCCAGAATTCAAACCCAGGCTGGGCACGGTGGCTCACGGCTGTAATCCCAGCACTTTGGGGGTCCAAGACAGGAGGATCACTTGAGCACTTAGGACCAGCTTGGCCAACATGGTGAAAGTCCATCTCTACAAAAAGTACAAAAAATCCCGCCTTTATTTAAGAAAAAAAAAATTCAAACCCAGATCTGTTTGGCTTTGAGGTTGGTGCTTTTTCCAACATGCAGAATTTTAAAAAAAAATTTTTTTTTTTGAGACTCTGTTGCCCAGGCTGGAGTACAGTGGTGCCATCTTGGCTCACTGCAACCTCCATCTCCCAGGTTCAAGCAGTTCTCCTGCCTCAGCCTCTCTAGTAGCTGGGATTACAGACAAGTGACACCACGCCCAGCTAATTTTTGTATTTTTAGTAGAGACGGGGTTTCACCATGTTGTCCAGGCTGGTCTCGAACTCCTGACCTTAAATGATCCACCTGCCTTGGCCTCCCAAAGTGCTGGGATTACAGGGATGAGCCATTGTGCCTGGCTCAGAATCAAAATTTGAAATCAACCTGTGTTGAATCAGTAAGTAAACCATAAAGATGGAGATTCGGGAATCAGAATTCCAGCCTCCTTGAAGGCAGACCTGGACTATGGCTGGAGGTTGGAGTTGGAAGAACTGAGGAAAGAACACAGGCCTTGGAGTCCCAAAGACCTGCCTTCAAATCCTGGCTCTGCCTTTGCTGCTGTGTGACCTAGAGCCAAGTGGCTGGACTCTTCTGTGCCCAGCATCCTCTGCTGTGAAGTGGAGAGGATGAAGTTCACCTCCTAGGTTTGCTATGAGGTTTAAATGGGAACAATCCAAGTACACAGAACCGCTGGTGCGGGGCTACTGCTTGAGGAGTAGCTAGTGAATGTTAGCCGTGTCCATGACACGCAGAGGGCCAAGTGGACTTCCTCCCTCGGTAGGGGAGGAAGGAGAAGCTTGGGGACAGTACAAGGCCAACCAGACCTACTTCCACCCAGCCCAGCCTGGTGCTTCTCTGTACTCTCCTAACCCTGCTGACCCCAAGTACTTTGCTGCAAGGCAGTTGCGTGTGAGGCGTGAACCCTGAGCCTATGCTGCAGGGGGAAGAAAAGAAGGACGCTCACCCAACAGCTGCAGGCTGCCTGCCTGCCCCCCACGCCCGTGAGCCCCCTTCTTCCAGCAGGCAGCCCCAGGAACTCCCTTCTCCTCCACAGGCACCCAGAGGAGGAGCTGACTCTCAGAGTCGGGGAGCGAACACCCAGGGCCCGCTGCCCAGGCACGGCATGGTTCAACTCGAACTTAGGTCTGGCAGTCTCCTGACTTTGAACCTGAGCTCTTTATTGCCATGCCTGTCCCCACACTGGAAACGACCCAGCCTTCCTGTGGAAAGAAAGAAGGGTGCCATTTCCCTAAAGATTAATGATTGACCAACTAATATGAAACCACACAAGCATGACTCCAGAACCCCGGTTAATGTTTACCCAGGTTCTTCTCCGGTGCCAGAGCCTTTCCTGTGGGTGCGCAGCTGCGGATTCCACCAGAGATTATGGGGAACAAATTTAGCCTGGGAAAGTGATTCCTGCTAGACCCTTACCTGAGCGACTCCTTCCTGGGGCACTCTGTTACCACCCTGCCATCGTCACAGCATTGGGCATTCACTCCATTCTTGGCGCAGAGACTTCAGACCTTCACTTGGCTTTATAAAGGGGGATCTAGGGTGATTCCCACCCTACAGATGAGGAAACAAAGACACGGGGTGAGGTCGTTGTCCCATGTGACAAAATCAGGAGCAAAAGAGCCCATATTCAGCCAGGTGCGGTGGCTCATGCCTGTAATCCCAGCACTTTGGGAGGCCGAGGCTAGTGGATCGCCTGAGGTCAGGAGTTCGAGACCAGCCTGGTCACCATTGTGAAACTCCATCTCTACTAGAATACAAAAATTAGCCGGGCATGGTAGCAGGCACCTGTAATCCCAGCTACTCAGGACGCTGAGGCAGGAGAATCACTTGAACCTGAGAGGCAGAGGTTGCAGTGAGCCGGGATTGCGCCACTGCACTCCAGCCTGGGGGACAACAGCCAGACTTTGTCTAAAAAAAAAAAAAGCCGGGCGCTGTGGCTCAAGCCTGTAATCCTAGCACTTTGGGAGGCCAAGACGGGTGGATCACGAGGTCAGGAGATCGAGACCATCCTGGCTAACACGGTGAAACCCCGTCTCTACTAAAAAATACAAAAAAACTAGCCGGGCGCGGTGGCGGGCGCCTGTAGTCCCAGCTACTTGGGAGGCTGAGGCAGGAGAATGGTGGGACCCCGGGAGGCGGAGCTTGCAGTGAGCTGAGATCGCGCCACCGCACTCTAGCACACCGCACTCTAGCCTGGGGGACAGAGCGAGACTCCGTCTCAAAAAAAAAAAAAAAAAAAAGGCCCCTTACGCCTGTAATCCCAGAACTTTGGGAGGCTAAGACAGGCAGATCACGAGGTCAGAAGATTGAGACCATCCTGGCTAATACGGTGAAACCCCGTCTCTACTAAAAATACAGAAAAATTATCCGGGCATGGTGGTAGGCACCTGTAATCCCAGCTACTCGGGAGGCTGAGGCAGGAGAGTGGTGTGAACTTGGAAGGCAGAGCTTGCCATGAGCTGAGATTGCACCACTGCACTCCAGCCTGGGTGACAGAGCGAGACTCCATTTCAGGAAAAAAATAAAAAAGCCCATGTTTGTCCAGATTCTTTTTTTTTTTTTTAAGAGTCTTTTTCTGTCACCCAGGCTGGGGTGCAGTGGTGCAATCACGGCTCACTGCAGCCTTAACCTCCCAGGCTCAAGTGGTCTCCTGAGTAGCTGGGACTATAGGCATGCAACCACGCCTGGCTAATTTTCCATTTTTTGTGGAGAGAGAGTCTCACTATGTTACCCATGTTGTTTTCAAACTCCTGAGCTCAAGCAATCCTCCCGCCTTGGCCTCCCAAAGTGTTGGGATTACAGGCATGAGCCACTGCACCCAGCCACCTAGATTCTTGTCTTGAACCTCTGCTCCTTTTTGTGTTTTCTTTTTTGAGACAGGGTCTTGCTCTGTCACCCAGGCTGGAGGCAGTGGTGTGATCATGGCTCACGGCAGCCTCAACCTCCCAGCTTCAAGCAAGTGATCCTTCCATCTCAGCCTCCTAAGTAGCTGGGACTACAGGCGCAGGCTACCACACTTGGCTAATTTTTCATTTTTTGTGGAGATGGAGGTCTCACTATGTTACTCAGGTTGGTCTCAAATTCCTGAGCTCAAGCAATTCTCACACCTTGGCCTCTGAAAATGCTGGGACTACAGGTATGAGCCACTGTGCCAGGCCAAATGTCTGCTTTTGACCAATGAGCCTGGCCACCCCTCCCCAGCCCTGTTGTGAGCCTCGCTCCAGGCTTTGCTTGGCAGCTCGGTATTCTTTATGGTCCGAGACTCTGGCCCAGAGTGACCATGGATGTCTCACTGGAGTTCTAGGCCAGGGCCAGAACATGCAGGGATCCTGGGGCCAAAGGGTCTCCCAAGGAAGGCAGGCAGAGAGGCAGATGTCTTTGCCTTCATGTCATCTGTAGCCTTTGCCCCAACACTGGCAAGGTGATCATGGACTCTGCCAGGATACTTGTTTACCAAGCCCGAAGGGGACAGCTTTCTGGGAGATGTCTTCTCTGTACTCCCCAAGACCATCCCCCAGTGTCTGGAAAGCAGACGGTGAACTCTGGCACTTTATTTATGTATTTATTTTTATTTTTGTTTTTTGAGACGGAGTTTCACTCTTGTTGCCGAGGCTGGAGCGCAATGGTGTAATCTTCGCTCACTGCAACCTCCACCTCCCAGGTTCACATAATTCTCCTACCTCAGCCTCCCAAGTAGCTGGGACTACAGGCGCCTGCCACCACGCCTAGATAATTTTTTGTATTTTTAGTAGAGATGGAATTTCACCGGGTTGGCCAGACTTGTCTCAAACTCCAGACCTAAGGTGATCCACCCACTCCAGCCTCCCAAAGTGCTGGGATTATAGACATGACCACCGTGCACAGCCTTGTACTTTAACAGGTGACTAGGTAATAGGTAAAGACCCTTCCTCTGAGCAAATGGAGGGGCTTTAGCTCTCTGACATTGGCCTCATGAGGAAGGCAGTCTTTCCCCCAGATGTGGCTTGGTTGGGTGATGGCCTGGTCTGAATTACATTATAGAGGCAGAACTGAGGGCGTCTTGGGACCCGCCCTTCTCCCTGACCCTGTTTTTTATCACTTCCTTTCTGGTTCACCAGTAACTCTGGCCACCTTTGCTTTTTCTCAAATCTACCAGACTTATTCCTGCCCTGGGGCCTTTGCACTTGTTATGCCACAGCCTGGACTGCTGGTCCTCCGGCTCTTCCTGTGGACCCCTCCTTTTCATCATTCAGGACTCTGTCAAATGTCTGCTCCTCAGGGCGGCCTGCCCCTACCACCACGGCTGGAGTTCTCCACCCCACACCTTAGTCACCTTCTCTGGATCCTGTTCTTCCCTTTGCCTTCATCTGTACAGTCTGAGGTGGTCTTCTGTGTTTGATTGCCTCTTTATTTTCTGGGCACCATGAGAGCATGGTCTTTGTTGGCTTTTGGCTCTACTGTGTCCTCAGCCCTAGAACTGTGTCTGGCCCATCGCAGGTGTTCATTAAGTATTTGCTGAGTTAGTGAAAGAATAATCTAAGGCTGGGCGTGGTGACTCACGCCTGCAATCCCAGGACCTTGGGAGGCTGAGGAGGGAGTATCGCTTGAGTCCAGCCTGGGGAACATAGAGGGACTTCGTCTCTCCAAGAAATACAAAAATTAGCCAGGCATAGTGGCATGTGCCTGTGATCCCAGCTACTTAGGAGGCTGAGGCAAGAGGATCGCTTGAGCTTGGGAGGAAGCAGCTACAGGGAGCCGTGATTGTGCCACTGTACTCCAGCCTGGGCAACAGAGTGAGACCCTGTCTCAAAAAAAAAAAGAACAATAAAAAGAATAATCTAATTTAGTTCTCACAATGAATTTGTGTGGGAGTGAAGGTGTTTGCAAATTGTTTGCCATTCCTTCTAGGAAGAAGGGGAGGCTGTCTCCTCAACCTGGGACTCTGGACTGAGCCTGTGACTCACTTTGACCAACCAAATTTGGTGGCAGAAATGAGGCCAGGTGACTTCTGAAGCTAGATCTTAGGAAGCCGTTCAGCTTCCACCTGGGTCTCTAGGAACACTGTCTCAGGGGAAGCCAGCTGCCATGTGGGAAGTCGGACTAGCTTGAGCCAGCCATGCAGTCAGGAAGCCCAAGTAGCCACGTGGTGCCAGAGCAGTGAGTGCAGAAGCCATCTTGCACATCCAGCCTCAGAGTTGGATAACTATGGCCCCAGCTGCCCTCACACTGTAGCCACACAAGGGAACTCTGCCTAGATGAGCCCAACCAGTGGACCCTATTGTGGGAGATAAGAAATCACTTTAAGCCACCAAGTTTTAGGGTGCTATGTTATACAGCAATGGATAACTAGAACAAGTAGTAACATTCTCTTCATTTTTTCAAAGAAACCAAGGCACTGAAAAGAAAAATGACTCCAAATCACTTGGCAGAGTGGGCATTCTGGCCTAGATTTTCTGCAAGGCCTGTGCTTTTCATTTCTAGGCTACACCACTATGAAATTAATTCATATTTGCTGCTTCTTCTTTTGTTTTTTGTTTTACCCTTACAATACTGGTAGTCAGTATTAGGTTGAGAGCTGGTCCTGAGAACTTCTTTCCTTCTCACTGTAGATCTTCATAAACAATGAATGGCACAATGCCGTCAGCAGGAAAACATTCCCCACGGTCAATCCGTCCACTGGAGAGGTCATCTGCCAGGTAGCTGAAGGAGACAAGGTGAGAACTGGTGACTTACCTTGGGGGAGGGATGGATTCGTTTTCTATTTTGTATGTTTTTGTGTGCTGAAAGCTTCACTATTTATGTGTATTACTTTCACAAGTAACAGATACCAATGAAAAATTCCAAGTAAATTAATCAATAGAAACTTCCCTGCAGACAACGGTGTTGATTCACTTAGTGCAGAACTACAGACTTGAAAGTGATTTTGGCAAATATCTAATACAGTGTCTCCTTTCCAGACCTGGAAGTTGAAGGTCAGAGATGGAAACCTTGTTGGGTAGAATTAGGGTCTCCTAAGATCTAGCTCCTGTGGAGGCTTGAATTATATAGACTGTAGGAACCAACAGAAACTGATAATATTAGGTTTACAATTTTTAAATTAGACTCTTAGTAAAAGTATTTTGTGTTTTTGGCCGGGCACGGTGGCTCAGGCCTGTAATCCCAGCACTTTGGGAGGCTGAGGTGGGAGGATCACTTGAGCCCAGCAATTTGAGACCAGCCCGGGGAAACATAGGTATCATCTCTAAAGTAAACAAAGAAACAAATAAATAATTTAAAAACAAGAAAATACAGGCCGGGCGCGGTGGCTCACACCTGTCCCAGCACTTTGGGAGGCTGAGGCAGGTGGATCATGAGGTCAGGAGTTTGAGACCAGCCTGACCAACATGGTGAAACCCTGTCTCTACTAAAAATATAAAAATTAGCTGGGCGCGGTGGCGTCTGCCTGTAATGCCAGCTACTCAGGAGGCTGAGGTAGGCGAATTGCTTGAACCCGGGAGGCGGGGGTTGCAGTGAGCCGAAATTGCGCCACTACACTCTAGCCTGGGTGACAGAGCGAGACTTCATCTCAAAAAAAAAAAAAAAAGAAAGAAAGAAAATACAGAAATTGTCCGGATTCTCATTCCCACCAGGACTTCATGAAAGGGGGGAAGGTTGTGTTATTCAACCCCGTTGCTGAAGTCTGGTGCTGGTCAGGGCTCTGCCAGGCTAGGAGCATTGTTTACGGGGCAGGTTTTCTATGCAGCGATGTGCTGATGAGCCTCTGGATGTGTTTGTATTCGGAGTTGGTTATTACTGAGAAGGCCTGAGTTTTCCTGTGTTTTCCAGGAAGATGTGGACAAGGCAGTGAAGGCCGCCCGGGCCGCCTTCCAGCTGGGCTCACCTTGGCGTCGCATGGACGCATCACACAGGGGCCGGCTGCTGAACCGGCTGGCTGATCTGATCGAGCGGGACCGGACCTACCTGGCGGTGAGTCCCCAGCCCTTCTCCCCCTCAGATCCCACATGGCGAATGGGCTCGCAGCATCCTGTGAACAGCCAGGAACCAAGCATCCTGTGAACAGCCAGGGGCCACACATCGGACATGGGACTGATGGGAGTGGCGTAGGATGGACACCTTTGGGGGGCACCTCTGTATTAACCAGAGGAGGCTTTCAGTGTTTCCTTTTTTTGTTTTGTTTTGTTTTGCTTTTTTGAGATGGAGTCTCGCTCTGTCTCCTAGGCTGGAGTGCAGTGGCGACATCTTGGCTCACTGCAACCTCCACCTCCTGGGTTCAAGTGATTCTTCTGCCTCAGCCTCCAAAGTAGCTGGGATTACAGGCACAAGACACCATGCCCAGCTAATTTGTGTATTTTTAGTAGAGACAAGGTTTCACCATGTTGGCCAGGCTGGTCTCCAACTCCTGGGCTCAAGTGATCCACCTGCCTCAGCCTCCCAAAGTGCTGGGATTACAGGCGTGAACCACTACACCCGGCCTTAGTGTCTCCTTTGATGTGGTGGGTTTGGCTAAGCAAGAAGGATCTGGGGGAGGGAAGAAGAGCTGTGTCAGGGAGGCCTTCCCAGGAGAGAGACCCCTGGGAATGGACACCTCTCCCTGGGCTCTTCCATGATGGGCATTCTCCCTGGCTGCAAGAAGAGAAGAAACCAGGAGGCAATCTCCTCCCAGCCACAATTGATTCTGCACACAGAAGCCAGGGCGAACCTTCTAGAAGGCAGATTATACATGGCACTCTGCTCTTATGCCCTGCATGGTATGCGGTGTCCTTAGGATAAAACCCTCAACATGGTCTGTAAGACCCAGCCTTCAACATGGCGAGATCCTGTCTCTACAAAAAGTTAAAAACTAGCTGGGTATGGTGGCATATGCCTGTAGTCCTAGCTACTTGGGAGGCTGAGGCAGGAGGATTGCTTGAGCCCAGGAGTTCCAGGCTGCAGTGAGCTGTGGTAGCACCATTGCACTTTAGCCTGAGCAACAGAGTGAGATCCTGTCTCAAAGAAAAAAAAAATGGGCCTGGCGCGGTGGCTCAAGCCTGTAATCCCGGCACTTTGGGAGGCCGAGATGGGTGGATCACGAGGTCAGGAGATCGAGACTATCCTGGCTAACACGGTGAAACCCCGTCTCTACTAAAAAATACAAAAAACTAGCCGGACGAGGTGGCGGGTGCCTGTAGTCCCAGCTACTCGGGAGGCTGAGGCAGGAGAATGGCGTGAACCGGGGAGGCGGAGCTTGCAGTGAGCTGAGATCCGGCCACTGCACTCCAGCCTGGGCGACAGAGCGAGACTCCATCTCAAAAAAAAAAAAAAAAAAATGACCCAGCCTGTTCTAGTTCCATCATCTGAGTCATGCTGCACTGCAGTCCTCATATTCCCATGTGCTTCCGAGCCTGGGCTGCCATGCTTGATGGCTAAGCCTCTTTGAGCATCAGCACTTGCACCTGCCTGGGATGCTCTTTGCTCTGCTGCCTTCCGTACCATCCCCTTTGCCCAGTTGCCCCTACATATCATTCAGGTTCTAGCCTAAAGGGCTCATCTCTAGCTGATATTTCTGGACAGGGCTGGGCAGCCTGGCTCCCTGCTTTCTACTTTTTAGCACTCTTTTTTTCTTTTTTTTCGAGATGGAGTCTCACTCTTCACCCAGGCTGGAGTGCAGTGGCACAATCTCGGCTCACTGCAACCTCTACCTCCCGAGTTCAAGCAATTCTGCCTCAGCCTCCCAGTAGCTGGGATTACAGGTGTACACCACCATGCCCAGCTAATTTTGTATTTTCGATAAAGTCAGGATTTCACTGTGTTGGCCAGACTGGTCTTGAACACCTGACCTCAGGTGATTGACCCACCTTGGCCTCCCAAAGTGCTGGGATTATAGGTGCGAGTCACTGTGTCCGTCCTTTAGCACTCTTAACACATGTGACTGAGGACTTGTGTCATTATGCACAGTCTCTTTGCTCTGTGAGCTCCACTCTGGTCTCTATCTCAGCACCGGGATATGACAGAGAGCAGAAGCTAAGAGAGTGTGTTATGTGAAATCACTGAGTGAGAAGTCAGTGCCTCATCCTGCCTGGCCCCCTTCCTCCTCCCTGCCTTTGGAGAGACCATGGCAATAGTCCAGAGATGCCAGTGACATTTGGCAGCACAAAGGGGACTCTCACCCTGGGCTTGCACCAGCCCTTCTCAGTCCCAGCCTTGACTCCCTCTGTCAGCCCTTTATTTTCCTCTCATTCCTGCACTCACATCTCTGCTGACCTTGTTTTCTTCTCAGGCCTTGGAGACTCTGGACAATGGCAAACCCTATGTCACCTCCTACCTGGTGGATTTGGACATGGTCCTCAAATGTCTCCGGTACGGGCTCAGCTTTCCTATTCTTTGTTCTGGCAGAGGAAAAGGGGAGGCAACATTGTTAGGAGGTAAAAATTAAATTACAAAAATTCAAAAGGGGCAGGGTGCGGTATCTCATGCCTATAATCCCGGCACTTTGGGAGGCTGAGCCAGGTGGATTACATGAGGTCAAGAGTTTGAGACCAGCCTGGCCAACATGATGAAACCCCATCTCTACTAAAAATACAAAAATTAGCTGGGCATGGTGGTGCACACCTGTAATACCAGCTACTCAGGAGGCTGAGGTAGAAGAATCTCTTGATCCCTGGAAGTGGAGGTCACAGTGAGCCAAGATCATGCCACTGCACACCAGCCTAGGTGACAGAGTGAGAGTGTGTCTCAAAAACAAAAACAAAAATGAAAAACAAATAAATTACAAAAATCCAAAAGGATCACAGCTATGAGAGAAGCCTACTCCATTTAGACTCCAGCTCGTGGGAAAATCCTTCTATATCACAAATTGTGACTTAGTCATAAATGCTTTCTTTTGTTCTTGAGTCACTTTTGGTACTTTCTCTGTTACTTGGAACTTGTCCATTTTATTGAGGTTATCTAATTTGTTGGTGTACAATTGTTCACAGTATTCTTATAATCCTTTTTATCTCTGTAAGATGTTGTAGTGATGTCTCCATTTTCAGTTTTACTTATTTGGGTCTTAACTCTCTGTTTCTTAGCCTAGCTACAGGTTTGTCCATTTTGTGAATGTTTTCAAAGAACCAAACTTTTGGTTTTGTTGATGTTTTTGTTTTTCTATTCAAGAAAATACTCTCTTTTGTCTATCTCTGTTTCAGTATTTATTGTTTCCTTCCTTTTACTAGCTCTGGGTTTAGTTTAATCAAAAATGTTTTATTGATTGATTATTATTTTTTTTGAGATGGAGTCTCGCTCTGTCGCCCAGGCTGGAGTGCAGTGGCATAATCTCGGCTCACTGAAACTTCCGCCTCCCGGGTTCAAGCGATTCTCTGCCTCAGCCTCCGGAGGTGCTGGGATTACAGGAGCCTGCCACCACGCCCGGCTAATTTTTTGTATTTTTCATAGACACGGGGGTTTCACCACCTTGGCCAGGCTGGTCTCAAGCTCCTGACCTCGTGATCTGCTCACCTTGGCCTCCCAAAGTGCTGGGAATACAGGTGTAAGCTACCGTGCCTGGCAATACCCTGTTTCTTAAAAAAAAGAAAGAAGGTCGGGGATGGTGACTCACACCTGTAATCCCAGCACTTTGGGAGGCCAAGGTGGTTGGATCATGAGGTCAGGAGTTCGAGACCAGCCTGGCCAAGGTGGTGAAGCCCCGTCTCTACTAAAAATACAAAAAATTAGCCAGGCATGGTGGCGGGCACCTATAATCCCAGCTACTCGGGAGGCTGAGGTAGAGAATCTCTTAAACCCACTAGGCAGAGGTTGCAAAGGTTGCAGTGAGCCGAGATCGCACTACTGCACTCCAGCCTGGGTGAAAGAGCAAGACTCCTTCTCAAAAAAAAAAAAAAAAAAGAAGAAGAAAGAAAAAAATTCGGGCCGGGCGCGGTGGCTCAAGCCTGTAATCCCAGCACTTTGGGAGGCCGAGACGGGCGGATCACGAGGTCAGGAGATCGAGACCATCCTGGCTAACACGGTGAAACCCCGTCTCTACTAAAAAAATACAAAAAACTAGCCGGGTGAGGTGGCGGGCGCCTGTAGTCCCAGCTACTCGGGAGGCTGAGGCAGGAGAATGGCGGGAACCTGGGAGGCGGAGCTTGCAGTGAGCTGAGATCCCGCCACAGCACTCCAGCCTGGGCGACAGAGCAAGACTCCGTCTCAAAAAAAAAAGAAAAAAATTCTAATTCCTGGACATGAGCCCCAGCGAGTGGGACTGAGTATATTGGAAGTAGACTCTTGGGATCTGGTTTTTTTTTTTTACAAGAACCCCAGGTGATTCTGAGGCTTAGGGGTTAGCTACCTAGAGTAGATTATCATGACCTTAGCAGTCACTTGTCTTTCTCTGAATAAGCCAAAAGCAAGGGCAGTTATCAGAAAGACTCAGCTGGACCAGTTTGAGTCTTCTCTTTCTGCCAGGGTTTGCAGGGGTCCCTGACAATCATTGATTCGAGCTTGAATGTTTCTTTTTTTAAAGGTATTATGCCGGCTGGGCTGATAAGTACCACGGGAAAACCATTCCCATTGACGGAGACTTCTTCAGCTACACCCGCCATGAACCTGTGGGGGTGTGCGGGCAGATCATTCCGGTGAGTCCAGCCTCCCTGGAGTTTCTTCAGGGTGCCCTGAGATTTGGCAGTCTTCCAGGCTCTTTGCAGAGGTTCTGGGGTTGGCGTTGGAAGGCAGCCTGGGTGGCAGGTAAGAAGATGGGCTCTGACAAAGCCAATCCGGTTTGAGTCTGAGCCCTGCCACTTGTGAATTCTGTAACCTTGGGCAAGTCACTTATCCCCCAAGCCTCAGTTTCCCCATCTGAAAAGTGGAAATGAACATAGTGCCTGTCTTAGGGAGGTAATTAGGGCTTAGCATGGTGTCATGGATGTAAAAGCACAAATAAGTATGAGTCTCTGTCATCCTCATGCACTACCTGCCTTGTCCATCCATCTTAAAACCATGATGGACGGAGTTAGGGGAGGATGCACAGGGTGCAGAGAACTCAGTGCTGCTTCTGTCCTCTGGGGGTGCCACCTTCCGCTACCCAGTGTAGTTCTCTGAGGAAGCTTGGATTTCGAGGGCTGCTGCTGTTTGTTGCAGTGGAATTTCCCGCTCCTGATGCAAGCATGGAAGCTGGGCCCAGCCTTGGCGACTGGAAACGTGGTTGTGATGAAGGTAGCTGAGCAGACGCCCCTCACTGCCCTCTATGTGGCCAACCTGATCAAGGAGGTACGTGGCTTGTCCCGGTCTTAACCTCTAAATGCCCTTGTTGAGGCTTGTTCTAAAGAGTTCTGAGGAGGGTCTCGGGGTCCCTAAACAGGGAGGTGTGTTTTTGGAGCCCTCATCATCATGTGAACCAGAGTGGCTCCCTCTTACCTCCTTTCCACATTGGACTTCACTGCAAGATCCCCTTTGAAGAATTAAAAATATTGCTTCAGGCCAGGCTTGGCGGCTCACACTTGTAATCCCAGCACTTTGGGAGGCCAAGGCAGAGGATTGCATGAGCCCAGGAGTTTGAGTCCAGCCTGGGCAACATAGCAAGACCCAGTCTCTACAAAAAATTAAAAATCAGCTGGGTGTGGTAGCATGCACCTGTAGTCCCAACTACTTGGGAGGTTAAGGCAGGAGGATCACTTGAGCCCAGGAGTTTGAGGCTGCAGTGAGCTGTGATCACACCACTGCACTCCAGCCTGGGTGCCAGAGAGAGACTCTGTCTCAAAAAACAAGCAAAAACCCACTCTTGTTCTAAGTGAATGCTGTCAGGGGAGGGGCAAAGACACAGGGAACCCCAGCGAACAGGCTCCTTCTCCATCCCATTTAGAATTCCCATGTAGTGCCCCATAAAACTAGCTTCTGCCCATGTGTGTCCCTTGGCAGACTGTCCCACCCTCTCTGAGAAAGGATGCGTCTTCCCCTGGCCGAGCCTTTTGGAACAGGAGGGTGACTCCCAATGTCCCCTGGCTGTTTGCTCACAGGCCGGCTTTCCCCCGGGTGTGGTCAACATTGTTCCTGGATTTGGCCCCACGGCCGGGGCTGCCATCGCCTCCCATGAGGATGTGGACAAAGTGGCATTCACAGGCTCCACCGAGGTAAGGTGACCCTGGCCTCAAGCTTGCAACCTCCTTGGCCCAAGCTCCCCCTGTCCTTAGTGGACAACATGCTCAAGGTGAGCTCCCGGGTGTCAAGTGGAGGCCTCTTCCTCCAGGACTTGCCTGTGCAGAGCTCAGGCGAGGACCCTGTAGGTACCAGGAGGGGTGGGCAGGGTTGAGCCCTTTGTGGTCTGGTTGCCACACTAGCTGCCCTTGGGAGGGGCCGGTGTCCCATGTGGACTAAGGAGGCCAGGCCTGGCCAGGCTCCACATAGCGCAGAGCTGACCGCTTGCCCCAAATCAAAGCACCTTGGCTAGGTCAGACTCCTTGACTAGGACTGCCATTGTGGTTAAAAATTAGCCTCGTGTGGTGGTGTGTGCGTGTGGCTCCAGCTACTCGGAAGGCCAAGGCAGGAGGGTTGGTCGAGGCTGCAGTGAGCTGAGATCACGCCACTGCACTCCAGCCTGGGTGACAGAGCAAGACCCTGTCCAAAAGAAAAAAAAAGTGAATGTCTATTTGGTGAAATTCTCTAGGTCTCTCTTGGTCCAGTTGCTCGCTCAAGCCGTGGGGACCTCTGTTCTGTGTCTACAGAGTACTGGGCTCTTTCTCCCTGCACTGAGAGCTCGTTCCTGTCTCTCTGTCCCCACAGATTGGCCGCCTCATCCAGGTTGCTGCCGGGAGCAGCAATCTCAAGAGAGTGACCTTGGAGCTGGGGGGAAAGAGCCCCAACATCATCATGTCAGATGCCGACAGTGAGTTTCCAGCTGGAGGAGGCCTGGCCTTAAAGGCAGCCCTGGCCGCCTGTGTTGTGGGTCCAGCCGATCCTGTCGCCCCCACTGCCCAGTGGTGTTGGTTGCTGTCCCTCGGGCCTCAGGATAAGACGCCAGCGGCCTCGGGATAAGACGCCAGCACAAGGCCCGCGTGGCCTGGCCTTGGCCTGTCCCCAGCCTCTCCCTGGCTGCTCCCTGCAGCATCAGGCTAGGCCACGCCCCTGCTATCTGACTCATCCACTCACTGCCATCACGCCCTTTGTCCTGGTGGGCACTGGGCTCCCAGATCGCCCCTCTTCTCCCTCTGTCTGTCTCTGGCACTCAGCAGGCATCACCCCTGACAGTGGTGGGAACAGGCTTCGTTGGGCAGGTGGCCACAGGGGCCAGGGTCCTCCTCCTCTTCTCACTGTCGCCTTTCTGTCCCCTGCCCACTTCCTGCAGTGGACTGGGCCGTGGAGCAGGCCCACTTTGCCCTGTTCTTCAACCAGGGCCAGTGCTGCTGTGCTGGCTCCCGGACCTTCGTGCAGGAGGACATCTATGACGAGTTTGTGGAGCGGAGCGTTGCCCGGGCCAAGTCTCGGGTGGTCGGGAACCCCTTTGACAGCAAGACCGAGCAGGGGCCGCAGGTGAGCCAGGCAGTGCAGCAGGGTCTGGGTGTCCAGAGCCAGCATGAGAAGCAGAGAGGGCATCAGGTTCAGATCGGTTGGGACTGGGTTCAGGTCTCAGCTCTGCCACACAGCAGCTGTGTGCCCTTGGGAAGCTATGTTCCCTCACTCAGCCTCCATTTCCCCATCCCAAGCCCTGCCCTGCCTCATTCATGGGGTAGCTATGATGTGGAAATTAATTCTGGGAAGCACTTTGTAAATTGCATATATGTAACAAATACCAGGAGTGTCTGCAAAAGGGAGTGTGTGTTTCCAAGACCTTGGTCATCAGTAGAAATGTATCCACTAGAAGATACACAGCCCTGCAAACCTTGGTGTCTGAGAGTCATGATATGACTAGTGTAGGGACCTTATTTCACTTCATGTTTTGAGCTGTTTGATTTTATTTATTTATTTATTTATTTACCTATTTATATTTTAGAGACAAGGTCTCTCTTTGTTGCCCAGGCTAGAGTGTAGTGGTGCAATCATACCTCACCTCAGCCTTGAACTCCTGAGCTCAAGCAGGCTCAAGAACCACCGCGCCTGGCCTGGATTTTACTTTTGAGCAGTTGTAGGTTTACAGCAAAATTGAGCTGAACATATGAGGGTGCCCACATGTTCCTTTGCACCTCTCTGGTCCCCCAGTTTCCCCTTTATTCACGTCCTGCACGAACGTGGTTCATCTGTTAGTACCAATGAGCCAATACTGGTACTTTATTATTAACTTAAGTCTGTAGAGTACATTCGGGGTCACTATTTTTTCTTTTTTTTTGGAGACAGAGTCTTGTTCTGTCGCCCAGGCTACAGTGCAGTGGCGTGATCTTGGCTCATGCCTCCTGGGTTCAAGCAATCCTTGTGCCTCAGCCTCCTGAGTAGCTGGGACTACAGGTGCGCACCACCACGCCTGGCTAATTTTTTGTATTTTAGTAGAGACAGGGTTTCACCATTGCCCAGCCTGATCTCGAACTCCTGACCTCAGGCAATCTGCCCTCAGGCTCCCAGCCTCGGGGTCATTTTTTTGTGTTGTACTTACTATGGGCCTAGACAAATGTATCATAATATGTATAATACTATCATTCTAGTATACAAATAGATTTGTGCCCTGAAACCCACTGTCCTCCACCTATTCCCTCTCTTCCTCCCCTGAGCCCTGGCAGGCAACCACTGATTTTTTTAAATTTTATTTTATTTTATTTTATTTTTGAAACAGAGTCTCGCTCTGTCACCAGGCTGGAGTGCAGTGGCGAGATCTTGGCTCACTGCAACCTCTACCTCCTGGGTTCAAGTGATTCTCTCCTGCCCCAGCCTCCTGAGTAGCTGGGACTTACAGGTGCATGCCACCTTGCCCAGGTAATTTTTGTATTTTTAGTAGAGACGGGGTTTCACTGTGTTGGCCAGGATGGTCTCAATCTCCTGACCTCGTGATCCACCCACCTCGGCCTCCCAAAGTGCTGGGATTACAGGCATGAGCCATTGTGCCTGGCCGATCCTTTTATTGTCTCTATAGTTTTGCCTTTTCCAGATTGTCTTACACGAATCATACAGTAGGCAGCCTTCTCAGACTGGTTTTTTTCTTTTAGCAATTTGCATTTCTGGTTCCTCATTGGGGAGCCACAGCCATGTCTGAGGATGGACTGGCCTTGCCATGGGACAGGGTTATGTGCCCAACATTCCCCTCTGTGATTTTTTTTTTTAGAGACAGGGTCTTGGTGTGATCATGGCTCACCGCAGCCTCAACCTCCTGGCCTCAAGTGATCCTCCTGCTTCAGCCTCCCAAGTAGCTGGGACTACAGGCACACGTCACGACACCTGGCTGATATTCATATTTTTTGTAGAGACGAGGTCTTGCTATGTTACCGAGGCTGATCTTGAATTGCTGGGCTCAAGCGATCCTCCCACCTCAGCCTCCCAAAGTCCTGGGATTGCAGGTGTGAGCCACCGTGCCTGGCCTCTAACATCTCTCTCTTTCATAGCTTTATTGAGATATAATTCATGTAGTGTGAAATGTACCATTTTAGTGTACGATTCAGTGATTTTTAGTATATTTACAACATTGTGCAACTATCACCACCAATTCTACAATATTGTCATCACTTCCCCAAAATATCCTGTACCCATTAGCAGTCACTCCCCATTCCTCCCCCCACCAGGCCCAGGCAACCACCAATCTATGTTCTGCCTATAGATTGGTCTATTGTAGACGTTTTATACACATGGAATCCTACACTACATGGTTCTTTGTGTCTGGCTTCTTCCATGTAGCATGTTTTCAAGGTTCATCCATGTTGTAACAAGAATGTAACAGAACATAAAAGGCCAAGTAATATTCCGTTGTGTGGATAGACCACATTTTGATTTTTCCATTCATCTGCTGACAGATACTTGGTTGTTTCCACCTTTTGGTTACCGTGAATAGTGCAGCTAGGAACACTAACATTTCTTTCTTTCTTTTGAGACAGTCTCACTTTGTCACCCAGGCTGGAGTGCAGTGGCACCATCTCGGCTCACTACAACCTCCGCCTCGTGGGTTCAAGCAATTCTCCTGTCTCAGCCTCCTGAGCAGGTGGGACTACAGGTGCACGCCATCACGCCCTGCTAATTTCTGTATTTTTAGTAGAGACGGGGTTTCATCAAGATGGTCAGGCTGGTCTTGAACTCCTGACCTCAGGCGATCCACCTACCTCAGCCTCCCAAAGTACTAAAATTGCAGGTGTGAGCCACCGCACCTGTCCTAACATTTCTTTTCTTTTCTTTCTTTCTTTTTTTTTTTTGAGACAGAGTCTTGCTCTATCTCCAGGCTGGAGTGCAGTGGCGTGATCTTGTCTCACTGCAACCTTTGCCTCCCAGGTTCAAGGGATTCTCCTGCCTCAACCTCCCAAGTAGCTGAGATTACAGGTGCCCACCACCATCCGTGGCTAATTCTTTTGTATCTTTAGTAGAGGCGGGGTTTCACCATGTTGGCCAGGCTGGTCTCAAACTCCTGACCTTGTGATCCGCCCGCCTCAGCCTCCCAAAGTGCTGAGATTACAGGTATGAGCCACTGCGCCCATCCTAACGTTTCTTTTTGTCTCTTTTCTCTTTGTGGCTAATTATTAAGGTAATATAAACTTGCATTAATAAATTTAATGAGAAAGTGTGTAGGCTATGTGTGGCAGCTCACATCTGTAACCCCAACACTGGGAGGCTGAGGCAGGAGAATCTCTTGAGCCCAGGATTTCAAGATCAACCTGGGCACTACAGCAAGACCTTGTCTCTACTTAAAAAAACAACAACAACAACAAAAAACAAATCATGACCAGCCTGGCCAACATGGTGAAAACTCATCTTTACTAAAAATACAAAAATTATTCAGGCATGGTGGCAGGCGCCTATAATCCCAGCTACTCGGGAGGCTGAGGCAGGAGAATCACTTGAACCTGGGAGGTGGAGGTTGTGGTGAGCCAAAATCGCGCCACTGCACTCCAGTCTGGGCGACAGAGTGAGACTCCGTCTCAAAAAATAAATAAATTTTGTTCTTTTTTAAAAAAGCAAAAAAAGGCCGGGCGCGGTGGCTCACGCCTGTAATCCCAGCACTTTGGGAGGCCGAGACGGGCGGATCACAAGGTCAGGAGATCGAGACCATCCTGACTAACACGGTAAACCCCGTCTCTACTAAAAATACAAAAATTAGCCGGGCGCAGTGGCGGGCACCTGTGGTCCCAGCTACTCGGGAGGCTGAGGCAGGAGAATGGCGTGAACCCGGGAGGCGGAGCTTGCAGTGAGCCGAGATTGCGCCATTGCACTCCAGCCTGGGCGACAGAGCGAGACTCCGTCTCAAAAAAAAAAAAAAAAAAAAAAGCAAAAAAAATTAGCCAGATGTAGTGATGCGTGCCTATACTCTCAGCTCCTTGGGAGGCTGAGGTGGGAGCCCAGGAGGTCAAGGCTGCAGTGAGCAGTGATCACACCACTGCACTGCTGCCTCAACGGCAGAGTGAGACCCTGACTCTTTTTAAAAAAAGGTGTTTAATGTAAAAAATGAGACTCTGTTGCATTTCTTTTATTCTCCATTGGTAACCACACATGAACACACAGTTATGTTGTTGTATGTTTATTTTTTTAAAAATAGGCCGGGTGTGGTGGCTTACCCCTGTAATCCTAACACTTGGGAGGGAGGCCAAGGTGAGCCAATTACTTGAGCCCAAGAGTTCGAGACTAGCCTGGTCCACATAACAAAACTCCATCTCTACTAAAAATATAAATATTACCCAGGTGTGGTGGTGCACACCTGTAGTCCCAGCTACTAGGCAGACTGAGGTGAGAAGATCACCTGAGCCCAGGGAGGTTGAAGTTGCAGTGAGCTGTGATTTTGCCAGTGCTCTTCAGACTGGGCAATGGAGTGAGACCCTGTCACCCTTCCCCCTACCCTATAAAGGAGTATATAGTGCGTATTCTACAAGCTTTCCTTCTTTTTTTTTTTTTTTCTTGAGACGAGGTCTCACTCTGTTGCCCAAGCTGGAGGGCAATAGTGCGATCTCAGCTCACTGCAACCTCCACCTCCCCGGTTCAAGCGATTCTCCTGCCTCAGCCTCCCGAGTAGCTGGGACTACAGGCACGTGCCACCATGCCCAGCTAATTTTTGTATTTTTAGTAGAGATGAGGTTTCACTGTGTTGGCCAGGCCAGTCTCGAACTCCTGACCTCATGATCCACCTGCCTTGGCCTCTCCAAAGTGCTGGGATTACAGGCATGAGCCACTGCACCTGGCCCAAGCTTTCCTTCTTTTTACAGAATATCTTGGGCCATCTTTCTGTGTCAGTTAGTTCTCAGATCTATTAGTGACAATAGAATATATCAGATGCACCATAATAATTTTAACCAACCCCTCTACTGATTTATACTTAGAATTGCTTCCATCTTTTGCCTTTACAAAATGCTCCCCAGCCTGGGCAACAAGGGAAACCCTGTCTCTACTAAAAATACAAAAATTAGCCCAGCATAGTGGTGCATGCCTATAGTCCCAGCTAACTCAGGAGGCCGAGGTGGAAGGATCGTTTGAGCGTGGGAGGCATAGGTTGCAGTGAGCAGAGATCACACCACTGCACTCTAGCTCGGGTGACAGAGTGAGACCCCATTTCAAAAACAAAAATACAAAAAAAAAAGATACTCCCTAGTGAATATCCTTGTTCATTTCTCTTTGTGCATATGTAGAATAAATTCCTAGAAGTTAAATAGCTGGGCCAAAGGGTCTGAGCATATAATTTTTGAGCAATATTAATAAACCACTTGCGCCGGGCGCAGTGGCTCAAGCCTGTAATCCCAGCACTTTGGGAGGCCGAGGCGGGTGGATCACAAGGTCAGGAGATCGAGACCATCCTGGCTAACATGGTGAAACCCTGTCTCTACTAAAAATACAAAAAACTAGCCGGGCGTGGTGGCGGGCGCCTGTAGTCCCAGCTACTCAGAGGCTGAGGCGGGAGAATGGCGTGAACCCGGGAGGCAGAGCTTGTAGTGAGCTGAGATCGGGCCACTGCACTCCAGCCTGGGTGACAGAGTGAGACTCTGTCTCAAAAAATAAATAAATAAATAAATAAACCACTTGCTCTAAAGGCTGTACCAGCCTGTCATCCTTCTAACAGTGTATGTAACAGTCTCTTGCTATCAGTGTATTTTCTTCCTAAACTTTTTGGTAATCTTACAGTTGAAAAGTAAAAATTGATTTGATGTCCTTTTCTCTGATATGCTGAGGAAGTTGGGCCTTTTTGGTGTTTTCTGCTATTGGCCCTGTGTGTTTCCTCTTCTGATCTTGCTTACTCATGACCTTGGTCCGTTTCCCACTTGTCTTGTTGCCTGCATAATTCTAAGCCTGAAGCCTAGGAGAGGTCTGAATCTGATGCCTCCATAACTCTGGGTTACTTCTCCCACAGGTGGATGAAACTCAGTTTAAGAAGATCCTCGGCTACATCAACACTGGGAAGCAAGAGGGGGCGAAGCTGCTGTGTGGTGGGGGCATTGCTGCTGACCGTGGTTACTTCATCCAGCCCACCGTGTTTGGAGATGTGCAGGATGGCATGACCATCGCCAAGGAGGAGGTGAGCACCTGGGGCCGGTGTTCTGGGAACGTTTTTGGTGGGAGACGAGGTAAACAGTTCAGCCTGGCATCCTGCCACTGTCACCCATCTGCTGGCTTGGGGCCAGATCTGGAGTTAATGCCCAGAACCAGTGCCCATAACAAGTTATTCATAGTATGTATCTGATCTTGTCGCTCCTCTTCAGCTTGTACCCTCTGTCTGGGAGATCGTCTGCATTCCTTAGCATGGCCTGCAGGCCTTCATGTCGTGGCCCTCAGAGCCAAGAGTCTAGGAATGACGTTGCCTGCTCCTTCCCATGACCTTTTTCTTTTCTTTTTTTTCAGTCAGAGTCTTGCTCTGTTGCCCAGGCTGGAGTGCAGTGGCATAATCATGGCTCCTTACAGCCTTGAACTCCTGGGCTCAAGTGATCCTCCCACCTCAGCCTCCTGAGTAGCTGGGACTACAGGTGCTCACCACCATGCCTGGCTAATTTTTAAAAAAATTTTTAGTAGAGGCTAGGTGCAGTGGCCCATGCCTGTAATCCCAACACTTTGGGAAGCCGAGGCGGGTGGATCACCCGAGGTCAAGAGTTCGAGACCAGCCTGGCCAACATGCCGAAACCCTGTCTCTATTAAAAGTAAGAAAAAATTAGCCCAGTGTGGTGGCACTTGCCTGTGATCCCAGCTACTCTGGAGGCTGAGGCAGGAGAATCACTTGAACCCGGGAGGCTGAGGTTGCAGTGAGCTGAGATCATGCCACTGCTTTCCAGCCTGGGTGACACAGCAGGACTCCGTCTCCAATTTTAGCCACGCCTGGCTAATTTTTGTATTTTTAGTAGAGACAGGGTTTCACCATGTTGATCACGCTGGTCTCAAACTCCTGACTTCGTGATCTGCCCGCCTTGGCCTCCCAAAGTGCTGGGATTACAGGCGTGAGCCATCACACCCAGCTTATTTTTTCTTTTCTTTTTTTGGGATAGAGTCTCACTCTGTCGCCAGGCTGGAGTGCAGTGGCACGATCTCAGCTCACTGCAACCTCTGCCTCCCGGGTTCAAGCGATTCTCCTGCCTCAGCCCCTACTAATAGCTGGGATTACAGGCACGCACTACCACACCCAGCTAATTTTTCTTATTTTTAGTAGAGACAGGGTTTCACCATGTTGGCCAGGCTGGTCTCGAACTCCTGACCTCAAGTGATTCACCTGCCTCAACCTCCCAAAATGCTGGGATTACAGGTGTGAGCCATCGTGCCCAGTCAGAATTTCTTTTTTTTTTTTTTTTTAGTAAATACAAGGTCTCACTGTGTTTGACAGGCTGGACTCAAACTCCTAGACTCAAGCAGTTCTCCCACCTTGGCCTCCCAAAGTGCTGGGATTACAGGCATGAGCCACAGTGCCCAGCTGACTTAAATTCTTTCACACTAAATCTACATGTCATGTGTGAATAACATACCTGGCAGAATTGTTTAGAAATGGGATGCTGTATGTAAAGCCCGGGGACCACAGGAGGAAGTTGGCCCCTGTTAGCTCCATTCCCTCTGTGTTCTGCTGAGCTTGATGACTGTTGTCTTCCCCTGGAACTGTTAGAGCATGGCTGGGGGCTCATCCCCCAATCTGGAATCATCTGTTCTGCTCTGCGAGAGCTCGATGGCAGGTGCCTCTGTGTTGCTGAAACCCCCTACTCTGCTCTGTCCCTCCAGATCTTCGGGCCAGTGATGCAGATCCTGAAGTTCAAGACCATAGAGGAAGTTGTTGGGAGAGCCAACAATTCCACATACGGGTTGGCCGCAGCTGTCTTCACAAAGGATTTGGACAAGGCCAATTACCTGTCCCAGGCCCTCCAGGCGGGCACCGTGTGGTAAGAGCCTTCCAGCAGCCCCTCACAACCCAACAGAGATTCCTCAAAGCCAGGGCCTTCTGGAATCCAGTGGTCACCATCCTGGAATTTGGGGAGCTGGGCTCAGTTTCTCCTGGGTCAGGGTGTGATGTTGATTTGAGAGGTCCTGCTACCTCACCTCTGAGGGATCAAGCTTCTCTGTGGTGCAAACGCCCTGCACCTGTCCTTGGCAGGCAGCTGGGTGGTGGGCCTCCTCCCCAGCTGCCTCAGGGCAGGAAACCAGAGCAGACGGACCCGTGATTGTGACACTGATCCTAAAAACTTAGCCCCCGCTTCACACTTAGCCCCACTAGGATGGCTATATATTTACTATTTTATTTATTTTTAATTTTTTGAGACAGAAAAAAATACTCCACCCAGGCTGAAGTGCTGTGGGGTACGATTATAGCTCACTGCAGCCTTGAACTCCTGGGCTCAAGCAATCCTCCCATCTCTGCCTCCTGAGTAGCTGGGACCACAGGTCTGTACCACCACACCTGGCTAATTAAAAACAATTTTTTTTTGTAGAGATGAGATGTTGCCACGTTGCCTGGGCTGGGCATAATAAATATAAAAATATATATATATTTTATATAATATATTTTATATTATATATAAATATATAATATATAAAAATATATTATATATTTATATATAATATATAATATATAATATATAAATATATTATTTATATGATATATAAAAATAAAATATATATATTTTTTTAAGTATTGGTAAGGATATGAAGAAATTAGATCCCTCCTGTGTTGCTGATGGGAATGGAAAATGGCACACTCATTGTGGAAAATAGTTTGGGAGTTCCTCAAAAAGTTAAACATGAAGCCCCCATATGACCCAGCAATTCCACTCCTAGGTATTTATCCAAGAGAAAGAAAAACACACACCCACATAAAAACGTGTATATGAATCTTCACAGCAGCATTATTTATAACAGCCAAAAGGTGAACACAACCCAAATGTCCATCAGTAGATGAATGGATACAGAATATGATCTGTCCATGCAATGAAATGTGACTCAGCCACAGAAAGGAATGAAGTAAGTAACTGTATGAGTCTGTTCTCACACTGCTGGTAAAGGCATTCCAGAGACTGGGTAATTTTTAAAGGAAAGAAGTTTAATGGACTCACACAGTTCCACGTGTGGGAACTGGGGAGGCCTCACAATCGTGGTGGAAGGTGAAAAGCACATCTCACATGGGGGCAGACAAGAGAAGAGAACTTGTGCAGGGAAACTCCCCTTTATAAAACCATCAGATCTTGTGAGACTCACTATCACAAGACTAGCATGGGAAAGACCTGGCCCCATGATTCAATTACCTCCCACAACACATGGGAATTGTGAGAGCTACAATTCAAGATGAGGTTTGGGTGGGGACACAACCAAACCATATCAGTAGCCATGCATGCAATAGCGTGGATTAATCTTGAACATAGCATTGAGTGAAAGAACTCAGACTGTCTGGGCATGGTGGCTCACACCTGTGATTATAGTTCACTGCAGCCTTGAACTTCTGGGCTCAAGCAATCCTCCCACCTCTGCCTTTGGTAGGCCAAGGTTAAAAGGGTGGCCTGCCCCTCCATACCTGTGGGCGTTTCTCGTTAGGTGGAATGAGAGACTTGAGAAAAGAAATGAGACACAGAGACAAAATATAGAGAAAGAAAAAGTGGGCCCAGGGGACCGGTGCTGAGCATACAGAGGACCCACGCCGGCACCGGTCTCTGAGTTCCCTCAGTATTTATTGATCATTATCTTCACCATCTTAGAAAAAGGGAAGTGGCAGGATAATGGGATCGTCATAGGGAGAAGGTCAGCAGTAAGACGTATGAATAAAGATCTCTGTGACATGAATAGTTTTAAGGAAAAGTGCTGTGCCTTGATACACATATGCAAATATCTCCATAAACCTTTTTAGTGCATAAAGAGCAGCATTGTCACTAGCACGTCCCACCTTCAGCCCTAAGGCGGTTTTCTCCTTTCTCAGTAAACAGAACATACAATCGGGCTTTACACCAAGATGTTTCATTGCCCAGGGACTGGCAGGAGACAGATGCTTTTCTCTATTTCAACTGCCAACAGGCCTTCTTTCCTCTTGTACTAGTCCTCCTCAGCACAGACCCTTCACGGGTGTCAGGCTGGGGGACGATCAGGTCTTTCCCTTCCCACGAGGCCATATTTCAGACTATCACATGGGGAGAAACCTTGGACAATACCTAGCTTTCCTAGGCAGAGGTCCCTGTGACCTTTGGCAGTGTACGTGTCCCTGGGTACTTGGGATTAAGAGAATGGTGATGACTTTTCTTTTTTTTTTTTTTTTTTTTTTGAGACGGAGTCTCGCTCTGTCGCCCAGGCTGGAGTGCAGTGGCCGGATCTCGGCTCACTACAAGCTCCGCCTCCCGGGTTTACGCCATTCTCCTGCCTCAGCCTCCCGAGTAGCTGGGACTACAGGCACCCACCACCTCGCCCGGCTAGTTTTTTGTATTTTTTAGTAGAGACGGGGTTTCACGGTGTTAGCCAGGATGGTCTCGATCTCCTGACCTCGTGATCCGCCCGTCTCGGCCTCCCAAAGTGCTGGGATTACAGGCTTGAGCCACCGCGCCCGGCCCGGTGATGACTTTTCACAAGCATACTGCCTTCAGGCATTTGTTTAACAAAGCACACCCTGCACAGCCCAAAATCCGTTAAACCTTGAGTCACCACAGCACATGTCTCTTGCAATGACAAGGTTGGGGGTAGGGTCACAGATTAACAGCATCTCAAATACAGAACAAAATGGAGTCTTTTATGTCTACTTCTTTCTGTATAGACACAGTAACAGTCTGATCTTTCTTTTCCCCACAGAGGTGGGTAGGTCACTTGATCAGGAGTTTGAGACCAGCCTGGCCAACATGGTGAAACCCTATCTCTACTAAAAATACAAAACTTAGCTGACAGTGGTGGCAGGTGCCTGTAGTCCCAGCTACTTGGGAGGCTGAGGCAGGAGAATCGCTTGAACCTGGGAGGCGGAGGTTGCAGTGAGTGATCATGCCACTGCACCCCAGCCTGGGCAACAGAGTGGAGACGCCAAAAAAAAAAAAAAAGAACCCAGACATGATGGCCACATACTGTGTGATTCCATTTACAGTATTATAAATATCTAGAGTAGGCGAATCCATAGAGACAGAAAGTACATTAGTGGTTGCCAGGGGCTGGCGAAGGAAGGAATGGAGAGTGCCTGCTTCCCAGGCATAGGGCTTCTTTCAGTGTGATAGAAATGTTCTGCAATTAGACAGTGGTGATGGTCACACTGTTATGCCCAGACCGTTTATTCCCCGAAGAAGACCACCAGAGTCCAGAGTCAAAGCTAAGCAGCAAGGATCTTTATTACAGGTTCGAACCTGGAACTCTCCCTCGCTCGCGAAACGAGACGGGCAAGAGAGCTCCCCCACTGAGCTCCGAGCAGTGTTATATAGTCTAAGAAAAGTGGGCATAGAATTATTATACAAATCAGATATATGATTGGCTAGTGTTTGAACAAGGCGATTTGGCTAACTATGATTGGTTCCCGCCATTTCTGATATTTCGGTTCAACCTTTGAGGCGGGAGAGCAGGTTTATGGCAGCAAGAGTTTATCTTACTTAAACACATCTTGTGACCTTGCCTCAGAACTTACAAAATTTCTGGTACGTGCAGAAAAACAGGTACTCACAGAACTTACGAAATCTCTGGTATGTGCAAAACAAAATCTCTGGTATGTGCAAAACAAAATCTCTAGTACGTGCAGAAAAACAGGTACTCACAGAACTTACGAAATCTCTGGTATGTGCAAAGATTAGAGAGCAGAACAAAGGGTGTAGTGGGGTGGGGGGGCAGGTACACATCTATCTTTGTGTCCTTTCAACACAACACTGTGAATATGCTATCAACCAGTGATTGTACACTTTAAAATGGTGAATTTTAGGCTGGGTGCGGTGGTTCACCCCTGTAATCCCAGCACTTTGGGAGGCTGAGGTGGACAGATCACAAGGTCAGGAGATTGAGACCATCTTGGCCAACATGGTGAAATCCCATCTCTACTAAAAATACAAAAATTAGGCCTGGGCGCAGTGGCTCACACCCATAATCCCAGCGCTTTGGGAGGCCAAGGTGGGTGGATCATGATGTCAGGAGTTCAAGACCAGTCTGACCAACATGGTGAAACCCCGTTTCTACTAAAAATATACAAATTAGTGGGGCATGGTGGTGCACGCCTGTAATCCCAGCTACTCAGGAGGCTGAGGCAGGAGAATCACTTGAACCCAGGAGGCAGAGGTTGCAGTGAGCTGATATCATGCCACTGCACTCCAGCCTGGGTGACAGAGCAAGACTCTGTCTCAAAAAAAAAAAAAAAAAAAATTAGCGGGGCGTGGTGGCAGGCGCCTGTAGTCACAGCTACTCAGGAGGCTGAGGCAGGAGAACGGCGTGAACCCGGGAGGTGGAGCTTGCAGTGAGCTGAGATCCGGCCACTGCACTCCAGCCTGGGTGACAGGGCGAGACTCCATCTCAAAAAAAAAAAAAAAAAAAAGAAAAGAAAAAATAGGCCAGGCATGGTGGCTCACACCTGTAATCCCAGCATTTTGGGAGGCCAAGGCGGGCAGATCATGAAGTCAAGAGTTCAAGACCAGCCTGACCAACATGGTGAAACCCTGTCTCTACTAAAAATAGAAAAATTAACTGAGCATGGTGGCATGTACCTGTAATCCCAGCTACTCAGGAGGCCGAGGCAGGAGATTCGCTTGAACCTGGGAGGCGGAGGTTGCAGTGAGCCGAGCTCACACCACTGCACTCCAGTCTAGGCGACAGAGTGAGACTCCACCTCAAAAAATAATAATAATAAAAATAAATAAATAAATAAATAAATAAATAAATAAATAAAATGGTGAATTTTAAATTCAAATAAAATTTAATAATTTTTTTAATGGCAAAAAAAAAAAAAAAAGAAAGAAAAGAAACCCATCCAGATGCAGTGGCTCACACCAGTAATCCCAGTGCTTTGGGAGCCTGAGGCAGGAGAATTACTTGAGGCCAGGAGTTCGAGACCAGCCTGGGCAACATAGTGAGACCCCCCCCCCCCCCCCCCATCGCTACAAAAAATAAAAGATAAAAAAATTAGCCAGCCATGGTAGCACATTCCTGTAGTCTTACCTACTTGGGAGGCTGAGGCAGGAGGATCACTGGAAGCCAGGAGTTGGAGAACAGCCTGGATAACATAGTGAGACCCTGTCTCTTAAAAAAAAAAGTTATTTCCAGGCGTGTTTGCGCATGCCTGTAGTCTAGCTGCTTGGAAAGCTGAGGCAGGAGAATCTCTTGAACCCCAGATGTGGAGGTTGCAACGAGCCGAGATCATGCCATGGCAACTCCAGCCTGGGTAACAGAGAAAGATTACATTTCAAAAAAAAAAAATTTTTTTTTTAAGTTAAAAATAAAATACAGACTTTGGGGCAATACAGGGGATCCTGGGAGTGTAACCCATAACCCCCAAGAGTGACTTCTGCAATCTCATTTCAAATTACAGGGTCAACTGCTATGATGTGTTTGGAGCCCAGTCACCCTTTGGCGGCTACAAGATGTCGGGCAGTGGCCGGGAGCTGGGCGAGTACGGCCTGCAGGCATACACTGAAGTGAAAACTGTGAGTGTGGGACCTGCTGGGGGCTCAGGGCCTGTTGGGGGTTCAGGGTCTGCTGGTGGCTCGGAGCCTGCTGGGGGATCGGGGTCTGTTAGAGTCTCGGGGCCTGCCAGGGGTTTAGGGTCTGCTGGGCAGGCCACCTTTTGGCCTTTCCCTCATGCTTGAGGCCATCAGCATTTCCTACTAATTTCCCATTTTAAGCCTGAGAAGTGACAAGAGAGGGTAAAGACCCAGCCTCTGCTCTGTCCCATGAGAAATACCGAGGGACGTGCCCCAGCCAGCCCTATGCGGTCATTTGCTGGGCTTCGTTATATGCCAAGGCCTATAGAACCTGAGAAGAGGGAGAGACCTCAGGGGGTGGAGCCAAGAGGAAAAGCTTATAGTAAGAATCAGCTGGCCAGGGTTACTATGTTACCCACACCTGTAATCCCAGCACTTTGGGAGGCCAGTGTGGGTGGATCACGAGGTCAGGAGTTCAAGACCAGCCTGACCAACATGGTGAAACCTCGTCTCTACTAAAAATACAAAAATTAACCAGACATGGTGGTGTGCACCTGTAATCCCAGCTACTCGGGAGGCTGAGGCAGGAGAATCATTTGAACCCGGGAGGCGGAGGTTGCAGTAAGCCAAGATTGTGCCATTGCACTCCAGCCTGGGTAACAGAGCAAGACCCCATCTCAAAAAAAAAAAAAAAAAAAGAGAGCTATTAGGTTGGAATGGAGCAATTCCCACAGTAATAAAATTATTTTAGGCCGGGCGCGGTGGCTCAAGCCTGTAATGCCAGCACTTTGGGAGGCCGAGACGGGCGGATCACGAGGTCAGGAGATCGAGACCATCCTGGCTAACACGGTGAAACCCCGTCTCTACTAAAAAATACAAAAACCTAGCCGGGCGAGGTGGCGGGCACTTGTAGTCCCAGCTACTCGGGAGGCTGAGGCAGGAGAATGGCGTGAACCCAGGAGGCGGAGCTTGCAGTGAGCTGAGATCCGGCCACTGCACTCCAGCCCGGGCGACAGAGCAAGACTCCGTCTCAAAGAAAAAAAAAAAAAAAAAAAATTTTAAAATAAATAATAAAAAAATAAGCTATTAGGCATGAGATATCAAGGCCCATAACCATACCCATCTCCTTTGATTTGCAACTTCAGTGATTGGAATATAGCCTGAAGGACTCATCAGAAATAAAAGAAAGCGTTCCTTCCATAAATGTTCTTCACTGCTTTATCTCTAAGAAGCGAAAATCAGATGTAACCTTAATGCCCAATAAATTATCGAACACCCTGTTCAAGGAGTAACAGGTATCTGTTACAAATGTTTTTGTAGAATATTTGATATGGAAAATGCTTAGCCTTTAAAGTAAAAACAGTATACAAACTAATATATATTCAATATAAGTTCAATTTTTGGAATATATGTACATAGATACTCAGATACATTTACTTATAAATATAAAAAAAGACAGGAAAAAGTGGAGTGTGGTGGTGCATGCCTTTAGTTCCAGCTACTTGGGAGGCCGAGGTGGGAGGATCGCTTGAGCCACAAGTTTGAAGCCAGCCTGGAAAATGGGTTGAGAAGGCTTTCCAGGATTGAAATCACCAGGCTGGAGTGCACTGGTGCCATCACAGCTCACTGCAGCCTCCACCTCCTGGGCTGAAGTGATCCTCGCATCTCAGTATCCCAAGTAGCTGGGACTACAGGTGCACATCACCATTCCCGACTAATTTTTTTATTTCTTGTAGAGATGGGGTCTCACTATGTTACCCAGGCTGGTCTCAATCTCCTGGGCTCAAGTGATTCTCCTGCCTTGGTCCCAAAGTGCTGGGATTATAGGCATGAGCTACCACACCCAGCCTGGCTCTCAGTTTTGTAAGTCGAAAAACTTGGACAGGCCAAATTAGAGTCGTGTTTGCCAATTTCATAAGAGACTAATTTGGCAATGTAGCGAGACACCATCTTATTAAAAACAAAATGGCCAGGCGCAGTGGCTTACACCTATAATCCAAGCACTTTGGAAGGCCGAGGTGGGTGGATCACGAGGTCAAGAGATCGAGACCATCCTGGCCAACATGGTGAAACCCTGTCTCTACTAAAAATACAAAAATTAGCTGGGCATGGCGGTGCACGCCTATAGTCCCAGCTACTTGGGAGGCTGAGGCAGGAGAATCGCTTGAACCCGGGAGGTGGAGGTTGCAGTCAGCCAAGATCGCACCACTGCACTCCAGCCTGGCGACAGAGGGAGACTCAAAAAAAACAAAACAGGCCAGGTGCAGTGGCTCACACCTGTAATCCCAGTACTTTGGGAGGCTGAGGCGGGCAGATCACGAGGTCAGGAGATTGAGACCATCCTGGCTAACATGGTGAAACCTCGTCTCTATTAAAAACACAAAAACAAAATTAGCCGGGTGTGGTGGTGGGAGCCTGTAGTCCCAGCTACTCTGGAGGCTGAGGCGGGAGAATGGCGTGAACCTGGGGGGTGGAGCTTGCAGTGAGCCAAGATCACGCCACTGCACTCCAGCCTGGGTGACAGAGCAAGACTCTGTCTAAAAAAAAAAAAAAAACAGGGAAATACACTAAAGTGAAAATGAGTTTCTACCTACCGTGAATACTAATTATAGTTTAACCAGAAAACATAAGCACAAGTGATGTTTAAGGAAGAGGTAAATGGGATGAGCTGGCCTTTCCAGGATTGGAAAAGAGGAGGCTCAAGGCAAGCCTGCCAGCTGTGGAGCAGGTGAGAAAAGGCAAACAGGACTCATTCAGGGCTACAGTGCCAAGCCTGAGACTGGAGAGGCCGAGGACACACCCTGTGTTTCTGAATAGCTCACTGGAATCAACTAAACGTGTTTGCTTGTTTAATGTGGAAACTTTCCAATCTATGCAAAGAATAGGTATAAAGGTAGAATGAGACCAGGCACAGTGGCTTATGCCTGTAATCCCAAGCATTTTGGGATGCCGAGGTGGGCGGATCACTTGAGGTCAGGAGTTCAAGACCAGCCTGGTCAACATGGTGAAACCCCATCTCTACTAAAAATGCAAAAATTGGCCAGGCTGGTGACAGGCTTCTGTGGTCCCAGCTACTTAGGAGGCTGAGACAAGAGTTGTCTGAACCTGGGAGGCAGAGGTTGCAGTGAGCTGATATCACGCCACTATACTTCAGCCTGGGCAACAGAGCAAGACTCTGTCTCAAAAAACAAACAAACAAATAAAACAGTAGAATGAGCCTCTGTGTCCCCACCATAAAGCTATAACAAAGACCAGCTCACAGTCAGTCTTGTTTCCTGTATGCCCTACCCACTTCCCAGCATATACACTTCATCCACTGCCCGAGCAGAGCCCACAGCAGTAGGAGATGGCCATGTGGGTGGACAGCCTGTGCTGGGCTTTGAGTTATGGCATTGGATAAAAGGTCCAACTTCAGTTGATGGAGACTCTTAAATCTTGGCACATGACTAGTGTTAAGGAGGCGACGTCCAGGATGGCCACATGACAGGGTGGTATCTAAGCTGATATACCTGAAGGATGAGTGGAAGTTGATTTGGTGAAGGGAGGAAGAGAATAACGTTCTAGACAAAGAGCATGACGTCTGGAAAAGCTGTGATGGTGAGAAATACGGCTCTTCCAGGAACTGCAGGAAAGTTGCTGGTGGTGGAAGATGTAGTGGTTAGTGGGGAGAGAGCAGGGCCAGAATACACAGGCCCTTGTTGGCCATGATGTGGGGTTTGATGTCTTTGATAATGGAGTTTGATCTCAGCTATGGGAGCATTTTTAGTAGAAGAATTTCGTGGCTCAATTTTTTTTTTTTTTTCTGAGACAGAGTCTCGCTCTGTTGCCCAGGCTGGAGTGCAGTGGCATGATCTTGGCTCACTGCAACCTCCGCCTCCCGGGCTCAAAGGATTCTCATGCCTCAGCACTTGAGTAGCTGGGATTACAGGCGCCTGCCACCACATCTGGCTGATTTTTTGTATTTGTAGAGATGGGGTTTCACCATGTTGGCCAGGCTGATCTTGAACTCCTGACCTCAAGTAATCTACCTGCCTCGGCCTCCCAAATTTCTGGGATTTACAGGTGTGAATCACTGTGCCTGGCCTGCTCAATTTGTATTTTTAAAAGATTGCTCTGCTTAATCTATAGAGACAGAAACTTATTACTGGTTGTCCAGGGCATGGGGAATGGGGAGTGGCTGTTCATGGGTGCAAGATTGCTTTTGGAGATGATACAGATGTTCTAAAATTGAAGTATGATGATGATTGCACAACTTAAAATATTCTAAAAGCAATTACACTTGATTGTGCATAAATTATATCTCAAGAAAGTTGTTTAAAAATTTAAGAAAGCGACCAGGCACCGTGGCTCACGCCTGTAATCCCAGCACTTTGGGACGCCGAGGCAGGTGAATTGCCTGAGGTCAGGAGATCGAGACCAGCCTGATCAACAAGATGAAACCCTGTCTACTAAAAAAATACAAAAATTAGCCAAGCTTGGTTGCAGGTGCCTGTAGTCCCACCTACTCGGGAGGCTGAGACAGGAGAATTGCTTGAACCTGGGAGGCGGAGGTTGCAGTGAGCTGAGATCGTGCCACTGCACTCCAGCCTGGGCAACAGAGCGAGACTCCATATCAAAAAAAATATATATATATGTAAGAAACGTCACTCTGCTTGCCATAGGGAGAATGGACCATCTGGTAAGAGGGGGGATGAGGGAGCTGTCAGGAGACTGCTCCAAGGAAAAAGATGATGGTGGTCTGGATTGGAGTGGTGCAGTGCAGGTGGAGAAAAGAGGGTATATGTGATGGGAAGCCAGGAGTAGGATTGGTGACTCTGGATATGGAGAGGAAAAGCAAAACTAGGAATCAAAGATGGCGCCCAGGTTTCCAAGGAGGGGTTGAGTGGTGATGCCAGTCCTATGATAGAGAACACTGAAGTACTGTGGTTCTCTTTAGGGTTGTGTTTGAGGTACCTGTCCAAACCCAAGAGGTGATGTGGAGAACACATCTAGGGAGATGGGCTTGGAGCTCCAGGGGCAAGACCCAGATTTGAAATAGAAATTCTGACATTATTGGCCTATAACTGTTCATCAAAATCGTAGTTATAGGCCACGTGTGGTGGCTCACGCCTGTAATCTCAGCACTTTGGGAGGCCCAGACAGGCGGAACACTTGAGCCCAGGAGTTCAAGACAAGCCTGGGCAACATAGTGAGACCCCATCTCTAATAAAAATACAAAAAGTTAGCTGGGTGTTATGGTGCATGCCTGTAGTTCTAGCTACTTGGGAGGCTGAGGTGGGAGGATCGCTTGAGCCAGGAGGTCAAGGCTGTAGTGAGCTGTAATTGCACTCCTACACTCCAGCCTGGGGGAAAAAAAAGAAAAGCCCTTTCTGCTCACACTCAGTCAGCAGCTAGCTGAGAATGCCTACAGATCACAGGGAAACAGGAAGATCTAACAGTTCTCTGTCCCCCTTACAGATCACAGTCAAAGTGCCTCAGAAGAACTCATAAGAACCATGTGGGCTTTCTCCCTCAGCCATTGATGGAAAGTTCAGCAAGATCAGCGACAAAACCAAGAAAAATGATCCTTGCGTGCTGAATATCTGAAAAGAGAAATTCTTCCTACAAAATCTCTTGGGTCAAGAAAGTTCTAGAATTTGAATTGATAAACATGGTGGGTTGGCTGAGGGTAAGAGTCTATGAGAAACCTTTTAAATGACAACAATACTGCTAGCTTTCAGGGTGCATTTTTAAAAAATAGATTCAAATGTCTTATCCTCTCTCTGAAACGCCTCCTGTAACTTGAGTTTATAGGGGAAGAAAAAGCCATTGTTTACAATTATATCAGCGTCAAGGCAACTGCTACACCCTGCTTTGTATTCTGGGCTAAGATTCATTAAAAACAAGCTGCTCTCAACTTACTAGGTAACTCTTTGTCCATCTCAATAACCAAAGGAAGGCGGGGCGTGGTGGTTCACCCCTGTAATCCCAGCACTTTGGGAAGCTGAGGCAGGTGGATCACTCAAGGTCAGGAGTTTGAGACCATCCTGGCCAACATAGTGAAACCCTGTCAATGCTAAAAATACAAAAAGTAGCCAGGCATGGTGGCTGGCACTTATAAGCTACTTGGGAGGCTGAGGCAGGAAAACTGCTTGAACCTGGGAGATGGAGGTTGCAGTGAGTAGAAATCATGCCACTGCACTCGAGACTGGGAGTCAGAGTGAGACTCCATCTCAACAAAAATAATAAAATAGCCTAAGGAAACGCTGGCAGACAGTAATGATGTGGCACACTGGGTATGATTTCTGCTCCTCCTCCGCTGTGGGTAAACAGCTTCTGTTTCATGCATTTAGTTTTTTATTTTAATTACACCAATAAGAATGTGCTTGAATGTTTCATGCATTTAACTTCTGGCCTGTTTACCCGTAGCAGGCTCTGAGATGTGCTCTAGAGACAAAACCTAAACATGATGCCCAAGATGGGGAGAGGTAAGCCAGAAAAGAGACACTGAATGTCCAGTGTTCTCAACTTTTTTTTTTTTTTTTTGGAGACAGGGTCTTGCTCTGTCTTCCATGCTGAAGTGCAGTGGCACAATCATAGCTCACTGCTGCCTCAACCTCCTGGGCTCAAGAGATCCTCCTGCCTCAGCTTCCTGGGCTAATGTTTGTATTTTTTGTGGAGATGGGGTTTTGTTATGTTGCCCAGGCTGTTTTCAAACTCCTGGACTCAATTGATCCTCCCGCCTCAGCCTTCTAAGGTGTTGGGATTACAGGCATGAGCCACTGTGCCCAGTTCAGTTCTTAGTAAAAACTTGATCAGGCCAAATAAAAGTGACATTGGCCAATTTCATAATAGATTGATTTGGAAACCAGATGTCAGTTTACTCAGTTTAAGTGAGATCTGTATCTTCAGTAATCAGACCTCTTGAGTCTCCCACCCAGAACACTATCTTCCTGTAGTCAAGATACCTGTCAGAGGCCAGACACAGTGGCTCACACCTATAATTCCAGCACTTTGGGAGGCCAAGGCGGGCAGGTCACCTGAGGTTGGGAGTTCCAGACCAGCCTGACCAACAGGGAGAAACCCCATCTCTACTGAAAATACAAAAAAAAAAAAAAACTAGCCGGGCACAGTGGTGCATGCCTGTAATCCCAGCTACTCGGGAGGCTGAGGCAGAGAATCGCTTGAAACTGGGAGGCGGAGGCTGCAGTGAGTCAGGATTGCTCCATTGCACTCCAGCCTGGGCAACAAGAGTGAAACTCTGTCTCAAAATATAAATAAAATAAGAAAAAGAAGAAATGGAAGCTGGGTTCAAGAGGCCAATCAGCAGTCTCTACCATCATGTAAAACACCACTCTGTGATTTGACAGTCTTGACAATGTATTTTATTTTATTTTATTTTTTGAGACCGAGTCTCAGTCTGTCGCCCAGGCTGGAGTGCAGTGACATGATCTTGGCTCACTGCAACCTCTGCCTCTTAGGTTGGAGCGATTCTCCTGCCTCAGCCTCTTGAGTAGCTGGGATTATAGGTATGCACCACCATGCCCGGCTAATTTTTGTATTTTTAGTAGAGACGGCGTTTTGCCATGTTGGCTAGGCTGGTGTTGAAGGCCTGACCTCAGGTAATTCACCCACCTCTGCCTCCCAGAGTACTGGGATTACAAGCGTGAGCCACCGTTCCCGGCCGACTACGTATTTTCAATATACTCCCCAAACTACAGCAAACTCCTCTTTAACTACTCAGGATTTAGGGTGATACCCTCCTTATGCCTAACTTTATCACAAGCTTAACCCTCATCTCATTATATAGGATGAGATTACTTCTAGGAAGATTTTCTGTGTATGGAGAGTACATCATTTAAGAATATTTTAGGTTAGGCACTGTGACTCATGCCTGTAATCCCAGCACTTTGGGAAGCTGAGGTGGGTGATTTGCTTCAGCCCACGAGTTCAAGATCAGCCTGGCCAATATGGTGAAACCGCATCTCTACAAAAAAATAGAAAAATTAGCCGGGTGTGGTGATGTGTGCCTGTGGTCCCAGCTACTCTGGAGGCTGAGGTAGGAGGATCACTTGAGCCCAGGAGGTCGAGGCTGCAGTGAGCTGTGATCGTGCCACTTCACTGCAACCCAGAGTGAGACCCCATCTCTGAAAAAACCACAAAATACAAGAAAAGAATACTGCAAAGACCCTTGGTAGGGGTGAATTGGAAAAAGTAGAGAAATATAATATTTCTTGACTGCTGTACTCACTGTAACTGTGAGAGAATTGGCTCTTTTAACCAACGGATAAGAAAGGAAATATTAGCTATGAAGAAATGTCTATCATGTTGATTTTGACATCCTAGACACATTAATCTCCTTGCACTTTTAGTGACATTAGAACCTTAAGCAGCTGTCTGAAGTAAAAACAAAGCTCTCAGGTGATGAACCACCTAATCTCTCTGGGTATTTGGATATGTGTTAATCACAGGAGTATTAGGTGTAAAGCCACTGCTTCTGGGTAGAGGCTCCACTTCTGGCTGCACGGAGGGCACAGAGAGCTTTTCCTTCAGCCTGGAGAAGCTTCCTAAGTGTGGGCGCCACCTTGTGGGACACGCATTGAACTAAGAAGTAACAGGACAGTCCCTCCCACCAGTGTCCTTCCAACAGTGTTGCATACAATTTGGCTGTATATTTGGCAGGCAGTGTAATGAGGGAATCAAAGACCAGGATCACAGACTCGAAAGAATTGAAAACAGGGACTCCCAACAAAAACTTGTACACGAACCTTCACAGCAGCACAATTCATGACAGCTCAAAGGTGGAATCAACCCAAATGTCCATCAATAGATGAATGGACAGACAAAATGTGACATATCCATGCAATGGAATATTATTTGGCCATAAAAAGGAAGGAAGTGCTGATGCATGTTGTGATGTGGGTGAACCTTGAAAACATGATGCTGAGTGAAAAAAGCCAGACACAAAAGGAGAAGGACTGTATGATTTCACTTACAGGAAATGTCCAGAACAGGCAAATCTATATATAGAGAAGGTCGATTGCTGGGGGCCCTGAGAAGGGACCAATGGGGAGTGACTGCTATTGGGTGGGGTGCCTTTTTGGGGTGATGAAAATGTTTTTAACCAGATACAGGTGGTGGTTGTACAGCATTGTGAATTTACTAAATACAACCAAATTGCTCACTTAAAAACAGTAAATTCAGGCCGGGCACAGTGGCTTACGCCCGTAATCCCAGCACTTTGGGAGGCCGAAGTGGGCGGATCACATGAGGTCAACAGTTCGAGACTAGCCTGGCCAACATGGTTAAACCCCATCTCTACCCAAAATACAAAAATTAGCTGGGCATAGTGGCTGGCACCTGTAATCCCAGCTACTCGGGAGGATGAGGCAGGAGAATTGCTTGAACCTGGGAGGCAGAGGTTGTAGTGAGCCGAGATCGCACCACCACACTCCACCTGGGTGACAGAGCGAGACTCTTGTCTCGAAAAAGAAAAAAAAAAGTGGCCAGGTGCCGTGACTCATGCCTGTAATCTCAGCACTTTGGGACACTGAGGCAGGTGGACTACCTGAGGCCAGGAGTTCGAGACCAGCCTGGCCAACATGATGAAACCCCATTACTACTAAAAATACAAAAAATTAGCTGGGCTTGGTAGCACATGCCCAGCTACTTGGGAGGCTGAGGCAGGAGAATCACTTGAACCTGGGAGGCAGAGGTTGCGGTTAGCCAAGATTGTGCCACTGCACCCCAGCCTAGGTGACACAGAGAGACTCTGTCTCAAAAAAAAAAAAGTAAATTCTATGTTATGTGAATTTCACCTCAACTGAAAAAAAAACAGGGTCCCACAGCTGGTCAGGGGAACTTGGGCAAACCATACAACCTCTAAGCTTCCATTTCCTCACAATCTCTGAAGTCACTTCCAACTCTCATTTGGCTTATTCTGTGAAGGATAAAACAGAGCTGACATTTGTTCATTTGTATTGATTTTATTTACATTTTTGAAAAGGAAATAGATACAGATGGTAAAGAAAGTTTTGGTGAAATGTAAATCTGATGCCCAATCCTGTGGCCCCAAGAAGAAGTATTAACTGTGCACCCACTACATGCCAGGAACGGTACTTGGAGTCTTCTCAAGAGCTTTTTAAAAATATTTTTATTTTTTATTTTTTTTAGTGACAGGATCTCACTCCGTCGTCCAGGCTGGAGTGCAGTGGTGCGATCATAGCTCACTGCAGCCTCTACCTCCTAGGCTCAGGTGATTCTTCTGCCTCAGCCTCCCAAATAGCTGGTACTACAAGCATGTGCCACCACACTCAGCTAATTATTTTTGAAGAGTCAGGGTTTCAATATGTAGCTCAGGCTGGTCTTCAGCTTCTGGCTTGAAGTGATCCTCCTGCCTTGGTACATAGAAGGGGTTACAATATAGATATACTAGAGTGAGAGCATAGATGTGATGCCTGGCGATATGTGGTTTACTTGTGAGACAGCACCGGACCTACAGCCATCTATGACTCCTACTATATCTTCCATGCCAGGAGTAACAGTGAGGATACCTGGCAATAATAATAAGCCTAGAGTCTAATGGCTTATTTTTTGTAGAGATGGGATCTCACTGTGTTGTTTAGGCTGGTCTTGAACTTCTGGTCTCAAGCGATCCTCCCAACTCAGCCTCCTGGGTAGCTGGGATTATAGGTGTGCACTACCATGCATATATATGTTTTTTTCTTTTTTTTTTTTTCTTGAGAGAGACAGAGAGAGAGATGGGGTCTTGCTATGTTGCTCAGGCTGATCTCGAACTCCTGGCCTCAAGTCATCCTGCTGGCTTGGCCTCTCAAGTGCTAGGACTACAGGCATGAGACGCTGTGCACAGACCTAATAGCTTATTTTTAAAGCTATATCAAAATGTCATGCACCTGAACATTTGAAGTAACCTCTCTGATACAGTTTGGATATATATCCCCTCAAAATCTCATGTTAAAATGTAATATTCAGTGTTGGAGGTGGGGCAAGATGTGAGGTGTTAGGATCATGGGGGTGGATCCCTCATGAATGGCTTGGTGTCCTCCCCCATGGTAATGAGTTCATGCAAGAGCTGGTTGTTTAAAAGGTGAGGTGGACCTAATCTCTGTTGGACTGAACAAAGGGGGACGAACGCAGGAATAAAGATAAAGACCAAAGAGTATATTTGGAAGAAGGGGCCAGGGGGCTCCTTGCTTCTAGTGACCAAGGGCCCTGAGCTTTAGAGCCCTTTGTATTTATTGGGTAAAGGAGATAGGGAGAAGAGAGGGTGGTTGTTGGTCAGCAGCCTGAGTCATAGCAGGCTCGCAAGACTGCATTCTTTGAACAGTAGGCTCTAGATGTCCCAGTAGATAACCTCAAGGTGCACAGCGCCAGGGAGTGATTGCCCTCAGCAAACCTTCTGGCGGCTAAAGCAGAAGTGAGTTTGCCCACATTCTGCATTCATGATAAACAGTTTGCTCTTTGATCATATAGCCTCAGTGGAATGCTGAGTTGGTGATGACCCATGGGCATTTGGCTCTCTACATTTCCCCCTTTCTGTTTATGAATTAATTGAAAGAATGTAAGGCCAGGCTGGGCAGCTCTCATTTTCTGATTGGCGGTCCATCCAATTTTACAGACTATGAACAGGAGACAGAGAAAAAAACAACATTATTGCAAGGACTACATATAAGATATTAATGAGGTGCTTTAGATAGGTCCAAGGGTTGAGGCGCTCCAGGCCTTGCTGGAATTCGGTCCAGTCTTCTAAAGAAGGCTGAAACTCTTGAGTTTGTTTATTTAAATCAAGAATTTTGTTTTGTAATTGACCAATATCAAAGGTGATGTTGGATGTGCAAGCTCTCTGCAAACGGGCTTTCACGAGGTTCCACGGATACTCACTTTGGTTATATTCTAAGTTGGTTACACAAATATGAGTGTGATTAAAATGATGGTGCAATTGCTGTTGCAATTGCAAGTTTTGTACTTGTTATTCTAACCATAGAACCATGGATTTCAACATTGCCACTTCAGTTTGTAACTCAGTGTTAATTTTATTGTGAAGTAGCCACACTTGGTTGGCTATACGCATCCAGTTTTCCACATACTGAGTTGTTTGAATAGAACTATGCAAAGTTACAGAGGACATCACAACAGAAGTTATTAATGTGACCAAGGAAACAATAGCAAAAATTATGATGCCTAAGGCTTTATGGACACAATGAGTAAGATGAGTTAAAAGTTGTTTCATGAAGTGCAAAGCAGGGGTGGTAGCCCAAGGCTCAGACAGATTAACAGGAATCCATAGCCCAGGGATGCAACCCAAAATAATCAAAGTAGAGATATTATGTGTGTGCAATGTGCTATGATTAATGCAGTGATATAACTGGCAAGATTTACAGGTCAACTGGGTATTGTTTACCTGGAGCTGGTCCTTCTTAGCTGCCAAAAAGACATAAGGATTAAAAACACAAACTATAAATCGAGTGGTGATATTCTTTACAAACGTAACATTAAGACTGTGTTGCTTACTGTTGCTATTATTGGATAGTATCCCATCCCAGATGCTGCCATTCATAAATGGGAGTGCTGCCTTCCCTAATGTCTCTTGGATTGGTCCTTTCCTCCCTAGATAATGCCACTGAGGAAGAGGCGGGCTAAAACCTGCTCCATGCCAAGCAATCCGGGTGGCAGACTGGGATTGGATCCCGGTACGGTATAAAGAAGCAGCATTAAAAGCTTGCTACCCCATGCCAGCAAAGTTTGTGCCGTGATTTCTGATTTTCATGTTTTCCATATAGTTGACCTTTAGGTCCCCAATCCACAATGTCTCCAACTTACCATAAATTGTTTTCTAGCCAGTGGGCCAAGATACTGGGTCCATGGAGGTGGGTAGGAACTATCAAAGGGAATCCATTCCATACAGTCAGCACAATTAGGGCGATTGGGCCAGGAATGGTTGGTTAGCACACCAGTTACATTAATAGAACCAAGACTTAATAGGTACATGACTTTACCATAATGACTCAACCTTTCTTGAGCTTGAATTATAAGACAGCTATGGTTGAGTGACGTCTTTGTAGTGATAAAGGGAGTCCTTCTAGTGGGGCGCTATAATTAATGACGTTCTGAGAGCCCAACTGTTCTATGTCGGGGGAGTCAGGGGTCCTGGAGCCCACACTCCCTGATCATAATAAATCTCAGGAGGAGTGTCACTCCAAAATATAGGTTGCACTACTGGGAGATTGAGAACATATGCCCCATATGTTTTTGCCTCTGCACAGGGTAAACACAGCACAGGACATTATGGCTAATATGGCCAAGAACATGGAATCAGGGGTTTTTGCCTGGCCTTGATGCTCCAGTAGTTTCTCAGCTTCCTGCGGGGTATTCTTGAGTTGCCCCCAGGTTATGGGGGTTGAGGTCCTCATGACTCCGGTCGGCCTTCTCTCCATCTTTGCACTCAGGCTCAGCTGGCTTATGGCTTGTACCAGAGGGACTGGGCCCATAGTTGGCCACCCTGGGTTCCTCTAGTCTCCTGTTTCATGGTCGCATGCACCTTGAGGGCACCGACACACACGGCTTGTCCCTCTCCCGTAAAAACACAAGCATACTCTCATCCCTACGTCAGTGAATCCACCAGACCTTTCCATTGTCCTTTTTCCGGGGATTTCCATAACACTTTCAGATAAACTTTTCTCTTTTCCTCTAACACTTGCCAATGTATTTCTGCTGTAGTCTTACCATCCATACCAGGAGTCAAAAAATTTAAAGTAAATAAGGCTAAGTATAGTTTTGTTTGAGGTGGTAACTGGTCTTCTGTCCCTCCTTTCTGTTTTTCCCTTTTTTTTTTTTTTTGAGATGGAGTCTTGCTCTGTCACCAGGCTAGAGTGCAATGGTGGGATCTCAGCTCACTGCAACCTCCACCTCCCAGGTTCAAGTGATTCTCCTGCCTCAGCCTCGCAAGTAGCTGGGACTACAGGCACACGCCACCATGTGCAGCTAATGTTTGTATTTTAGGTAGAGACGGAGTTTCACCATGTTGGCCAGATGGTCTCGATCTCTTGACCTCGTGATCTGCCTGCCTCGGCCTCCCAAAGTGCTGGGATTACAGGCGCGAGCCACCGCACCCAGCCCCTTTCTGTTTTTTCAACTTGCGTTGTAATGTTTGATGTGCCCACTCTGTAATTCCTTGTCCTCTAGGATTATAAGGAATTCCTATTTTATGGGTTATAGCCTAAAGCTGTAAGAATTTTGAAAAGCATGACTAGTATAAGTGGGTCCATTGTCAGTTTTTAATTATTTAGGTATCCCCATATGAGCAAATGATGACAGACAATGTTGCCATACATGACCAGCTGTCTCACCTGTTTGGCATGTAGCATGCTGCATATGAGAATAAGTGTCTGTAGTCACATGAACATAGCTAAGTTTACTAAAGGCTGCTATATGTGTAACATCCATTTGCCAGATTTCATCTGGAGCCAAACTTCGTGGGTTACAATCTTCCACAGGTGTGGCTCCAGGGACATGCTGGGAAGTAGGACAGGCTTGTACTATAGCCCTAGCTTGGCTGCCAGACAAATGGAACATGCGAGTAGGGCGGAAGTATTTTGGTGCAGTCGTGCATGAGAGGCTTGAGCTTGCTGAAACACAGAGCTAATCAGTTTATCTGCTCTATCATTACCTAGAGGTAGTGGCCCCAGGAAGTTGTGTGTGAGAGCGAATATGAGAAATATGAAAAGGAGCCGCAGGAGAGCAAATAGTTTGTTGAAGTCTTAGTAACAAATTAAGCAGTTCTGGGTCTAGTGTATTTTTAATTGTAGCAGTTTCTATGCAACTGGCTACACTTACAACATAAGTTGAATCGGGCAGGGCCTGGTGGCTCACGCCTGTAATCCCAGGACTTTGGGAGGCCGAGGCAGGCGGATCATGAGGTCAGGAGATCGAGACCATCCTGGCTAACACGGTGATACCCTGTCTCTACTAAAAAAAAAAAAATACAAAAAATGAGCCGGGCGTGGTGGCGGGCGCCTGTAGTCCCAGATACTCGGGAGGCTAAGGCAGGAGAAGTGCTTGAACCGGGGAGGCGAGATTGCACCACTGCACTCTGGCCTGGGCGACAGAGCAAGATACCGTCTCAAAAAAAAAAAAAAAACATAAGTTGAATCACAGACAATGTTGATAGGATCTGCAGCTGTGAGCTGTAAAACCTGAATGACTGCAATTAACTCTGAGCCTTGAGCTGAAACCCCAGAGGTCATTATTGTTTGAGTATGTTTAGGTCCATAAATAGCTGCATGACCTTTAGAAGAGCCATCAGTAAATGAAGTCTGGACACCTGAAATAGGCTTGTGGTAAGTAATCACAGGAAGAATGAAAGAATGGACTTTATAAAACTGCAAAATTTTGTCTGAGGGATAGTGGTTGTCTATTGCACCCACAAAGTCTGCAAAAGTGATTTGCCAGGCAGTCGACATTTCCCAAGCTCCGGACTGTTGCTGAGAGTCTAAAAGAACAATAATTTTATCTGGATCATATCCCATAAGCATCTTTGACCTATGCCTGCCCGCACAGTCACAATTTGTGTAATTAAAGAAAGGTTTTTTATTGCAAGGTTTTGACTGTTTGATTAGGTAGAAAGAGCCATTCTATTACTGTTACAGATTTGTCTAAGCATCGGCCTAAAAGTCCTGTTGGAGAGTGAGGGATAGGAAAAACAAAAGCAAAGGTTTTTGTGGTTGTAGCCGTGAGGCATATCATTGCCCTTGCGTCTGCTCTACAAGTCGTCACTCCACTTCTGCCTCTTTGATCAATTGCTCTGGGGAATTTAAGGAAGAATCTCCTTGCAAGGTTTGATAAAGATGTGTAACTTGGTAAGTGGCAGTACTTAGCATTGATCACAACCAATTAATATCTCCTAATAATTATTGACAATCATTTAAAGTCTGTAACCTGACTTTACGGAGAACTACTTTCTGAGGCTGTACACTCCTCTCCATAACAATAGTTCCTACATATTGGTATGGGGAAGTTGTTTGCGCTTTCTCTGGAGCAGTTTTGAGATTCCATTTAATTAAAGCCTGTTTTGTTTCTCTGAATAACTGATGTAAAATTTGATCTGTAGGAGCGGCCAAAAGAGTATCATCCATAAAATGAATGATATACACAGTGGGAAACATATTTCAAGGCTCCTTTAATGCTCTTCCCACAAAGTGCTGACATAATGTAGGACTGTTAAGCATGCCTTGAGGTAAAACTTTCCATGGATAGTGAGAAACAGGTTCTCTATAATTAATAGAAGGCACAGAGAAGGCAAATCTAGGCTTATCCTTCTCGTGTAATGGTATAGTAAAGAAACAATCCTTAAGATCTATTACTACAAGAGGCCAGTCTCTTGGAATGGCTGCTGGGGAAGGTAAACCTTGCTGTAAGGCACCCATCGGTTTAATTTGTGCACTAATAGCTCTCAAATCATGCAGTAGTCACCATCTTCTGGACTGTTTTGGAATAACAAATACCGGTGAATTCCAGGGGCTGACTTCTCTGTATGTCCTGCGTTCAATTGTTCTTTTACCAACAGATGAAGTTGATCTAGCATCTCCTGTGTTAGGGGCCATTGATCCACCCACACAGGTTTGTCACAAAGCCATTCTAATGGTAAGGCAGTGGGTGGAGGAGAAATATTAATGATCCCCATCAGAAATCCTGACATCCTAGCCCTTTGCTAACTGTTTTTCCAGTTATAGATACCGGGTTAGGGTTTCCTTGTAGGAATTTCCCTAAACCTTTTCCACTCTGATATCCCATGTCCTTCAACATTTTAAATCCTGGGTTATCAAAGTTTCCACTTGTAAGTCTCATATCCCATGCTGTAAGTAAGTCTTGACCCCATAAATCGATAGCTGTATTTGCAACATAAGGCTGGAAAGTACATGACTGTTCATCCGGACCAAGACAAGGTAAAATCTCAGCACTCTGTTGAACACTTTTAGCTGCTCCTACTCCCACTAGGGATGTAGAGGTTAGTCTGAGAGGCCATGCTGGGAGCCAGTCCTTACTGGATATTACTGACACAGCTCCAGTGTCCATAAGCCCATACAATTTCTTTCCTTTCCTTTGTACTACACAGGTGGGCCTATTAGAGGCTATAGGTTGTGATAGATTTCTCATGTAGTTGTGCTCCCAAACCCTTCATTTCCTCGTTTCTCCTTTCGTGGAGAAGAGTATAATTTGCAGGGAATAAGCAATAATTGAGCAATATATTCTCCTGGTTCCAAAACCCAAAGATCTTGTGACAGTAAAACTACTTGAATTTCTCCTTCATAGTCAGAGTCAACTACTCCTGGGACTACAGTGCAAGTTAAGGCAAGTTTTTGCCTAAAATTAGTCCCATGTATCCTGCTGGTAAAGGTCCCCAAATGCCAGTGGGGACTTTGATAGGTTTGCCTCCACCAACTAATGTAATTCTTTCTCTGACTGGAAGCTCTAATCCTGCACTTCCTGGTGTTCCTGGGGTGAGGGAATCAATGTTCCTCCTGGGACCCACCCTTGAAGTGGGGTTGTAGTCTGAACTGGGAATGCCCTCATTGTTTGAGGGGCCCGGGTCCAGGCCCCCTTCTCGTTTCCTGACGGGGGTGCCGTTTTGATGAAATTTTGAGCAGCATTGAATAGCCCAGTGATTTCCTTTGTTTCAGCGAGGACAGAGTACTGGCGTTTTTTCTGCTGGGGGGGATGGGGGGGGTCACCGCATTATAAGGCATTCCTTTTTAAAATGTCCAGTTTTTCCACAGTTATAACATTTTCCCACTTTAGGGTTTGACCCTTGGCTCCTTTTAGATTTGTCAACTACTAAATTAGCCGTTGCTTGAGCTAAAATTGCAGAGTGATGGAGCTCAGTTCCTACATCCTGACAAGTTCTGAGAAAATTTCTCAAGTTTTGTACACCTCACAGGTGCCAGTGCACATTTACAATCTGCGTTTGCATTCTCAAAAGCTAAAGTTAAGGTTAGCATTTCTGTGGCAGCGGTATGAGGAATCTGATGCTTCACTGACTCTTGTAATCTTGCAAGAAATTGCGCATAGGGCTCCTGCGACCCTTGCATGATATATAAAAAGGATTGTACTGGGACTCCCTCTTCTGGAATTGTGACCCAGGCATGTTTAGCGGCCTGTGCACACTGCTGATAAGTAGCATCTGGAAGTGTCATTTGAAGTTCCAGGTCTGAATAAGGGCCATTACCTAACAGCATATCCTCTGTAATGTCTCCGTGTCCAGCAGCATGATTCTATCTAGCCTGGTCTGCACACATTTCTTGCCAATTTAAATTCCATGTCAGCTATGCACTAGCAGACAAACAAGTGCGGGCCAAATGTTTTACATCAAAGGGTAGAAGGCGCATAGCACCAAATACAGTTTCTAACAATCCTAAGGTGAATGGGCTCTATACCCCATTATTAATTACACTGGTTTTTAATTCCTTCAACAACGTAAACTCTAGTGGGGTTTGTTCATGAATAAACTGCTGTGGATTGTTTGGATCAGGCCTTATGGAAATAGGAAACGTGCAACGTCCTAAGGGCTCTCCAGCTATGGCAGCAGAGCGTAAAATTCTTTGTATTGAGGTCTCTATTTCTGCTACTGAAGGAAGCGGTACAGATGTTTCTGCAACTGGAGGGGGCAGTATAGGCCAATTTTTATCCTCCCTCTCCTGTTTTTTATTTTCAATTGGTGCTGTGGGTGGGACAACACTCTTTCAGATTTTTAGACTCAGAACGTGACTCCTGCTGTCCAGCAGAATAAGAAGGAGATAATGGCAGGAAAGTACGAACTAAACTCCAAGTGGAGAAAGCAGAAGAATCAACTTTAAGACGTTTTTGATGAGCCTGTTTTAATTCTTTTCCTGCTCTTTGCCAATTTTCTACATCAAGAGTGCCTGCCTGTGGAAACCATGGGTTATGCATAATAACCTCCTGCAGCATCTTCGCTAATGTCTGAGGATTAACCTGAGCACCAGATTGTTTCAACAAAACTTTAAACAACTGCACATAATTTTTTTTCAACAGAAAATTCTGCCCCATGTTACCTGATTCAGAAAACTTCCCATTCCCAGTACTTCTTTAAGAGAGCACTGACCTTATATTGCTCCTGGTACCTCTTTAGGGCACTGATCAGTACCTCTTTAGGGCACTGACCTTATATCAGCTGCCAGCAGACTCATTCCAGGGTCCCCATTCGTCTTGTCAACTTCAGCTTCTCTGCTCCAGCAGATCTTCTTCGTTCATGTCCTCGGAGTTCCTGTTCTGGGGTGCCACTTTGATGCGTGAATGGACCTTGGTGGACTGAACAAAGCGGGGCGAATGTGAGAATAAAGATAAAGACAAAAGAGCATATTTGGAAGAAGGGGTCAGGGGGCTCCTTGCTTTTGATGAACAAGGGCCCTGAGCTTTAGAACCCTTCATATTTATTGGGTAAAGGAGACAGGGAGAAGGGGGGCAGGGTGGTTGTCGGTCAGCAGCTTGATTTACAGCAGGCTCACAAGACTGCATTATTTGAACAGTAGGCGTCCCAGTAGATAACCTCAAGGTGCACAGCGCCAGGGATTGATCGCCCTCAGCAAACCTTCTGGTGGCTGGAGCAGAAGCAAGTTTGCCCACATTCTGCATTCATGATAAACAGTTTGCTGTTTGAGCATATAGCCTCAGTGGAATGCTGAGTTGGTCACAACCCATGGGCATTCAGCTCTCTATGAAAAGGAGCCTGGCATCTCTCTGGCTGTCTGTCACCATGGGATATGCCGGCTCCCCCTTTGCCTTCTGCCAGGATTTCTAAGCTTCCTGAGGGTTCACCAGAAGCAGAACGGATGCTAGCACTGTGCTTGTACAGCCTGCAGAACCATGAGCCAAATCAATCTCTTTTCTTTATAAATTACTCAGCTTCACGGCTGGGCACAGTGGCTCATGCCTGTAATCCCAGCACTTTGGGAGGCCGAGGTAGGTGGATTACTGAGGTCAAGAGTTCGAGACCAGCCTGACCAACATGGTGTAACCGCATCTCTAATAAAAATACAAAAATTAGCCAGGCATGGTAGGGCATGCCTGTAATCCCAGCTACCCAGGAGGCTGAGGCACAAGAATCGCTTGAACCCAGGAAGCAAAGGTTGCAGTGGGCCAAGATCATGCCACTGCACTCCAGCCTGAGCAACAGAGCCAGACCCCGTGTCAAAAAAAAAAAAAAAATTACCCAGCCTCAGGTATTCTTTTATAGCAATGCAAAACAGACTAACACACTGTCCTCTTTTTTCAGCTGTAAAGTAAGAATAATCATTGTGAAATGAGATATTAAAATTCTTTTTTCTTTTCTTTTTTTTTTTTTTTGAGACGGAGTCTCACTCTGTCGCCCAGGCTGGAGTGCAGTGGCCGGATCTCAGCTCACTGCAAGCTCCGCCTCCCGGGTTTACGCCATTCTCCTGCCTCAGCCTCCCAAGTAGCTGGGACTACAGGCGCCCGCCACCTCGCCCGGCTAGTTTTTTATATTTTTTAGTAGAGACGGGGTTTCACCGTGTTAGCCAGGATGGTCTCGATCTCCTGACCTCGTGATCTGCCTGTCTCGGCCTCCCAAAGTGCTGGGATTACAGGCTTAAGCCACCGCGCCCAGCCGAGATATTAAAATTCTTTGGAATAGTGCCTCCTCAGCAGCTTCACAAAGCTACCATGTGGAGTTGTTGTTCAGTGGGTATAGAGTTTCAGTTTTGCAACATGAAAAAGTTCTGGAGACCGGCTGCGCAACAGTGTGGATATACTTTACGTTACTAAACTGTACTCTTAGAAATCGTTAGGATAAAGCTGGGCATGGTGGCTAATGCTTGTAATCCCAGTAATTTGGGAGGCCGAGGCAGGTGGATCACGTGAGGTCAGGAGTTTGAGACCAGCCTGGTCAACATGGTGAAACCCCATCTCTATTAAAAATACAAAAAAATTACTCGGGCATGGTGGCAGGTACCTGTAATTCCAGCTAGTCGGGAGGCTGAGGCAGAATTGCTTGAACCCAGGAGGCGGAGGTTGCAGTGAGCCAAGATAGCGCCATTGCACACCAGCCTAGGTGACAGAGCGAGACTCCGTCTCAAAGAAAAAAGAAATGGTTAGGCTGGTACATTTTATGTTATGCACTGTTTCCCAGAGTTAACAAAATTTTTAAGGAAATGTACACCATGTGAGATACCTAAAAAGCTGTCCCAGGAGAGGGATGATATTTATTCTGTGAGCTCTGAGAGGGGAGACAGGAGCCAGTTAGCAAACACTGAGTGCTCCAGCCAGTCCACAGAGCCCCAACATGGATGCTGCACCTGAGGTGAGGCTGGCCTTGGAGACCTCTGGGCCTCTTCCAGCTCAGAGGTCTGAAGGATTTGAGCTGAGTCAGGTCAGCAGATGCTAGAACTTTCCATTCATAGACTGTCCAGTTTTGCTATATTTGAGGAACAGAAACAGGTCAGAGACCTTGGCATGCTTTCATACTACTACGAAAACATAACGATACAACCTTTAGTATTATCATTTATATTATTTTTGAATTTTATTATTTATTTTCTTTCTTTTTTTTTTTTTTTTTGATACGGATTTTCCCTCTTGTTGCCCCAGCTAGAGTGCACTTGCATGATCTTGGCTCACTGCAACCTCTGCCTCCCAGGTTCAAACGATTCTCCTGCCTCAGCCTGCTGAGTACCTGGGACTGCAGGCGTGCACCACCATGCCCAGCTAATTTTTGTATTTTTAGTAGAGACGGGGTTTCTCCATGTTGGCGAGGCTGGTCTCAAACTCCTGACCTCAGGTGATCTGCCTGCCTTGGCCTCCCAAAGTGCTGGGATTACAGGTGTGAGCCACCATGCCCAGCCTTTTTATTTATTTTATTGAGATAAGGTCTTGCTATGTTGCTCAGGCTGGTCTTGAACTCTGGCCTCCCAGAGTGCTGAGATTACAGGTGTGAGCCAAGGTGCCCAGAAGGCACAACCTTTCTGGCAGGCATTCATGACTAAGAACTTAATCCAAGAACACAATTGGGCAAGCGTGTGAAGTTAGGGAAGAGCACTGTTGTGAACTTCAACCAACAAAGATGGCCTGAGAAAAACCGGTGACTGCTCGGCAGCATTCAGAGGGATGAGACATCACTCCAACTGAGCCATGAAAATAGGGTCTGGAGGCAGGGAACATAAGCCCAATTCACACTTCAGCTATGACAGGAAATATCCTCTCCATTTACACAGGGCGCACACCAAGTAAATGACTTTGTACCTTTATTTCATTCTTTTTTTTTTTTTTTTTTGAGATGGAGTCTCACTCTGTCACTCAGGCTGGAGTGCAGTGGCACGATCTCGGCTCACTGCAAGCTCTGCAGGCAAGCTCTGCCTCATGGGTTCACGCCATTCTCCTGCCTCAGCCTCCCGAGTAGCTGGGACTACAGGTGCCCGCTACCATGCCTGGCTAATTTCTTTTTGTATTTTTAGTAGATGGGTTTTCACCATGCTAACCAGGATGGTCTTGATCTCCTGACCTTGTGATCCACCTGCCTTGGCCTCCCAAAGTGCTGGGATTACATGCGTGAGCCACCGCGCCCGGCCTGTTCTCTTCTTTTACATAGGGCGTACACCGAGTAAATGACCTTGTAACTTTACTTCATCCTCTTTATTTACATATGGCGTACACCAAGTAAATGACTTTGTAGCTTTACTTCATCTTCTTCATTTACGTAGGACATACACCAAGGAACTGATGGAAACTTCTAGAGGGTATTTAAACCCCCAAAAATTCTATAATGGGGTCTTTGAGCCCCTATGCTCAGCCTGTTCCCACACTGTGGGGTATATTTTCATTTTCAATAATTTTCTTCATTTCTTTCCTTGCTTTGTGCGTTTTGTCCAATTTTTTGTTCAAGACGCCAAGAACCTGGACACCCTCCACTGGTAACACAATCATCAGGCAATAGGGGTACACCTGGAAAGGACATGGGACAGTTAGTGCAGTGAGGAATGGGAGGCAGGGCCGAATCTCTTTGAGCTGGGAGGCTGCTCCTTCTGGCCTCTCCACAGCCTCACCGCTTCCATTTCCCGAGGCAGACAAGGACTGCCTCAGCCTGGGACAAAACAACCTCTCCGTGTCCACAGCCACTCACAACTGGGTTAATGTTCCAGTCTCACTTCCCAGGATCCTCTGAAGGGCCCAGCTTGGGTCAGATGGCCATTCCTGGGCCAGTCAGCTGTGGCCAGGGGATGGAGTCACATGGCACCCACAGAGTGACAGGCACTGTGGAGGTGTCGACACCCGCTCCTCAAAGTATGGTCCTGGACCGAGCAGCAGCATCTACATCACTGGGCAGCTTCTTAGCAATGCAGAAACCCAGGCACCACCCCACAGGTAAGGAATCGGAACCTGCTTATTTATTTTGATGATAGGTGCATGGCACCACGCTTGGCTCATTTTTGTATTTCTAGTAGAGTCGGGGTTTCTCCATTTTGGCCAAGCTGATCTCAAACTCCTGACCTCAAGTGATCCACCCGCCTCAGCCTCCCAAAGTGCTGGGATTACAGGCATGAGCCACCACACCCAGCCTGTATCCCACATATTGATCCTATTTTTTTTTTTTTTTTTTTTTGAGACAGAGTCTTGCCCTGTCACCCAGGCTGGAGTGCAATGGCACGATCTCGGCTCACTGCAACCTCCGCCTCCCGAGTTCAAGCAATTCTCCTGCCTCAGCCTCCCCAGTAGCTAGGATTACGGGCATGCACTACCATGCCTGAATAATTTTTTGTATTTTTAATAGACACGGGCTTTCACCGTGTTGGCCAGGTGGGTCTTGAACTCCTGACCTTGTGATCCGCCCATCTTGGCCTCCCAAAGTGCTAGGATTACAGGCATGAGCCACCATGCCCAACCTTATTTATTTTTAATTTTTAAAATTTTTTTGGAGATAGTCTTGCTCTATTGCCCAGACTGGAGTACAGTGGTATGATCTTGGCTCACTGCAACCTCTGCTTCCCGGGTTCAAGTCATTCTCCTGCCTCAGCCTCCTGAGTAGCTGGGATTACAGGCAGGTGCCATCACACCTGGCTAATTTTTGTACTTTTAGTAGAGATGGGGTTTCACCATGTTGGTCAGGCTAGTCTTGAACTCCTGGCCTCAAGTTATCCACCCGCCTCGGCCTCCCAAAGTGCTGGGATTACAGGCGTGAACGACCATGCCCGGCCAAATTTAGTAATTTAAAACAACATTAAAAAATCTGTTTCTGGCCGGGCGCGGTGGCTCAAGCCTGTCATCCCAGCACTTTGGGAGGCCTAGACGGGCAGATCACGAGGTCAGGAGATCGAGACCATCCTGGCTAACACGGTGAAACCCCGTCTCTACTAAAAAACACAAAAAACTAGCCGGGCGAGGTGGCGGAGCCTGTAGTCCCAGCTACTTGGGAGGCTGGGGCAGGAGAATGGCGTAAACTCGGGAGGCGGAGCTTGCAGTGAGCTGGGATCCGGCCACTGCACTCCAGCCTGGGCGACAGAGCGAGACTCCGTCTCAAAAAAAAAAAAAAATCTGTTTCTATGGGATGGGAATTTGGGTATGGCTTGGCTGGGTGCGCCTGGCATAGAGACTCTCACAGGGCCATGATCATGTTGTGGGCTGAGGATGCTGTCAGCTAAAGGCTCAATTTGGTGAGTATCCTGTCCAAGCTCATGTATGTGTTGGTAGTCCTTAGGTACTCACTGGCAGCTGGTAAGAGACGTTAGTTCCTCGACATGTCTCTAATGGACTGAATAGTATGTTGCCCCCAAATTCATGTTTGCACAGAAGTTCAGAATGTGACCTTATTTGGAAATAGGGTCTTTGCAGATGTAATTAAGATGAGATCATGCTGGATGATGTTGGACCCTAAATCCAACGACTGTTTTAGTAAGAGAGGACACAGAGAGACACACAGGGAAGGCCATGTGAAGACAGAGGCACAGCCGGGAGTGATACAGCCAAAGAATGCCAAGGACTGTCCAAAGCCACCGGAAGGAAGGAGCCTTCCCTGTAGCCTTCAGAGGGAACATGGCTTTGTTGACTTTTTTTTTTTTGAGACAGTCTCACACTGTCACCCAGGCTGGAGTGCAGTGGCGTGATCTTGACTCACTGCAAGCTCTGCCTCCTGGGAACACGCCATTCTCCTGCCTTAGCCTCCCGAGTAGCCGGGACTACAGGTGCCCGCCACTACGCCTGGCTACTTTTTTGTATTTTTGGTAGAAATGGGGTTTCACCGTGTTAGCCGAGATGGTCTCAATCTCCTGTCCTCGTGATCTGCCCACCTTGGCCATGAGCCACTGTGCCTGGCCACTTTTTTTTTTTTGAGATAGAGTCTTGCTCTGTTGCCCAGACTGGAGTGCACAGGTACAATTTCAGCTCACTGCAACCTCTCTGCCTCCCCGGTTCAGGTGATTCTCCTGGCTCAGACTCCAGAGTAGCTGGGATTACAGGTGCCCACCACCACCACTGGCAAATTTTTTTTTGTATTTTTAGTAGAGACGGGGTTTCACCATGTTGGCCAGGCTGGTCTTGAACTCCTGTCATCAAGTGATCTGCCTGCTTTGGCCTCCCAAAGTGCTGGGAGTACAGGAGTGAGCCACAGTGCCTGGCCTCTGCTGACACATTCATTACAGACTTCTAGCATCTGGAGCTGTGAGTATCAACTTCTGTTGTTTTAAGCCACCCAATTTGTAATACCTTATTAGAGCAGCTTTAGGAACCAAGTGAGCCAGCTTCCCTAAGAGCAAATGAGTAAGAGTCAGAGAGGGCCCCAATGGAAGCCAGAGTGTTTCTGTAACCTAATCTTGAACATGACATCCGTTCATTGGAAGCAAACCACTTGATCCAGCCCACATGCAGGGTGAGAGGACTACATAAGATCATAAGTACCAGGAGGTGAGCATCACTGAAGGCTGTGAACCAGGGCAGCCTCACCAGCAAACAATAGAGGAATTTCATTGGAAGAAACCGCTTTCTTCAGGGTTCTGCCTTCTCCATTCATTGATTCCTTCAATGGATAAATTTATTAAGTACTTACCATGGATTGGGTATTAGGGACATATGACCAATAAGACAAAAAAGATTCTTTCCCTTGTTGAGACTATTTAGTTACAGGATAATAGGAACATCTGATTTAGATTAGGAAAGGAGGGTATGGGCAAGGCATGTCTTTCTGAAAAAACATTATCAAGAATTGACTAGGTGTGGTGGCTCATGCCTGTAATCCCAGCACTTTGGGAGGCTGAGGTGGGCGGATCACCTAAGGTCAGGAGTTCGAGACCAGCCTGGCCAACATGGTGAAACCCTGTCTCTACTAAAAATACAAAAATTAGTCGGGTGTGGTGGCAGGCACCTGTAATCTCAGCTACTTGGGAGGCTGAGGCAGGAGAATCACTTGAACTCAGGAGGCGGAAGTTGCAGTGAGCCGAGATTGCGTCCTTGCACTCCAGCCTAGGGGACACAGCAAGGCTCCACCTCAAAGAAGAATAAGGTTGAAGAATGAATAGAAACTAGGGTGTGCGTGTGTGTGTGTTTGTGTGTATGTGTGTGTGTTAGGAGGGAAGAGTTTCTAGGTAGTGGGAAAGCATGTGCAAATAAGTAAGTTGAGCAGCTAGACTAAAAGCTGCCTGAGGGCAGGGACCTTTTCTCTTCATCGCTGCATCTCTATTATATGACATCATCTCTGCATCTGTATCACAAGACACAGAGCCTGGCAGAGAGAAATTCTTACTGGAGGAAATGAATGAATCCCGGGCATCTTCTATATAGGTTGGTGCAAAAATGATTGCAGTTTTTGCCATTACTTTTAAATGGCAAAAACCACAATTACTTTTGCACGAATATTTCCTATTACAGATGTCAATTCAAGTCATTTAAAAATTTTCTCCCAAAGTTAACTGCCGGATGATTGCTCTTATTCATAGTAGGTAGCATAGGCAAAGCTACTAGAACAAAAGACTCAAAGTAAGTAAAAGGTCAACCTAAGTTTATTTATTCTCACATAACAATACTGAGTGGATATTTAGGTCAGTAAGGCACAGTTCTCCTCCACTCAGGAATCTCTCATCTTCAGGCCTTGCCTTCTGCAGAGCCTGGTCACCATCTGCTTCCAGTTGGCAGAAGGAGTAAGAGCACAGGGGAGCACCTGTTGGAGGTCTGTATGGGCCAGGCCTGGAAACTGTGCACACCTCTTCTGCTCGCTTTCTGCTGGGCAGAGCATAGGCACAGAGCTACACTTATTTTACTTTGAGAATGCAGTGTAGGTGTATGTCCAACAAAGAAAATAATAATTCGGTAGACAACTAAGTCTCCACTCCAATATTCAATTACTTATGCTCTGGTATGTCTCAAATTAACCTAGATAGAAATGAACTCTGAATCTTCCACTTCCATCAAGTTTTTCACTCACTCAGTGGCATCATTATCCATCCAGTTGCTTAAGCATACATGTGAAAGTTATCCTTGGTCTGTTTCTTATCCTCCCCTTCCACATCTAATCCTTCAGGAAGTCCTGAAAATGTTACCTCCGAAACATGTCTTAAATCCATCTTCTCAGCCAGGCCCAGTGGCTCACGCCTGTAATCCCAGTACTTTGGGAGGCCAAGGGAAGGGGATCACTTTAACTCAGGAGTTGGAGAGCAGCCTGGACAATGTGGAGAGACTCCATCTCTACAAAAAAATACGAAAAATTAGCCAGGCGTGGTGGCATGTCCCTGTAGTTCCAGCTACTCAGGATGCTGAGGTGGGAGGATTGCCTGAGCCCAGGAGGTCTAGGTTGCAGTGAGCTGTGATCATGCCACTGCACTCTAGCCAGTGGGACCCTATTTAAAAAAAAAAAAAATCCATCTTCTCTACACCTTTACTGCCACCTCCTTAGTTCAGACAGTGTAATAATCTCTCAACTGCATTATTCTCCAATAGCCTAATAGCTCTGTTTCCATTCTTGCTTTCCTATATTCCATTTTTACAAAGCAGAGTGATATTTTAAAACAAATTTGATCACACCACTCTTTAGTTTAAAACCTTACAATAGCTTAGAATAAAATCCAAAGTCCTGATTATGACCCCCAAAGGCCACATATGATGAAGCCACTGCTCACATCTCCAACCTCATCCTTTTTATACTTTTTAAAAAAATTTTTTTGAAATAGAGACGGGGTTTCACCATGTTGGCCAGGCTGATCTCGAACTCCTGACTTCAAGTGATCTGCCCACCTTGGCCTCCTGAAGTGCTGGGATTACAGGCATGACCCACCGCGCCCGGCCTCCAGCCTCATCCTTTATCAGTCTCCTCCTACTCGATCTACGCCAGCTACAATGACCTTCTTGCTGATCCTTGAACATATTTAGCATATTTCCACCTTAAATTTTTTACCCATCTGCTCAGAAATCTTTCCTTGGATTTCCAATAGCCAGCCCTTTCTCATTCCTCAGGGGTCTCAGCTTAAATGTTACCTCCTGAGATTCCTTCCTTAATAATCTAATACGAAGCAGTCTCCACATCCCGTTATTCTCTTACCTCAGCATCCTGTTTATGTTCTTCTTAGCATCAGACTCGGGCTTTTTCCTGTTTATTACCTACTTCCTTTTCCTGAAAGATCCATGTGCCGGTACCGTGTCTTGTTCCTACTGTTTCTCCAATGTCTAGTAGATTTGGCACATACTGATGTGCAATTAATAAGTGAATGAAGAACCACTGAGAGGCGATTAGTCAAAAGCTCTTTCAAAGCCCTTTGATAGGTTATCGGTGGAGAGTAGGGAGCACAAACCTGGGGTCCCATTCTAACTTGACCACTTCTCGGCTGTGCGCAAACTAGCTCTCTTGAGCTTCAGTTACCTATTCTTCAAATTAGGGATGGGAACATCCATACCTCACAACACCAAATGGCTCCTTTGTAAAGATGAAAGGAGGTAACGTAGGAAAGAACTCCACGTAAGGTTAATGCTCCGTAAACAGAGCTGCTACTGCTATTATATATTCTACACAATCCTGCTCCCTTAAGGCAGGACACTTTAGGTGCTTCAGTCCTCTCGTCTCTCTCCCGGGTTGACCTCCATGGGTCCTCTCAGAAGAGCGTTTCCCAGGCGTGAATCTCCGCAGAGTGGAGATAAAGGATGAGGCTCCAACGCACGCGCACTCACGCGAGTCCGGACCCATGACGTCATTAGCGCAGCGCCATCGCCGCGGAAGGTCCAGGGGCCTGTTCTGTAAGCGGCGCGACTTAGGGAGGCCCAGGCGGGCGCCTGCAAGTCGGGTGCGCGGCTCCGGGGCGGCTTGGAAACCCCAGCGGAAGGCAGCAAGGGGCGCGTGGGGCCGTGGAGTCACGAAGCTGGGCGGCAAAAGGGGCGGCCCGGAGCTCCCGCGGAGCACAGCGCATGCGTGAGGGCGGCCGGCGGGGCTGCCCGGCGCGGGTGTCCCGGCGATGTGTGGCGCTGAGGCGGCGGCGGGAGCAGCGGCGCCGAGCTCTGCTTCGGCTTCGGCTTCGCGGCGGTGCAGGCGGCGGAGGCGGAGGCGCAGGCTCCTCTTTAGGACCTGGCGAGCCCGGGTCTAAGCGGCGGCCCCACGAGGCCCCTGCACAGCGCCCCGGGTGGAGGCCCTCCCCGCCTCGCCCTACCCCGGGAGCCTGACTCCCCAGCCGGGGATGAGGCTAGGAGGCGGCCGCGCGGGGCCCAGCACAAAGACTTGTCCCCAGGGGCCGCCGCCTCCGCCGCTGCTGCTGCCGCCAGCCTAGAGCCGCCCGCCGAAGCAGAGCCGGCTCCGGGGTCTTCATCCCCACCGGTCCCGAGGAGCGGCTGCCTCCCGTCGCCACGAGGCCCAGGGGCCCGAGAGCCGAGCCCTTTGCTTCCTCGGCCGCGCGGGGACAGGGCGGCTGCGCAGCCTCTGCCTCTCCCGGCTGTGGGGGCCCCGCTGAGTATGTCGGAGGAGAGCGACATGGAGAAAGCCATCAAGGTAAGGGGGAGGTACCCCCTCTTCCCCTGCGTTGTCCTGTGGCGTTCTTCTCGGCTTCAGCCTCAGAAAGCGGGGAGATTTTGCAGTGAGAGGTTCCATCGACTCCTGGTTTTCGGTCTCCTCTGGATTCCGTGGATCGCGCTTTACAGCCCTGGGGCCAAGGGTGTGGGTGTACGTCTGGGTGTGTGTCCGACTCCCACCAGCTTCCTTGGTGAGTGTGATTTGTGCTCAGCTAGAACGGAGGTGAGTGTTCTGGAGACACTATCAAGTGTCAATGAATGGGACGAAGAGAGCCCTGCTACTACTACACGTTTCGATCACTCCCCAAGGGCCGCCGGCATTTGCTTCCGGATGGTCTACAGCATTTGGAGAGTTGGAATTTATCCATCCCTCCCGATTTGTTTGAAATCAACTTCTGGAAATCTGCAGTTTCGGAAGAAGGTGGTTCGCCATACAAAACCTGTCCTTTGTCAAATAGGTTGTCCTCACTTTTCCGTGTGTTCTCCCCCTTTTCTCTTTCCTCTTCTCTCTCCTAGGAAGCATTGAGTTTACTTAGGAAAAGTTAACAATTCCTGTGACTTAACTGCGCTTAAACCCAAAGAAAAGCAAATGTGTATTCGAAAATTACACAAATAAAATAAGTTTTCTAAAACCTGTTTTTAATTTTTTTTTTTTTAAGGCACATTTTGCCCACTTAGGGCTAGTTACCTGTTTTGACAGCTGTAGCTAAGAAATTAGTCTCATGAAAATTAAACAAGCTTACAGTTTGATGTGTTATTTACTTACTTGCAGTGTTAAGTCAGCCCAGTGCGTTGAATAATTTCATTTTATCTGGAAGGACAGGCATCTGTTGTCAACTTGGGGTTATTTTCCCTTTCAAGACAATGACTATTACTAGTAACTGATTAAGAATTTACACTTCTGCCAATTCTTTAGGTGGTGTATATAGTTTCTCAAAATCATCAAGTCATTCCAAAGAAACCTAACCCTTTAAAGGAGATATCAACATATATACATTAAGGAAGACCAGGTTTTGTTTTTTTTTTTTTTGGAGACAGAGTCTCATTCTGTCCCCCAGGCTGGAGTGCGGTGGCGCGATCTCGTCTCACTGCAAGTTCTGCCTCCTGGGTTCACACCATTCTCCTGCCTCAGCCTACTGAGTAGCTGGGATTACAGGTGCCCACCCACCATGCCCTGCTATTTTTTTTTTTTTTTTTTTTTTTTGTATTTTTAGTAGAGACGGGGTTTCACCGTAATAGCCAGGATGGGCTCGATCTCCTGACCTCGTGATCCACCTGCCTTGGCCTACCGAAGTGATGGGATTACAGGCGTGAGCCACCGTGCCTGGCCCAAGGAAGACCAGGTTTTTAATCATAAAAATAAAGATTCTACAAGACTGCTTTGATATATCCTTTTCTTCTTCTTCTTTTTTTTTCTGAGTCGGAGTCTCGCTGTCGCCCAGGCTGGAGTGCAGTGGCACACTCTTGGCTCACTGCAACCTCCGCCTCCCAGGTTCAAGTGATTCTCCTGCCTCAGCCTCCCGAGTAGCTGGGACTACAGGCGTGTGCCACCACACCCAGCTAATTTTTTTGTGTTTTTAGTAGAGGTGATGTTTCACCGTGTTAGCCAGGATGGTCTCCATCTCCTGACATCGTATTCTGCCCACCTTGGCCTCCCAAAGTTCTGAGAGTACAGGTGTGAGCCACCGCGCCCAGCCTTGGCTTGGGTTTTATTGGCACAGAGGCATGATTTGCTGCCTGAAGTTATTTAATTGGGTTGTGAATCAAAGCGTATGTGGCCAGTTTTTAAGCATTATCTCCTGTGTGCCAGGTGGTGTCCTAGACACAAATGGTACAAGCCAGACTCCTAGATGTCCCTGTTGTCATGTAGCTTATATTTTAGAGGGTGGTGTTACTGCTAGGTGGTTTTAATTAAGTGTGGAAAGGGTGAGGAGTACTGTGTTAAATAGGGTAGTCCAAGGAGGTAACACTGTGTAGAGTTCTGATGGAAATGTGAGAGCAAGCCACTACTGTCTCAGGGAAGAGTATAACAGGCAGTGGGAACAGCAAGGACAGACCTTGAGGTCGAAGCAGGTGTAGTGTGATGTAGGAAGAGCAAGGTTGCTGGAATGCAGTGGGTCAGTGGAAATGGTGTAGAGTAGCAATGGGAAGCAAGTAACTTAGGGCCTTGTAGGCCATCGTAAGACGTTTGGCTTTGACCCTGATTAAAAGGGGAACTATAGGAGAGTTTTGAGCAGAAGCGAAACATAGTTCCACGGGACAAGTATACAAATAGGGTAGCAATGTTGCTTAGTGGTTGTTATAGTTTCTCTAGGTAGACTCAGGGCGCGGTGGCTCAAGCCTGTAATCCCAGCACTTTGGGAGGCCGAGACGGGCGGATCACGAGGTTAGGAGATCGAGACCATCCTGGCTAACATGGTGAAACCCCGTCTCTACTAAAAAAATACAAAAAAAACTAGCCGGGCGTGGTGGCGGCGGCGCCTGTAGTCCCAGCTACTCGGGAGGCTGAGGCAGGAGAATGGCGTAAACCCAGGAGGCGGAGCTTGCAGTGAGCTGAGATCAGGCCACTGCACTCCAGCCTGGGCGACAGAGCCAGACTCCGTCTCAAAAAAAATCTCAGCCTACGTTTTTTTTTTTTTTTGAGACAGAGTCTCACTCTGTCACTCAGGCTGGAGTGCAGTGGTGTGATCTCGGCTCACTGCAGCCTCTTCCTGGGTTCAAGCAGTTCTTGTGCCTTGGCCCTCTGAGTAGCTGGGACTACAGGTGCACACCACCATGCCCGGCTAAAATTTTTGTATTGCTAGAAAAGACGGGGTTTCACCATGTTGGCCAGGCTGGTCTCCTGGTCTCAGGTGATCTTCTCAGCCTCCCAAAGTGTTGGGACTACAGGCATGAGCCACCACGCCCAGCCTAGCCTTTCTATTTTATTAGCTGTGTGTCTGAGTACGATGTCACTTCACTTCTGTCTTGTTAGTTTCCTCATCTGTAGACGGGATAAAAGCACTCCCCAGCTGATAGGGTTTTTTTTTTGTTTGTTTGTTAGTTTTTGAGGATTAAATGAGCAGATATACCTAAATGTGCTTATAATAATACCTAGGCCAAGCACAGTGGCTCACACCTGTAATCCCAGCACTTTGGGAGGCCGAGGTGGGCAGATCACCTGAGTTCAGGAGTTGGAGAACACTCTGGCCAACATGGTGAGATCCCCATCTCTACTAAAAGTAGAAAAATTAGCCAAGTGTGGTGGCACACGTCTGTAATCCCAGCTACTTAGAAGGCTGAGGCAGGAGAATCACTTGAACCTGGGGGGCGGAAGTTGCAGTGAGCTGAGATCGCGCCACTGCACTCCAGCCTGGGTGACAGTGAGACTCCTTCTCAAAAAAATAATAATACCTAACAGCAAGAGCTCAATGAATATTAGCTCGTAGCAATTTAAAGGTGCTTTACAAAGAGTTGTTTTTTTACTTGACTCTTTCGCAGCCCAATCTTTTCTTTTCTTTTTTTTTTTTTTTTTTGAGACGGAGTCTTGCTCTGTCCCCCAGGCTGGAATGCAGTGGTGCGATCTCGGCTCACTGCAAGCTCCACCTTCTCGGGTTCACACCATTTTCCTGCCTCAGCCTCCTGAGTAGCTGGGACTACAGGTGCCCGCCACCATGCCTGGCTAATTTTTTTGTATTTTTAGTAGAGACGGGGTTTCACAGTGTTAGGATGGTCTTGATCTCCTGACCTCATGATCCACCCGCCTCGGCCTCCCAAAGTGTTGGGATTACAGGCGTGAGCCACTGCATTCGGCTACCCAGCCCAATTTTCTTAAAATTTTTTTAGCTTTTCTTCACTCAAAAGTACTCAGTAGGTCATGGTGAATCTACACTAACTTGGGCATGTCCAACCAATACCTATTGGTGGAGCTGAAAATCAGTACTGATTAGGATTTACTGCTTTGGAAGCAAGCCAGCATTACATCAAATAAAAAACATTTGGTCTGTGGCATTGTGTTGTATTCATTGTTTTGGTTTTTTTGAGGTGTTCAGCAGATGGTGAGCACTGAGACAAACCTGTAGTGTTCAGCTGGAAAGCTGTTTTCCTGGCCTCCAGCCATAGCACTTGAACTCTTGCTGCCAGGCTACCTGAGAGTGGACTGATTGGACTTTAAGATCTCATCCTTCCTTATCCATGGTTTTGCTTTCCACAGTTTCAGTTACATATGGTCAACTGCAGTCTGAAAATATTAAGTGGAAAAACCCAGAAATCAATAATTCATAAATTTCTTTTCTTTTCTTTTCTTTTCTTTTTTTTTTGAGACAGAGTCTTGCTCTGATGCCCAGGCTGGAGTGCAGTGGCGCGATCTTGGCTCACTGCAACCTCTGCCTCCTGGGTTCAGGCAATTCTCCTGCCTCAGCCTCTGAGTAGCTGGGATTACAGGTGTGTGCCACCACGCCTGGCTAATTTTTGTATTTTTAGTATGTTGACCAGGCTTGTCTTGAACTCCTGACCTCATGATCCACCCTCCTGGGCCTCCCAAAGTGCTAGAATTACAGGCATGAGTCACTGCGCCTGGCCCTCATTAGTTTCAAATTATGCATTATTCTTTGTAGTGTAATGAAATCTCTTACCATATTGCCTGGGACATGAATCATCCCTTTGTCCAACATGTTCACACTGTATATGCTTCCTATCCTGTAATTACTTAGTAGTCATCTTGGTTATCAGAACAAACAGTATATATAGGGTTCACCACTATCCATAGATTGTGCCACTGCACTCCACTCCAGCCTGGCAGCAGAGCGAGACTCTGTCTCAAAAAAAAAAAAAAAAAAAAGAAAGAAAAGAAAATCTTTTCTACGTTCATAGTAATGATCCAATAGAGGAGGGTATACTTTCTAACTTATTCTATAAAGCTAGCATTACATGCATACCAAAACCAGAAAAAGGCATCACAAGAAAATATCTATCATGAATATAGATTTAACAATCCTCAACAAAATATTAACAAACTGAAACCAGCAACATGTAAAAATGATTGTACACCAGATAAGTGGGTCTAAGTGGGGTTTATACCAGGAATGCAAGACTGGCTTCGTATCTGAAAATCAAGTAATATTACCATATACTACATTAAGAATACAAAACAAAAACCACGTAATTAACTCAATAGATGAAGGAAAAATATTTAACAGAAACTCAACACCCATTCCTGATAAAAACTGTCAGCCAGGCCAGGCATAGTGGCTCAAGCCTGTAATCCCAGCACTTTGGAGGCCGAGGCGGGTGGATCACCTGAGGTCAGGAATTTGAGACCAGCCTGACCAGCAAGGTGAAACCCCGTCTCTACTAAAAAACATAAAAATTAGCCATAGAGACATGGGTCCCACTATATTGCCCAGGCTGGTCTCCAGCTCTGGAGCTCAAGCAGTTGTCCCACTTTGGCCTTCCGAAGTGCTGGAATTATAGGCATGAGCCACCACGACTGGTTGTGAAATATACTTTTTTTTTTTTCTAAGATGGAGTCTTGCTCTGTTGACCAGGCTGGAGTGCAGTGGCATAATCTCAACTCACTGCAACCTCTGCCTCCCAGGTTCAAGCAATTCTGCCTTAGCCTCCCGAGTAACTGGGATTACTGGTGTGTGCCAGCGTGCCCGGCTAATTTTTGTAATTTTAGTAGAGACGGGGTTTCACCATATTGGCCAGTCTGGTCTCGAACTCTTGACCTTGTGATCTGCCTGCATCCCAAAGTGCTGGGATTACAGGCATGAGCAACTGTGCCTGGCCAAAATAACCTTTTATTTCATATTGAAGATGCAGCTTTTATGTGGGTGCACGAGTGCTATAAGAAAGGCATACCTATAGCCTCTAATATTTTTCGAGAAAAATCAGTCATTATGTCTTAAAGCAAAAGGAAGGTAAAGGATCTAAAGTTGGAGAATTTAATGCCAACAGAGAATGGTTTGATAATTATAGAGAAGTTTGGCTTAAAAAATGTCAGAGTTACAGGAGAAGCAGCTTCTGCTGACCAGGAGGTGGCAAACAAGTTCCCAGATGCCATTAAGAAAATCATTGAGGAAAAAGGATATCTGCTTGAATGGGTTTTTTTTTTTTTTGTTTTTTTTTTTGAGGCGGAGTCTCGCTCTGTCGCCCAGGCTGGAGTGCAGTGGCCGGATCTCAGCTCACTGCAAACTCCGCCTCCCGGGTTCACGCCATTCTCCTGCCTCAGCCTCCCGAGTAGCTGGGACTACAGGCGCTCGCCACCGCGCCCGGCTAGTTTTTTGTATTTTTTAGTAGAGACGGGGTTTCACCGGGTTAGCCAGGATGGTCTCGATCTCCTGACCTTGTGATCCACCCGTCTCGGCCTCCCAAAGTGCTGGGATTACAGGCTTGAGCCACCGCGCCCGGCCTTTGAATGGGTTTTTAATGCAGACAAAAATGCCCTATTCTGGGGAAAACAATGCCACAAAGGACATTTTTTAGTGAGGAAGAGCAGTGAGTGCTGGGATTTAAGGCAGGAAGAGCTAGGTTAACTTCTGTTTTGTGTAAATGCAGTCAAGTTTATGATCAGGACTACCCTTGTCTATAAAGCTGCTAACCTCTGAGCCTTGAAGGGAGAAGATAAAACACCAGCTGCCAGTCTGTTTATATCAAAAGAAAGCCTGGATAATGAGAACGCATTTTCTCTCTCTTTTTTTTTTTTGGGGGATGGAGTCTTGCTCTGTGGCCCAGGTTGGAGTGCAGTGGCGTGATCTCGGCTCTGCAAGCTCTGCCTCCTGGGTTCACGCCATTCTCCTGTCTCAGCCTCCCGAATAGCTGGGATTACAGGCGCCCGCCACCACACCCAGCTAATTTTTTGTATTTTTAGTAGAGACAGGGTTTCACTGTGTTAACCAGTGTGGTCTTGATCTCCTGACCTTGTGACCTGCCCGCCTCGGTCTCCCAAAGTGCTGGGATTACAGGCATGAACCACTGAGCCCGGCTGAGAACCCATTTTCTGATTCAGTTCCATTGATGCTTTGTCCCTGAAATCAGGAAGTACCATGCCAGTAAAGAACTACTTTTTTTTTGTTTTTTTTTAAGACAGAGTCTCGCTTTGTCCCCCAGGCTGGAGTGCAGTGTCATGATCTTGGCTCACTGCAACCTCTGCCTCCCGGGTTCAACCGATTCTCCTGCCTCAGCCTCCTGAGTAGCTGAGATTCTAGGTGCCTGCCACCATGCCCAGCTAATTTTTGTATTTTAGTAGGGACAGGGTTTCACCTTGTTGGCCAGGCTGGTCTCAAACTTGTGACCTCGAGTGATCCGCCTGCCTCGGCCTCCCAAAGTGCTGGGATTACAGGTGTGAGCCACGGTTCCCGGCCAGGATTGCCTTTTAAAGTTCTTTTGATACAGTGCCTGTGGCCACCCAGAATCCCATGAGTTCAACACTAGGCTTTGAAGTGTTCCGCTTGTCCAGAAACAGTGTCTCTAATTCAGCCTCTAGATCAGGAGGTTGTAAGGACTTTTTTTTTTTTTTTTTAAGAAAGAGTCTAGCTCTGTTGACCAGGCTGGAGTGCAGTGGGGTGATCTTGGCTCATTGCAACCTCTGCCTCCCAGGTTCAAGCAATTATCATGCCTCAGCCTCTCGAGCAGCTGGAATTACAGGCACACACCACGATGCCTGGCTAATTTTTGTATTTTTAGCAGAGATGGGGTTTCACCATTTTGCCCAGGTTGGTCTCGAACTCCTGGCCTCAAGTGATCTGCCCGCCTTGGCCTCCCAAAGTGCTGGGATTACAGGCTTGAGCCACTGCACCTGGTCCAGGACTTTCAAGACTCATTAAATGGGATATTCTGGAAAAGACTGTTAACACCAAGGAAGAGAATCCTGATAGTACGTCATGAAAGTCTAGAGGGATTACACCACGGAAGATGCCATTGTTATAGAAAAAGCTGTGGAAGCCATCAAGCCTGAAACAATAAATTCCTGGTGGAGAAAACTCTGTCCAGATGTGCATGACTTCATAGGATTTATGACAGCTGGTTAAGGAAATCATGAAAGAGATTGTGGATATGGCAAAAAAGGTGAAGGGTGAAGAGTTTTAAGGTACAGATCTTGGAGAAATTCAAGAGCTAATAGACACCACACCTGAGGAATTAATAGAAGATGACTTGATGGAGATGAGTGCTTCTGTGCCAGACAGTAAGGAATAAGATGTACAAGAAACAGGGGCAGGAAAAAATTGATATTAGACAATTTGCCAGAAGGGTTCCAGTTATTCAAGACTTCCTTTGGCTTTGTTTATGGAATATGGAATGGACCCTTCTATGATACTGGCAATGAAAGCGAATGGTGGAAGAAGGATTAGCATTGTATAGAAATGTTTTTAGAGAAATGGAAAAGCAAAAAAGTCAGACAGAAATGAGGATGTATTTTTGTAATGTTACACCAGATGTGCCTGCCTCTCCTGCCCTCCTTTCCATGCCCTTCACCTCTTCTACCTCTGCTACCCCGAGACAACAAGACCAACCAACTCCTTTCTTTCCCTCAGTCTGCTCATCCTGAAGATGGGTGAAGATTTTTATGATGATACACTTCTACTTAATGAGTAGCAAATATGTTTTCTCTTATGATTTTCTTAATAACATTTTTTCTCTCTTACTCTATTGTAATAATATAGTATGCAGTACATATATAAAATATGTGTTAATTGACTTTCTGTTGTCAATATGGTTAACAGGTTATTAGTAGTTAAATTTTGGGGGAGTCAAGCTGGTCTCAAACCCTTGACCTCATGATCCTCCCGCCTTGGCCTCCCAAGTGCTGGGATTACAAGTGTGAGCCACTGTACCCGGTCAATTTTAAAATTTTTATTTTCAGCTGGACTCAGTGTCCTACGCCTGTTATTCCAGCACTTTCTTTTTTCTTTTTTGAGACTGAGTTTCACTCTTGTTGCCCAGGCTAGAGTGCAATGGCATGATCTCAGCTCACTGCAACCTCTGCCTCCCTGGTTCAAGCGATTCTCCTGCCTCAGCCTCCCGAGTAGCTGAGATTACAGGCGCACACCACCATGCCCAGCTAATTTTGTATTTTTAGTAGAGACAGGGTTTCACCATGCTGGTCAGGCTGGTCTCGAACTCCTGACCTCGGGTGATCCACCCGCCTCAGCCTCTTAAAGTGCTGGAATTACAGGCGTGAGTCACTGTGCCCAGCGAATCCCAGCTACTTGGGAGGCTGAGGCAGGAGAATCACTTAAACCCGGGAGGTGGAGGTTGCAGTGAGCCAAGGTAGCGCCATTGCACTCCAGCCTGGGCAACGAGAGCGAAACTCCGTCTCAAAAGAAAAAAAAAATTTTTCATTATTTTCTTCCTAGCCTGGCTTTTGGTGGGTTGTCCCTGTATCTGTTTAACTTAGTTGTCAGCCAGTGATTTGGGCAGAGGTTCTCAAATACTTTCAGCCCCTGAGGCTTTTACCCTATCCTGATCTACTTACAGTCAAATGCTCTACTGCTGAGCTATACCCCGCGCCCCCCCCTCCCCTCCCTGGTCAGTTTGTATGTGGGTGTGGAGAAACTCTAAAAAATTGCAACTGGCTCTAAAGTCTCCTTTGGTTTTCAGTTTTTCCTGGTTCTCTTAGGTATAATTTCCCAGTCAGTGATGGTCATGTGAAGAGCTTAACTCAGCCTTTCTATGGCTCTGTTTCAGGATTTTCCCATTAAATCTCTGGATGTTCTGCCCATCTAACAAGGACCACTGCCAAAGCTATTCATTTCCATCCACATTCACAACTTTTAGCTGGCAGATCCGTGAATTTTCTTCCTCACCCCAAATTGAGTCCACCCCCTAGAGCAGCAGAACTGCTGATTTTCATAGCGGGCCCCATGCTGGGAAAACTAGCATTGTCACCACCTGACTATGCTGTAAGCAGTGGGGATAGAGGGGTAGAAGGATGGCAGGATCCTAGGCTAGAAAGCTTACTATTTTTACCTGAATCTCTAGCAGATTTTTCAAGAATCTGTACTTCTCGGTTTGTTTGATTTACACTGTATTAAAATAGCTCTTTGTGACAATTTTAATTTTTAACTTTTGCATTGTGGTGAGGAATTGCCTACCACTTCATGCTGTGAATACAAGAATTTCCACACCTGTAATCCCAGCACTTTGGGAGGCCGAGGTGGGCAGATCACCTTAGATCAGGAGTTCGAGACCACCCTGGCCAACATGGTGAAACCCTGTCTCTACTAAAAGTACAAAAATTAGCTGGGTGCGATGGTGCAAGCCTGTAATCCCAGCTACTTGGTAGGCTGAGGCAGGAGAATTGCTTGAACTCGGGAGGTGGTGAGACCAGATCACACCATTGCACTCCAGCCTGGGCAACAGAGCAAGACTCCGTCTAAAAAAATAAAAAAATAAGTACAATGGAGAATTTGGTCAACTTATTTTTACATCCAAGGGGTTGGGCATATAAACTCTGATTATAATGAATAGTTCAGTAGAACAAATCTTATTTTCCATAGTCTCCTGTGAGTGTATGATTCCATTAGTTGAGTGGAACAGTTTTTACCACGATGCTTAAATTCTGCTTCAACTCCCTCCTTCCCACTACTCTATTCCCCTGGGTCTCGTCAGACACTCCTAAGTCAAACAGGTCATGCAGCAGATAAGTGAAGAAAGTAGGCAGGTTAAGTGGGTAGGTTTGAGTTCTGTTTAGGAGGTGGTGAGTGAAGATGGAGCTTAGGACCTCTCTGATTGGGCAGTACTTGTTCCTAATCTTTATGCTAGGGCCTGGGCAGTTACCCTTAATAGATTGAAAGGTGAGGCCGGGGGCGGTGGCTCACGCCTGTAATCCCAGCACTTTGGGAGGCCGAGACGGGCGGATCACGAGGTCAGGAGATCGAGACCATCCTGGCTAACATGGTGAAACCCCGTCTCTACTAAAAATACAAAAAACTAGCCGGGCGAGGTGGCGGGCGCCTGTAGTCCCAGCTACCCGGGAGGCTGAGGCGGGAGAATGGCGTGAACCCAGGAGGCGGAGCTTGCAGTGAGCTGAGATCCGGCTACCGCGCTCCAGCCTGGGCGACAGAGCGAGACTCCGTCTCAAAAAAAAAAAAAAAAAAAATAGATTGAAAGGTGCTTGGGATAGGGGATGGTAGAGGATACCAGATCCATAGATTATAACCTTGATAGTGCCCATAACTCACTATGTGAGCTTGACAAGCTCCATAACCCTGATGCACAGTTTTTCAGAAGGGAGTTTGTGTAGCGATCTTGCTGGGTCCTCCTAACTCAATATCCCTTCATCATAGGGCTTTAGTCTGCCCTCCTAGGGATTAATTCCTTTCTAGTCATTTATTCCATAGTTATTTACTGTATGTTGAGAACCTTTACCAAGAATTGGACACAGGGGTAGACATGAAGACTTTCCAAGCCTGGCACATTCACTGGGTAGAGGCCTTGTTTTCGTGTCTGAACTTAGCCTGATATACTAGCTGCTCAGTGAGTATGTATTACATGAACAATGAGTATGTATTACATGAGCAAATATCGTATTCCTATATACTAGCAAGCAGGATTCTTGTGCTACATATGGTCTATCAGATTTTCATTGTAACAAAACAATGTAAAGGTCTTATGGATTTTGATTTTTTTTTTTTTTTTTTTTTGAGATGGAGTTTCGCTCTTGTCGCCCACACTGGAGTGCAATGGCATAATCTTGGCCCACAGCAACCTCCGTCTCCTGGGTTCAAGCGACTCTCCTGCCTCAGCCTCCTGAGTAGCTGGGATTACAGGCATGCGCCACCACACCTGGCTAATTTTGTATTTTTAGTAGAGACAGGGTTTCTCCATATTGGTCAGACTGGTTTTGAACTCCCACCTCAGGTGATCCTCCCACCTTGGCCTCCCAAAGTGCTATGATTACAGGCATGAGCCACCGCGCCTGGCAGGATTTTGACTTTCTTAAGGTCTGCAGCTGGTTTCCTATTTTACCTGTGGAACCCTGCAAAAATGAATTTTAGGCTATCACAATTTAAATATATGACTTTTGGCCGGGCGCGGTGGCTCACGCCTGTAATTCCAGCACTTTGGGAGGCCGAGGTGGGCGGATCATGAGGTCAGGAGATCGAGACCATCTTGGCTAACACGGTGAAGCCCCATCTCTACTAAAAATACAAAAAATTAGCTGGGTGTGGTGGCAGGCACCTGTAGTCCCAGCTACTCAGGAGGCTGAGGCAGGAGAATGGCATGAACCCTGGAGGTGGAGCTTGCAGTGAGCCGGGATCACACCACTGCACTCCAGCCTGGGCGACAGAGCGAGACTCCATCTCACACACACACAAAAATAAATAAAAAATAAATATATGACTTTCTTGCCTATAACCCCAGCTATTCGGGAGGCTGAGGCAGGAGGATTGCTTGAAGTCAGGAGTTTGAAACCAACCTGGGCAACATAGCGAGACCCTGTCTCTAAAAAAAGAAAAAAGAAAAAAATTAGCCACATGTTGTGGTGTGTGCCTGTTTACCTAGCTACTTGGGAGGCTGAGGTGGTGGGATCATTTGAGCCCAGGAGTTCAAGGCTGCAGTGAGAAATGATCACACCACTGCTCTCCAGCCTGGGTGACAGAGTGAGGCCGTCTTTTTTTTTTTTTTGAGATGGAGTCTTGCTCTGTTGCCAGGCTGGAGTGCAGTGGCACAATCTCAGCTCACTGCAGTCTCCGCCTCCTGGGTTCAAGCAGTTCTCCTGCCTCAGCCTCCCAAGTAGCTGGGACTGCAGGCGCGTGCCACCATGCCCAGCTAATTTTTGTTTTTGTTTTTTTTTTTTTTTTTTTTTTTGAGACGGAGTCTCGCTCTGTCGCCCAGGCTGGAGTGCAGTGGCGCAATCTCGGCTCACTGCAAGCTCCGCCTCCCGGGTTCACGCCATTCTCCTGCCTCAGCCTCCGGAGTAGCTGGGACTACAGGCGCCCGCCACCTCGCCCGGCTAGTTTTTTGTATTTTTTTAGTAGAGACGGGGTTTCACCGTGTTAGCCAGGATGGTCTCGATCTCCTGACCTCGTGATCCACCCGTCTCGGCCTCCCAAAGTGCTGGGATTACGGGCTTGAGCCACCGCGCCCGGCCTAATTTTTGTGGTTTTTAGTAGACATGGTGTTTCACCATATTGGCCAGGATGGTCTCGATCTCTTGACCTCATGATCTGCCTACCTCGGCCTCCCAAAGTGCTGGGATTACAGGCATGAGCCTGGCTGAGACCCTGTCTCTTATAATAAATAAGTGAGTGAATGAATTAATTAATTAAATTCTTTTTTATCTAAAAGCATATGGCAACAGAAGCTAACATGCAATAGTTAGCCAGGAATTCCATTACAACTTTCATTAAACTGTAGAGGCTCTATCTTAAACTGTTGAAAGTTATTTATATCAGAAATATACTTACATAATGAATATGACACAATATATCTGTACACAAAATGGTGCTGTTGGAAATTAGATGGTTACTATGATATTGATTAATTGCTATTTTTTTTGAACTTTTAAGTCTCAATTTATTCAGTTATTCCAATAATGTGATCAACTTGTTCAGGGATATAGGCCTCTATAGCTTGGCAGCATATATCTGACTAGTCTTTCTAGAATCTCATAAAATATACTTGACCATTGTAGCAAAGAGGCATTTAGTAATTGAAGCATTTTGAAAGAATATCTTCCTCTCAGATTCCCCCAAAAGCATTGATTGTCTATGGAAATGCACCTTGTAGATGAGCTGAATAATTTCCTTTTATCCTGAAGTCTTTGCTTTCTTGTTGGAAAATTGGAAAACAATGTATAACTGAGTCATTGTCATTTAGACAAAACGTCTAGTTATAAAGCCTTGTAGAACACAAAGTTCTGCTTATCAGATTCTTTTAGAAGATGAGCTGTTGAGCAACAGGTCGTCTGTTGTCCCATCTCTGCTTATTCAGCTTGTTAACTGGGGAATCATTCTCTGTCCTCTCCCTTTTTTTATATTAATAGGAAACTTCCATTTTAGAAGAATACAGTATCAATTGGACTCAGAAGCTGGGAGCTGGAATTAGTGGTCCAGTTAGGTAAGCGATCCATATGAGAAACTATGGCAAAATGTTGGCATGTGCAAACTCTGAGAAGGGCCATTTGAAATACATCTTGAATTAGATACATCAAGTGTGCCAGGTTTGAGAAATTGGCTGAATTTAACAAGTACAGGTTTTTATGTTAGGCTTTTTCTCATGTATTTAGAAATTAGTTAAGAGTGACTGAGTCGCATGGTCTTTTTATAGAGTCATTTAAGATGTCGAGACTGGCCAGGCGCAGTGGCTCATGCCTGTGATTCCAGCACTTTGGGAGGCTGAGGCAGGCGGATCATGATGAGGTCAGGAGATCGATACCATCCTGGCTAACATGGTGAAACCCCGTCTCTACTTAAAATACAAAAATTAGCTAGGTGTGGTGGTGCGTGCCTGTAATCCCAGCTACTCGGGAGGCTGAGGCAGGAGAATCGCTTGAACCAGGGAGGCAGAGATTGCAGTGAGCTGAGATCATGCTACTGCACTCCAGCCTGGTCACACAGCGAGATTCTGTCTCAAAAAAAAAAAAAAAAATGTGGAGACTGGGGCCACTGTGAGAGTCACCTGTAGCCAGCTGAGGCCATTATTTGTTCATTGACCCACAGCAGCAAGTTGCTGTTGCATGACTTAGAAGCTGAGGCCTGAGCATTGGCTGCTGGGCAGAGGGGTGAGATGCTTCTTCGCCCTCACCTGCCACCCTTGGGGGCAAGTTTGTTCTGATGCACCTGGCCATATCCTTGATGAGAAGTATAAATCTCAAAGAAAAAATGTGTTAAATTAATTTTCATTCTAACATATATGATCTCTGATTGATTTTTTCCCTCCAAATCTAGAGTCTGTGTAAAGAAATCTACTCAAGAACGGTTTGCACTGAAAATTCTTCTTGATCGTCCAAAAGCTAGAAATGAGGTATGCTTTATTGCCTCGACTTAAATACTTGAAGTGCCTAAGAATTGTTCTTTTGCAAGTAAGGCGGCTTCCTAGAGAGAATACAGTGATGCATAAAAAGTTTTATGTCCAAAGTTTACTTCTCTTCCCCATTAATGCTGTCATTGTAAAGTAGTCCTAGATCTGTCAAAGGCCATTGAGTCATTTCCTTTCAGCCACCTCTTGTTCTTTTAAAATTAATGTGATTCTTGTACCCTCATGTATTCAGATTTACCTCAGTTTTGCTTATTGAAAAAGATACTTAAAGGTGGAGATAAAATAGCACGAGGAAGGGTCAGGTGAATGGTGTATAAAAGTGATGCTACAGGAGGACTCTGATGATGTTTCCAGTTTGTTTCTTCTTTTTGAGACAGTTTCGCTCTCGTTGCCCAGGCTGGAGTGTGATGATGCAGTCTCGGCTCACTGTAACCTCCGCCTCCTGGGTTCAAGCTTCTCCTGCCTCAGCCTCCTGAGTAGCTGGGATTACAGGCATGCGCCACCATGCATTTTTTGTATTTTTAGTAGAGGCAGGGTTTCACCATGTTGATCAGGCTGGCCTTAACAAACTCCTGACCTCGGGTGATCCATCCGCCGCAGCCTCTCGAAGTGCTGGGATTACAGGCGTGAGCCACTGTGCCCGGCCTTTAGTTTTTAAAAATATACATTGGGTTTTTGTTTCTGTTTGAAACAGGGTCTTGCTCTGTCACCCAGGCCGGAATGCAGTGGCACAATCACGGCTCACTGCAGCCTTGACCTCCCTAGGCTCAAGTGATCCTCCTACGTCAGCCTCCTGAGTAGCTGGGACCACAGGCATTTGCCACCATGCCAGGCTAAGTTTTTTGCATTTTTTGTAGACATGGGGTTTTGCCATGTTGCCCAGGCTGGTCTCAAACTCCTGGGCTCAAGCGATCTGCCCGCTTTGGCCTCCCAAAGTGTTGGGATTACAGGTGTGAGCCACTGACCCTGGCTATCCACTGGTTTTAAATTATCTGGATATGGTAATGACATTCTAATAACATGTGCAATGAAGGACTTCTTTTGCATAAAGAGATGTGAATAATTTCTAAAATGAAATTAGTTGTTTGCCAGATTTTCATTTGCAAATAAATGGAACAGTAGGAAGTAAACCTGTTGATGAGGTTTTATTCATGGAGAAAGCCTTCTTAAGGAGATAATCTTTGAAAACACTGGCTTTTTACATCATTCTGGGTGATTAAGTTTTTATTGTAATTGGCTTGTATCTAGTGTGGTCAGTTTTTGGAGAGAAAATGTTGGTATTGCCTACCTATGGAAGCATTTCCTTTGTTCTCTTTAAGGTACGTCTGCACATGATGTGTGCCACACACCCAAACATAGTTCAGATTATTGAAGTGTTTGCCAACAGTGTCCAGTTTCCTCATGAGTCCAGCCCTAGGTAAGACTACACAGTGTCATCATCATATGCCCATATGTAGGCCAATGTGTAGTGGAGTCATCCTCTCTTTTATGTGCTCTCTCCCCTTCCCTCTCCTTCCTCCTCCTACCCTCCCTTCCTGTGCCCTTCCTTCTCCCCCTTCCCCTCCATCTCCCTTTTTGTAATTTGGAAAATGTCAAGCATTTGTGAAAGCAGACAGAATTATGTAATGAATCCCCAAGTTCTCATGATCCATCCTCAACAGTAATCCTCTCGTGGCCAGTCTAATTTCATCTATGCCCCTACCACTCTTCAGGTCACCTGATTATTCTGATTACTTTCTCATTTCAGGAAAGCATTTAATGTGGAATTTAAACAGATTCTGTTTCAAATCAGTGAAAGGGACCCAAATATTATTCTAGGCAAAGTCTTAGAGGCTGATAAAACAAAAAGCTTTTATTATTGCTTAGTCTGACTTTCCTTTTAAAGAAAGAAATCAACATTATTCTTTTAGTTAACAAACGTTTGGCAAGCATATTGGGTGGCATTCTAAGTCTCTTTGATGAAATTCAAAATTAAATAAGGTATGTTTTTTTTGGGGAAGACTGAGATGTAAACCCATCATCATAGCAGTGCAATAGGCACTAAAGACAGGCATCCCTAAAATATTCAAAGCTTACAAAGGAGAGGAGCTGCTAACTATAGTCTGGGAGGAGAGGTGTCTCACAGAGGCTGTGTGGAAGCTAGGACTTGAAGGAAGGGTAGGAATTTTCCAGATGGAAAAAGAGGATAGAATTTTAAAACTAAATGGGAAATCAAACGATTATTTTTCACAACTGTGCTCTGTTGGTGAAAGCATTTGGATGGAAGCTGGAAGCATATATGAAAGAATGGTAGCCAAAAATCACATTAAAATTTTTTTTTTCAGAACATGAGAATTTTTGCTCTTAATAACTGTGTTACCCTGGACTTAGGAAGTTGTTACACACTTTGTAGATGCAGTATCTTTAGGTCAGCTTCTTAATGTTTCAGGGTTTTTTTGTTTCTTTTTTTTTTTTCTTTTTTTTTAACTTAACAAAATCAAATGCTTTCAAACAGGGCCCGACTCTTAATTGTAATGGAGATGATGGAAGGGGGAGAGCTATTTCACAGAATCAGCCAGCACCGGCACTTTACAGAGAAGCAAGCCAGCCAAGTAACAAAGCAGGCAAGTTAACCCCAGGTACCAATCAAACTGCCAACAAAGTTGGTTAACAAGCGCAATTTCATTGGGGGGAAGAAAAGAAAACTTAAAGAAAATCTCTATTTGACTTCTCATTGCCTGCTTTGTTATGTAATCAGAAAAGATGTTTTGACAGGAGAAATGTGACCCCTTTTATACTTGGGGGTGGGGGTACTGTGTTCTTCATTGGTTGTCAACTGTTTCCTGAGGCTGCTGTGAGATTTCAATAAATTCTGGGAGGAAGGCGACCTTAACTCCTTTGTAGACTGCAGGTATCTTTAGGCATGTAGCTACCAAGTACTGGTATTGGACTTTGCGATAAAATGCTGCTGATACCACCTGAAAGATTGTATGGTATAAAAATATATTCTAAGAGAATTGTACATAAGATGCTTCCTGCATGTGAGCCACCTTTCTGTGATTTCTTCAGATTTAATAATATCCTAAGATCTTTGTAATTCTGGATTATTCCTGGTTATATTCTATTTTGACATCACATTTTATTGCTATAGAAATGATTTATGTCATGAACAATACGAGAAATCCAACTGATAATCACTTCCTGCAGAGGTGAAAAGCTAAACCCTCAAGGGTTATCTTCAGAATACCAAGCAAGCAAAGCAAAGAGAATTAGGAAGGACAGCCCAATTGCTTCTTAATAAAAAGTTCTTCCAAGTTTCCCATGAACCTTAAGCATTTCTGGATGCCTCCTTTCTGGTCGGGAGAAACTGATACTTGGATTGCTGAGAAAATTCCATATTGAGAGTTAAAGAACAAGTAGAATCTGTTCTTTCTGTTTGATTTTAAAAACTATACCTTTAATTTTTTCAAATATTAGGATTAAAGGATGAGCTCTGATAATCTTCTATAAAATAAAACCCCTTCAAATTCACATAAACAGGCAACATTTTCAACAAGCATGATGAGCAAAATGAGTTTCCAGTATTAGTTGGAAAAACCCAGTCAGCTGGTTTCTTGACTCTCAGCTCCCTGGAGAGTGCCATTCTTGTCTGAGCCAGGCGATCCTGCCATCCTGCCGGTAGCCCTGCTATGGGGACTGCGCCTGCTGACCATTGCTCAGCTTAGGTGTTTCTTCTGCAGTGCCTGTCATACCTCAGATGAATGAAAGTGGGAGCATTTCATTTTTCCCATTCCTTACAGGATTTACCCATCAGTTTATTCTGACAAAGAATTGCTGTACCATCATATTTTTCTTTCTGTTTGACAAAATACAAGTTGCAGTTAAACTAAGCTTAATCCATTCTGTTTCTTGGTATTCCAAGTTTTTCTTAATTTCTGCTTTAAAATTGAAACTGAACGCAGTCTTAATGAAGGCTTGTTTTTTAACATCCTGAGTTCTCTACACCAGGTGTATTAAAGAGCGATCTTTTCTAAGAAGTGGCTGTTCCATTATGTCTTTTTTCAGATAGCTTTGGCTCTGCGGCACTGCCACTTGTTAAACATTGCGCACAGAGACCTCAAGCCCGAAAATCTGCTTTTTAAGGATAACTCTTTGGTGAGAAGACTTGTTTTTCTGCATTTTAGTGCTGCTACTCTTTACATAGTTCAGGAGTGGGTGTGTTTGGAGTGCCCTGAATTCATGGTGAAGAAGCTTTAGGCCAAAGTGCTTCAAACAGCTTGTTTCTTCTACTCGTTCCCTTGCTAGAGACTCAGAGAAGCTGTACTACTGTACTTCCGGCATTGATAATTTTGGATGATACTGATATGTATTTGTGGGACTTATGATTTTGGATATTATTTGGAGGACCTTTGGGAAGGGGCAGGAATCTATATGCTGTTATGTATTATCTTGAAACTTGATTGTTTCATTTGTGTTTTCCCTTTCAGCCCTGTCCCCTGCCCCATGTCCCACCAGATAAGTTGCTCTGGCTGTCACAAAGCTTAATGGCAGATATTAAGAGTGAAGTAGCCCAGACTGATGAGAGGTGAAGGGGCCCTAGGCCAAGACCTTGATGTTAGTGCTGCCCTTACAAGTTCTAAAGCAAAAATAGCTGTGTGAGTGGGTAGGAATTCCTTACTTCTGCATTACTAAGAACAGTTCCTCAGTGTGAATCATTGTCTTCAGACCCGGGGACATGTTATTTTCATAAGCTCACATCTCAGCCAGAAAGAAACTTGTTAGAGCTCAGGGTAACATGTCTTGCACCTGGATTTTCCTTTAATGTTTACTGAGCACTCTGGAGCAGTGATTCCCTTTTTTTTTTAATTTCAGGATGCCCCAGTGAAGTTGTGTGACTTTGGATTTGCCAAGATTGACCAAGGTGACTTGATGACACCCCAGTTCACCCCTTATTATGTAGCACCCCAGGTAAGCATGTGCTGTTTCTGTCCTAAGATCTGTCACCAAGCTGCCCATAGACTTGTGTTCCTTCTATTCTACAGCACAAGTAGGCATATATTACAGATGGGAGGGGGAGAACTTAGCTTTAGAAACCTACAGATTGCTTTATTTGGTGTAGATCTTTTATTCTTTTAAAATCAACTTTAGCCAGGTGTGGTGGCTCACGCCTATAATCCCAGCACTTTGGGAGGCTGAGGCGGGCGGATCACAAGTTCAGGAGATGGAGACCATCCTGGCTAACACGGTGAAACCCCGTCTCTACTAAAAAATACAAAAAATTAGCTGGACTTGGTGGCGTACACCTGTAATCCCTGCTACTCAGGAAGCTGAGTTGGGAGAATCACTTGAACCCCCTCCAAATTTCATGAGCTGAGATGGCACCACTCAGCTCCCAGCTTCATTTCTTTTGCTTAGCATGTTTTTGAGATCGTCCGTGTTCCTGCATTTATCACTCTTTACTTCCTTTGCATTGCCAAGTAGTATTTCATTATATACTTAAGCTGCATTTGTTTTTTCCATTCACTGATAGGATTTTGGGTTGTTTCTCATTTTTGGCTATTATGAAGAAAGCTGCTAGGAACACTTCATTTAAGGTTTTGGGGGACATGTTCCCCCATGCCCATATCTTTTTTCCAAAATGGTTATACCATTTTATGCTTCTACCAGCAACGTGTAGAGTTCCAGTCATTTCACATTTTTACTAACGCCTCATGCTTGTTGCTTGTCAGCATTTGTCATCTTAGTCATTTTAGTAGGGGGCAGAGTGTTACTTCATTATGGTTTTAATCACGACATTGTCCTGATGGCCACTGTTTTGGAGCACTTTTTGTACAAGTTTATTGGCCATTCTGTTGTGAAGTATGGGCATTCATCTTTTGCCCTTTTGTTATTGTTGGTTTCTTGTTAAAGAATTGAGGTATAAGAATTTCAAAATATTCTGGACACAGGTTCTTTGCCATATGTATGTTGTGTTCTTACTGCTACTGTAACATATTGCCACAGACTTAGTAGATAAAAACAACAGAAATGTATTATACTTCTGGAAATGAGAAGTCTGAAATGGTACTCAGTGCTATAATCAAGGTTGTCAGCAGGGCTGTGTTCCTTCTGGAGGCATTTCTTGCCTTTTCCAGCTTCTAGAGGCTGCCTACATCATTTGGCTTGTAGCCTCTTCCTTCATCATCAAAGCCAGTAGTGCAGCATCTTCCAATGAATGTCTCTCTCTATGACTTTGACCCTCTTGCCTGCCTCTTATAAGGACCCTGCTGATCACATTGGCCTTATCTGGATAACTCCCCATTTTAAGATTCTTAACTTAATTATTCTGCAATACAAGGTAACATAATCCCAGGGATTATAACATGGACGTCTTGGGGGGCCCATTATTCTGCCTTCCATATATATATCATGAATATTTATCTCAGTCTATGATTTGCCTTTTAATTTTCTTAATGGCATTTGAATAGCAGAAGTTTTGAATTTAATGAAGTCTATTTCACCATTTTTTTTTTTAATGCTTAGTACTTTTTGTTCCTAAGATCCACAAGCATAAATACTTTCTCTGATGTTTTCTTATAAGATGTTATAGCTTTAGGTTTTACATTTGGGTCTGTAATTCATTTGAGTTTGTGTGTGTATGAAATGAGAGACAAGGTTCTTTTTTTCCCCCTTCAGGGTGTCAAGTTGTTGCAGCATCATTTGTTTTTTACAAAACATCATTTGTAAAAGGATTTGTAAAAGGATTGCATCATTGAATTGCAGTTTTTTATTTGTTTGTTTGTTTGTTTGTTTGTTTGAGACGGAGTTTTTCGCTCTTTTTGCCTGGGCGGGAGTGGTGCAATCTCGGCTCACTGCAAGCTCCGCCTCCCGGGTTCAAGCAATTCTCCTGCCTCAGGCTCCCAAGTAGCTGGGATTATAGGAGCCCACCACCACATCCTGCTAATTTTTTGTATTTTTAGTAGAGATGGGGTTTCACTATGTTGGCCAGGATGGCCTCTATCTCTTGACCTTGTGATCCACCCTCCTTGACCTCCCAAAGTGCTGGGATTACAGGTGTCAGCCACTGCGCCTGGCCTGAATTGCAGGTCTTTTCTGGATTCTATTCTGTTTGTTTAATATATGTATGTGTTTATAGCGAGAGCATCTGGATTATTGTAGCTTTATATTAAGTCTTAAGATTCATTCTTTTTCAAAATTGTTTTGGCTATTCTAGATCCTTTGCATTTCTCTACATTTTAGAATTCACTTCTGTATAACAGAAAAGCCTCCTGGGATTTGACTGGGATTGTATTTAATCTATAGATGAATTTGGAGAGAATTGATATCTTAACAATATAAAAGTCTCCCAATCGATGAACAAGGTATATATCTGTCTATTTATTTAGGTCTTTAATTTTTCTTAAAAATGTGTATACTTCTTAATGTTACAGGTCTTGCACATATTTTCTTAAACTTATCCTTAAATTTTGTTTTTGGATGCTATTGGAAATGGTGTTTTAAAACATTTCAGCTGGGCGTGGTGGCTCACGCCTGTAATCCTAGCACTTTGGGAGGCTGAGGCAGGCGGATCACCTGAGGTCAGGAGTTTGAGACCAGCCTGGCCGGCATGGTAAAACCCCATCTTTACTAAAAATACAAAAATTCGCCGGGTGTGGTGGCTGGTGCCTGTAATCTCAACTACTTGAGAGGCTGAGGCAGGAGACTCTCTTGAACCCAGGAAGTGGAGGCTGCAGTGAGTCGAGATCGTGCCATTGCACTCCAGCCTGGACGACTAGAATGAAACTGCGTCTCAAAAAAAAAAAAAAAAAAAATTCATTTTCTAATTTTTTTTTTTTTTTTTTTTGAGATGGAGTCTCGCTCTGTCACCCAGGGTGGAGTGCAGTGGCGTGATCTCGGCTCACTGCAAGCTCCGCCTCCCAGGTTCACGCCATTCTCCTGCCTCAGCCTCCCAAGTAACTGGGACTATAGGCGCTCGCCACCACGCCCAGCTAATTTTTTGTATTTTTAGTGGAGACGGGGTTTCACAGTGTTAGCCAGGATGGTCTCGATCTCCTGACCTCATGATCTGCCCACCTCGGCCTCCCAAAGTGCTGGGATTACAGGCGTGAGCCACCGCACCCGGCCATTTTCTAATTTTAACTGGTTTATAGAAATACTAGTGTTTTTTGGTTTTGTTTTGTTTGTTTTTTGAGATGGAATTTCGCTCTTTGTTGCCCAGGCTGGAGTGCAGTGGCGTAATCTCAGCTCACTGCAACCTCTGCCTCCTGGGTTCAAGCAATTCTCCTGTCTCAGCCTCTGGAATGACAGGCGCCCGCCACCACGCCACCTTGGGCCCCCCAATATGTCCATGTTATAATCCCTGGGATTATGTTACCTTGTATTGCAGAATACTTAAGAATCTTAAAATGGGGAGTTATCCAGGTAAGGCCAATGTATTTTTTGTTCTAAATACAAAAAATAAAAATATTATATTTTTAGTAGAGACAGGTTTTCACCATGTTGGCCAGGCTGGTCTTGAACTCCTGACCTCAGGTGATCCACCTGCTTTGGCCTCCCAAAGTGTTGGGATTACAGGTGTGAGCCACCACCCCTGGCCATACTAGTGACTTTTTTTTTTTTTTTTTTGACATGGAGTCTCACTCTGTTGCCCTGGCTGGAGTGCAGTGGCACGATCTCTGCTCACTGCAGTCTCCGCCTCCTGGGTTCAAGCGATTCTCCTTCCTCAGCCTCCCGAGTAGCTGGGACTACAGCTGCCCACCACCACACCTGGCTAATTTTTTTTGTATTTTTAGTGGAGGCAGGGTTTCACTGTGTTAGCCAGGATGATCTCAATCTCCTGACCTGATCCGCCAGCCTCGGCCTCCCAAAGTGCTGGGATTACAGGCGTGAGCCACTGTACCCAGCCCATACTAGTGATTTTTGTATATTGACTTTGTATCTTGAGACCTTGCTAAATTCATTTATTAAATCTGGTACATTTTTTGTAGATTTATTAGGATTTTTTTTTTTTTTTTTTTTTTTTTTTTTTTTGAGAGCCTAAAAGTGGGCATGCCTCTTCTGTTGCTCGGTCCAAGTGTTGGGTTTGAGGGTTAAATCAGTCTACTCAAAAGCTGAGCTGAGTGTGAGTTTTGTTGTTGCTATCGTTGTCTTCAGTGCCCCACTGGCATGGGATCCTGTTTGTTACCTTCTGGTTAGGTGAGGTCTGAAATGCCCTTATTTATTTATTTTTATTTATTTATTTTTTAAAAATATTCCACTTCTACCCTCAGCCTTGGCCTTGCTAGTGTACCTATACCTCAGAGGGGATCTCTCTTTACAGTCTTGGCCCCCCTTAGCAGTAGATTGCTGTCAGTTACCGCTTGGTCCCTGCAAGCCTGCAGAAAGAGTGATGGCAATAGGGGACCGAGAGGTATCTCTATTTCTCTGCTGTTGGGCAGGACCTGTGTTTTTGAGTCTCATTAACATCTGGTGGAAGTCTGTGCAGAAGAGCATGGGAGCAGGCATGAGTCTTCCTTGTTTTCTATGGCTCCTACAGGGTCTGTACTCTTACCCTAGCCCACATTTTGCCTTTAGCAGTTTGTTAAAAACCTCGCTTAATTCTTTTTACCCAAATAGCATGTGATATCACTTCCTCCTGGGCTCTGCCATAGGTGAGCCAGCGTTCACTCCCCATCTCTCCTTGGAAGGGCCTGACTTAAAGATTTCAGAATAATTGGTTGCCCTGAGACCTGATCCTTGATGGGTTCAAAAAAAGTGATGGGCCAGGCACTGTGGCTCATGCCTATAATCCCAGCACTTTGGGAGGCTGAGGGGGGTGGATCACTTGAGGTCAGGGGTTCAAGACTAGCCTGGTGAACATGGTGAAACCTTGTCTCTACAAAAAATACAAAATATGAATCGGGCGTGGTGGCAGCCACCTGTAATCCCAGCTTCTCAGGAGGCTGAGGCAGGAGAATTGCTTGAACCCAGGAGGTGGAGGTTGCAGTGAGCAAGCAAAGATTCAGCTTTTGCACTCCAGCCTGGGCGACGGAGCAAGACTGTCTCAAAAAAAAAAAAAAAGTGATGATTTTATAATTTATCTTTGACACTTTCCAGCTTTCTATATCCTAGCAGAAATAGAAGTCCAACAATTTGGGTGGAAGGAGGGAACTACCTACCAGGTTCTATGCTTATAACCTGGGTGACGAAATAATCTGTATACCAAACCTCTGTGAAACCACTACAATTCACCTGTATAATTACATGTATAATGCACATATACCCCTGAACCTAAAATAAAAGTTAAAAATAAAGGCCCAACAATTTGATTATGTGTGCACTCTTGTTCCTTTGTTTTTCCTGCCAGGGAGCTCTTGAGCTCCTTGGATCCAAATAAAAATTAGGAAATTTTTCAGACATCATCTCTTCAACGATTTTTCTACTCCTCTACTTGATTTCTGAGACTTTCAATCAATTACATGTATGTTAGACTGTACAGGGAACTGGAGTTCTGATCTTTTGTATTTTCATCCTTTTTTCCTTTTCTTTCGTCCTTTTTTCTCTTTCTGCTTTCCCTTCCCTTCTGATACATACTCAGTAGTGGCACTGCTGGATGATAAGGTATTTCTAGTTTTAATTTTTTTAGGAACCTTCCCACTGTTTTCCATAGCGGTCATACTAATACGCATTCTTATAAACAGTGTACAAAGGTTCCCTTTTTTCCACATCATTGTCAACACTTATCTTTTATCTTTTTTATAGTAGCCATTGTAAAAGGTGTGAGGTAATATTTCATTGTGGTTTTAATTAATTTATTTATTTTTGAGATGGAGTCTTGCTCCTGTCATGCAAGCTGGAGTTCATTTGCATGATCTCGGCTCACTGCAACCTCCACCTCCCAGGTTCAAGCGATTCTACTTCCTCAGCCTCCCGAGTAGCTGGGATTACAGGCATGCGCCACCACACCTGGAGAATTTTTGTATTTTTAGTAGAGATAGGGTTTCGCCATGTTGTTCAGGTTGGTCTCAAACTCCTGACCTCAGGTGATCCACTCACCTTGACCTCCGAAAGTGCTGGGATTACAGGTGTGAGCCACTGTGCCCGGCCTATTTTTTTCTTTAATATTTCTGGCCTACAAATGATTCCATTAGCTCATTTTTTTAATGCAGTGTATGAAAGTTTCAGGTCTTCTACATTTTCACTTGCATTTGGTGTGGTCAGTCTTTTTAATTTTGGCCATTTTAGTGGATATGTAGTGGTATTTCTTCGTAGTTTTAATTTGCATTCCCTAATGAGTAATGATGTCTGCCATCTTTTCTTTTGTGTACACATTTGTGTGTGCACCTGCCTTCTGTATATTTTCTTTGGGAAGTGTCTGTTCAGACCTTTTCTGTATCTACAAAATTGGGTTATTTTCTTATTATTGAATTTGAGAGTTCTTTGTATATTTTGGATATGAATTCCTTCCTTTCTTTTTTTTGTTGGGAGACAGGGTATTGCTCTGCCACCCAGACTGGAGCGCAGTGGCACAATCACGACGCACTGTAGCCTCAACCTCCTGGGCTCAAGCGGTCCTCCCACCTCAGCCTCCTTAGGAGCTGGGACCATAGGCATATGCCACCACACCTGGCTAATTAAGAAGTTTTTTTTTTTTTTTTTCTTTTTTTTTTTTAATTGAGATATGGGGCCTGACCACGTTGTCCAGGCTGGTCTTGAACTTCTGGGCTCAAGTGATCCTCCTGCCTCAGCCTCCTAACTTGCTGGGATTACAGGCATGATCCACCACATCCAACTGACTTTTTTTTTTTTTTTAACTCTCCCAGGTTGTCAGGAGATGGATACGAATCTTTTACTAGATCTGTGCTTTGCAAAGATTTTCTCCCAGTCTGTGACTTATCTTTTCATTCTTTTAACAGTGTCTTTTTGAAGAGCAGAAAATTCTAATTCTCATGAATGCCAGTTTATCAGAAAACATTTTTAGGGCCTGTGCTTTTGGTTTCCCATGTTGAAAATCTTTGTCTAACCCAGGATCAGTCTCCTGTGTTTTCTTCTAGAAGTTTTTTTTTTTTTTTTTTTTTTTTTCTGAGACGGAGTCTTGCTCTGAGGCCCAGGCTGGAGTGCAGTGGCCGGATCTCAGCTCACTGCAAGCTCCGCCTCCCGGGTTCACGCCATTCTCCTGCCTCAGCCTCCCGAGTAGCTGGGACTACAGGCGCCCGCCACCTCGCCCGGCTAGTTTTTTGTATTTTTTAGTAGAGACGGGGTTTCACCGTGTCAGCCAGGATGGTCTCGATCTCCTGACCTCGTGATCCACCCGTCTCGGCCTCCCAAAGTGCTGGGATTACAGGCTTGAGCCACCGCGCCCGGCCTAGAAGTTTTATATAATGTTAGGTTTTACATTTAGGTCTGTGATCCATGTTGAGTCAATTTTTATATAATGCATGAGGTATGGATCCAAGCTCACTTATTAGCATTTGGATATCCAGTTGTTCCAGCACCATTTGTTGTTATGTTTATTTATTTATTATTTACTTATTTAGAAGTAGAGTCTCGCTGTGTCGCCAAGCTAGAGTGCAGTGGCGGATCTTGGCTCACTGCAACCTGTGCCTCCAGGGTTCAAGCGATTTGTCTGCCTCAACCTCCCAAGTAGCTGGGACTACAGGCGCATGCCACCAAACCCAGCTAATTTTTGTATTTTTAGTAGAGACCGGATTTTACCATGTTTTCCAGGATGGTCTCAATCTCTTGACCTTGTGATCTGCCCGCCTTGGCCCTCCCAAAGTGCTGCGATTACAGGCGTGAGCCACCGTGCCTGGCCCTGTTGTTGTTTTTTGTTGTTGTTGTTGTTGTTTTTGAGACGGAATCTCGCTCTGTCGCCCAGGCTGGAGTGCAGTGGCGTGATCTCGGCCACCTCCCGGGTTCATGCCATTCTCCTGCCTCAGCCTCCTGAGTAGCTGCGACTACAGGCACCCGCCACCACGCCCGGCTAATTTTTTGTTTTTTTTAGTAGAGACGGGATTTCACCGTGTTAGCCAGGATGGTCTCGATCTCCTGACCTCGTGATCCGCCCGCCTCGGCCTCCCAAAGTGCTGGGATTACAGGTGTGAGCCACCGCACCCAGCCTGTTGTTCTGTTTATATATATATATGTGTGTGTGTGTGTGTGTGTGTATATATTTTTTTTTTTTCTTTTTTTTTTTTTTTTTTTGAGACAGAATCTCGCTCTGTCGCCCAGGCTGGAGCGGAGTGGCGCAATCTAGACTCACTGAAAGCTCCGCCTCCCAGGTTTACTTAGGCCATTCTCCTGCCTCACCGTGTTAGCCAGGCTGGTCTTGATCTCCTGACCTCGTGATCCACCCACCTCAGCCTCCCAAAGTGCTGAGATTACAGGTGTGAGCCACCTTGCCCGGCCGCCATTTTTATCTTTTAAGCCCCACCCTCAGAAGCAACCGCTCATGAAAAAGGCTCTCTTTTCTCTGCAGCATTGCTTTTGAGCCGTTGTCAAAAATCATTGAACATATATGTGTGAATTTATTTTTGGACTCTTTATTCTATTCCATTGATTTCTTTTTCTGTCTTTACCCCAATACCACACTGTCTTGATTACTGTAGCTTTATAATAATTCTTGAAATCAGGTAGCGTTGACCTTCCACCTTTGTTCTTCGTTTTCAAAGTTGTTTTTGCTATTCTAACTTCCTTGCATTTCCATGTGAACTTTACAGTCAGCTGTTGATTTCTATAAAAAAGCCTACTGGGAGTTTTGACTGGGGTTGTTTTAGAGCTATCATTCAGTGTGGGGGTGCTGAGATTTTGGTGATACTGAGTCCTTCTATGAGCAAGCTGTATCACTCCATTCATGTTTGTCTCATAGTTTTGCTCAGCAGTATGATGTAGTCAGTTTATAGGTCTCTCACATCTTTGTGAGATTTATTCTTAATGTTTAATATTTTTTCTGCTGTTGTGAATGGTATTTTTCATGTTTAATTAACTCACTTTGTTGTTCTTATGTAAAAACTCTATGTGGTGGTCATGGTTGGAGCCCAGGTCCTCTGCATGGAGACTTTGGAGTAGGTTTTTTTTTTTTTTTTGAGATGGGATTTTGCTCTTGTTGCCCAGGCTGGAGTGCAGTGGTGCCATCTCGGCTCACCGCAACCTCCACCACCCGGGTTCACGTGATTCTTCTGCCTCAGCCTCCTGAGTAGTTGGGATTACAGGCATCCACCAACATGCCCATCTAATTTTTGTATTTTTGGTAGAGATGGGGTTTTACCACGTTGGCCAGGCTGGTCTCGAACTCCTGACCTCATGATCTGCCTGCCTTGGCTTCCCAAAGTGCTGGGATTACAGGTGTGAGCCACCGCAACCAGCCTAGTATAGGTTTTTATAAGATGGTCAGTGAATTTCTATTAGGTGAGATAGCTGCAGGTCTTAGAGATGGCATTGAAGATGGCCTTTGCAAAGTTGCCCAAGATGGCAGTGCAGCCCCTGGCTAAGTGGTAGCAGTTGTATCCCATCCGCCCCAGTTTCATGGGCACAGGGGCTGAGACAGTATCAGGTAGGTCTGGCTGTGGGATGAAGTCCCCTAGCACAGAGCCTCAGCGTCCTGTCACTTTTCTGGGAACAGTGTGGGGCTGCTAATGTTGTGTCCCCCTCTGGAGGCCCTCCTCATGGGACATTAGAGAGGTTGGCCAGGATAATGGTCTCACAGTGGCAGTGGCTACCTCCTTGGAGCATTTAACACCTAGACAGACATGACTGTTGTAGTCCCTGATGGTAACAGATGGCTTGAAGCTCATCTGCTGGACAGGTCTGCTTTTGCATAGGCATAAGGGCTATCCCCAGGAAAGAGTCAGTGATCTCAGATTCCCTGATGGGCAGGAAGAAGAGAGAATCTCCTCTAGGAACTTCATCTTCATGTCCTTGACCTGAGTGTTTACTTGGCTGATGGGTAAATGACTGGTTGTAAGAAAAAAAGTTTTTGGAAGTGTAGTGTTTATGTGGAGTTTTTTTTTAATGGCTGATTGCCAGTTGTTTACCTCCTTTAGTCTTACAGTAGCGTGTCTCAAGGCAGGTTATCGGGGGTGTGATTTTCAGTAAATGGTCCCCTTTGGTCTGACTCTTAACAGGTACTGGAGGCGCAAAGAAGGCATCAGAAGGAGAAATCTGGCATCATACCTACCTCACCGACGCCCTACACTTACAACAAGGTACAGGAAGAGATACTTCTCTTCATTTGGCCGATGCAGCCCCTCTCCTTTAGTGAGGTGTTTGTGTCCCTCTGGGAGTGTGGCCAATTCCTTTCTCACCCCTTAATATTCCTGCCCCAGAGAAGCAGCCAGACTCACAGAAAAGTATTTGGAATTCAAGTTTTTGTTTGATGAAATATCAGATAAGGTTCAGCCAGACTCGCAGAAAAGTATTTGGAATTCAGGTTTTTGTTTAATGAAATATCAAATAAAGTTTGTACCCATTTAGTTTTTGCAGCAGTAATTAGGGGCTGTGATCATCATTCAGGTTATTTTTTTGACTGTCCATACAGCCCACTGGCCACACTGAAAAGATATGGGATATGGTTGGCTTGTGGCTTTGAGGGGGAGGCCATTTCTGAGACACAGATGCTAGAGAACAATTTGTGATCATTTATGGCACCATTCTTTCTTACCCCATAAAATACCCAACTTAGAACAGTATCTGATACACATAGCATGGGCTCCTAAATGTTACTTGGTACTGTGATGGTTCTTAATCTGTAGCCCACATTTTTGTTGTTGTTGTTTTTTGAGACAGTGTCTTGCTCTGTCGCCCAGGCTGCAGTACAGTGGCGTGATCTCAGCTCACTCCAACCTCCACCTCCTGTGCTCAAACGATTCTCCTGCCTCAGCCTCCCAGGTAGCTGAGATGATAGGTGCATGCCACCACACTCGGCTAATTTTTGTATTTTTAGTAGAGTCGGGATTTCTCTATGTTGGCCAAGCTGATCTCAAACTCCTGACCTCAAGTGATCCGCCTGCCTCAGCCTCCCAAAGTGTTGGAATTACGGGTGTGAGCCACTGCACCCAGCCTGTAGCCCCCATATTGATCCTGTCTGCTTTTTTTTTTTGAAACAGAGTCTCACCCTGTCACCCCGGCTGGAGTACAGTGGCACAATCTTGGCTCACTGCAACCTCCGCCTCCCCGGTTCAAGCAATTCTCTTGCCTCAGCCTCCCAAGTAGCTGGGATTACAGGCACCTGCCACCACGCCTGGCTAATGTTTTGTATTTTTAGTAGATATGAGGTTTCACCATGTTGGCCAGGTTGGTCCTGAATTCCTGACCTCAGGTGATCCACTCGACTCGGCCTCCCAAAGAGCTGGGATTATAGGCGTGAGCCACTGCGCCTGGCCGATCCTGTCTATTCTAAAGCACAAGAGGTTTAGGGTCTCTTGAAATAGACCGCAGAGTCACTGAGTAAGTAGATCAGAGAAAAGATGCTACTTGGGGACTTGAGGCTAGATGTAGATGACAGAAGGGGCTGAGAATGGTAAAAAGGCAGTAGGCTGGGACACTTGCTGTGGCTCCACTACTCTTAATCTGTGACACTGGTGAGGTCACTTGGTTTCACTCTTGACAGAGGACCTGAGAGAGGACATGATCTCTGTAGTATTAGTTTCCTTTCTGGAAAGTAAGGGATTGAAGGTCCCTTTCCACCCCTGTAATTTTATTCTGTTCTACAGCATGGGCTGTGTCATCCACAAATATCTACTAGTATAATGTGAAAACATGGACAGGCTGGGCTCAGCAGCTCACGCCTATAATCCCAGCACTTTGGGAGGCCAAGGCAGGCGGATCACAAGATCAGGAGATCGAGACCATCCTGGCCAACATGGTGAAATCCCGTCTCTACTAAAAATACAAAAAATTAGCCGGGCGTGGTGGCGGGCACCTGTAATCCCAGCTACTTGGGAGACTGAGGCATGAGAATCGCTTGAACCCAGGAGGCAGTGGCTACAGTGAGCCGAGATCGCGCCACTGCACTCCAGCCTGGCGACAGAGTGAGACTCCGTCTCAAAAAAAAGAAAACATGAGTGAGAGTACCTGAGACACCCCATTATTCAGCCTTTGCACAGAGCACCACATAGCTGTGGTGTGAGGGGGAGTGTGGGGCCCCAGTGGCAGGCTCACTGGGCTGCCATCTTAGGCAGATACCTCTTTTATCTCACCATTCAGGAAAGGCTTGAATTGAAGCCTCTGCAAACCCAGTTTTCAAAGCAAATGGAGCTGCATTTAGCTAAAATAGGAGTCCTTTCTTTATGCAGTGATTATAGGCCATGGAGTCACCTTACTTCCTGCAGACATGGTAGTTGGTAGCAGTTTCCTTTTTTTCACAGTATCTTCCCCCAGAATGGTGTAAGAGCTTGCAAATGGACCTAGTGAGTCCTTCATGGTCAAAGGAATGCATTTAGACCTTCTGTTCTTCCCTCCAGTCCTCTCCATGATCTGTGTACTGCTTTGGGCCTTTACGAAGTGGCCTGTGCTGTATTGTAGGTGAGCCTACCTGTGTCTTAGTTGCTTTGTTTCTACATAGAGGTTTCACAGCCAGCTGGTTTATATCTATTTCTTTTCTGGCTGGGGCAAAGCATCCTGTGCCTGTACACAGGGATCAGATAGGTGCTTGGGCCCAAAGAGTGAGAGTGAAAGTACCTGTACATTTTATCCCAGACTGGCTTTGTATGATGGGATGCATGTATGTAGTATTGGTAGCTTATTGAAAATATGGAGAGAGGCCAGGTATGGTGGCTCACACCTGTAATCCAGCACTTTGGGAGGCCGAGGCAGGAGGATCACAAGGTCAGGAGTTTGAGACCAACCTGACCAACATGGTGAAAGCCTGTCTCTACTAAAAAAAAAAATGCAGGCCAGGCGCAGTGGCTCACGCCTGTAATCCCAGCACTTTGGGAGGCCGAGGCGGGCGGATCACAAGGTCAGGAGATCGAGACCATCCTGGCTAACATGGCGAAACCCCATCTCTACTAAAAATACAAAAAATCAGCCGGGCGTGGTGGCGGGCTCCTGTAGTCCCAGCTACTTGGGAGACTGAGGCAGGAGAATGGCATGAACCTGGGAGGCGGAGCTTGCGGTGAGCCAAGATTGCGCCACTTCACTCCAGCCTGGGTGACAGAGCGAGACTCCGTCTCAAAAAAAAAAAAAATACAAAAATTAGCCGGGCGGCATGGTGGCACGCCTATAATCCCAGCTGCTCAGGAGGCTGATGCAGGAGAAGCACTTGAACCTGAGAGGCGGAGATTGTAGTGAGCTGAGATTACGCCACTGCACTCCAGCCCGGGCAACAGAGAAAGACTCTGTCTCAAAAAAAAAAAAAAAAAGGAAAAAAGGAAAATACGGAGATAAAGACTAGTTCTCCTAAGATTTCCTTCAGCTTTCCTAGTCTCTGTTAAGTGACTCTAGTTTATAGCAGCCTATATATTGCAGGGGCTATTCCTGAGTCTGTCTGTCATGGGGTGTTTCTTTGGGGGCTCTGCTTCTGCTGTGAGTGACCATTTTCTTTTTTTGGTTTCAGAGCTGTGATTTGTGGTCCCTAGGGGTGATTATCTATGTGATGCTGTGCGGATACCCTCCTTTTTACTCCAAACACCACAGCCGGACTATCCCAAAGGATATGCGAAGAAAGATCATGACAGGCAGTTTTGAGTTCCCAGAGGAAGAGTGGAGTCAGATCTCAGAGATGGCCAAAGATGTTGTGAGGAAGTGAGTTCATGGGCTGCTGGGCAGGGAGGCCAAGGAAGCCTCCAGGTGGTGGAGCTCAAGGGAATGTGGGTAGAGAAAAGTCATTGGTTTCCTAGGCAGGCTCCTCCCCGTTTTAATATCACAGAAATCTCTCTGGAGCCTGAGGTGACTCTTCTCAGTGTCCACACCTGGGTGCGAATGAAGCTTTCCTCCCTCCTGTTGCATCCCTAGACTTTGTCCCCAGGGTGTGAACCCAGGTCCCTCCATAGCCAGTCTCTGCACATTAATTCAGGACCCTAAATTATAAACCTAGCGTACTGACCTTCTTACATGTGAGCCAGCATGTCATTTGGGACAGATACAATGCCAGGAGGTGAACTAGGTGCTGAGATGACAAACAGCATCCTTGGATGCTGTGGGCATGTGGGTTTATCAGGCCTGGACCCCACCCTCCACCTTGATACTGCCAGTTGGTTGCTCTGACATATCTTTTATTTTTTATTTTTTATTTTTTTTGAGATGGAGTCTTGCTACATTGTCCAGGCTGGAGTGCAGTGGTGCAATCTTGACTCATTGCAACCTCTGCCCCCTAGGTTCAAGTGATTCTTCTGCCTCAGCCTTGGCAGTAGCTGGGATTACAGGCGCCCACTACCATGCCCAGCTCATTTTTGTATTTTAAGTAGAGATGGGGTTTGACCGTGTTGGCCAGGCTTGTCTCAAACTACTGATCTCAAGTGATCTGCTCACCTTCCCAAGTGCTGGGATTACAGTTGTGAGCTACCACACCCAGCCGCTCTGACATATCTTAAGATGGGAAGATTTAGTAAGAATTAGGGCTAGGGAGTGGGTGAGGGAGAGTTGATATTCAGAGTCTTTTGGTAGCTGGAGGACTAGGTAGGAAGTCAGACCTAAATTTGAATATGTTTGTTTTTTCTGCCCACCTGTGTGGGAGGCTGGGTGCCCGTGGACTTAGGCACTGCTCCTGTCTTCCCACTGCTGGGTCTTCACTGAGCAGTGTCTCCCTTGTTGATCTCAGTTTCTTCCTCTGTAATGGGATGAAGGTATGTGTTTAGGGGCAATACCTGGGAACTGCCTCCCGACAGTACAGCCATTTCTCCATGGAAATTACTCCCTTTCAAAAGTGAGCTTGTCCTGTTGATTGGAGGGTGGGGGTTGGGGCCAGGTTCTGTGTGCTGTAAAGAGGAACTGGTTTCTAAAATAGACAAGTACAAGTTTTTAGGAACGTGGGTGCAATGATTAAATCACCATCTGTCTTCACATGCTATTTCCTTGCTGTAATCCCAACTATTTGACCAAAATCTCAATGTCCTAGAAGTAGTTCTTTGCCAGCTTTCTATAAAATACATTTCCTGTCCCTAGAGCAACACCGATTATCTTTTTGGTTTTGGGATCTTCCAAATAATCCTTACTTTAGAATCTGAAGCCATCTGTTCAGAATGATACAGAGGAAGGTGGCAGACAAGCTGAAGGAGCAGTCAGGCATGTTGTCCTGACATTTGTAATGAGAGATGGAGTTGGAAGGAGGGAACGGGCTGAGATGAGCTAGAAACCACATCACTGGGAATGAACGAGATGGAAAGAAGCATGATCTGAAGGCAGACAGCACAGAAGCAACACCCTGGGCTTAGAAGGAAATGCCATCCCTATCTCATAGAGACTCTAGGTTTTTAGCTTTTGAATGTCTGTGGAATAATGGGCTCATGTCCTGCCATATGGTGACATCTAAGAGTTTTATCTTGGGTAGCAACCTGCTTCTCCAGAACCTCATGACCCTTCAACTAATTCTGCACCACTATCAGCCAAAAAGAGCACTCTGAGTTCCTTTTGGAAGTTAAAGCCCATTGTCCTAGAAACCTCAGTATGGAGATTCAAGGTCTTAGGAACTATAAACCATAGGTAGGATTACCTTATTAAACCCTAGAACTCAAAAGTATCACTGGATTAAGCCTTTTTCTACCTTTGTAATCTCACTTTTTCCAGTATAGAAAAGATTGCCTCAAGCCATAGTACCCCTACCAGTGATTGGAGACTAGAATCCCACCTGTGCTCTGCAGGTGGAAGGCCCAGACTTACAGAAGTCAGAAGCAACCAGAGTTGTTTAGAGCCAGGTCCAGGAACTTCCTATGGCTTTTAGTAGCAACTGTGCGTGGCAGCCCTGTTGGCGTTTTCTCTACAGGCTCCTGAAGGTCAAACCAGAGGAGAGACTCACCATTGAGGGAGTGCTGGACCACCCCTGGCTCAATTCCACCGAGGCCCTGGATAATGTGCTGCCTTCTGCTCAGCTGATGATGGACAAGGTTTTGAATGATGTTTACTTTGTTGACTGAAAAGACTGTTGGGAAGGAATACTGGGGCTTGGCTCAGTGAGGGGTTAAAGGCAAAACAGTGCAGAGTACACGATCCTTCCCAGAGAAACATCTCTGGTTTCCTCAGAGTCAGGATCCAAAATAAGGAACTTCTTTTGGTAAAAGACCAAATCAAGGCCTAGTGAATACACACTAAGGGAGCACTCAAAGGAATAGCCTCCATATTTCTGCTACAGGACTGGGGGCACAGAGCAGTTTAAGATACCCTCCCTTTCCCCAAGGGGTTTAAACAAGACTGGCTGAGAAGGCAAGGCCAATAAACATGAAACAAAGAGGGAACATTTCAAACATCAGAGCTTTGCATGTTAACTGTTCTGTGAATGCTGTGGGAATTCAGAAAAAGAGCACATCTTTGAAGGGATGTAATTTGCCCAAAGAGAAGGCAGAACCCCTCACATATATTAACTATCTACTCAAATTCTTCAAGGACGGTGCATGCCCAAACATGAGAACTCAGATGCTGCAACACAGTAGACAGTTAATGTAACGATGATGTATTTGCATCTGTTTTGTTGCTTATGCTGTTGATCACACATGGGCATCGTCAGGAAAAATAACTTGGCCTCACTAATGGGAAGGGTGTGTCAGGGCCAGGCTTTGCAAGTGGAGAGAGGGGTTTAAGTCTTAGTGGGATGCAACTGACAGGCCGTGGTAGCTTTTTGAGAAGAGATTTCCCACTAGGAAGGTATTTAGAGATAGTCAGTCAGACTTGGCAACTCACGGACTTGCCAACCTAATACTTCTGCAGTAATCTAGAAGTCAGGGGTGGCTATGGGAGCGGAGAAGTAGAGGTGAATAGGCTCAATATTTTTGAAGAAAAATTTCTACAGCTTTTTGTGATAATACTAGATATAAGGGGACAGGAATGACATATCTGATGATAATATTGACAGGAGGTGGGGGTTGCATTGAGCTGAGATCCACCACTGCCTTCCAGCCGGGGTTACAGAGTGAGACTATTTCAAAAAAAAAGTGGTCAGGATGTGAGTGATCAACTTTGGAAGTGTAAAACACTGTCCACCCAAGCCCTGTCTAGGAGCCTAAGCTCATGACTTTGAGCTATTTCCTTCTTCTGTCAGGTCATTACTGATGAGGTGGATGTGAAGGTGCAGAAAGGCATAGCCAGGGCTGGGTATGAGTATACAGAGCCCTTAAATGAGTTCCAACTTTTCCTGATCTAATTTCAAGCTCACCATGGAACTACTTTTTAAAATAGTCAAATTTTGACTGGGTGCAGTGGCTCACACCTGTAATCCCAGCACTTTGGGAGGCTGAGGTGGGCGGATCATTTGAGGTCAGGAATTCGAGACCAGCCTGGCCAACATGGTGAAACCCTGTCTCTACTAAATATACAAAAATTAGCCAGGCGTGGTGGCACACACCTGTAATCCCAGCTACTCGGAGGCAGGAGAATTGCTTGAACCCAGCAGGGGCAGAGGTTGCAGTGAGTCAAGATTGCACCACTACACTCCAGCCTGGGAGACAGAGCAAGACTCTGTCTCAAAAAAAAACTTTTGTTGTGAAAACTCAGATGGTACAGCAGTGTTAAAAGAAAAAGTAAAAGTTCCCTTTCATTCCCCTGCCACAGTCACACCCCTCAGAGGTGAGGTAATCTATGGCTTGATGTATACTTCCTGATCGTTTTCTGGGATACGTACACAGATATACACATTTTGTCCTTTTAAAATACAAAAATGGAAAAAAAAAATTTAAAAAAAAATACAAAAATGGGATCATATTCCTGTGAAGCCTTCTGATGATTTGGTCTGCCTGTAGTGAGATCATACACTGTTCATAAAAGCACAAACTTCAAGAGTTCCAGACTCCATGAGAGCTATTTCTCACTGTAAATTACTTGACTGGTTGTGGCCTCCGTCATGTGGCCTTAGGCTTGGCCATGCCCTCCATGTGAGATGGTCAGGGCTCTGAGCTGTCAGGGCTGAGGTGAATCAATACCGTCTGTGAGACTTCTTGGGCAGTAGCCTGTCCCCCTTTCCACTGATGTCCATATGTGCCTCTCTTTACACTTCCCCTCAGTAGTGGCTATGAGTGGGGATCCTGCTGGTATTTCTTACTTGCTTTTCTGTCGCCCCACCAGGGAAGAAGGGCTAGCTGTTGTGTGACCTTTGGTTGGCCTGGTGTTCCCTGGTTCCTGCTGATCCATGGGGAAGAGTCCTCTGCCTTATCAAAATATTTCTATTCCTTCAACATAAGAGTGAAATTGCCTTCTTAGTACTTTGAGCTTTTCCTTTCCACTTTCTTAGTCTGGCTTTTTAGGTGCCCAGCAATGAACATGAAAAACTGATGGCAGTGTTTGCATTCAGGCAGTGGTTGCAGGAATCCAGCAGGCTCACGCGGAACAGTTGGCCAACATGAGAATTCAGGATCTGAAAGTCAGCCTCAAACCCCTGCACTCAGTGAACAACCCCATTCTGCGGAAGAGGAAGTTACTGGGGTAACTGAGCTTATTTCTTCGATTCTTCTTCATGGCTGGAATGGCTGAGTACTGGGTTCTCAAATTTAAGAAATTTAACTTGCTCAGCTAGGGATCTTTCTTTGGCCTCTGAAGAGGGTGGAGAGGATAAGCTCTTTAAATAGTATCAGGAGTTGGACACTATTGTTATTTTTCTATTGTTATTTTTCTGATATATCTGTTGCCTTATATTTAGAGTTAATATCTGTCCAGAGTTGGTTTTTGGATTCTCACGTTGTCATTACCCCTCCCTCAAACTCTTAAAGCACCAAGCCAAAGGACAGTGTCTATATCCACGACCATGAGAATGGAGCCGAGGATTCCAATGTTGCCTTGGAAAAACTCCGAGATGTGATTGCTCAGTGTATTCTCCCCCAGGCTGGTAAAGGTCACACCATTTACTAATCCTTTGTGTGTATGTGAGTGTGTGTGTGCAGGGGTGGGTGGGTGTATGCATGTACATGGCAAAAGGAATGGCTTAATTTTGGGTTGTCTGTTTCATCTTGTGTTATAAGAAAAGTATATTATATAAGGTAGTCTGTGCCCACTACAAAGACTGGACAGTGGGAGTTCAGAAATGCAGTTAAGTTCTACCTCTCCTTTGGTTTTCTGTGAAATTTCTAGTTTAGACTTAATTGGCAGTGTCAGGTGCAAGCATGCAATTTTGTGTTTTCTTAGTTTGACAACAAGGGCACAGATTGAGGGATGGAGAATGGAAAATGTGGGTAGGGTCTGAATCTCATTGCAGGCTGTTCACCATTTCCAGAGCATTTTGAGTGCAAGGATGCCATTAGCTCATAAATATGAGAATACCTCCCTAGTTCAGAAGTGGCTCCTGCTGTTACTCATATCATGGGCAGCATGATATGAGTGGGTCTTTGGAGTGAGACTTACACGTGGGTCCTTTGGAGTGAGAGCTTTCTTTCGTTATGTTCTCTCTCCACTCATCGGCGGGTGAGGGGCTGTTCTCAGCAGATAGATGCTTCACGTACTAGGCCAGAAAATGGATATCTCCCTAGATTCCTTGGGTTTTAAGGGAACTCATATAGTGTACCTCAGATAGCTTTCTAAAGAAAGAAATGAGCTTAGCAGAGAGAAAGTAGCCCACTCTCCCACTTTTGGTCTTTGGTTGACCAGGTGTCTTGTTCAGCAATAGAGTCTGCCACAGCCTATTTCCCATCCCCCTGGTGCTGAGACTCTGGGGCCATCAGTGGATTTGTATGAAGATGTCAGAGTAAAAAAGAGTTCAAATACCAGATGCAGTCTACATAACGTAGGGACTAGCAGTAAAGCCCGTGTCTGGTGGAGTTTTGCACATTCAGTCATCATTTTTCAACCAGTTGGACATCACGTTCTTCCATCTGTCACACTAAAACCCCATGATGCTGCAGGAAAAATGCAAATTCCTCTTCATCCTTACCAATAGGAGAGAATGAAGATGAGAAGCTGAATGAAGTAATGCAGGAGGCTTGGAAGTATAACCGAGAATGCAAACTCCTAAGAGATACTCTGCAGAGCTTCAGCTGGAATGGTAGGAGCCTTCATCACTCTCTTCCCCAGGAATACAGACAAGTGATTATGTTTAGAACACATAGGATCTCTTTGGCGCCTGAGCTGCGGCTGGTTTGAAATGAAGTGAGGCTGGCTGGAGAGTGAGTGGAGCATTGTGGAATGGGGATTAGCTCTATATTAACTGCCCCGGCATACCTGGATATCTGGCCCTTTCACTTATTTTGCAGAGTTCAAGTGAATTGTGTGTTGCAGATTCAACACTGGAAAGCCCCTATCACACACCACTTGGGTAAAAAAAAAAAAAAAACCCAGATTTCAGAACTCCTCTCGGATACCAGGACTATTCACCAGGTCATTAAGAAGCAACAGATGCTGAAGGGGAGAGAGAGGACAAAGTGCCAGCAAGTCCACCCTGCTGACCCCGCTGATCTGCTTAGCTTAGAGAAGCGCTGTTTCACGAAGAGGAGAAAGTTTGCCAAATCTACTGCTGGTTAAGTTTTTTCCCCAGAGCAAATAAGGTAGAGATGTATTTCTTGAACTGCCGGTTTTTTTTTTTTTTTTTTTTGAGGCGGAGTTTCATTCTATCCCCCAGGCTGCAGTGCAGTGACGCAATCTTGGCTCATTGCAACCTCTGCCTCCCGGGTTCAAGTGATTCTCCTGCCTTAGCCTCCCGAATAGCTGGGACTACAGGTGAGTGCCACCATGCCCAGCTAATTTTTGTATTTTTAGTAGAGATGGAGTTTCACCATGTTGGCCAGGCTGGTCTTGAACTCCTGGCCTCAAGTGATCCACCTGCCTCAGCCTCCCAAAGTGCTGGGATTACAGGCGTGAGCCTCTGTGCCTGGCTCGAACTGATTTTAATATCGTCTTTCCAGTTGAGCAAACTGTACTAGACTTATGCTCCAGGATGCTCAGGGAAGGGAGCAAACTTAAGATTTCAATGCCTCACTTGTGTCTTTTTTTTTTTTTTTTTTTTGAGATGGAGTCTCCCTCTGTCACCAGGCTGGAGTGCAGTGGTGTGATCTTGGCTTACTGCAGCTTCCCCCTCCTGCACTCATGTGATTCTGCCTCAGCCACCCAAGGAGCTGGGACTACAGGCACGCACCTGTATTTTTTTTTTTTTTTTAGTGGAGACGGGGTTTCACCATGTTGGCCAGGCTGGTCTCGAACTCCTGACCTCAGGTGATCCACCCACCTTGGCCTCCCAAAGTACTGGGATTACGGGTGTGAACGATGGCACCCGGCCTGCCTCACTTGTTTCTTAGACATGCCATAAGAAATCTAAAGTGCTAGCCTGCCCATTCCCATTCTTGGAGGAGATTCACTTTCCTGGGATTTTTTTAAAGAAAAATTTGAGGGCCAGGCACAGTGGGTCATGCATGTAATCCCAACACTTTGGGAGGCCAAGGTGGGCGGATCATGAGGTCAGGAGATCGAGACCATCCTGGCTAACACAGTGAAACCCCACCTCTACTAAAAATACAAAAAAAAAAAAGAAATAGCCGGGCATGGTGGCATGCGCCTGTAGTCCCAGCTACTTGGGAACCTGAGGCAGGAGAATCACTTGAACCTGGGAGGTGGAGGTTCCAGGGAGCCGAGATCACACCACTGCACTCCAGCCTGGGCAACAGAGCGAGACTCCGTCTCAAAAAAAAAAAGAAAAATTTGAAATGTCATTTTAGAAAAGTGATCACATATGAAATATGAACTTCAGTGAATTTTCACAAAGTAAACACTCCTCTGTAACCAGCACCTAGATCATGTAGTAGAACATGTGTCCTCTTCCAGTCCCTCCCTCCCTCCATTCAAGGGTAATCACAGTCCTGATTTCTAGCACTGTAGCCTCATTTTGCCTGGTTTTGTATTCTTTGTGAATGGAGTCAGACAAGTCTGCGTTCTTTTATGTCTGGCTTCTTTTAGTCAGTTATATTTTAGTCATTATATTTGTGGCATCCATCCATGTTGTGTGTAGCAGCAGATCATTCATTTTCACTGTATGAATGTGTGCTATATTTGTCCATTGTACTGTTGAATGGACTTTAGGATTATTTCCAGATTTGGGGAATTAAGGGCTGTGGTGAATACTCTTGTGAATGTCTTTTGATGAGCTCATTTATCTTACGTGTATAGGATTAGAATTGCTGGTTCATGGAGGTCTTCATCTGTCTGGCTTTAGTGGGTACTGCTACCAGTTTTTCAAAGTGGTTGTATGAATTTATGAACTCCCACTAGCAGTGTTTGGGGGTTCTGGTTACTTCATATCCACACCAGCTCTTGCTATTGTCTTTTAAAAAACTCTTCGTTATCTTGGTTAGTTTGTAGGTGGTATTGCAATGTAGTTTTAGTTTGCATTACCCTTAAATGTACCCTTAAAACGTACTGATGTACGTTTTAAATGTTTATGGGCCAGTTAGATTTCCTCTTTTGTGAAGTACCTATTAAGTCTTTTGCCCATTTTTTTTTCACTGAATTGTGTCTTTCTTATAGATATATAGGAATTTTTTTTATATTGAGATATGAGTCATTTGTCAGCTGTATGTATTACAAAGATCTTCTCTCTCTTTGTGGTTTGCTTGTGTGTTGTGAGCTTTGGATTTTTACTGCCAGGTTAGTGGAACGGTACAATTGCTACCTGAAAAATGGGGGATCTGAACTGCTTTTGATCAGTGGTGGGGGTGGTTCCTCCACTGGTGAGGGTGAATTTGATACTGGTAAGGTGGACCTTATTGGGTCTCTGTCAAGAGTCTGCCACCTCTCAAAGAATTTGAGGGCTGATCTTGTTCTTTTTTGGTTTTCAGGTCGTGGATTCACAGATAAAGTAGATCGACTAAAACTGGCAGAAATTGTGAAGCAGGTGATAGAAGAGCAAACCACGTCCCATGAATCCCAATAATGACAGCTTCAAATTTTGTGGTTTTTTAAATAATTTGAAAAATTATTCTTAAATGTATAAAGTAATTTTATGTAAATTAATAAATCATAATTTCATTTCCACGTTGATTAAAGTTGCTGTATAGATTTAGGGTGCAGGACTTAATAATAGTATAGTTATTGTTTGTTTTTAAGAAAAGCTCACGTCTAGAGATACACTATTACTTTAGGACTGTGTAGTTGTATATTTGTAAGATGACAGATGATGCTGTCAAGCAATATTATTTTATTTGTAATAAAATATACAAAAATCACTTGCCAGCAGTAGATAAAGGACCGACTATACTGACTTTTCTGATTAGTAAACAGCTGAATTAAGGACTCTGGATTCTGGTTTCAGTTGCCCTGTGTATTTATTTTCCACACCATTGCTAGATGAGCTCTACTGCCAAGACATTTTTGTGGCTCAGTCATTGCAGACTGCCTGCTGGAACTCACAGAAGGCACACTTGAGCTTGGGGAGCCAACTCCCATGATGGAAGAAGAGGGAGCTGAGCCCTCATTTCTCCTGTACCTAATTCCTTAGAGAAAAGCAGGAACATTTCCTTTTTGTCATATTTTTAAAAAGGGTACTGGTGTGTTTCTTAAATCTAACAGGGTTTTCTTTTGGGTTTATTATTATTATTATTTTTTTTTTTGAGACAGTCTCGCTGTTGTCGTGGAGGCTGGAGTGCAGTGGCACTATGTCCGCTCACTGCAACCTCCGTCTCCCAGGTTCCAGCGATTTTCCCTCAGCCTTCTGAGTAGGTGGGATTACAGGTGCCCACCACCATGCCTGGCTAATTTTTGTATTTTTAGTGGAGACAGGGTTTCATCACGTTGGTCAGGCTGGTCTTGAACTCCTGACCTCAGATGATCTGTCTGCCTTGGCCTCCCAGAGTGCTGGGATTACAGGCATGAGCCACTGTGCCCAGCCTTGGGTTTATTCTTTGTTTGTTTGTTTTGGGATGGAGTCTTGCTCTTGTCACCCAGGGTGGAGTGTAATGGCACAGTCTCGGCTCACTGCAACCTCTGTCTCCCAGGTTCAAGTGATTCTCTTGCCTCAGGCTCCCAAGTAGCTGGGATTACAGGCGCCCGCCACCATGCCCAGCTAATTTTTGTATTTTTAGTAGAGACAAGGTTTCGCCATGTTGGCCAGGCTGGTCTCGAACTCCTGACCTCAGCCTCTCAAAGTGCTGGGGTTACAGGCGTGAGCCACCAAGCCTGGCCTATTCTTTATATGTTTAACCGGAGCTTCCCTTTCTCCTTCCAGGAGGTCCTGCTTTGTCCTTTCCCCTTCCCTGCAGCCTTCACCAGCTCCATCACTCCTTTTTTCCGTTCCCTGTTCCTCCGGTCCTGTTTTTGGAATAATTTGTCTGAGAAATGTACATATAATTGAAGTGGGACTATTGGATTATCATGTAAGATGATCCAGTTTTGGGTTTTTTTCCTTCATAAGGCTGCCTTGTTTCTCTGTAATATGTCTGCCTGGGTTTTGTGTTGGCATTCTCTGGGCTTTGTTTATCCTGTTTATTACCCTTCATTTTCAGGAAGCACGATTTTGGCCCAGAGAGCAGCTGTTTGAAGGAAAAATAAGGCTAGGTCCTTTTTCAGTTTTCTGTTGTGCGTATGGGTTTCCATAACCAATTTTCGTGTGTGTGTGTGTGTGTGTGTGTGTGTGTGTGAAGCAGTTTTTGGTGGATACTTACTTTGGTACATAGAAAAGCCGGCAGGTAGGCTCCACCTCCCAGAGCAGAGGGAGAGGATAGTCATCTGTTATTCAGTTTTTTCTCATCGCATTCTCTTCGATCAGAATTGATCTCACCAGCAACTTATTTTCTAACTCCTCCACTGTGCTGAGTAATTCCTCCCCCCTGAGTCTTCAGGATGACATTCGGTTAGTATGCCCTGTATGTGTGTGACTGCCTGTGGGAATAGATAAAAACACAAAGTGTCTTAAGAATTACCTTACTACATTGGTTCCTTTTTTTTTTTTTGAGATGGAGTCTCGCTCTGTTGCCCAGGCTGGAGTGCAGTGGCGCAATCTCGCCTCACTGCAAGCTCCGCCTTCTGGGTTCACGCCATTCTCCTGCCTCAGTCTCCCGAGTAGCTGGGACTACAGGTGCCTGCCACCACACACAGCTAATTTCTCTTTGTATTTTTAGTGGAGACGGATTTTTACTGTGTTAGCCAGGATGGTCTTGATCTCCTGACCTCGTGATCCACCCGCCTCGGCCTCCCAAAGTGCTGGGATTACAGGCAGAACCACTGCGCTCGGCCTACATTGGTTCCTTTTTATCTTGGAGAATTTGTAATTAAAAGATATTTTTTGAGGTAAAGTTCACTAATCTTAGGTGACTGGTAAGTGTTGTAATTACTTTGAGGAGAATTGAATATATCTCCCCACCTCCCCACCCCCCACCACCAAGATAGAGTCTCGCTCTGTCCCCCAGGCTGGAGTGCAGTGGCTTGATCTCGGCTCACTGCAACCTCCACCTCCCGGGTTCAAGCGATTCTCCTGCCTCAGCCTTCCAAATACCTGGGACTACAGGCAGGCACCACCATGCCCAGCTAATTTTTGAGTTTTTAGTAGAGACAGGGTTTCACCATATTGGCCAGGCTGGTCTCAAACTCCTGACCTTGTGATTTGCCCACCTCGGCCTCCCAACCTCATGATCCGCCCACCTCAGCCTCCCAAAGTGCTGGGATTACAGGCATGAGCCACTGCGCCCGACCTGAATACTTTTCATGATGGCAAAATCTAACAGGCAACAGAAAAAAACCCAACGTTTTTTAATTTACTGACCAGAGAACTTGGCTGAGAGTTGAATTAAGTGCCTGTTGTGTTTTTCAATGAAATGCAAATCTTACAGATTGCTTCTTACAGTTAGGAAAACTGCACTAACTTTTGTGTAATATTAGAACAACTGTAGTTTTCCTATCTTAGGGCAGAGGTTCAGTATTCCATGGGGAGAAAAAAACAGTAGTAATTACCTTTGTTACTCTTCTTTAGAGGAATCTTCTAGCATATCCAGTATATCTGTAACTTCTTAAAATTGTGACTTGGGTGTCTTCTAAAAAGGCTCAGGATGATTTTTTTTTTCCTTCAGTGTATGCTGAATTTTAGGTGCGATGGAAAAGGTATCCAAAGTGATCCTTCCTTTGACTCTGAGCATCTGTTGCCCATGTTTCAGTTACTTCAAGCTGAATTCATGTGACCCTTAATATAAGTGCTGTGTCCAGACACATCCAAATGAGCACCAAGCTGGAAGTTTGTGAACACTCTGGAGGATGCCCCAGCTGTTGTAACGCAACAGCATGCCTTGAAAAAAAACAGTAGCTCCCAAGGGACTCAGCATGGCTTGGTCTTCGAAGTGGAGTTTTGTTTGTGTATTCCTAGTACAGCAGTAAATTCTACTTTAACATAACCGTCAGGTTTGCTACTCGAAATTTGCACCGAACTGGAAGTGAAACGGTATCTTTCTCATATTTTTTGGCCTGACACCTACACCTGTGGAAACAACACGGTAAAAACAATTCTTATAAAGCAGCAGGTTATGCTCTCCTGTTTGCCTACATGATTTATTAACCTTCTGCTTATTAAAGCCATTACTTGTCAAATACTTTTAGACTTTACCACAGTTATAAAAGTCGACTTGATGTAGTAAAAAACACTTGTATCTCTCTAATGTATGAACACAGGAGAATGCCAGTCTGAATTTATTGTTTGAAACATAGATAAGGCTCAGCGTGGTGGCTCATGCATGTAATCCCAGCACTTTGGGAAGCCGAGGCGGGCGGATCACCTTAGGTCAGGAGTTCAAGACCAGCCTGGCCAACATGGCGAAATGCCGTCTCTACTAAAAATACAAAAATTAGCCAGGTGTGGTGGCACATGCCTGTAATCCGAGCTGCTTGAGAGGCGGAGGCAGGAGAATTGCTTGAACCCGGGAGGCAGAGGTTGCAGTGAGTGGAGATCGCCCCACTGCACTCTAGCCTGGGTGACAGAGCGAGACTGCGTCTCAGAAATAAATAAATTAAAATTTAAAAAGACGTGATCCTGCTATGTTGCCCAGGTTAGACTCAAGTTTCTGGGCTCAAGCAATCCTCTTGCCTCAGCCTTCTAAGTAGCTGGGACTACAGGAGCAAACCACTGTGCCTGGCAGGAATTACTCTTTAAAAAGAGTTTATGTTGCTTGTATTCATTTGAGAAAAAACGAGTTGAAGAAATGGTAATTGTTGGTCAAAGAAGCCAAAAGATTTAAATCAGGTCTTGTGTGTGGGTATGTGTGTGTGCATGTATTTATTGAGGAAAATATGTTTCAATTTGAGAATCAGAAAATTGGATACTTCATTTTAATTGTTTATTTAAAGTAGAATGTTCTGTTCTTGAATCTTCTTTTATCCCACCAAATGGCTTAACCTAATTTGCCCTGTCTATTTTGGTTAAGACACAGGGAAACACCCGAAAATCTGTGATAATTTTCAAAATATAATTTTAAGAAGCTTTGTGCTTATATAAATCACAAGAAGTACAGCTGGAAATCATTTCACTTTTCTTGCTGTAAATTTTTTTAGTGGGTTCGTGACAGTATAAATTTTCTTGCTAGATGCTAATGATACATTGTATTATCTGTATTAGGAATTAAGGAATAATGAATAAATTGATCTGTTCTCATGCTGTTACCTAAGATCTGGTACCATTACATTCCTTTCTGTAGTCATATCTCATATTTGAAAGGTCTCATGTTGTAAATATTTGACTTGCTGTAAAATTATACAAGATAAAAAATGTAGAGCTTTATTTTTCTTCATCTAGAATGCACAGAATAACTGCATAAGGAATGGGTGCATAGGGCTTCTTTTCCTTTTAAATTTGTACTGCTAAATACACCAAGGAAACTGATATGAAAACCAAATTCAAGGACTTCCACAGACATTTCAGGTCGATTTTAGTTCCAAACCGAAGAAATCTTTTAAAAGTTCTTCTATAGCCCAGTTTTCTTTTCTTGATGAAATGTTAACTAGACATCTGGTTAGTCAGCTTTTATTTTGACCCCACAGTATTTTTTTGAGACGGAGTCTCCCTCTGTTGCCCAAGTTGGAGTACAATGGCGTGATCTCGGCTTACTGCAACCTATGCCTCCTGGGTTCAAGCAATTCTTCTGCCTCAGCTTCCTGAGTAGCTGAGATTACAGGCGCGCTCCACCACGCCCTGCTACTTTTTGCATTTTTAGTAGAGACGGGGTTTCACCATGCTGGCCAGGCTGGTCTTGAACTCCCAACCTCAGGTGATCCAGCTGCCTCAGCCTCCCAAAGTGCTGGGATTACAGGGGTGAGCCACTGTGCCCGGACCCCACAGTTTGTTTTTATATTAGGGCAGTTGGAGGAACTGAACTTTGATCCTGATCCTTTATATACCCCCATGGTGAAACTGAGCCCATTTTACTTAACACGTAATATATCTGTGCTTTAGGAAAACTTTAGATAGAGATTTGTTACGAACCGGCAATAATGAGGGAAAACTTGGACATACACATACGGATTTTCTTGAATTAAAGAAAAAAAAAAACCAGACACTGACAAAGGAGAGTTGAACTGAGAAATGGTACCCTGAAAACTGCAGAAATGAGGGAAAGAGGCAGTGGGCCACAAAGAACTTTGTCCTTTTCAGAGCTCCCCAGAGAAGCCCTGTCCCCTTCCCCCCACCCCCTGCCAGAATGTTGGGTTTCAAAGAATGAGCAGATTAACGGATATCAAGTTGTGTGGCCTAAGCTGAGGATAAAGAATAATTTGCCTGAGTTACAGTACTGGCTGGATCACTACAGGCCTTCTGCTTGGAATATCTCTGCATGAAGGTAAAAGGAATATAACTAAGGAGGATTACAGTTGTTGCCGTTGGAAGGAAGACATACTAAAGAAACTGCCGAAGGCCAGGAGAGAAGCAGGAAGAGAAACACAGCTTGAAGTTATCTATAAGACTCAGAATTGGGCAAGAACTGCCAGTAAGGGAGCCAGTGTAGATCTGAGACTAACATCTGAGCCTCCAAAGGTTTGTGTGCGAGGGGGAGCTCTGCTGATGGATATAGGCCCAGAATCATTAACTGATTTATTTGGGCCATGTCAGTGGTGGCGTTATTAAAAGACTCTGCCAACATCCTGCTATATCTATGGAAAAGCCAAGTGGCCTTGGAAGAGATTAAGATAAAGTTCCAAACTTGGGCTCCACAGAAGTGGAACTTGAGAATGGGGCTAGTACCCGGACCTTCATGTATCAGGTTAGAGATTTTGATGCTTTTGGTGATTTTTGCGCCAAGCATGCACTGTCACCTGGGATCAATCTATTACTCTTTCTATGAAATAATTATTCCAAAGAGGCTGACAGTCCAGGGAGGAGACAGCCCAGTGGAAGGACTGTCCTACTTGCTATTTATGCAAGGCCAGAAGCACTTGGTTCACCTGAAGGTGAAGAGAAGCCATTTTGTGAATAACTTTCCAGTCTACAGTTACCACAATGGCATCCTGGGGCAAGAATTGCCTTTCATCTCACATGACTGCCACTATGAAGGCTACATAGAAGGAGTGTCAGGTTCTTTCGTTTCTGTCAACACCTGTGCAGGTCTCAGGGGCATCCTGATTAAGGAGGAAAAATCTTACAGCATTGAGCCCATGGACTCTTCAAGACGGTTTGAACATGTGTTATACACCATGGCACATGAAGCGCGAGTCTCCTGTGGTGTCACTTCCAGAGACAGCCATGTGGTGTCCACTAGCTGGCAACAAGGGAGCAGGAAGCCTCATGATCTACAGGCGCTGTCCTACTTGTGGTCACACACCAAGTACGTGGAGATGTTTGTCGTGGTCAACAACCAGCGGTTCCAGATGTGGGGCAGTAACATCAATGAGACGGTCCAGAGAGTAGTGGATGTCATTGCTCTGGCCGACAGCTTCACTAGGGGAATAAACACAGAGGTGGTGCTGGCCGGAATGGAGATTTGGACCGAGGGGGACCTAATAGATGTCGCAGTGGACTTGCAAATCACACTCAGGAATTTCAATCGCTGGAGACAAGAGATGCTCTTCCGTCGTGCGAAGCACGATGTTGCCCACATGATCGTCGGGCATCATCCTGGACAGAATACGGGCCAGGCCTTTCTCAGTGGTGCCTGCTCAAGCGGTTTTGCGGCAGCTGTTGAATCCTTCCATCATGAAGATGTGCTGTTGTTTGCAGCCCTGATGGTCCATGAGCTCGGGCATAACCTGGGTATTCAGCACGACCACTCGGCCTGCTTTTGCAGAGAGAAGCACTTTTGCCTCATGCATGAAAATATCACAAAAGAAAGTGGCTTCAGCAACTGCAGCTCTGACTACTTCCACCAGTTCCTTCGAGAACACAAAGGGGCCTGCCTATTTAACAAGCCATGGCCCAGGGGCCGCAAGTGTAGGGATTCTGCCTGTGGAAATGGCGTGGTGGAGGACATGGAGGAGTGTGACTGTGGTTCTGCCTGTCACCTCGACCCATGCTGTGATCCCACATGTACTCTGAAGGAGCATGCTGAGTGCAGCCATGGCCTCTGCTGTCTGGACTGCACTTTCAGAAGGAAGGGGTTTTTATGCCGTCCTACTCAGGATGAGTGTGACCTCCCAGAATATTGTGACGGTAGCTCTGCAGAATGCCCTGCAGACAGCTACAAGCAAGATGGCACGTTGTGTGATAGAATTCACTATTGCTCTGGGGGTCAGTGTAAGAACCCTGATAACCAATGTGTGAATATATATGGGTACCCTGCAAGATCTGCCCCGGAAGACTGTTACATTTCAATGAATACCAGAGGAGACCGGTTTGGAAACTGTGGCCATCCCACTGAGGATCAGCAAACATATGTTACATGTTCAGATGATAATGTATTTTGTGGGAAACTCATATGTACAGGTGTTCAATCCTTACCACGAGTCAAAGCTCAACATACAGTGATCCAGGTCCCTCATGACAATGACTGGTGCTGGAGCATGGATGCCGATAACATTACTGATATCCCTGATGATGGCAATGTGCACGTCGGCACTTCTTGTGCCCCAAACAAAGTCTGCATGGATTACTCCTGCGTTCATCACTCTATGCGCCTGTATGACTGCAGACCAGAGGAATCGTGTCATGGGAAAGGAGTTTGCAACAATTTAAGGCACTGCCATTGTGAGTCTGGTTTTGCCCCTCCTGACTGTAAAAATCCAGGAAATGGAGGCAGTGTGGACAGTGGCCCCCCGGGAATGCAAGTTACTAACAACAGTGAAAGCGGTAGTGAAAGTATTGCTCGTGCTCAACGTCTGAGACAAGATGTAGACTATAAACTGGTAGTGTTACTAGTCCCTTTGTTTCTTGTACTATTATTGTGCTCTCTACTTACAATATCCTACCTCTGCTCTGAAGTTCAGACAGCAGTGGCTGAAGTAGAGGAGGCATCAACAGAGACAACACTGGAATCAGAGTTGACTTCAGCAGATCTAGTCCCAATAGCAGAAGAAATCCTACCACCAGGTGAGGAGGCCCCACCACCAGGAGAGGAAGCTCCACAACCAGGAGAGGAAGCTCCACAACCAGGAGAGGAAACTCTACCACCAGAAGAGGAAGCTCCACAACCAGGAGAGGAAACTCTACCACCAGGAGAGGCCCCACCAGCAGCAGAGGCACCACCACCAGAGGCTGCCCCACCACCAGAGGCTGCCCCAGCACCTGAGGCTGCGCCAGCACCAGAGGCTGCTGCCCCACCACAGGCCCCGCCACCAGAGGCTGCCCCTCCACCAGAGGCCCCACCAGCACAGTAGGCCCCTCCACCACAAGCCCAGAAAGAGCCCACACCAAAAGAGGAAGCAGGTAAAAGACAGGGAAGGCTAAAAGAGAAGAGTGAAGGATGAAGCCAAATATCTCAAACATGTCAGGCATTGAGTGGAATAAGAAGCTCATAGAAGCAAATGTGAAGTGAGAATTGGTGTCTACAGAGGCTGTGACTGGACTATTAATCTGTAGAAACATACTAATGTACGAAGAGGGATTTCCTGACTTATACAGTATTCACTGTAAACTCATCATATTTTCATACATAAAATCATATATAAAATATTCTTTATTTCGTTTTTTCATGTTTCATGAAATAATTTTAGCTCTTCTCATGGGTCATTGCTATCAATGTCTTGTTTCAGTTGGGCCAGTTTCTGAGTCACCCAGTTTGCTTTTCAGGGCATATAAACATTCATTCACATGATCTGACATAATGTATTATCAATTATGCATGCCTGCATTGCTGTGACTAGGTTATTCATCCCAGTAATAGTGACCCATTATGTTACGAATGTTATTATAATGATTGAATGTTCTAATAAGCCCTGTCTGCTTCTATTCAATAAATATAGGTGATTTTAAATAAAAGTTTTTTTCCACATGAATAATCACTCCAGACTCCAAGCAGCCTAGTGCTTGGGATCCTTTATTTTGGGGCTCTATGAAAGGGGCTAAACCTGATCCAGGGACATCTCACACACTCCGTTTGGGTGTATGGAGGAGGGAAGGCAACCTAGGCAGTATGTAAAGTAGATTGTAAAGTGTAAAGTGCTGAGTTCACATTTGAAGTATTTATTTCTTCATTTTTTTTTTTTATCTTAATGATTCTACTGAAGTTCCTTTTTCCTTTATTGACAATTTATAGGAACATCTCGAATTACAAGTAACAGAACTTCTTTTTTCCCCCTTTGAGACAGACTCCCACTCTGTTGCCCAGTCTGCAGTGCAGTGGCGCGATCTTGGCTCACTGCAAGCTCCACCTCCCGGTTCACGCCATTCTCCTGCCTCAGCCTCCCAAGTAGCTGGGACTACAGGTGCCTGCCACCACGCCCGGCTAATTTCTTTTTGTACTTTTAGTAGAGGTGGGGTTTCACTGTGTTAGCCAGGATAGTCTTAATCTCCTGACCTTGTGATCCACCCACCTCAGCCTCCCAAAGTGCTGGGATTACAGGCATGAGCCACTGCACCTGGCCAGTAACAGAATTTTCAGTATGGTAGTCATTTCTCTGTGAAGTAAGGACATAGTAAGTATAACAGTAACATTCTCCATTCTGTGCCAGGCCCTGTGCTAAACACCTTACATTCACTGTCTTCATTTAATCCTCCCGAATGCCCTGTGAAACCTCCAACTTGTACATGAGGAAACAGAGACTGAATAGTTTGCTCTAGTGCTAGCCAGTAAGTGGTGGGACCTGCATCCCTCCCCAGGAATGAGTGAATCTATTGCCTCATGAGCCTTTTCCTTCAGTTAAAAAAAAAAAAAAAAAGCCCGGGCACAGTGGCTCACACCTCTAATCCCATCACTTTTTAGGAGGCCAAAGCGGGCAGATCACCTGAGGTCAAGAGTTCAAGACCAGCCTGGCCAACATAGTGAAACCCTGTCTCTACTAAAAATACAAAAATTAGCCAGGAGTGGTGTCAGGCACCTGTAATCCCAGCTGAGGCAAGAGAATCACTTGAACCCAGGAGGCCAGGGTTGCAGTGAGCAGAGATCGCGCCATCACACTCCAGCCTGGGGGACAAGAGCAAGACTTTGTCTCAAAAAAAAAAAAAAAAAAAGTGAGGGAAAAGACATGTCCTTAACTTCCCAGAACATGGCTTTATCTTCAGTGACTCTAATGAAACCAAAGCCGTACAAATAAATGTCGATCCTATCATGAACCTATGGCATTGTGTAGTCATTATGGATTAAAGTGTCTTTTCCCCTACTACATCCTGACAGATAGCTGGCAATAAGGTTGGCATCTTATTTAGCTCTGAAGGCCCAGCTCATGGTAGGTGCTCAATAAGTGTTGGCCAAGTCAATGACTTAACCAGAGCCAACCTCAGAATATGAGGATTGCTAGTCTCTAGGCATGGCACTTGCAAAATCTTTCTCAGGTACAACAGAGCTACAGACTGAGCAAATGTTCTGTCTCAGGGAAGGTCCTGAGCATCAGTCCCCAAGCATACACTTGCCGAGCCTCTCTTCTAACTGCCTACTCTATGTGCGATAACAGAGCAAACCAAAGGATAACACCTGCTGTCTGCTTTCAAGAAGCTTATGTTAGTTACTCTAAGTGGAATAAAAACTTCAAAGCAAAATCCGAAACAAAGTCTTCAGTTGTGGATACGTGACTACAAGGAAAACAGGTAGGAAAACCAGGTCACAAGTTCTCAGGTCTGATTCTGATAATCAAATCCAGGATGAATTTTATGCCAAAAGATCAAAATTCACAGTGAGAGACCATGGTATCAGGCTGGGTGTGGGAACTCACGCCTATAATCTATAGTGCACTTTGGGAGGCCAAAGTGAGAGGATGGCTTGAATCCAGGACTTTGAGACCTGTCTGAGCAACATAAAAAAATTTACCAAGAAAATTTTAAAAAATTAGCTGGGCATGCTGGTGTGCACCTGTAGTCCCAGCTACTTCAGAGGCTGAGGCAAGAAGCTCCCTTGAGCCTAGGAGTTAGAGGCTGTAGTGGACCACAATCGCACTACCACACTCCAGCCTGGGCAACAGAGTGAGATTCTGGTTCAAAATAAAAATGCAAGAACCCATGCTATCAGTCGGTGGGCACTTGAGAGTTTTGAGGACAAAAGTGAAACTGTATAACTAAAGTTCTCCAAATGTAAACTTGTATTAGAGACTTCTGCAAAAGATGTGAAGATGTCTGCTGAAAAGCACTTGTACAGAGAACTGGGGAGTTACAGAAGGGGTAACCCTCATAGTGGGCATGCTGAACTCTTTAAGGACCAAAAGGCAAGTAGATAATTGGGAATCAACACATAAGGCCAACAGCATTTCACAGCATTGGACAAAGAAGTTAAGAAATTTGGCAAAGAACGAGTTTTTTTTGTAATAGACTTTTAGGATTTTAGTTGCTTATCTTTATGACTGATTTGAGCTTCAGGGTTACAAGACCATGTTGAAGATGAGAAACCGAGATAAGAACAAGTGTTTGGTTTTTATTCTTTTCTTTTGAGAGAGGGTCTAGTTCTATTGCCCAGGCTGGAGTGCAGTGGCATGATCATGGCTCACTGCAGCCTCAAACTCCTGGGCTCAAGCAATCCTCCTGCTAGAGTTTCTCAAACAGCTACGACTACAGGCACATGCCACCATGCCTGGGTAATTTTTTTAAAAAATTCTTTTTAGGGCCGGGCACGGTAGTTTACGCCTGTAATCCCAGCACTTTGGGAGGCCGAGGCAGGTGGATCACTTGAGGTCAGGAGTTCTAGACCAGTCTGGCCAACATGGTGAAACCCCGTCTCTATCAAAAATATAAAGAATTAGCCAGGTATGGTGGTGCATGCCTGTAATCCTAGCTACTCAGGAGGCTGAGGCAGGAGAATCACTTGAACCCGGGAGGCAAAAGTTGCAATGAGCCGAAATCATGCCACTGCACTCCAGTCTGAGTGACAGAACGAGACTCCATCTCAAAAAAAAAAAAAAATTCTTCTTAGACATGGAGATCTCAGTATGTAACACAGGCTGTTCTCAAACTCCTGGCCTCAAGTGATCCTCCTGTCTTGGCCTCCCAAAGTGCTGGGATTACAGGTATAAGCCACCGTGCCTTGCCCAAAACAGGTATTTGAATAGATGTTCTCAGAAATGATGTTAGGAAATTGGATGTATTTATAAACTCTCACATGAATTGTTACTTTTTCATATTTTTCGTAGAGATGAGATTTCACCATGTTGGCCAGGCTGGTCTTGAACTCCTGTGCTCAAGCAATCTGCCTGCCTTGGCCCCCCAAAGTGCTGGGATTACAGGTGTGAACTACCACGCCCAGCCACAAGATCTGTGTTTTAGAAAAGTAATTCTGGAGCTGGGAAGGGATTTTGTAAAATCCAGAGAGCCAGAGGCAGGGGAAGAGTTAGGAGGATGATGACCATTCAAGTGAGAGAAGGCAAGGGTGCAGGCAGTGGGAATGGAGAGAAGTGAACTGGTTTTTAAGATATTCTGGAGAAAGGTAAGAAACTTTCTGTCCAGTATGTTCTTCTCCACTGCAGGTTTTTTTTTTTTTTTTTTTTTTTCCAGAGCAGGTTCTCTAAAAAAGCCTGTTGCCTAGGCAGGGGTGCAGTGGTGCAATCCTAAACCTGAGAGAGATATGAGTGAAGGAACAGAGAGGCTCAGGCATAGCACCAAGGGCCCACCTGAGGCTGGAGCTCAGAAACTAACTTGTGCAGCCAGTTCGCACGGCTGAGTAATTTGGTCAGCCGTGCTGGAAAGCCTAGACATTCAGGCATAGAAAACCTGTGCCTGGGTTGATTTAGGATGGAGAACTGGCCAACCAGCCACCACAGAAGGTCAAAAGGAGAGGGATGGCTCTCTGACCCTTTGTCCTTCCTCCTGGCTGGCATGAGAATGTGATAGCAGGAGGTGAGGCAGCCAAGACAGACCACGAGGTGAGAGTGGAAATGAAGTCACAGCAGAGCAACATGCTAGAAAGAGCTGGAGTCCCTGATATCACAGAGTCACATCACACAGTGCCCCAGACCACATACCTGGGCTTTTATGTGCAAGAGAAGGAAACTTCCAGCTTGTTTTTTTTTTTTTTTTAGGTTTTCTACTGCTTGAAGCCAAAACGACTCTAATAAAAGCTGAACTGAGTAGAAAAGAAGTAAAACCAGGAAGGGGCTGGTAAAGAGAAGACCAGAGACCAGAGGGCTGACTCTTACCCTGTTGGTCCAGAAGCAGGTTTAGAGGGAGTGGGGGTAGAATAGAGGAAGGCTGTAATCAAAGGGGGAATTTCAGCATTCTAGGATTCAGAAGTAGCACAGTTCCCAAGGAAAAGTGGTTAAATTCTTTGTTTTTCATTTTTGTTGTCGTTGTTTTGAGACAAAGTCTCGCTTTGTTGCCCAGGGTGGAGGGCAGTGGCACAATCTCGGCTCTCTACAACCTCTGCCTCCCGGGTTCAAGTGATTCTCCTGCCTCAGCCTCCTGAGTAGCTGGGATTATAGATGTGCACCACCATGCCCAGCTGATTTTTGTGTTTTTAGTAGAGATGGGATTTTACCATGTTGGCCAGACTGGTCTTGAACTCCTGACCTCAAGCAATCCACCCACCTCAGCCTCCCAAAGTGCTGGGATTACAGGCGTGAGCCACCATGTCCGACCTTGTTTTTTTGAGACGGACTCTCACTCTGTTGCCTAGGCTGGAGTGCAGTGGCGCGATCTCTGCTCACTGCAACCTCCGCCTCCTGGGTTCAAGCGATTCTCTTGTCTCAGCCTCCTGAGTAGCTAGGATTACAGGTGTGCGTCACCACATCTGGCTAATTTTTTTTGTATTTTCAGTAGAGACAGGGTTTCACCATGTTGGTCAGGCTGGTCTCGACCTCTGGCTAATTTTGTGTATTTTTAGTAGAGATGGGGTTTTACCATGTTAGCCAGGATGGTCTCAATCTCTTGATCTTGTGATCTGCCCACCTTGGTCTCTGAAAGTGCTGCGATTATAGGTGTGAGTCACTGCGCCTGGCTGTTTTTTTGTTTTGTTTTGTTTAGACAAGGTCTTGCTCTGTTGCCCAGGCTGGAGTGCAGTGGTGTGATCATGGCTCACTGCAGCCTCAGCCACTTGGACTCATGTGATCCTCCCACCTCAGCCTCCTGAGTAGCTAGAACTACAGGTGTGTGTGATTGTGCCCAGATAATTTTTTTTTTTTTTTTTTTTTTTTTGAGACGGAGTTTCATGTTTGTCGCCCAGGCTAGAGTGCAATGGCACGATCTTGGCTCACTGCAACTTCTGCCTCCCAGGTTCAAGTGATTCTTTTGCCTCAGCCTCCTGAGTAGCTGTGATTATAGGCACATGCCACCATGCCTGGCTAATTTTTTTATATTTTTAATCGAGACAGGGTTTCACCATGTTGGCCAGGATGGTCTTGAACTCCTGACCTCAGGTGATCCACCTGCCTCGGCCTCCCAAAGTGCTGGGATTACAGGTGTGAGCCACTGAGCCTGGCTGTGCCCGGATAATTTTTAAATTTCTGCAGATATGGGGTCTCATTATGTTGTTCAGGCTGGTCTTGAACTCCTGGGCTCAAATGACCCTCCCACCTCGGTCTCCCAAAGTGCTGGGATTACAGGCCTCAGTCACTGTGCCCTGCCTTGGTGGTTAAATTCTAATCACAGTACTCATGGCAGCTCATCATTGATTGAGAATTTAGGATGCACTGAGCAATCACTGTGCTAAGCAAGTGCTTCCCATGGATAACTCTCCGCCAGATCCCAAGGAGGAAGGCACTACCATTAGCTCTCATTTAATGATGAGGAAAGTAAGATCTGGAGAAGCTAAACCATGCGCCCAAGACACTCAGCCCTCTAGTGGTGCTTGGAATTTGACTCGAGAGCCAGAGCATGGCCTGCTAGGACACACTGCTGCCCAAGTGTTCCCCTCTGCCTTCCTGATCACCCTCCAGTCTCCCACCGCCACCCTAGTCCCCCAAAGTGAAACAGAATGAATAGCTCACCCGCAGCGACTCTCCCGGGAGAAGGAATGAGAACTCCGCCCATGTCGAAAATCACTGCTCTATAGGTGCTGCCTCCAAGGTGCGTCCATCGGTGGGGCCCCTGGTGCCTGCGCTGGATGTGTTTCAGGAAGGCTGTCCTCCACGCCCACTGGAGACAGGAGGACTGGAAACAGCTCCTTACACACATGGTGAGGCCGAGGCTGTGTGGGAAGAAGGCACAGGGCCTGACGTGCCTGCACTGCCTCCCACGCAGGCCTCCATCCTGGAGTCAGAGGGGCCAGCCAGACATCTCTAACCCATCTCCAACAGGCACTTCGAATCACACCCACAACTGACCTCAGTGTCTCCTCCCTCCCTGGCTACTCGGTCAAGGGCTCCATCGCCCATTCGGCTGCCAGCGCTACTCACCCGACTTTCTGCAGTCTCAACCTCACCACACCCCATCTAGTTCTGTGCTGTCAAATCTTCCTCCTGAGAACCTCATCTACCTCTTTGTATTCTCACTGCCACCATCTTGCCCATGGATCCTAACTGGCCCCCTTGCCTCTTCTCAGATCTCTCTCCAATTCTTTTTTTTGAGGCAGAGTCTCTGTCACCCAGGCTGGAGTGCAGTGGCACGAATTTGGCTCACTGCAACTTCCGCCTCAGTCTCCTGAGTAGCTGAGACTACAGGCGCCCACCACCACGCCCGGCTAATTTTTGTATTTTTAGTAGAGATGCGGTTTTGCCATGTTGGTCAGGCTGGTCTCAAATGCCCGATCTCAGGTGATCCACCCACCTCGGCCTCCCAAAGTGTTGGGATTACAGTCGTGAGCCACCGTGCCTGGACTGTTTTTTTTCTTTTTTTCTTTCTTTTGTTTTTTACTTCGAATATTTTCTATTGTAGTTGGTCGAGTTTGTAGATGTGGAACTCAGATACAGAGGGCTGACTATATATGAGAAACACATTATATTCAAGATTTACCATTTACCACTTAAGAGTCCTTTCTCTAGGTGCTTATAGAGGTTGAGTATCCTTTATCCCAAATGTTTGGAACCAGAACTAGTTCAGATTTTGGATTTTGGTATATCTGCATATATATAATGAGCTATCTTAGGGTTGAGACCAAGTCTAAACATGAAATTCACTTATGTTTCATATACATCTTATACACATAGACTGAGAGTAATTTTATACAATATTTTAAATAATTTTGTGCATGAAACAAAGTTTGTGTTAAGTAGTTATGTGTGGAATTTTTCACTATGGCATCGTGTTGGGGGTGTTCAAAAAGTTTCGGATTTTAGATCATTTCAGATTTTGGATATTTGGTTTAGGGACGTTCACTCTGTACAGTTTTTTCAGTCCTGGCCTGGTGCGGTGGCTCACGCCTGTAATTCCAGCACTTTGGGAGACCAAAACAGGTGGATCACCTAAGGTCGGGCATTTGAGACCAGCCTGACCAACATGGCAAAACCGCATCTCTACTAAAAATACAAAAATTAGCCGGGCGTGGTGGCGGGCGCCTGTAGTCTCAGCTACTCAGGAGACTGAGGCAGGAGAATTGCTTGAACCTGGGAGGCGGAAGTTGCAGTGAGCCAAATTCGTGCCACTGCACTCCAGCCTGGGTGACAGAGACTCTGCCTCAAAAATAAAATAAAATAAAATAAATTCTGATTTTGAAGTATTTCAGATTTCGGATATTTGGATGGGGATGCTCAAACTACAGAGTTTTTGGAATTCTTTTGGCCCCACTGAAGTGACTCCCATAAACTCAGAGGCTGTTTACCAACCTGTTTTGTGCTCTCCTGATTTTCAGTAAGCTTTTAAACTGTAGAAATCACATAAAAAGCTTAAAGATTTTCGCCAGGTGCGGTGGCTCACGCCTGTAATCCCAGCACTTTGGGAGGCCGAGGCGGGTGGATCACAAGGTCAGGAGATCCACACCATCCTGGCTAACATAGTGAAACCCCGTCTCTACTAAAACTACAAAAAATATTAGCCGGGCGTGGTGGCAGGCGCCTGTACCCAGCTACTTGGGAGGCTGAGGCAGAAGAATCGCTTGAACCTGGGAAGTGGAGGTTACAGTGAGCTGAGACCATGCCATTGCACCCCAGCCTGGGCAACACAGCAAGACTCTGTCTCAAAAACAAAAACAAAAAGGATAGTTGAAAGAAAGTATAATGATCTCCTGTTATAACTTTCATCTAGACTCACTATTACCATCTGGCCATATTTAGTTATCTCTATACACGGGTGTATATAGGTATGCATATGTATATGTGTGCATGTATGTGTGTTCTGTGTGTCTTTTATTTCTGAACCATTTGCAAGTAAGTTTGGGGAACAGTTACCAGGCTGCTGCAGTGATCTGTAAGTGGAAATGATGGTATTTTGTGGTGTGAGGGTGTCATTGTAAGTGCTAGGAGGAGGCGAGTATAGGACATCTTAGGAGCACACAGGAGAGACTCCTAATGAGTCTTTTCTGGTAGACAGAAGGGGTTTCATGAAGACGGCGACTGGTAACCTACAACCCAAAGGACTGTTTGGAATTAGCCAAGCAATAGGTGGAATAGAGCATTCCAGAGGAAAAGAACAGTGGATGCAAAGGTCTGGAGCAGGAGGAGAACATGCGTTTGAGGAAACTACATGTAGACGTGCATGTCCAGATCATCCCAGGTTGAGGTGGGTGAAAACATGGGGAATTGCTATGGAAAGGAAGCAGACCTTTTGTTTGTTTGAGACAGAGTCTTGCTCTGTCGCTCAGGCTGGAGTGTAGTGGTGCAATCTTGGCTCACTGCAACCTCTGCCTCCCAGGTTCAAGTGATTCACCTGCCTCAGCTTCCCGAGTAGCTGGGATTACAGGCACCCACCACCAAACCTTTTAAAAGAGCTGGGGTTTTGCGGTGTTGGCCAGGCTGGTCTCAAACTGCTGACTTCAAGTGATCCGCCCACCTCGGCCTCCCAAAGTGCTGGGATTGCAGGCGTAAGCCACCACACCTGGTGGGAGTAGATCTTAGAGGGCCTTTTAAGCCAGGCTTAGGAACCAAGAGTTTATTTGGAGGGCAATGGGGAGCCACTGAAGGTTTTAAATGGAGTTAGGATGTGATCAGATTTGCAAGTTTGAAAGAATACTCTGACTGGAGGGTGATTAAAGAATTGGAGAGAGATCTGAGAAGAGGCAAGGGGGCCAGTTAGGATCCATGGGCAAGATGGTGGCAGTGAGAATACAAAGAGGTAGATGAGGTTCTCAGGAGGAAGATTTGACAGCACAGAACTAGATGGGGTGTGGTGAGGTTGAGACTGCAGAAAGTCGGGTGAGTCCCAGGTTTCTAGCGCTGGCAGCCGAATGGGCGATGGAGCCCTTGACCGAGTAGCCAGGGAGGGAGGAGACACTGAGGTCAGTTGTGGGTGTGATTCGAAGTGCCTGTTGGAGATGGGTTAGAGATGTCTGGCTGGCCCCTCTGAACTCCAGGACGGAGGCCTAGTTCAAGACCAACCTGTCCAACATGGTGAAACCTTGTTTCTATTAAAAAGACACACACACACACGCACACATACACACACAAATTAGCCAGGCATGGTGGCGTATGCCTGTAATCCCAGCTACTTGGGAGGCTGAGGTACAGGAATCGCTTGAACCCGGGAGGTGGAGTTTGCAGTGAACCGAGATCCCACTATTGCACTCCACATTCCAGCCTGGGTGATAGAGTGGGACTCTGTCTCAAAAACAAATAAAAAAACCCCAATAAAAGTAATAGTACAACCATCAAAAATACAAATAAAAAATACAGTTTAACAACTATTTACACAGTATTTACACTGTATTAGGTATTATAAGTAATTTAGAAATTACTTAACTCGTACCCATTTACCCTAAGAATACTGCGCTGGCAGCGAGCTACTCTTTTTCTCTCTCTCTTTCTTTCTCTTTTTCTTTTTTCTTTCTTTCTCTTTCTCTCTCTGTCCTTCTTTCCTTCTTTCCTGCCTTTTTTCCTTCCTCCCTTTCTCCCCTTCTCTCTTTCTCTCTTTCTTTCTTGACAGAGTCTTGCTCTATTACCCAGGCTGGAGCGCAATGGTGCAATCTCGGCTCACTGTAACCTCCACCTCCCAGGTTGAAGCAATTCTCTTGCCTCAGCCTCCTGAGTAGCTGGGACTGCAAGTGTGCACCACCATGCCCGGCTAACTTTTAAATTTTTTTAGTAGTTTGGATTTAACCATGTTGCCCAGGCTGGTCTTGAACTCCTAACCTCAAGTGATCCTCCTGTCTCAGCTTCCCACAGTGCTGGGATTACAGGTGAGAACCACTGCGCCCAGCCTGTTTTCACGTCTATGTGTTTCTATAGTCATAAACTCCTTAAGACAAGGAGTATCTTAGTCATCTTGGTATACATCCCATGGGACTTAGTACAGTTTTTTTGTGTTTGTTTGTTTGTTTTCCCCCGAGATGGAGTCTTGCTCTGTCGCCCAGGCTGGAGTGAAGTGGCACCATCTCAGCTCACTGCAACCTCCGCCTCCCGGGTTCAAGCAATTCTCCTGCTTCAGCCTCCCGAGTAGCTGGGATTACAGGCACCCACCACCCCGCCCGGCTAATTTTTGTATTTTTAGTAGAGACGGGGTTTCACTATGTCGGCCAGGCTGGTCTCCTGACCTTGTGATCCGCCCATCTTGGCTTCCCAAAGTGCTGGGGTTACAGGTGTGAACCACCGTGCCCGGCCTTTAGTACAATTTTTAGACACATAGCAGGTGCTCCATATGAATTGGAAGGATGCATAAACTGGAGATATCAGAAAATAGGGAAAAGCTGGGGACCGGTTTAGTCCTTGGGAGCCACAAATAGCTGAAACATTCCCAACGTGCCCAACTCTGGCTAACAGCTGTCTGTTACTGACATCTACCATAAAGATTTGTCTTCTTGCTGACACTCAGAATGGGATTAGCATGATAATGCAGATTTGCTACCTAAACGATGCTCTCATAAATATGCACACACAGTGTGTGTTGTCATACATTAAGAAGATGGTTTGTTTGGTAAAGAGATAGTGTTGTCTCTGGATTCAGATTGCCTGGATTTAAATTCTGGCTCTGCCACTTACTACGTGTGAAATCCTGAGCCAGTTACTCTTTCTCTAAGCTTCAGGTTACTCCTCTGTAAAACAGGGACAATTATAGGGAGACATTTAAAACACGTTTCAATTACCCAGTGGATTTAGAGTTTACAAGTTGACATTAAGAACAGAAAAGCACTTGAATAGCTCCTTTCACTGACCGTCAGAAAGCCTTCCAAGGTTGCCAAGGAGCTTTGCAAACCATGGGAAAATCGTGCCTTAAGCCATTTCAGTCTGGTAGCACATGTAATAATAAGGATAACGATGATAATATCCAGCGTTTATCGATGGCTTCTATATCACTCACTGTGCTAAGTGTTCAACACACTTTACCTCATTTAATCCTCACTACAACCTTTGAGGAGACGGATAGTGTTGTTATCCTTGTTTGAGGAGGGTGACTGCAGAGGGAGATAAGTGGTTTGCCCAGGGTCACATAGCTAGACATAAATGGCAAGCAAGAGTGGCATCCTCACTTTTAATTGCAGGGACGCGTTCCTCTTCTAGTAGGAAGTGGGATGAAGGTGTGGGGAAGGGAGGCAGTTGGTTGTGAGACATTCGATGACAGCAGTATTGTTAATAGTTTCTACTTAACAACTAGGGCAATAAGCAAATAACAAAGGAAAAGACCCAGACAAAAATGTTCAAGAACATTCAGGTTTTTAAAATAGTCTGAAGTCTTATAAACGCACCACACTCACCTGTTTAATAAACCCACACAGTTCCCTATAACAAGTACTGCCCTTCGTAATGTGCAGGTAATACTGTAAATATTTACTGTGAATGGATTTTCCTTGTACTTCTGCACTGTCCTTCCCCTTCTGTCTTTTGATCAAGTGAAGGTTGCTCAAGTTGACAGATGTTTTTCTGTGACTGTGAAACAGGTTGCTGCACGTTCTTCCCCATGGGGCTAGAACCCTTTATCTTGGTATCATGAGTTGTATTGTTTATTGCTAACTCTGGATCTTAGGGGCTGATCCCTATCATCCCATCAAGGATTTTCTAAGACTTAATAATACCCTCTTGGTGTAAGACTGGAAGTTAAACTAATATCGACTGTAATGAGAATAGTGGGCTCAGTAGCTACCAACTATGAAGCACTTACTAGAGACCGGATCCTGTGCCAAGTGCTTTCCATGCATTGTCTCCTTGAATTCTCTCAATGATGCCATGTTGGCTGGGTGCAGTGGCTGATGCCTTTAATCCTAGCACTTTGGGAGGCTGAGGTGGGTGGAACACTTGAGGGCAGTGGTTTGAGACCAGCCTGGCCAACATGGCAAAAGCCCATGTCTACTAAAAATACAAAACTTACCTTGACTGTTGGCGCCTGTAATCCCAGCCAGTGGTTTGAGACCAGCCTGGCCAACATGGCAAAAGCCCATGTCTACTAAAAATACAAAACTTACCTTGACTGTTGGCGC